>NC_134514.1:26367901-26991182 GCF_027942865.1 Odontesthes bonariensis | reverse complement strand
AAAAGACTGCCTGCGCAGGTAGGGGGCTGCAGACAAGCTGACGGGAATTGTGCAAACTGTTCTTATTGGTCAAGTGCCGAACTGAGGCTCAGTTGAAAAATAAAACTATATTATGTAATACCTGTAAAAAAAAAAAAAAAAAAAAAAAAAAGGAGAGAAAGAAAGAGTTATTGTTAAAATCAAAACAACTAATAAGTGTCAGAGAGATAAAACACCAAAACAACTCTCAGCACACCCTTTTGTCGCTTTGACACGCAGTTACAATCATTGACCGTCAGCGTTTGAAAGAGAGAAGCTATAAACCTTCCCTATCTGAAAACTGTCCCATAGTTAGATAACAGAAAACTGATATCACACGAGTGCATTGTTGTTCTTTCATTTCTTCTCCCCACTGACTTTTAAAGGTGTGAGCTTTTAAACGGCTGCACGACTACTCCCGATTCAGGTCCTCGCTTTGAACATAACCTGTAGCCAGAGGTCGTTTTCACTCTAGATACAGAGGAACCAGAAAAATAAACGAGAAAAGACACAGGGCCTGGGGGGAAGTAAAAGCGCGGCCAATGAGACAAGAGATGAAGTCATGAAATGAAAGCGATATCTCACGACAGTGTTGTCACCACAGCAAGGTGCGCGCAGAAATTCTGTGCCATCTTAGCCACTCCGATGCCTTCAGACACAACTCCACAATGCAGAAAAAAAAACTGCTGAAACCTGCATTTCATCATCATGGCCCGTCAGGGCACTTCAATCATGTCATGCAGACCTCCTCAACGCGCTCCTGGTCTCCTAACTGTGGTGTTACACAGCTTAAAACTCTGGCGATGCCCTGCAAATATTACGAGGGGATCAATGACGCTGATCTTAAAAGGAGTGAGACGAAAAGAAAAAAAAACATGCCTGCAAAGCTCTGCACAGTGAAATGCAGTGGTTTCCTGCAGTTCTTGTTGAAAGTTTGTGGAGAGGCCTTGGTGCCTCAGGGTCAGTCCAGAATCAACAGCTTATGTTAGATAATAGGTTCAACAGAATTTCAGAGTAATTCAGTGAACACGATGGGGTTGAATATTTTAGAGCATACAGTCGCAGAGGCTGTTTGAACTACTTTGTTTACCAAGATAAAAGCAGATAAGGCTTCCCTCGACTTCAGACTTTTTTTATGGCCATCCATAGTTCTCCATCACTTTAGAGTCCAGAGTAATAACAGGTAATTGCTTTTTGAGTTGATAAATAAGAAGGGCGACTTCTTTATTGTAATCGGTTTGTCTGCACAAACACGACACCTAAAAACAACTACATCCATTAAGCCGTAAAGTTGTTCGTACTCTTATTTGGCAACTCTGGAAAAGAACAATAAAGGCAATTGATACCACACAAATGCATAAGAACAACTTACTTACAGCAAATAATTAGATTTTATCGTTTGAAAATGACGTACTGTACCAAGCTCGACCACAAGCAGCCCACTGTACTACAGTAACGTAAACACATCCACTTCGTTAGTGTGGTAGCTAGCTGAGTCAAAGTCAACAAACATTACCTTCCAAGTCCAAGGCTTTTCTGTCGTCGAGTAAGAGTAATAAATGATTACTACGCCTTTAACACGGGCAACTGGAGCAAGTGGCGCTTAGGACAGCAGTGAGGACACTGACCACGAGCGCATTACGATCAAACAAGGCAGCTAGCCAAAATTTATTTTCAAGCTAACATCTAGTTAGCATGTCAGTTAGCCACCTGCGCTAGTTTTCATTACTATGGCTATTCTTACCTCGACTTCTGAGACGAAAATATTCCCAGCCGTTGCTTCTTGAAACAGCCTCGGAGCTACGCTGCTCAATGCTCACACCAGTAATCACTTTAGGCTCGTGCGTATTGAACTCTGTCAATGATCACACAGCTTAGCGGAGCTCACCAAGCTTGTTTTCTTCTCTCCCAGCGGCAGCAGCGGCGTGCTTGGTCTGTAGCTGCGGCGGTGGTTTACCGAAGCATACGCAAGCAGAGCTGTGAATAAAGTCCAGTGAGCTGAAAACTGGCGGATAGTTGCGTTAAATACGACAATAACGACTTTCGGACTCCGAGAAAGACCAAAGCCGCCTTTTTATGGCTTTAATGAGGTTAGTCGTTTGCTTAGCATGGAAGCCCTCCCGTCTCTGTCACTACAACAGCCCTGCAGACTCACACAATAGGAAGTGACGTACAACACCAGAGGGTCCAGTGTACCTGAACGGTCGGTGTGAAAGTACATCAAGTACTATGCTGTGACCTTAACCTCACCTCAACTATACACAGATGGTCTAACACAAGCTGTTAAAGACGGAAAAAGGAACAAATAAATAAACTCCCTTTATAACATCTTATGCACGTTCATATTTTCCAATCAACTCAGTTAAAGACACATAAAACCCACAACTGACATAAACAGAGCATGCAAAGTGGAAGGAATAACAAAGAGTCAGCGTAAAACATGTTTATTATCAAGATGTAATTTGCCAAGTTCTGTAACAATATATGAGCCACAGCTCCAAAAGTCCTTCAGTCACAGAGCTTTGTTTTGTTGTCTTTGTTGTTTTCGTTGCAGGTAGCGAGCACGAGCGTCACCGACTGTGGTTTCGTTGTTTCGCTTGTCCAGCTTCTTCACGACATCCTCAGCAGAAACATCTAAAATAAGAACAGGATCATAGAATATCAGGACAAGGTAGTAACAAATGACAGGACTAAAAAAGAAAACATATGTAGTCAGCAGAAAGTACATGGAGGGGGCGATAATAAAGCATAGTTTCAGTTAAAGTCAACCAAAGGTATTAAGAGTATATTGCATTATAAAATAATTCAATAGATTATGGATTGTAGTATACAACTATAAAGCCAACCATAAGCTATAAATACATTTTTTGACCTTTGGCCGTGAATACAGTACCACTCTGGTACTTCCACGTGATCCTGTACAATTTAGCTTCCACATCTTTAGAATATTTCTGTGGTTCAGATGTTTACAGCTGAATTATCACCTTAGAAGTGCTGAATAGAGCAACGCATAAACAGAGCCAGAGTAAACAGGGAATGTCAGCGTCAGCTGCTGGCGGGCAGAAGTATGATGCCAGATCCTCCTTCACTGAATGAAGAAAAAGGTGAAGAGGCCATCTTAAGACCATAGGAGGGTTTTTGTCGCAACAAACTACAAATAGTGCAAGTCTGAGGAGCACAGATGAGTCTTTAAAAGGGATTAATAGCTACCAGAGTGGGACTTTAAAACCCCCCCAAAAAAAGCTGCCATATAATTTGTGTTGAAATACTAACCACATTTCAAAGTAATCTGCCTGAACCCTGTCTATCATCTTCTTATAAAGTACAATGCAGCTTAACCTCATTTCATCGACTCTCTACCAGGAAGTAGGGAAAGAATACGCATCACATATAACATCACTTACTAAAATAATATCTAAAATATAATTCTGAACACCTTGTTGTCTTTTGGCCGCTTCCCTGGTCTCCCATTTCGTCATCTCCTCATCAGTAACTTCTTCTCTTGCGACACTGCTCAGTTCATAGACGTCCACTTCGTGGAGTTTAGGTAACAAATCCTTCACCCACTCATATCGAATGGGGCACACCGTCCTGATGTACATCCGCGAGGTCACCAGCACATCATGGAAGAGGATCCAATCCAGCTCTGCCTCCTCGTCAAACAGCTTAGAGCCGCAACAAAATCACATCCAATAGATTCATTAGAGAGAACATGTTTGTTTATTTTGTGGTCAGAATTTTGAAATTATTTTAAATGTAAAAATAACTACGTATAAAAAAGTATTTACCGATGATGATGGATGAATATTAACCATAGATCCGTGGCCATCCATTGTGCAAAACACCTTTCCAAAAGACCTGAGAAGGAAAATGAAGACTGCTGTGAAATATTCCAGGAAGCCTTATAGAGACCGTGGGGTTTGTAGTTAAACAGGCGTTACCTTCTGGCAACGTTGGTGAAGTATCCTGAGCAAAGGCATCGTCTGAAGAGCTCAGTTTTATTGCCATCATATGTTTCTACAGGGAAATCTCTTTTCTGAAAGAAAGAAAAAAAAAAATCAAACTTATTAGGAATTGTCCATTACAGCTGTAACATTGACAGTAATACAGTCCGAAACAATCATTAGACAGCAGGGTTCAGTGAGTAATGAAAGCACTGTACCCGCTGGAGGCGGTGGAGGATCTCCCGCAGCTGAGTTTCCACACTAAAGGCCGACTTCAGCGCCCTCCAGTGGATCCAGTTCTCCTTGCACCACGCTGACGGTCTGTCGCTGCAGAGGGCAAAAAGACAGGTTCACATATTTAATGCAAAACAAAGGCCCAAACTGACTTTTGTACAGCTCCAATTTCTTTACTCACCTGTCTTTGCATGACTGAAACACATTGAGAAGGGTGGCAAAGTCGTTCATGCCGCCGGTCTTTGCGGCCAGCGCTTTGTGCTTCTTACTGGCCTCTTTCTGCTTCTCAGGTTGACCTGCAGGAAGCAAGAAATCAGTTCAAGCTTTGTGGACTAAAATGTTTGGTCTTTATTTCACGCTCTGCTTCCTATACGATGCTCAGTGCATTCATAAATATATATCGATCAGCCAGCACATTAATCATCTGTATTTCAGTCTGATATGCCTGGTGCTGAAAGCCACAGAGTGGGAAAAACAAAGTACAACCCATGAGTCAGTATTTACGCATGGTATTTTCAGTCGCTCATATCGTTGTGGAAGAGTTTCAGCCCACTCTTCTTCACAACATTGCTTTGGTTCATTCAAGTTTTGGCAGGTACTGGCTTATGCTGGCTAACCCTAACCCTTACATTAGTGAAAATAATTTCTCACTGTAGCATGATGGACTCTAAAATGTTTGGAAACTGCCTGATAAGCCTTACCAGATTGATGGGCAGCAACAGTTGCTTCTCTAAGATCATTGCTGATGTCTTTCCTCCTTGGCATTGCGTTAACACACACACACACACGCACACACACACACACCTGAACGCTCCAGACCAGCAAACTGAACAAAACTTGTGTTTTTATAGACCTGCTGATGGTCAGTTAGTCAAGAGCATTTGATTAGCAACACCTGGCTGCTACTAACGCTCTTAATTCCATTGGAAATATTAAGGGTGTACTTAGTTTTCCCCACAATGTTTGTTTTTCGTTGTTTTTCCTAAATAAATAATAATTGCGCTGTCATTCGTCTGAGATTTTATATACCCAATTGGATCGTCTTGTACTTGGAAACACATTAAACCTTTGAATCCAAAGAAGGTGTACTTTTTGCAAAACTGTAAATTAATATTCATTTGAATCCTACTTTGAGGTTCAGAAATATCAAAAACCTTCCAGAGCTGACCTGGCCTGATGAAGATGTTCTCCACAGACAGCATGGCGGCAACAGGGAGCAACAGGTCTTGGCAGCCGACCGAGGAGGCTTTGAGCAAAGCCCTGGTGAGGCCTGGGTGCAGGGGGAACTCCACCATCAGCTCCCCGAGCTGGGTCACTCTTCCTCTCCTACACCAGACAGATGAGAGCTCATGAAACTTCTACCAGACTTACTTCATCTGCCGCTTTTCTGCTTGGAAAAACCAGAGGCTTGATGTTTAACTACCTGTCAATGGCGTCGAACTGGTAGAGCTGTTTTAGTGCCTCTAGGATAAACCTCTCCTCTGGACAGTCCAGGTAAGGAAACCTTGAAAAAGGAGGTCAGACCTTCAGAATGAATGATGTGCGAATTTGACCTCAAAACGTGACAACGACACAAAACCAATAAGTGGCGTACCGGATCACATCATGAACGCCGAGGCACTTGAGTGTGAGTATGACTGCAGTCAGACTTGTCCTCTGAATCTCTGGAACTGTATATTCAGGCATGCAAGTCTCCCAGAATTCCTTGGTATAGATTCGAAAGCATTTCCCGGCAGAGGTTCTCCCGGCTCGGCCTGCTCTCTGCTGGGCCTCGCTCCTGTTGACGGAAAAATCCATTTTACCGTTACCAAATTCGACTTCACAGCATGTGGTGTCAAGCAGAACAGTTTAAATAAATAAAAAAAAAAATAAAAAAGTTTTTGCATGTTGATTCGCTTCAGAGACTACTTACTTTGAAATTGGCACAACCTCCAACACATCCATGCCCACCCTTGAGTTATGGTTGAGCTGCTTCACAAAGCCGCTGTCTACAATGTACCTACATCAGAAAAAAATAAATAAATAAAAATGCATCATGGTGCGTTTTGTAGAGGAAATTATAATTTAGATTCACAGTTAAAGCTGCAGTCTGCAACTCTTTTTCAAGCATAATGCCTGGAACTGTCCGGGGATTCTGAAAGTAGTACATTAAATACCCCAATACAAAAAAAAAAAAAAAAAAAGAGTTCTCTAGGTCCCCTATATGTCCTGCTAGGTCCCTCCAAAGCCAGCAGGTTTGTTTACAAAATTGCAGACCGGACCGGTAAAAGGTAATCAATCAGGTTACGAGCTGGGCTCTGCTGCCTGTCAATCACCGATTGTGCACGCGCGATACAAGGTAGGCTCGTCCCCACGCTTATTTATCTGGACTATTGAACTTCATTACGGGCTAGTCTACTTACTGTGTGTCTTCCATGATCGCAAATGAAAGGTGAGTTGATGAATGAGGAGTCGTGTAGGCGCATCTGGCGTGCACGTAGACGTGCACGAGTGCTCATGTGTTTTGAAGGGGCGGGACAGGAAGTTGAATAACTTTTTATTTTTCGGTTAAAAAATAAGCATTTCTTGCATTTTGCGACTACGGAGGTCACCGTTTTCAACTTCAAGCGTTCTGATAGATCATGTAAACTCTTAAAATGCCAAAAAGTAGGACTTTACGTATGACAACAACAAATCTTGCAGACTGCAGCTTTAAACCAGAAACACTACAGGCCTCACTCACTTTATGCCACTGATGGTGAGAGAAGTTGCTGCAATGTTTGTGGCTACAACACACTTCCTTATGCCTTGGGGTGGTGGCTGAAAGATGTGTCTTTGTTGCTCTGGAATAAACCCCCCCCCCCGAAAAAAAAAAACATAAAAGGTGACAGAGGTATCCCAAACCAGGCTGATTTATTCATTTCAACAAAAAAATAAATCTAGTGTCAACAGCTACTGTAGGCATTTACCAGTCGGCATGGATCCATAAAGAGGCAAAATGAGAATTCCCTCTACGGTCTGGTCCTCGACATCATAGCGGTAGTCTATGGACTCAGCTTTTTCGAACAATATGTCACAGGCACGCTCAATCTCTGACTGACCTGTCAAACACAAGGGAGTTAATGTGGCACATTTCAGTCTGAACTGTGATCCTGAAAAAGGGCAGCCACCATCATCATCACTTGCCTGTTAGAAATACCAGAATATCTCCAGCCATTTCACTGGTGTGCACGTCCAGGGCCACCCTCACTACCTGGGGCCAGAAAAATTTGATAAAAAACAACAAAATATTCAATTCAAAAGTTATGCATTAAGAAAAAAAAAAAAAAAAAAAAAAAGGGACATTAAGTACCTCTTTCACATAACCGGTGCTTTCCATGTCTTTCGGTCCAACAGCAAAGCCGAACGTACAGGTTACAGGATACATCCTCCCGGGAATGGCAAAGACGGGACAGTTGTCAAGAAAAGCTGAGAGTTTGTCAGATTCCAAGGTGGCGGACATCACCACCACTTTCAGGGGCACAGAGCGTCCTTTAGTGGCCTTAGACGGGTTGGAGAAGACCTTCTTCAGTAAACCCAGGAGAATATCCTGTGAGGCGTGCAAACGCACAGCGTGCGCGGTGAATGTTGGGGAGAAAGAACTGATTTTGGATTGGCATGGTGGTAAGCTCATGACGTATGTCTACTAATAACTTACTGTGTTGAGGCTGCGTTCATGAACTTCGTCCAGTATGATGACACTGTACTGAGAGAGCGCAGGATCTGCCAAGACCTCTCGGAGCAAACAGCCATCCGTCATATACTTCACCACCGTGTCCTGGCTCACACACAAACTTCGTGTCAACACAAATGGACATGAAATAGGCGGCGTTTGCTGCGGGGAAGGAGTATCCTTTTGAGTCTCACCTGTGATGTGCAGTCATCAAAGCGTACTTGGTATCCGACTTCCCTTCCCAGAGTGCACCGCATCTCCTGGGAAACCCTCTGAGCCACTGTGATGGCAGCCACCCGGCGGGGCTGAGTGATGCCAATTTTGCCATCTTTAGAAAAGCCTAAAAAGATCAATCAAACAAAATTATAACACAGTCATGTAGGTCAGTGTTGCTGCTTTAGTTAAACCGACAAATTCGCATTACACAGCAGAAATGCTGGTCTCAGCGGTCCATATTATCATCATTTTTTTTCTTGCTACTTGCTGCAAACAGTAGAATTTTCTTCAATATCATACAGTTGGCAGTAAACAGTCGCTTACCCGCTTCGTGCAGGTACTGTGGAAGTTGTGTTGTTTTCCCACTTCCAGTCTCACCGGTGACTAGCAGGAAAGTGCTGTCTTCGACTGCCTGAATTAGTTTGGTTTTGTGCCGATATATTGGCAGATGTTTTGGCTCGTTGTCTTTTGGGTTCCATCCCGTTGGTGTAGACATGGCCGATAACTTTACCAAAATAAACCAGAGCAAAGAGCCGAACAGACGACACAATTACCGACCTAAAATCCACGGAACACAGTTCGGTATTTTGCCAATTCTTCCTCTCGTTTAAAACAAAAAACGACGCTTCGACGACTTCCGTAAACCGAGCTATCCTCGATTGCTATTGGTTCACTTGTGCCCACATGACACCAGTCTCCACCAAAATAAAAGTCCGGCTATTTTTTATTTGACTAATTTATTTATTAGCATTTGTTCGTTTGTTTTTTTTTACAATAAAAAAGTAACAAAATAAAGAAACATATTATGCATATGCAAAACAATACTAATCGGACTATTCTTTAGAAAAACAAAGTAACCAATGAATGATTTGTATCATTTCAAATTTGTACAGAGATCAACAAATTAATTTATAACATTCATCAAACCCGCAAGCTCTAAGATATACTTTGAAATGGCTACTTGTGAAGAATCGCACACATACATCAGATCATCAGCGTTACTACCCAAATTCAAACATCCTAACCTACATAAAGCCTTTCCCAATAAATCATAATTTACCATTAAAGACTCATGTGGCTCTTTTTTTTTTTCTCTTCTTTTTTGGAAGAGCTGGATGTTTTAGATCACAATAAATATGAGCTTGACAGAGTCTGCCTCTTAGATATAGTCCTTGATAAGAAAAAAAGATAACTTGCATTAAGTATCTCAATATATCATCGATAAATACGCCTATTTGGAGACAAAGGAAGTAAAAAAAAAAAAAAATCATCTTGCAGATGATTTACGGTTTATAGCTGAAGTTTTTTGGAATCTTGTTCATGGAAATATGACTGGACAGAGTTTGTCTGATTTACAGAAAATACAGAAGAGGTCCACCTGAGACTACCCTGGGGGAAATAGTTTGCCCCTTCTGTGGTGGGTTTCTAAGTTTAGGCTTCACTGAAAGACAAAACAGAAACCACTGTCAGTAGTTTCCTTTACATTGCACAACATCATTTACCCTCAGACAATGTTTAAATCTTTGCATGTACAATATCCTACACCCTTGGACAAAGGATCTTTTTCTAAAAAGAAATAAGATCATTTCATGTAGATTTGTCACTCAAGAGCAGTTTCAAAGGGTGTGAATAGGCTGAAGCTTCACTTACCATTGCTGCAAGGTTGTAAGCAATTTGATCCCTTGCAGATCTCTATATTACAATGGAAATACACCTGGATGAGAGAAGGTTGAGAGACTTCAGAAAAAAGGTGCACATAAACAATGATGACACTACCATTTATCTTCTTACATACCAGGTTTTCAAATGTTGGAGGTCTCACAAAAGAAAACAACTTGACAACAAACCATTTGTGAAGGTAGGGATACGTAATGCTCTCACTGGATACTGGCAACACAACAGTCCTGTGGGTATCACCAGTGAAGGGACACCTTGATTGGATGCAAAGAAACTCCAGTTGATCCTTTTTCTTTTTACCCCTCCATATCTCACGTATTTCACACTCAACCAACCACACTCTGCCTGTTAGCTTTAAATGTTCTCACCCTTTGACGAGCAGGTTCCATCTTTGTGGATGATGTGGGTCTTCAGTTGGTGTAGCCCAGCAGTCCTCCAGCAGCAACACCAAGTCCCTGTCTTCGTGTTTAACCACAAACACCTCCACATACACAGGCTGCCCAAGCTCCCTTACAATTGGAGGGTTGCTAGTGGAATGAAAAGATCTGTAAGAGGAATCTATGGAGAGGGGGAATAAAACATTGAATAAATTGAGTAACAATTACAGCAAAGGTTACTCTGTTCATTTTCAGTCCAAGTTATTTCAAAAGGTGTTCGGTTAAATATAAGAGGCATATAGAGACAACCAAAACATTTCCCAGAAAAGTCAGGAAATAAAGTGAAATAAAAACTGAAATCTGATTTGTTAACTTGTTTAACAGGCAAAAAAACCCCAAAGTAATAGTTTTCTGTGCCTTCACTAACCAATCCATTGCATTTTGGAAAGATAAGTCTAAATTTCATGCATGCCACAAACAAAAAGTATAAATGTTTGGACAGAGTCATGTTTTCTAGGTAAAATCATACATACATTTCAATAGCTGGAAGCAGAAGATACAAAATGTTTTGCATACAACATTGAATACGAGATTTCGGTCACTCAGCTTAGTCGTCGACTGATTCACCTTCTCACAATGTGCCATACATTTTCAATATGAGATGCAGCTGGACAGGAGGCTATGTAAAGCAACGCGGTTTTAAGCCATATGGACTGAGGTCAGGTGCAGTTTTGCTGAAATAACCACTTACCTACTGAGAAACGACTTTGCTTTGTTGATAATGCACATCTCTCTGAAATTTCCAATAAGCAACCTTTGCGTCAAAGGCAACTTCACATTTTGGCAGGTCACCCATGCCTTGGGTGCACCGATGCACCCCCCTTAACGTCACACCCACTCACTTTTACACCTTTTTCTGATGACAGCTTGGATGATCCTTCTCATTTTTTTTCCCCATAAGCAGATGAAAAATGGACTGATCCGACCACAGAACATGTATCCTCTGTTTTGCCGTGTGTCTGAGATGAGCTCATGCCCAGAGAACCTAGCAGAGCAGCTTTTCAGCTCGGACTTGATATGACTTGTTCCTTACATTATACAGGTTCAGGTTACATTTGTCCAATGCAGTGGCAAAGTGTGATCAGTGACAATGGTTTTCCAATGTACTGTCAAGTCCATGTGGCTATGTTGATCAAGGGATTAAATTTTCTCAAGCAGTACCACCTGAGGGCTTGAAAGTCACATGCATCCAACAGCATTTTTTTTTGTTCTTGTCTTTACACACAGATTTCCCATGACAACATTTATAAGTCTTGTCCTCTTTTTTTGGGGGAGGGGGGGCTTAGTTGATTCTCTGACTATGTTTGACATAAGGTGGTGAGCCACCATCCATACGTGCCTGGAAAGATTAAGCTTTGAAGGGATTCCCCTTTTATACCAATTCCTGACACCCTTACCTTACTAATTAATCTCATGTTACTTGTATTTTTTGTGAACATCTCTGCATTCCCTCCCACATTTTCAGAGCGTGTTTCTGGTATGAGATTTTAAATTGGTCTTCAGTTCCAAAATGTTATGAAGTTGGTTAGTGTAAATCATTTATTTGAACTCGCGTCTGTTAAAGGTTCAAACAAATGAACAAATTAAAGACTTAAATTTCTAATTGCATTTTAGATCATTTTTCAAAAGGAGTTTTTCTATAGACTGACAAAATGACAAGAAGCCTGGACCTTTGGCAAACCTCATTTCAGTCCTTAGTATTCCTTTGTTCTTCAGTGTCGATGGGTGCTCAGATTCCCTTTGCTGAATCTCGATGCCCATTTGGGTTATACGAGTCAGTGCAAAGCTACACTGCACAGTTAGACTAGAAACAAAAGGAAAACAAGTTAACTAAAAGCTATATCAACCACATGCAAAAAGGAATAAAAGTGAATCACATCATATCAATCATAATCTTACTGGAATGGAGTATGACGAAATATGACTCCTTGATGGGGAAGTTGTTTCACCTCAATGTTGACCCAGTAGGTAATATTCCCATCTGTAATCTGCAAGCCAAAACCTTTAATTTTGAAAGAATCCTGATTCAACAGGATCCATCAGTGATGTATTCACATTTACCATGAACTGGGTGCCACAGTCAGTGAATGGAAAGCTGAACGTGACAGCTTCGGGGGATCTTTGTTGGGGTTTGCAGTTGTGGCTTTGGTCGGATGGGACCCTGGCTGTCTCTAGGTTCAAAGGTGGGACTGTGGCGTTCCTCAGGATGGTGATGTTGAAACCATTTTGGTTGCAGAAAAACAATCTTGATACCTCTGGTAGGACATTTGCATTCGGCTCTGTAAAAAGGACATAAAGAATGACTGATTAAAAGAATAGGGAATAATAACCGTGACATACTGGTCACACACTCAATCTCTATACCTTTCATTTTCCTTTCACAGATTAGATGTATTGGTTGGACAATTTCAGGTATACCCCCTTCTGCAGGTGCCATGATGACGACCGTGAGACTCGTCATGTATTTCTACTAAACACAATGTTGAAGAATAATTAGAATAAAGTAAATTCTGTGTGACAAATTAATCAACAGACAGGATTTAGAGACGTATCTGCTCACTTGTCTTTGTACAAAACACCCATGGGAAGCGACTGTGAAGATGATAAACGAATGGGTTTCTTCAAGGTAGTAGTGGCAAAGTTTTGCTATAGCAATGGCTTGGTAATATCCACCGTCTTCATCTGCATGATACAAACAAGACTGTAGCAACCACAAGCACCTCAAAGCTCAGTCTAACGCGTCCATCTTTTTAGTGTGTGCGTCTTACCTTGAACATAAATAGTGTAAGGAAGATTGGCAAATTGCTCTTTTGATATGTAAACAGACATGAAGTCATCATGGCAAATGACTATATTATCGTTGGCAGGGGTGTTAAATGTAGCTCGATGCTGGTCTGATGCAGCCCGGACTTTCAGAAAGAGAGGTGAAAGAGAAAAGAATGGCACCAAAATAATGACCAAACTGTTCGTCTTCATTTTTGGTTGCTGAGACTCTGTGAAACAGGTGGAGCAGCTGCTTCTAGTTCACTTTAATTGGCACGAGAGAGAGGCAGCCAAACAAGTCAAAGTGGCTGCAAACCAGCCAGCGTCCTGTGTTCAGATCAGCCAATCAGAGCTGTCTGTGGGGGGCGAATCGGGATGACGTTTTTGTTTATCACACGGTACCATTTAAGGAAAAAAATAAATGAAAAATTAAACAGAAAAATATCAAAGTTTTAAATATGTAATCTTTATATCAGAGTTAGGGTAATGGTCTTCTTTGTTAAGAAAAAATTCTGACTGAGTGAAATGAGCTGGAAGTAGCAGTCTAGTCAAACTCACTAAATTCAAAGAAAAAATGCTTCAGTGATTCTTTTATTTTCGCCTTTTCATTGTTCAGAGAAGGTTTCAGCTGGTAGACAGTCTGGTCGTGGTTATTTCCCCCGTACCCCACACAGATTTTATGTGTTGAAAAGAACAGTATAATGACATTTTTTTTTTAAAACACTAGAGACTGACCGGGAGTGGGAGACTGCTAACTGGGATTTATGTAAATAATAATAGGAATAATAGGAATGCAATAAATAGGAGGCGGGGAGAGGGTAAGTGTTAGCAGCATAGGTGGGCAGCCTCTGGCAATAGCTTTCACTTTCGCGACTTTGTCATTGTAAAATCTCTTTATGATGTACAGGACATGTCTTTCATGAAATAAAATAACAGGAACACTGAGGACAAAGTATCTAAAGTGCTTCTTTTGGAAGATTGTTGGAACAGCTGTACTCCTGCAGGCTTACATCACAGGTCTGCCCTGCAACAAGAATCCAACCAAACGCTTACGGATTTCTCATATACATTTTTTTAACCCTTAAAGTTTTTTCAGAGACTTTCAACAATCATATCAAATCAGTCACCAAATCAGCCTTTTATCAACTTAAGAACATATCCAGAATGAAGGGTTTCATGTCCCAAACAGATCAGGAGAAGCTGATTCATGCTTTCATCTCCAACAGACTTGACTACTGTAACGGTCTTCTGACTGGACTCCCCCAAAAGAGTCTCAAACAGCTGCAGCTCATTCAGAACGCTGCAGCCCGAGTTTTAACCAGAACAAAGAGATCAGATCACATCACCCCAGTTCTCAAGTCTTTACATTGACTCCCGGTCAGATACAGAATAGATTTTAAAGTTCTGCTACTCGTCTACAGATCCCGGAATGGTTTAGGTCCAGAATACATGAATGACATGCTAGCTGAGTATAAACCCAGCAGAGCTCTGAGATCTGCTGACTCAGGTCAGATATTGGAGGCCAGAGTTCAAACTAGACACGGTGAAGCAGCTTTTAGCTGTTTTGCTGCACACAACTGGAACAAACTACCAGCAGAACTGAAATCAGCCCCAACTGTAAGCACTTTTAAATCCAGGTTAAAAACATTTCTCTTTCGGTGTGCTTATGGTTGAGTTTATATTTTTCTTTTTCCCCTCTTCTTTGATTGCTTTTTAACTGTGTGTTTTAATTTTTATTCTATTTTTTCTCTCTTTAAATTGCTTGTTTTTATGCTGTTCTTTTAAATGCCTTGTCTTTATGTAAAGCACATTGATTTGCCTGTGGTATGAAATGTGCTATATGAATAAAGATGCCTTGCCTTGCCTACATTGTCTGCGTCTTATTGAAAAATTGGTGGAAGTAAGCCTGTCTTAGCCATCTCTACCATTCAGTTTGGGAATGTAATGCAAAGCATTTCTTTTTTTCTCAGTTAGGACATTAAAGTATCAACCTTATGACAATACAAGGCCAAATGAAGGCACTTCAGAAGAGACAATAGGATGTCTTTCTTTTTCTTCAAATGAGTCTGACGTTACCGATGGCAAGGTCGTTTAGAGATTTATATTTCAATATGATCTCTCTTTTATAGTATCAGTGAGTGGTATATTTGTAATATGTTTAGCAACACACCTCTTGCACTCCTCTAGAATTATTGTTTTCTGCTATAAAGTAAAATACATATTTCTACCAGCAGGTGGCATTGAAACCTGCATGAGGAGAGAGGTCCACAGCTGATGGGGTCTTTAATGACATTACATACTGCTCAATCAGTTTTGTGGATTTGAGCCACACACACAAGACAATAAATGAAGGGGACCATTCTTCATTGTGAAGTAGTTCATGGCTGTAGCTAATACGCATCTGAAGATGTTATTTTAATGATCTTTATTAAACAGCAGTCATAGATATGCAGTATAGAGAGAAACGCAGTACAAAAAATAGCTGTCACTGTGAAAAGATGTTTACACCGTGTCCTTAATCTTCTACAGCCGGTCGAGCTGGTCTGTGCTCCTGTTGTAAATGGGGTTTTTGTAATCGCAGTCTGAGAGGGAAAGTGGAAAAGTGGGAGAGCAGTTCAGAGGACGCTATAATGTCATCGCTAACATGTCCACAGATGAAGTCAGTCAGCACTCACTGTCTTTGGCTTTCTTTCTCCCCAAGCCCGCTGTAAAAAAAAGAACATATTTACATGTATTTATCTATTTAGCAGTATTTACTCTCACTACCTTCGATAATCCGATGTGTGTCCTGTCAAATCAAATTACCTCTGTCATTCTCCGCCTGTTTTGCCATGGCGTGTTGCTTCCTGAGCTCACGCTGGTTGACTGTAATCAAAAGGATGAGTGAACACACCTGATACAATCAGAAGGATGCGACACAATTAAAGATTTCACATTACCGTAAAAATGTCGATTGAGACTTGCTTGCCGTAACCTGCTGAAGAGTTCTGGAAGGGGCGAGAAGACAGTTGCTGTCATACTGTCATAACTTATACAAACTGCAGTAAACATATTGCATATAACTGTGAAGCACCTGTGTGGAATCTCTGTTTTGTCCTCTGACTTTCCGCCCTTTCAAACCTGAATTCATCCAGGTTTGGATAAATCCCACTGGTGCTTGGACCAGGTTGACTCATGCCCGGATCCTGCAGATCTCCTGGCAGACCACCACGGTCTCTGTTCGGGTCAGCGTGGGCCAAGTATTGGTCATCATTTTCTGTTGTTTGTGAAAGAGTCAATCAGAACATATTGACAGTTTGTTACATTGTTGAATGGTTGCTAACTTTCTGTAAGTACAGAGGCTTTTTCAGCCGGGTGAAATAATAGATGACGGCGGAGGAAGAAGAGGACGCACCGTAAACAAGATTATTGACGTGTGCACCTGCAGGGAAAGTGGGCACATAAAGACAGTGACTCTGCTGTTTGTCAGATATATCAGAATAACTTTGATAAGAGTGCGTTAGTCTTGTGTGTGTGGGATGGATTACCGATATGGTGTTCATCTACTCTCCCTGTTTCTAGAGGTGGAGCACTGGCACCTGCAGTGGAACATTACATTAGACAAGTACTTATTCGAATTAACAGCAAGAACTCTATAAGAAGATTGATGCCTGCAGGTAGGCTACATGTAGCAAGCTTAAGTTATACGTTAATGACTGGGAGTAGAGGGAAAAATATAGAAAATCTTATTCTTTTCCAATATATGAAAAGTCCAATCCAACGCAGAGGGGTACAATATTTTAGTTTGCTTGTTTTCGGCGTTGTTAGTGTTAACTTTGTTGTTCTGTATTTAGAAACATTGCTTCAGTCATTACCCTCCCGCCCTATTCCCTCAGTGTATACAGCACCAGGTTTCCGGGTTTTCATCTTCTTTTTTATTTGCAAAGTAATGTCTTTAACTAAAAGGCCCGGTTTCTGTGTCCAGCACGTTTTGTTTGTTCAGCTGAAGTTGCCGGACTTTACAGCCGGTAATCCAGGAAAAGGATATTTTGATGCAATACCTAATTACAAGGCCAGATTAAAGGGGAAATATTATGAGAATTATTGTTGTTGGGAGCACATATTTGGGTGTCTCACCACCAACTGAAAAACTATGAAAAAACATAAACACATCATTCTGTTTTGTGCCCGCTAGTTCAGAAAATATCTCATTCAGTGACCTGTTCAGATATTCTGTGGCAAATTATGTCACCTAGGTTCGGCCAATAAAACATAAGATCTGTCTTTCCATCCATCCATCCATTTTCTATACCCGCTTAATCCGTCGGTCGGGTCGCAGGGGTGCTGGAGCCTATCCCAGTGGTCATTGGGCGAGAGGCGGGGTACACCCTGGACAGGTCGCCAGTCCATCACAGGACCACACAGAGACAAACGAGACAAACAACCAGACACACGCTCACACTCACTCCTGGGGACAATTTAGAGTCACCAATTAACCTAACATGCATGTTTTTGGACAGTGGGAGGAGATCTGTCTTTCCAAAATGGCAATTCAGTTCAATTTTGACTCCCTCCATTTGGCATTTGAGTGCATACCACTGATGCATTTGTCCATGCGTGACTATTTCATGAAATGCCGTGGCACTGCTTTACTTCATGGAGTTATTTGGTTTACTATTTCACATTTTGCTGTCAGACTGGGTTCAATAATAGCATACCTTCAATGCTTGAACTCACAGGGTAGTTGGCATCGCCTGGAAAAAGAACAAGAATTCTGGTCAATGGCCAATTGATCCCTCTACTGAATTAACAAATAAGAAATTATGTTAAATTCATGGACTGAGAGCAGCAGACGAGGCTTGTACTCACTTGTGCATTTCTTGTAACAGCAGTAGCTGCCGACACTCAGAACACTGAGCAGAATGAGAGCACCAACAACACCAACGCAGATGTAGATCAGCATGTCTTTCGTCAGAGTACCTGTTGCACAGTTGTGGTCTTAGATGCATTTTACAGGAAACAGATACATTAACTTCTTCACTTGTCCGCTTTAGTGTTTGGCCTTTGAGGTTTGACACCCTGGAAAGGAAGACGCAGCATGCCTCTGCACAAGCCGCTGCTTTGTATCATGAAAACTTAGAAACTCGCAATCCACTTACTTTCATTTGCAGACAACTCCACTTTAAAGCAGTCATTCCTGAGCTTGCAACGGTAACTGCCCAGATCAGTGTCTTGTAGGTCATAGATGGAGATGGAGTAGTTCCCCCGTGAGGCCTGGATTGGAAAGGCTTTCACTCGGCCATCTCTGGGGTCCAGGAACTTAACACGCCCATTAGCTGAGAGCTTTACTACGTCCACCATTTTATTCATCTTATTCATCTTACTGCCTTGGGACCATTCAACCCAGTGGTCAATTTGTGTAGAAAACTTGCACGGTATGAGCACAGAAGAGCCAAGAGGAGCGCTGAGTTGTTCGGACATATTGCATTCTTCAAAGAGATGCTCATCTAATAAAAAGCGTCAAACACAAGAACAAGTTAGGACATTTATCTCATGCTCAAATAACAAGAAAACCAGTCACTGAACTTTTCTGTAGGTATTCAAAATGATTGTATCAATGTCTTGCAGTGCGCTAGAAATATATCTTAATGTACATGTATATATTTTTTCCTAATGAATGATAAAATCAAGCATAAAGGCTTAACATGAAACTAATTGGCACTTTTTTTTTTATCTACCCTCAAACTGTTTATTAAAATATTTTACCAATAACAATATAAACATTATATTGGTTGATAAAAGGTACATTTCACAGTAAACTTGTTGTGATTCAACATGAAAACAATGTCACGTAACGATGTACAGTGGAAACAAAATATGAAATTGCATGAGATTACCTTTCTATAATTTCTACATTTCAAGTTGTGCAGTGATCGGAGATGGGAGAAGCAAGTGATTGTAGTTCACTTGTTGATGCAAAATTGTCACAAATAAGGCTGTTTTTATGATAAATCAACACCTACAGTGTTCAAATTAAAAGAAAAAAAAAAATCAAATCGCTGCAACTTGGGTTCACACATGATGTTTAAGTATGAAGTTTCCCATTTACTTTCCTGTTTTTCTATAATTTGTTAACACTGGAACGACTGTAGGACAAATGGCCAGATATAACACTGAAGGTTAAGTGCTTTTGGTATTTGTATCCATGTGGTTTTGGCTTTAATTTACCAGTGGTCTGTTTGGTCGGCTCTACTGTTACACCCTTTGCTTTACGAGCCATTTCAAAAGTTTGATTTCTTTTGAGATAAAAAAGTCCTTTCAGCAGCTGGCTGCATGTTGTACACACATACAAACGTATACAATGAATTTCACTTCTCTGGGCTCCTTACAAGTGATTTTTAAAAGTTTACCCTCAAATCAGCCCCAAACATTTCCACTGCTTTGCTTTACCTTCACTGCACCCTGGCTAGATCTCTTCACTTGGTTTTCTCTCACTTCAAGCATTTTGAAGTAGGGCCAATGTTTTCATGGTTTTATCTGCTTTTCAGTCTAAGCCGTCTAAGTCTGTCCAGTCCAAAGCACATTGTAACCATAAAGATTTACATGATGTTTTTGTAGATTAATTCATACAGATTCAAAAAATAGTGGCAGAGCTCCCGCTCAGGGCGATGGCCTGCCATGGGGAGTCAGTCACAGAATTTCTTATCACATCTTCCACTGACGGCCCAGATGACCTTTCACGCGGCGATTATGTCATTTTTTTTTTTTTACAGAAACTTCTGTCTAACTTGTGCCAGAAAAGTTGAGAAGTTTACCTGGGTGTAATGAAAACTTGCAGATTGTTCAAATTAGTTTGAACCTTTACGAAACAGGCACAA
Source organism: Odontesthes bonariensis (assembly GCF_027942865.1). Taxonomy (NCBI): domain Eukaryota; kingdom Metazoa; phylum Chordata; class Actinopteri; order Atheriniformes; family Atherinopsidae; genus Odontesthes; species Odontesthes bonariensis. The sequence goes on along the minus strand of NC_134514.1, from coordinate 26,971,345 downwards.
GTGCAAAGGAATTAGTTTTTCTGTGTATTTTTTGACCAACTTTATTGACTTTTGAACAAATCTACATTTTGATGCCAGTACACACTCAAAAAAAAAAAGTTGGGATAGAGCCAAAATCAGAAATCAGTTTATAGAACATACAAGTAGCATTAACACAATAATTGGTGGCAGGTAAGGGTGTCATCTTTGGGTGTAAAAGGAGCATCAAGTGGGGAGCAGCTAAAATCTTGTATTCTGCCAGAATGGACATCGATTCCTCTAGATAGAACTCAAACATTTAGTGTCCTCAGTTCCAAAATGATCAAAGAGGGTATTTATAAGGTGTTATGACACTTCTGTTTGAGTGTACTGCGGACAGGTTTGTATATTGTGTAAATACGTTGTTCGGTGAAGGCACTGAAAAGAATTTTCTTTGTACATGTGTCTGTTAGATAAAGGTTCAAACATATTAATTATTCAAATGATTGATTATTGTTACTAATGTTTACAAAACGTTTCTGGAAACATGATAGGTTTAACATTTAAAGCATGAGTCATGTTATGTGATGACATCTTAATGACACCATTCAGGCAATTTTCATAAATTTGACCAAAAGTGTTTATTTACAGCCTTACAGTTGCAGTTTTTGCGGTAGATTGCAACTGACATCTTCCACAGTATGTTTTCAGTTCAATTTAGCGTCGCGGAGTGCCTGGAGCCTATCCAAGCTGTGATTGGACGGGAGACAGGGTAGACCCTGGACGGGTCGGCAGTCCATCACAGGGCCACACAGCAGGGCCGTATTAAGTCAATGTGGTGCCCCTGGGCACTAAACCTCAAGTGCCCCTAGGCTACATTTTCAAACGTATTCATTCAAAATCAGTAACAATTAAAGCAGCATCCATCTATATACAGTATGTAGGATTATTCAAATATCTCCATTTAAAACCAATCAATTCAATTCACTATCAATCCAAACAGCATCCATATATTAAAATGTACAGATTCAAAATGTGTATCAATTCGAAGAGCATTTGTCTATATTGAAATATATTATCAATTCAAAGAGCATCCACCTATGCAGCACTAACAACACTCCTATTATTCAGGGGGACGTCATTGCCACAGCCGTCCCAGAGCACCATAAGTTGTCTCCCCGGAATGCCAAACCACGCACACTTAAAAACTTAATCAGGGTGCTTGCTCTTTTTCCAAATCAAAATTTCAGACTTTTTCCAGACTTTTTTAAAACTGATACTTTTTTTCCCCAAGACTTTAACTTTATGTTCTTGTAACTTGTGTGGCTACTGCCTACTTCAGATTGTACCAACTGTGTTTATTAGAAATGTTAATTTTTATAGGCTAGTATTCAATGAACAAATGCATTATTCACAGTAAATTATGCTTTTACTGATGAAAACGTTTCAAAACATGAAAATCACAAGTACATGAATTTCACATCAAACAAGTGTCACAAAAACTATCTATAAAAATGAATGTATGTAGAATTCAGTCTCTTCAATCACATTTCATCCCATCAGGCTACAGTACGTGAGCAGTTAGTAAAATTATAGTTTTATAGCCTACCTTCCTATTTCTCATTTCACAATGCCTTTGAGCATACTGTAAAATTCTACCATACATTTATTTTCCATACTTTATTAAGACTTTCACACAAAATCCAAGACTTTTCAAGGTCTGGAAAACAGTGCTTCAAAATTCCATACTTATTAAAGGGGAACTCCGGGGCATTTGAAGCGTGTTTCCATTGCTAGAGGTTGTCAAATAATGATAGTAGGACACAGACAGGTGCAAATCTGCGCTCCCTGTGTGGAGATCGCTCTGTCCGCACAGCATGTCATGCGAGGCTAATACGTGGTGGCTAAGGGGCAAGCGCTAACCCTTCCACGTAAAACAACAACTTGCACACTGCAGAAACGTCACACCACTTTATAAACCATCCGACAATAAAGTCACAAGCCTTACCATCAAAACCATATGCATGGTTCTCACATTACTGGCATGGGGACATTACCAAACAACTTTATAAACAGCATGTAACTCACCGGCTGGTTGTAGGCTCGCGCATGTGAAAGCCCAAAAGAGTCGATGGAGAATAATCCCATATACAAAACAATTATATTCTCTAGAAAAACTACGTTCAAGTATTTAAAACATTACAAGAATATTACTGGGCATGTATTGTTGTAATGTTTTAAATACTTGAACGCAGTTTTTCTAGAGAAGATAATTGTTTTGTATATGGGATTATTCTCCATCGACTCTTTTGGGCTTTCACATGCGCGAGCCTACAACCAGCCGGTGAGTTACATGCTGTTTATAAAGTTGTTTTGTAACGTCCCCATGCCAGTAATGTGAGAACCATGCATATGGTTTTGATGGTAAGGCTTGTGACTTTATTGTCGGATGGGTTATAAAGTGGTGTGACGTTTCTGCAGTGTGCAAGTTGTTGTTTTACGTGGAAGGGTTAGCGCTTGCCCCTCGGCCACCACGTATTAGCCTCGCATGACATGCTGTGCGGACAGAGCGATCTCCACACAGGGAGCACAGATTTGCACCTCTCTGTGTCCTACTATCATTATTTGACAACCTCTAGCAATGGAAACACGCTTCAAATGCCCCGGAGTTCCCCTTTAAGACTTTCAAGACTGGCGCAAGCACCCTGTTAATCACGGCCACAATGCCTCGCAACACCTCTCTCCAATACTACATCCTCTTTTTGTTGTCTGAGAACAACATCAACCGTACCGCATTCCGTGACCTCCTGAGAAGTGAGAGCAGACACTCGCGGTGGCTTGCGCTCTTCTCGTGGGCTGTGACTCTGTCCGGGTGTTTCCAGTCACTGTACCCCTCGGTGAAAGCATTTTGCTGCCCGGCCAGGCATTTACACGCAAAACAATACACCATGCCGGTTGAAGGGGAATATATTAGCCAATCTCTAGACACTGAGTGTTTGTTCGGCAGCTGGCATTGGAAGAGATCATTTGTAAGAAACCTGGTTTTCTTACCGTCGTGCCGTGCTGCTGCTGCATATTTAGCCGCCCGGTTGTGGTAGATGGTGGGACCGTTAGCAATAGCCAGCTGGTTGTCAGCAGTTGTCGATGTTTTTATAAAGAAACGATCTAACACTGGAACATTTTTAATTGCCGCTAAACGCCTGGAGTCTTTTTATTTTTTTATTTTTCTCTTGCATAACCACTCAATTCATGTCTATCCATTTAGTTTTTATTTTTACCGCGTTTTTTAAAAAACATGATGCATTTCACCATAGGTGGACTGGCTCAACTGACAGGTTGAGGGAGGGGGGTTAATGTTCACATTAGGCCACTATTGCTCTTCTTCGGTCAACTTAGAGTCAAATGCATGTTTTTGGACGGTGGGAGGAAGCCGGAGAGAATTGCTTGCTGTGAGGCGACGGTAACCACCACGCCACCGTGCATGGAACATTCCCCTAAGTTTTATTATCAGTTAGTCTAGTTTTTAAAAGTTTTAAACCCTTTTGTGAATTGACAACTGGGTTTAATTATCCTCAAGAGTATATGTCTATAGTTGTGCTAAATGTCAGAATGAAAAATTAGACATGATTTTAAATGATTATTTTTATGACAAGGCGAGGAACCTCATGGAAGTTTTTTGATATTGAACTTTCCGACTACTGTCTATTTGCTTAGAAGAGATTTGCAACATGTTCAATTAATTCAAGTATTCAAACAAAAGAGTTCAAAGAAAACTTAGTCCAACAAATCTGTATGTCAAACCATTAAATGGCCTAAACAGGTGTTTTATCCAATGATCAACATTGTAGTTATAAGAATGCACATTTTAATACCGTAAAAATACTTACTATTTGAAGACACACACGTGAGCCACAGTGGCAAAAGGAAAACCCACTTGTCCGCTTTCATTGTCAGCATCTTGAACAGTGTGATCAACGGCACGATGAAGCCTGTCTTAACTTCTCTCAACGTCATGGCACAAAAACCACAAGACCATCAGAGCTCGTTGAGTACTTCTTAATAAAAAAAAACTCTGTTGTGTTTCATTAAGGACCAACAGCAACCAAGGATTTCAAACAACTTTAATTTGTCAAACTAAATGTGGATCATATAAAACATTAATTTCAGTTGATGTTGCCCAGTTTACAATAATCAGGTGGATTGAAAAAGGATGCCAAATGACAATAGACTCTAACCACTTCCTTTTCAAGTCTGCAGAACTTTCCTTTGTGAGTGAGCCCTGTGACAAGACATAGGCGTGTTAATGTATGAAGGAATCATCAGCTACCGCAGGCTATTTTAAACAAAAGAAATGTATTTGAGCTTCACAGATGTTTTAAGCTTTAAAGATACTGATTTAATGTTGGCTTCTGTTTAAAATCCAGATTTCACAAAGTGAACACTGATTCTTCTTTTTACAACATAATCTATTTCAAAATGTATTCCAAGTAAATGTTAATTCCATTGTAACTCTGTAGAAATTTGTTATGACCGCCTGTAATGTAACATTAGCTCAATTCATCAGTAGAACAAACAAAACACGAGATTACAATACCTAAAAATTTAACTTTGTATGTCTTGCTTTTGTAAAATTCATGTAGGTATATCAACGATGTTGCTTTCTTCCTGTTTTACCAGTTTCACAGTTGTTAAAGGTCACAACGGCACCACAACCATTACAGTACTGTGGGCATTCGGCAACTAATTCTGAGAGCATTTCCTCTGATGTACTGTGAGACATGGTGGGCTGCAGAGACGCCATGCTTGTTGCTTGTTGGGCAGTGGATGTGTGGAGTGAAGGTGTGAAGGCTAAAAAGAACAAACAAACCAGTGCAAATAGCTGTACCCTACCTCACCTGTGTGCTGTCTGTCACACACATGCACTCACAGGCTTTAATCACATAAAGTCCAGCTTAACCTGACAGCTTTAAATTACAACATTAAAGCACAACTGCAGTGAAATCATAGGCAAATTACACTTGATTTTGCTGATTTACAGCTTTGCTCTTTAAGGGACCACAGTCTCTCAATTTCTGAACTCATTCAGAATTTTCTTTTATATAACTTTTTTATTTTGCAAGGAAATACGTTCCATATGAACCGAAGATGGAGACAAAGGTTAAGCACTACAATAAAAGCAGCAGCTACGACGATGCAAAGAATAGGTGTACATCTTATTTCAACTCTGGTTTTTTTTGTCGTCTTTACACATGCCAAAACCTTTGTACTTTTAGATGCCTTCAAACAAACGAGACACAGTGTACTTGGACAACACCACAAGGACGGTCAAGCTTTTACATCTATTTGATATTCTTCTGTTTAAGGTCGTTCTGATAAGCCGTCGGGAGAGAAAAGCACCGCAGAGGTTTCCAAATGATGCATCTCTTGTCAAATATGAGTAAATGTTAGAAGGCTACAAGTGGAAGCAGGTGATTTTAATTGTTTTAAAGACCATCTGTAGTTATCATTATTAGTGAATAAAAATCAGAATAGCACAGTAAATTATTACGAATGGATTTAGCATGATGCAAATGATTCATTGTTTGGCTGTTCACAACTTCATTTTAGCAAAGGAATATAATAATATACATTATTTATTACTATCAATATTGCAGAACCAGACCACGCGCTAAAACTGTACACAGATCTTTATTTCTCTAAATGTTGATGTGATTTCCTGACGAATCAGAGGAGTTAACAAATATCATTTTGACCTTGTTATGCACTCATTCTATCCCTTTTTTTTGACTTGCAATAAAAAATAACTTTAAAAAGTAATCATAATACTACAAATTAGTGCAAAGTTGTCAATACACGTTTGAACATGGCACGTATGACCTTGTCACCCTCAAAAATCTTTGCTCAAGTCACTAAAAATGAACTGTTAAGTATATCAGGAAGCAGAGCAGCCCCAAATCACAAAGTTACCACAACCATGACTTTCATTAAACAGTCACCGAGTGTGACGCATGTCACCAGATTAGATTTGACCTTTAAAGAAAAAGGAAATAACAAGGTTGGCCACAGAAAGTGTGCGTTCTCTTTAAGCATTTGCCAAGCTTTTTTATGCATGCATTTTACTTTAAGTGGTTTCTGGTCATTTCTTTCTATAAACTCAATATCACATCACATATCAGAACAATATAATTTTCAAAACAAAGCTGCAAACAGTCATATGGGCTGCTAATCTTTATTATAAAATGGAAAATAATTTGCTCTGTATATATAATACATATCTAATCTGCATAAAGATTTAACGAATGTGCTTCTACAAGTTTCTGGTCAAGCTGAAAGGACACTAATCCCTTCTTAGAATAATGTGAACAGGATAATAATGCAATGGGAAATCACACAGAAAAAAAGTGGCTGAGCCAGCAGAGTTAGCATGACATTATTTAGGCTAATCTAAATAAATCATTAGATGGTTAGCATGAGTGACTCCTACACCGGGAAGGCACTGTTACAATTTAAATGTAATGAACACTGTCTGTCTTCATAATTAGTTAAGGGGCAAAACCCAGCTGTTTTAATTTTTTTGGTCAAATTTGCTTTGCTGATGTCCAAACTCAAAATGAAGACTTTTGCAATGTCTCAAAATAAACTGAATCCAATTCCGTAGTTCAATATATTTGGGTAAGATGTGACGGTATATAGAATTTGATTCTGTAACATCGCAGTCGTGAACATAACAGGACAGGTGTGCTAACTGCGCAAAACAAGAGCAAAACAAGCACCAAGTAACTTGGTTTATGCTAGCTTCTCCTTGTGGCTTGCTCTAGCTTCTCATCTTGCAGATGTGCAAACGTTAAAAAGATGACTATTTAGTAAAGAGGGATTTTCAATTGAAATATTCCTTAGTTATCTAAATGTTTTAAATATTAAGAAAATATGCTTTCAGTCTCAGACCTTCTGAACAGTAACAACAAATTGTGAATTTTCTTGGCTGCCATGATTTGTTTGTGTCTTCTTCTTTTGATAGCCAGTCAGCGCAATAAGCCCACAAATGGATAGAATCTGTCTCTGCTCTGCAACAGCGGCATTGTTTCAAGATGATAGCATTCCTTCAGTTCTCGCACTCAAGAGTCATTGCATCCTGTAGTCTTTCTTGACGGAACTCTAAAAAAAAAAGAGAGAGAAAAAAAGTGATAGAAGCCCAATCCATTTCTCCACTGAATCAACAAATTAACAATCCAGTTGCTTCTGTGAGCTTTAGGGAGTGAGAATGGCAAACAGGGCAGGTACTCACGTAGGCATTGCATGTAGCAGTAGAAGCACAAAAAGCAGATTGGAATAGCCCCACAAATAAGGATGTAAATGAGCAACTTCGTGTTTTCTCTTAGTCCACCTGCATGATAAAGTGTGCTTTTACAAAGATGTTGCTCACAGGAGGCATTAGCTTTTTCACTTGTTCTCTGCACAGGCTGCTGCTTTGTATCATGAAAATGTAGAAATTAGAACCCCACTTACCATCAGCTGCAGACAACTCCACTTTAAAGCAGTCATTCCTGAGCTTGCAAAGGTAACTGCCCAGATCAGTTTTTTGTAGGTCATAGATGCAGATGGAGTAGTTCCCCTGTGTGGCCTGGATTGGAAAGGCTTTCACTCGGCCATCTCTGGGGTCCTGGAACTTAACACGCCCATTAGCTGAGAGTTTCACTACATCCCTTCTTTTTTTCATCATATATGTCTTACTGCCTGGGGAGTGGGACCATTCAACCCAGTGGTCAATTCTTGAGAATTTGCAAGGTATGAGCACAGAAGAGCCAAGTGGAGCGTCGAGTTGGGATAGCTCACAGTACTCTTCATCGAATGTCTTACCTTAATGAGAAGAGTTGAACACATGAACAAGTTAGATGCACAATGCACAAATAAAACCAGATGTTTATCTTTTCTGTAAGTTTTCATAATGATTGTCTCAACATATTGAATTGGATTGGAAATAAATATCAATATATATATATATATATATATATATATTCAATGAAAATCAAGCATAAAGACTAAAAATGATCTACTCTCAACTTGTTAGAAATTTGCCAAATATCACTACAATATATCAGTTGATGAATGGTATATATTAAAAGGGAAAATGTTATATTTTAATATGACACCAACAGTGTATTTGGCGAACATCCAGTGGCAACAACAAATGGATTTTTAACATTTGTTTGAACCTTTATTTAACAGACACGATTGCAAAAGAAAATTTTTCTAGTTTATTCATTTACCAGCTTTATCATATTTTGATATTTATAAACAAATCTGGAAATTGATGCCAGCAACACGCTAAAGAAATTTAAAAAAAGTCTGAATTGAGGCAAAGACAGAAAAGTCAAAAGACTGTACAGTAGATTAATTGGTGACAGGTACGAGTTTCAGGATTAGATATAAAAGTAGAAACAACCTACTGGTTGGGTCGTGGCTTTGTGCCAAACTCCATCAGAGAATAACTGACTTTTTCAGTTTTTCATTGGAAAATTGCAGATATCTTTGTTCTTTCAAAATCTACAGGGCACAATGTGAAAAAGATTCAGGGAGTCAGGGAAAATCTTAGTGGGTACAGGCCAAGGCTGGAAACCACTGTTGGATGTGTGTGACCTGAGCCAACATTATATATGAATATATAGTTCTATGGGCTTACAAGTTACTTGGAAAACCACTGTCTCAACACAGTTTGCTGCTGTTTTCTGGGAAAAAGCTTAGCTGAGATTGACAGAGAGACAGTGGACATATGTTCTGTGGTCAGATAAGTTTCAACTGCTGTTGGGAAGAAATTGACTTAAAGCTGCGAAAGATGAAAAAGATCATCTGGGCTGTGTATTGAAAAGGAAAGGCGTTATGACACAATGATAAACATGCCTTTATTTAGTGTTGCATATAGAGTTGTGTAAATTTTGTAAAGCCACAACGTTACTCATCGTTTTCTTTATAGTTGTGTCTGTTAGAAGAGGGTTCAATATGTCCTGTATTTACTGTCAGCAGGTTTGTGAAATGTTCAGCAAATTCAAATATCCAAGCAAAAGAATTCAAAGGAAACTTCGACGAGCAAATCTATATGTCCAACCATTAAGTGGCCCAAACAGGTATTTCATTTATGAAACGTTGTTCTTTTACACGTTATTTTTACTAAGAGTCACTAAACATTTGAAAACACACGCATGAGCTACGGGGCCAAAAGGAAGATCCACTTGTCAGCCTTCATCATCTTTGAACAGTGTGATCAACAAACAGGGTGAGACTGTCTTAACCTCTCTGAGCGTCATGGGACGAAACCACAAGACCAAACGAGTATGTTGAGAAGTTCGTGAAAATGCCTCAGTGTCTTTCACTTAGGGCAACGACAACCAAATGCTTTGAGCTTTTTGTTTATTTTTCAAACTGAATGTGGATCAAATTGAAAATTAATTTCAGCTGATTTTGTAATTCTATTTTGCAATACGCAGGTGGACTGAGAAGGCCCCGAAGTGACAGCAGACACTACTCTAACCACTTCCTGCTGAAGCCTGCAGAGGTTTCCTCTGTGAGGGGACTTGTAACAAGACAGAGGATTATACCAACAAAAGACAAAAATCAAGCATAAAAAGGTTAAAAAGAAACTGAACACACTGCCACTATTCATTCACTCAAAAACTTTTCTAAAAGTAGCTTAATTACGTAGTTACAAGTTACAAAAGCACTTACTTTAAAATGTTGAAAATATAAACAAGACAAAAAAAATACATATATATTTATAAATATCAACATAAAAAGGACAACATGATAAGCTAACTTTAACTGAAAATACTTTAAATAGTATTCATATTAAGGGGAGAAAGCACAAGTTTAGTCGTCGACCACTATACGTCAGAGCGTTTATACAACAAAAGAACCCAAATATGGTTCAAATGAGAGGAAAACAAAAGCTTCACCTAGAGTTCACACACAGTGTTTTAGTGTATAGTTTGCCATTTATTCTTTCAAATTTGATCCCCACTAGTAGCAGTGGAAACTGTGTGTAAAAAAAAAAAAGGGTCCTGAGAGGAAATGTGCAGTTAAGTTTTGCAGTATCCAGGAACCACGTCGGTGATTAAATGTTCGTTGGGCATTTACACCCAAGAGGAATGGGTTTAAGATACTACTGTGCCGCAGCTAGAAAAACTCAAAAGTGTCTCTGGATCTAGCGTTTTATTATTTTGAAAAAAAAAGTTTCCATTTGTGGTGTAGATGTAATTTTTTTTCTGAATTAAAATGAGTTTGAATGATATTTTATCCAGTTATTGTATACCATTCAAATTCTGTAATATATACACAAACACATGCATATATATATTTTACAGAATTTTAATAGTTGACGATACCCAAACTTCCACATGTATATAAAAAAGCACTTACTATTTGAAGACAAAACCAGGAGCCACAGAGCAAACAGCACGATCCACCAGTCAGTCATTGTCAGTATCTCAAACAGTGTAGATGATAACGTAGTGAGGCTGTTTAAGCCTCTGAGGACCATGGTGTGAAACCACAATCAGCCTTTGCTCGATTAATTATTTACTGAAATCCTAACTGATCATCACATTCTATACATGGCATCATCAGCCACGTATCACTAATTTTCAACCCAAGCTTTACTTTTATCTTCATTTTTGACAGAAATATGAGAAATATGTGCTTTGTCACACGAGATACGCAAACTGTCACGTGACGTCGCCCAGGCTGGGCGTATGCATTTCATGAAAAATGTCGTTGAAAATGCCATGTAAGAATTGGTCCTGTACATCTATTCCATTTTCCATACCCACTGAACTACGGGAAGAACGTGGAGGACCAGGAGAGAACCGGGGGGGGGGGGGGGATCACACCAACTCCACACAGACAGGTACCAGCGGAGATTTGAACCAGGAACTTTCTTAATGTGAGACGACACTGCTAGCACCACACAACCATGCAGTCAAGAATGTGTTCTACAACGTGAAAATCCTGCTTAATAATAGCAACATGACAAATAGTAATTAAATATAATACCTTGAGATGCTCCCTCTTTGAATACTCCTTCTGCATTACATGACATTTCATAAAAAGCAAGTAACAGGTCAGTTGACAAGTATGTCCCAGTTGCAGTCTTTCAGCATTGGGGTTATTCATCTAAATACTGGCAGGTGTTTGTTCTGAGGTCTAAACCGTGTGGGGTGGTTACATGCAGGTGCACTGTACCAGTTTCACTTTAATATTTCATATCAGAGGACTGTAAACTGATCAATTCCATTGCCACAGTAATTGTTGTAAATAGGTTTAAGAATAAAATTTAGAAACTTCAATTGATATTGCTGTCAGGTAGAATCTTTGCTCAGTCTCTGGGACATGAAGAACCAAAATACACATCCTATTTGTATCCAAACTATCTCATTAACCCATTTCAAATACAGTTGTTCTCCCTCACGTATTTCTTGTTTCACCATCTGACAAAAGAAAAAGAGAAATACGTGAGGGAGAACAACTGTATTTGAAATGGGTTAATGAGATAGTCTGAAAGTCTGAAATTGGAACTAAAAAAGAAGCCTCATGAGACCACATGTTAACCAACGGCCTTTATCAAAGCTTGAGAAAAAAAACCTGTGTTTTTATAATTGTAGTGTGCAACTGTGAAATCACCAAACGAGTAAGGTGTGGCTGCCTTTAGCCGCATTCGGACAGAGCAGTTCTAAGAACGCAGTTCTAAGAACGGTCCTCTAAGAAATTTCGTTCTGATAACTGTCCTTCCCTAGTGGAACTGTTTCAGTCTGCATTCGCACATGAGTCGGGACCTGATAGATACTGATGGAGCGCAACCGTCTGCGCAGAGCCGGCCCAAGGCATATGCCAACTACTCGGTCGCTTAGGGCTCCCACGCTACCAGGTGGCCCCAGAGAGCACCGAGACATTGTGATAAAAAAGTAAATACATACATGAAATTAAAATAACATTGAACAATTTAAACAAAATTGTATTAGCCTACACCAGAAAAAAAAATTAATTTTGACAAAATACTAATACTAGGTTAATTTATGCCTCCTGTTGGCTGCTGCCACCGTTGGGCAAAATTATTTAAGTATTGTATTTATTATTTAATAAATATAATATAATTAATAATATAATATAATATAATATAATTTAACTTTATTTTTCTGTAAGATAATATGAATGTCATTTGATTCTATTTTGTATTTGTATTTTGAACATTTTGCACACCATTGCACATCTGAAAGAAATTAAACTGTTTCTGTCAGAACCACTCTCGTCAAAACGAGACGAGAAACAGAGATGAATTTCAGAAGCTTATTCTGAATGCATACAATTGTGTTTGGCGGTATGGCTCTGTTCGGAGGAAGTTCCCGACTTTTCCATGAGCTCCATGGAAGCCAAGACAGGGAACAGCAGCATCCTCAGGTGGAGTGCCTTCCATTTGCTGTAAAGGCAACAAATCCCCTGGAACAGAGCAAGCAACAATGAACAACAGCATGACATTGTTTGGCAATGAGAAGTCGGTGGAGCAGGGGAGGTGGTGGGTGCAAGCAGAAAGCAAAAAAAAAAAGCAGTGACAGCAAACCAAGTTTAAATGAAGTGCCCCAAATGCCAGCATCCAATTGCGAGCAGCAGCTGATTACCCATTGAGCGCAGCTGGTTGTGACAGCCATAAGGGTTGGGTCGGCGTCAGCCAATAGGCAAAGGGCGCGTTGACTAACGTGGTCTGCCAGAACTAACGCGGTGCTATATTTAACGTGTTTACTATAAATGCAGTCTCCAGCCTGCTGATGTTACTTTCAATAGTAAAATTAATGAGCCATACTTATACATCACTCTTTATGTAGAAGTTAATTAAACCATATTTATGAGTTTACTATCCTTTTAAGGTTAAAAACAAGAATGACACCTGTATAATGTAAGATGATTACAAATAATGCTAATGATTGTGGGTCCGTTACACACATAACAGTGTAGCCTATGGAATAATGAGGCATCTGGAGCTGAGGTGATGGTAGAGGGGCCCCAAATGAAATTCTGCTTAAGGCCCCATAAAGGGTTGGGCCGGCCCTGCGTCTGCGACAGTGAAGTGTTACTTTAGCGCCACATTCAACAACAAAACAAAACAAAACAAAATCCACGAAAAGTAAGGACACAGGAAAAAAACACCACAAAGAAGCTAATATGGAAAGCGTGGCCACCGTGTTTATGGTCTGCATGATGGTGATATTAATCATGGACGATCACATCGGGCGTCTAACATTGAGGCTGGAAGAGCAAACAGAGAGTCAGAATCGAGCGCAGGCAATACTTTTTGGTTTCATGAAGGAAGGAGAGCAGAGCGCCGCAGACAAAGGAGACGACGTGTAAGTTTAACTTATTAAAAATGCGCCGGTTGTGTCCGTGTCGTATGAGGAAACATTTCAGCCGTGGCAGGATGACATGGGGCGTAGCTACCAACCACCAAACACCTACATCAGATGTGTTCCTATAGAATCCAGAAAAGACCCAGCCTCGGAGAAGGAGCTAAAATGGTTATAGGAACTGAAGGCCATGGTCCCGAGTTCCTGTATGTGTGAATGCGGGAAAAAACGGCCCCGTTCCTGAAAAGGTTATAGGAACTGCCAAAGGTTCCTACAGTGCGAATGCGGCTATTGACAGAGCAAAGTAAAGGCAGAGAAGTGTTCCTGCAGCCTGGGAGAGAACTCGCCCTTGCAGGGCAGTGCTGTGGATATTTCTCCTAAAAATTGCCAGGTTTGACCTTGACACTTATTAAAAACGCGCCGGTTGTTAAAAACTCTTGTGCTTGGAGATGGAGCCATATCTAATATAAACATAAACAGAATGGTTACATGCAGCTATCCAAGTGCCACTGTCTCTGACATCACAAGATTACTACCAGAGGCACTGGCAAAACACCAAGGGGTGAAACAGCTGAGGCTACGTGCCCACGACAACGGTAACGACAGATAAACGCAGAACATTTCGACAGATGTGCCTATCTTGCACACGGCGACGGCGTTTTTAGGAGTTCAAAACGGAGAAAACGCAAACGCCCTCCAGAGTGGAGATCTTGAAAACGATCCAACCTCTCGTCGCCGTAGGAACAGTTCAAAACGCAGAAGTGCGTTTTTTCCACACGTTAAGTGGGTAGTTCTCCATTAACGACTCACATATCTCACTATATTTATTTTGGACACTCTCCCAATCCACATTATCCACTGCCTTCCTGGCTTTGTAGTTCAGTGTCTTGTTCAGTAGCAACTGGACCTCATCATCTGTCCAAACAAAGTTTGAAGGCGTACTGTTGTTGCCGCCGCGCTTCGCCATTTTCTTCCAACTGACGCGGAGGAAGTAGCCACAAAACAGAAATTTCTCATATTTATTAATATATATAACTCATATAACAATACCAAAGGTATTGTTGCTACTGCCACCTACTTCCGGGGCGTGCATACTACATCGGCAAACTGCAAGTTTTATACGTTTTCCCTGTTCCCATGGGTAGACAGATATCCACCCCAAGACGCTCGTGAGAACGCAGATAAATTGTGGAGGAAAAAAACGGACATCTGCGTTTATGCTTCAGAGCGTTGTCGTGGGCACGTAGCCTGATTGTGCACGTGGGTGCAGTGGACATCAGAGAGAATCAGTCTGAAATCTTAAAAAAAATACTTTGAGAAACTGTTTGAGAGTCTTGATAAAGTGACAATACCAACATTCATAAGTGGACCTCTCCCAAACATCGACAGGAGGATCAACAAATTCAGCCGGCTGCTTCAGTTGAACACATGGCTGTCCAAAGTCTGTGAGTCCAGAGGACCGCATTTCATTGAGAACTTTAATCTTTTCTGGCAAAGAGATGATCTGTTTCAAAGAAAAGGCCCACACCTGAACAGAGGTGGAGTGAGACGACTGACAGATAATCTCCACCACGCTCTGAGGCATGAGAAGGGGCCAGGGCCAGGACCAGGACCAGGACCAGGACCGGGTCCTGTGCTGCCGCCGAGAGAGAAGAGGAGGAAGAGAAGAGCTCCTGCCTCGCCACCCAAGGACCCAGCAAAGGATTCAGCCACAGCAGCCACAGCAGCACCTCCAGCATCCCGAACACAGGATTCAGCAGCTCCACCACCGCCTCCACCAGAGATGTTTCACCATCGTTCTCTTCTCCACCGTTACCCAGGAGATTTCCTGATCACCTTGAAAGCTTGGTGAAATCGGGGATTAAAATGGTTCCTCTCACGCCAAACATGGCAAGATCAAGAATTCTATCCTCAAAGAAGCATCGAGCCCCTCCCCCTCCCCAGCCTACTCCATCGACCAAAGCCCCCCCCAGCTTGGTCCCCACCACCGGTGCCCACAGCTGTCATTTCCAACAGCGTCAATGCTGTTGTCTAGGACGCTAAGGGCCTCTGTATTGGTAAACACCATCTCAACCAGAGGTCCAAGGATGGAGTGAAGAGAGGTACAATCAGACTGTCCAATCAGAGAAATCTTATCCATATCCCTTGCAAGAACACAGCATCAAGTTCAATTATGACTAATGTCAAACACGCAGTATTAAAGTAGTAAACAGTAGTAAACACACAGTATCTCAATGCCAGATCTTTAAGTAACAAATCATTCTTAATTAATAGTTTTATTTCCTCTCACAAGTTTGATTTTATGTTTTTAACTGAGACATGGCTCGACAAAAACACAGCAAATGAAGTTCTGATTGAGTCTAGTCCACCTCACTTCAATTTTGTGTCTGAAACAGTGTTGTATTTACATGTGAACAAGACCACAAGTAAAATGAACACTACTTGTATGTGCGTCTGTAAGTGATTATGGTAAAGAGAGGCAACTTATTTCAAAGTAAAAGCTTAAAATCTGTCATATTTAGGAGCACTTTCACATGTGACTGTGTGTGGGTTTTTCCTGTGATCAGCTATCACAGTCTTGAAAAGCAGGAGTCCTGCCCAACAACGAGGTCAAAAACTATGATTCCGAGCTGCAGGACTTTCAGGTTAAGTTTGCAGTTCCCTGAGAGGATTCTTTGCTTTCTAGCCACAGCCCATAGGAATTCCATGATCGCCATGGTTCCCTCCTCAGAAGCATCATCGCAGCATCATTTAAAAACAAACATAAACACCATCAGTCCACAGAACTTTTTTTCTTCACATTACCAGTTGTAGAAAATTCTATCTACTGCTGAGGACTGGTTGCATCACAACATGAAGAAAACACTCTCAGAAACCCAGAAAAGTGGAACGACATACTTCCAACAGGAAAAATATCAGGTTTGAGAAATGTCAAAGTCTGCACTCTTTTCTAAAGTTTCCACTGAGAAGATTTTGAAAAAGTTCATAGTCACTCATATTCAAATGACCAAAAACCTCTGAAATAAACACTTCCCACCTTCAGCTTAAAGGCAAAGTATGCTGAAGTCAGGTTTAAACTCATTTCAAAAGAAAAAACAGCATCCAAACATTAGCTCTTCTCAAATTGGACTAAGTGTAGAACAGGGTCATTTTTTCTTATAAATCAATCTTTTTTTATAGTTACACATAGAAATTGGTATGAAAAGTTGAACATTAAATCATATATATTCATTTATACAGCTGATAAAACTATTCACAGGACAGAAGTCCTCAGCTTCCTGCTGGGACACATAGTCACATGTAAAGGTAATATGTAAATTGTGGAAAAGCAATCACTGTAATGTTATCTTTTACAATTTGGGATTAGAAAGGCAATCTTTCTTGTTTGAATTGAATTGAATCCTAACTCAAAGACTGTCCTTTATCTAAATAAGGTACCAACTCCCTGTCAAAAGATTACATTTGACCCCTAACCATGATCATTTCCAAACCCTCACTAAGAAGTCTGGATTTTTAAAGTCCCAACCCTGCGTTATTGGCTAAACCTAAACGGGAAGTGACAAAGTTCCATACTAATGTGTTGTGTTTACATGTGAACAAGACCACAAGTAAAATGAACACTACTTGTATGTGCTTCTTTACGTGATTATGGTACAGAGAGGCCACTTATTTCAAAGTAAAAGCTTAAAATCTGTCATATTTAAGAGCACTTTCACATGTGACTGTGTGTGGGTTTTTCCTGTGATCAGCTATCACAGTCTTGAAAAGCAGGTGTCCTGCCCACCAACGGGGTCAGCCCCACTTCCTCATAAGATGTGTTTTTTTTTTATCTTTCTTTGCTCAGAGGTGCTGTGATATTCAGGCTCAATAATTACTCTTAAACTACGATTCCAAGCTGCAGGACTTTCAGGTTAAGTTTGAAGCTCCCTGAGAGGATTCTTTGCTTTCTGGCCACAGCCCATAGGAATTCCATGATCGCCATGGTTCCCTCCTCAGAAGCATCATCGCAGCATCATTTAAAAACAAACATAAACACCATCAGTCCACACAACGTTTTTACTTCACATTACCAGTTGTAGAAAATTCTAACTTCTGCTGAGGACTTGTTGCATCCCAACATGAAGAAAACACTCTCAGAAACCCAGAAAAGTGGAACGACATACTTCCAACAGGAAAAATATCAGGTTTGAGAAATGTCAAAGTCTGCACTCTTTTCTAAAGTTTCCACTGAGAAGATTTTGAAAAAGTTCATAGTCACTCATATTCAAATGACCAAAAACCTCTGATATAAACACTTCCCACCTTCAGCTTAAAGGCAAAGTATGCTGAAGTCAGGTTTAAACTTGCTCAAAAAGAAAAAGCAGCATCCAAACATTAGCTCTTCTCAAATTGGACTAAGTGTAGAACAGGGTCATTTCTTTTATAAATCAATCTTTTTTTATAGTTACACATAGAAATTGGTATGAAAAGTTGAACATTAAATCATATATATTCATTTATACAGCTGATAAAACTATTCACAGGACAGAAGTCCTCAGCTTCCTGCTGGGACACATAGTCACATGTAAAGGTAATATGTAAATTGTGGAAAAGCATTCACTGTAATGTTATCGTTTTCAATTTGGGATTAGTAAGGCATTCTTTCTTGTTTGAATTGAATTGAATCCTAACTCAAAGACTGTCCTTTATCTAAATAAGGTACCAACTCCCTGTCAAAAGATTACATTTGACCCCTAACCATGATCATTTCCTAACCCTCACTAATAAGTCTGGATTTTTAAAGTCCCAACCCTGCGTTATTGGCCAAACCTAAACAGGAAGTGACAAAGTTCCATACTAATGTGTTGTGTTTACATGTGAACAAGACCACAAGTAAAATGAACACTACTTGTATGTCCGTCTCTAAGTGATTATGGTACAGAGAGGCCACTTATTTCAAAGTAAAAGCTTAAAATCTGTCATATTTAGGAGCACTTTCACATGTGACTGTGTGTGGGTTTTTCCTGTGATCAGCTATCACAGTCTTGAAATAGCAGGTGTCCTGCCCAACAACGGGGTCAGCCCCACTTCCTCATAAGATGTGTTTTTTTTTTATCTTTCTTTGCTCAGAGGTGCTGTGATATTTAGGCTCAATAATTACTCTTAAACTATGATTCCGAGCTGCAGGACTTTCAGGTTAAGTTTGCAGTTCCGTGAGAGGATTCTTTGCTTTCTGGCCACAGCCCATAGGAATTCCATGATCGCCATGGTTCCCTCCTCAGATGCATCATCGCAGCATCATTTAAAAACAAACATAAACACCATCAGTCTACACAACTATTTTTCTTCACATTACCAGTTCTATAAAATTCTAACTTCTGCTGAGGACTTGTTGCATCCCAACATGAAGAAAACACTCTCAGAAACCCAGAAAAGTGGAACAACAAACTTCCAACAGGAAAAATATCAGGTTTGAGAAAAGTCAAAGTCTGCACTCTTTTCTAAAGTTTCCACTGAGAAGATTTTGAAAAAGTTCATAGTCACTCATATTCAAATGACCAAAAACATCTGAAATAAACACTTCCCACCTTCAGCTTAAAGGCAAAGTATGCTGAAGTCAGGTTTAAACTCATTTCAAAAGAAAAAACAGCATCCAAACATTAGCTCTTCTCAAATTGGACTAAGTGTAGAACAGGGTCATTTTTTATTATAAATCAATCTTTTTTTATAGTTACACATAGAAATTGGTATGAAAAGTTGAACATTAAATCATATATATTCATTTATACAGCTGATAAAACTATTCACAGGACAGAAGTCCTCAGCTTCCTGCTGGGACACATAGTCACATGTAAAGGTAATATGTAAATTGTGGAAAAGCAATCACTGTAATGTTATCGTTTTCAATTTGGGATTAGAAAGGCATTCTTTCCTGTTTCAATTGAATTGAATCCTAACTCAAAGACTGTCCTTTATCTAAATAAGGTACCAACTCCCTGTCAAAAGATTACATTTGACCCCTAACCATGATCATTTCCAAACCCTCGCTAAAAAGTCTGGATTTTTAAAGTCCCAACCCTGCGTTATTGGCAAAACCTAAACGGGAAGTGAAAAAGTTCCGTCCTAATGTGTTGTGTTTACATGTGAACAAGACCACAAGTAAAATGAACACTACTTGTATGTGCTTCTTTACGTGATTATGGTACAGAGAGGCCACTTATTTCAAAGTAAAAGCTTAAAATCGGTCATATTTAAGAGCACTTTCACATGTGACTGTGTGTGGGTTTTTCCTGTGATCAGCTATCACATGCTTGAAAAGCAGGTGTCTTGCCCAACAACGAGGTCAGCCCAACTTCCTCATAAGTTGTGTTTTTTTTTATCTTTCTTTACTCAGAGGTGCTGTGATATTCAGGCTCAATAATTACTCTCAAAACTATGATTAAGAGCTGCAGGACTTTCAGGTTAAGTTTGCAGTTCCCTGAGAGGATTCTTTGCTTTCTGGCCACAGCCCATAGGAATTCCATGATCGCCATGGTTCCCTCCTCAGAAGCATCATCGCAGCATCATTTAAAAACAAACATAAACACCATCAGTCTACACAACTTTTTTTCTTCACATTACCAGTTCTAGAAAATTCTAACTTCTGCTGAGGACTTGTTGCATCCCAACATGAAGAAAACACTCTCAGAAACCCAGAAAAGTGGAACGACATACTTCCAACAGGAAAAATAACAGGTTTGAGAAAAGTCAAAGTCTGCACTCTTTTCTAAAGTTTCCACTGAGAAGATTTTGAAAAAGTTCATAGTCACTCATATTCAAATGACCAAAAACCTCTGATATAAACACTTCCCACCTTCAGCTTAAAGGCAAAGTATGCTGAAGTCAGGTTTAAACTTGCTCAAAAAGAAAAAGCAGCATCCAAACATTAGCTCTTCTCAAATTGGACTAAGTGTAGAACAGGGTCATTTCTTTTATAAATCAATCTTTTTTTATAGTTACACATAGAAATTGGTATGAAGAGTTAAACATTAAATCATATATATTCATTTATACAGCTGATAAAACTATTCACAGGACAGAAGTCCTCAGCTTCCTGCTGGGACACATAGTCACATGTAAAGGTAATATGTAAATTGTGGAAAAGCATTCACTGTAATGTTATCGTTTTCAATTTGGGATTAGAAAGGCATTCTTTCTTGTTTGAATTGAATTGAATCCTAACTCAAAGACTGTCCTTTATCTAAATAAGGTACCAACTCCCTGTCAAAAGATTACATTTGACCCCTAACCATGATCATTTCCTAACCCTCGCTAAGAAGTCTGGATTTTTAAAGTCCCAACCCTGCGTTATTGGCAAAACCTAAACGGGAAGTGACAAAGTTCCGTCCTAATGTGTTGTGTTTACATGTGAACAAGACCACAAGTAAAATGAACACTACTTGTATGTGCTTCTTTACGTGATTATGGTACAGAGAGGCCACTTATTTCAAAGTAAAAGCTTAAAATCGGTCATATTTAAGAGCACTTTCACATGTGACTGTGTGTGGGTTTTTCCTGTGATCAGCTATCACAGTCTTGAAAAGCAGGTGTCCTGCCCAACAACGGGGTCAGCCCCACTTCCTCATAAGATGTGGGTTTTTTTTATCTTTCTTTACTCAGAGGTGCTGTGATATTCAGGCTCAATAATTACTCTTAAACTATGATTCCGAGCTGCAGGACTTTCAGGTTAAGTTTGAAGCTCCCTGAGAGGATTCTTTGCTTTCTAGCCACAGCCCATAGGAATTCCATGATCGCCATGGTTCCCTCCTCAGATGCATCATCGCAGCATCATTTAAAAACAAACATAAACACCATCAGTCTACTCAACTATTTTTCTTCACATTACCAGTTGTAGAAAATTCTATCTACTGCTGAGGACTTGTTGCATCCCAACATGAAGAAAACACTCTCAGAAACCCAGAAAAGTGGAACGACATACTTCCAACAGGAAAAATATCAGGTTTGAGAAAAGTCAAAGTCTGCACTCTTTTCTAAAGTTTCCACTGAGAAGATTTTGAAAAAGTTCATAGTCACTCATATTCAAATGACCAAAAACCTCTGAAATAAACACTTCCCACCTTCAGCTTAAAGGCAAAGTATGCTGAAGTCAGGTTTAAACTCATTTCAAAAAGAAAAAGCAGCATCCAAACATTAGCTTTTCTCAAATTGGACTAAGTGTAGAACAGGGTCATTTTTTCTTATAAATCAATCTTTTTTTATAGTTACACATAGAAATTGGTATGAAAAGTTGAACATTAAATCATATATATTCATTTATACAGCTGATAAAACTATTCACAGGACAGAAGTCCTCAGCTTCCTGCTGGGACACATAGTCACATGTAAAGGTAATATGTAAATTGTGGAAAAGCAATCACTGTAATGTTATCTTTTACAATTTGGGATTAGAAAGGCATCCTTTCTTGTTTGAATTGAATTGAATCCTAACTCAAAGACTGTCCTTTATCTAAATAAGGTACCAACTCCCTGTCAAAAGATTACATTTGACCCCTAACCATGATCATTTCCAAACCCTTGCTAAGAAGTCTGGATTTTTAAAGTCCCAACCCTGCGTTATTGGCAAAACCTAAACAGGAAGTGACAAAGTTCCATACTAATGTGTTGTGTTTACATGTGAACAAGACCACAAGTAAAATGAACACTACTTGTATGTGCGTCTGTAAGTTATTATGGTACAGAGAGGCCACTTATTTCAAAGTAAAAGCTTAAAATCTGTCATATTTAGGAGCACTTTCACATGTGACTGTGTGTGGGTTTTTCCTGTGATCAGCTATCACAGTCTTGAAAAGCAGGTGTCCTGCCCAACAACGGGGTCAGCCCCACTTCCTCATAAGATGTGGGTTTTTTTTATCTTTCTTTACTCAGAGGTGCTGTGATATTCAGGCTCAATAATTACTCTTAAACTATGATTCCGAGCTGCAGGACTTTCAGGTTAAGTTTGCAGTTCCCTGAGAGGATTCTTTGCTTTCTGGCCACAGCCCATAGGAATTCCATGATCGCCATGGTTCCCTCCTCAGAAGCATCATCGCAGCATCATTTAAAAACAAACATAAACACCATCAGTCCACACAACTTTTTTACTTCACATTACCAGTTGTAGAAAATTCTAACTTCTGCTGAGGACTTGTTGCATCCCAACATGAAGAAAACACTCTCAGAAACCCAGAAAAGTGGAACAACATACTTCCAACAGGAAAAATATCAGGTTTGAGAAAAGTCAAAGTCTGCACTCTTTTCTAAAGTTTCCACTGAGAAGATTTTGAAAAAGTTCATAGTCACTCATATTCAAATGACCAAAAACCTCTGAAATAAACACTTCCCACCTTCAGCTTAAAGGCAAAGTATGCTGAAGTCAGGTTTAAACTCATTTCAAAAGAAAAAACAGCATCCAAACATTCGCTCTTCTCAAATTGGACTAAGTGTAGAACAGGGTCATTTTTTTTATAAATCAATCTTTTTTATAGTTACACATAGAAATTGGTATGAAAAGTTGAACATTAAATCATATATATTCATTTATACAGCTGATAAAACTATTCACAGGACAGAAGTCCTCACTTTCCTGCTGGGACACATAGTCACATGTAAAGGTAATATGTAAATTGTGGAAAAGCAATCACTGTAATGTTATCTTTTTCAATTTGGGATTAGAAAGGCAATCTTTCATGTTTGAATTGAATTGAATCCTAACTCAAAGACTTTCCTTTATCTAAATAAGGTACCAACTCTTTGTTAAAAGATTACATTTGACCCCTAACCATGATCATTTCCTAACCCTCACTAATAAGTCTGGATTTTTAAAGTCCCAACCCTGCGTTATTGGCTAAACCTAAACAGGAAGTGACAAAGTTCCATACTAATGTGTTGTGTTTACATGTGAACAAGACCACAAGTAAAATGAACACTACTTGTATGTGCTTCTTTACGTGATTATGGTACAGAGAGGCCACTTATTTCAAAGTAAAAGCTTAAAATCTGTCATATTTAAGAGCACTTTCACATGTGACTGTGTGTGGGTTTTTCCTGTGATCAGCTATCACAGTCTTGAAAAGCAGGTGTCCTGCCCAACAACGGGGTCAGCCCCACTTCCTCATAAGTTGTGTTTTTTTTTTATCTTTCTTTGCTCAGAGGTGCTGTGATATTTAGGCTCAATAATTACTCTTAAACTATGATTCCGAGCTGCAGGACTTTCAGGTTAAGTTTGAAGCTCCCTGAGAGGATTCTTTGCTTTCTGGCCACAGCCCATAGGAATTCCATGATCGCCATGGTTCCCTCCTCAGAAGCATCATCGCAGCATCATTTAAAAACAAACATAAACACCATCAGTCCACACAACGTTTTTACTTCACATTACCAGTTCTAGAAAATTCTAACTTCTGCTGAGGACTTGTTGCATCCCAACATGAAGAAAACACTCTCAGAAACCCAGAAAAGTGGAACGACATACTTCCAACAGGAAAAATATCAGGTTTGAGAAATGTCAAAGTCTGCACTCTTTTCTAAAGTTTCCACTGAGAAGATTTTGAAAAAGTTCATAGTCACTCATATTCAAATGACCAAAAACCTCTGATATAAACACTTCCCACCTTCAGCTTAAAGGCAAAGTATGCTGAAGTCAGGTTTAAACTTGCTCAAAAAGAAAAAGCAGCATCCAAACATTAGCTCTTCTCAAATTGGACTAAGTGTAGAACAGGGTCATTTCTTTTATAAATCAATCTTTTTTTATAGTTACACATAGAAATTGGTATGAAAAGTTGAACATTAAATCATATATATTCATTTATACAGCTGATAAAACTATTCACAGGACAGAAGTCCTCAGCTTCCTGCTGGGACACATAGTCACATGTAAAGGTAATATGTAAATTGTGGAAAAGCATTCACTGTAATGTTATCGTTTTCAATTTGGGATTAGTAAGGCATTCTTTCTTGTTTGAATTGAATTGAATCCTAACTCAAAGACTGTCCTTTATCCAAATAAGGTACCAACTCTTTGTTAAAAGATTACATTTGACCCCTAACCATGATCATTTCCTAACCCTCACTAAGAAGTCTGGATTTTTAAAGTCCCAACCCTGCGTTATTGGCTAAACCTAAACAGGAAGTGACAAAGTTCCGTCCTAATGTGTTGTGTTTACATGTGAACAAGACCACAAGTAAAATGAACACTACTTGTATGTGCTTCTCTAAGTGATTATGGTACAGAGAGGCCACTTATTTCAAAGTAAAAGCTTAAAATCGGTCACATTTAGGAGCACTTTCACATGTGACTGTGTGTGGGTTTTTCCTGTGATCAGCTATCACAGTCTTGAAATAGCAGGTGTCCTGCCCAACAACGGGGTCAGCCCAACTTCCTCATAAGATGTGGTTTTTTTTTATCTTTTTTTACTCAGAGGTGCTGTGATATTCAGGCTCAATAATTACTCTTAAACTATGATTCCGAGCTGCAGGACTTTCAGGTTAAGTTTGCAGTTCCGTGAGAGGATTCTTTGCTTTCTGGCCACAGCCCATAGGAATTCCATGATCGCCATGGTTCCCTCCTCAGAAGCATCATCGCAGCATCATTTAAAAACAAACATAAACACCATCAGTCTACACAACTATTTTTCTTCACATTACCAGTTGTAGAAAATTCTAACTTCTGCTGAGGACTTGTTGCATCCCAACATGAAGAAAACACTCTCAGAAACCCAGAAAAGTGGAACGACATACTTCCAACAGGAAAAATATCAGGTTTGAGAAAAGTCAAAGTCTGCACTCTTTTCTAAAGTTTCCACTGAGAAGATTTTGAAAAAGTTCATAGTCACTCATATTCAAATGACCAAAAACATCTGAAATAAACACTTCCCACCTTCAGCTTAAAGGCAAAGTATGCTGAAGTCAGGTTTAAACTCATTTCAAAAGAAAAAACAGCATCCAAACATTAGCTCTTCTCAAATTGGACTAAGTGTAGAACAGGGTCATTTTTTTTATAAATCAATCTTTTTTTATAGTTACACATAGAAATTGGTATGAAAAGTTGAACATTAAATCATATATATTCATTTATACAGCTGATAAAACTATTCACAGGACAGAAGTCCTCAGCTTCCTGCTGGGACACATAGTCACATGTAAAGGTAATATGTAAATTGTGGAAAAGCAATCACTGTAATGTTATCTTTTTCGATTTGGGATTAGAAAGGCAATCTTTCTTGTTTGAATTGAATTGAATCCTAACTCAAAGACTTTCCTTTATCTAAATAAGGTACCAACTCTTTGTTAAAAGATTACATTTGACCCCTAACCATGATCATTTCCTAACCCTCGCTAAGAAGTCTGGATTTTTAAAGTCCCAACCCTGCGTTATTGGCTAAACCTAAACAGGAAGTGACAAAGTTCCATACTAATGTGTTGTGTTTACATGTGAACAAGACCACAAGTAAAATGAACACTACTTGTATGTGCGTCTGTAAGTTATTATGGTACAGAGAGGCCACTTATTTCAAAGTAAAAGCTTAAAATCTGTCATATTTAGGAGCACTTTCACATGTGACTGTGTGTGGGTTTTTCCTGTGATCAGCTATCACAGTGTTGAAAAGCAGGTGTCCTGCCCAACAACGGGGTCAGCCCCACTTCCTCATAAGATGTGGGTTTTTTTTATCTTTCTTTACTCAGAGGTGCTGTGATATTCAGGCTCAATAATTACTCTTAAACTATGATTCCGAGCTGCAGGACTTTCAGGTTAAGTTTGCAGTTCCCTGAGAGGATTCTTTGCTTTCTAGCCACAGCCCATAGGAATTCCATGATCGCCATGGTTCCCTCCTCAGAAGCATCATCGCAGCATCATTTAAAAACAAACATAAACACCATCAGTCCACACAACTTTTTTACTTCACATTACCAGTTGTAGAAAATTCTAACTTCTGCTGAGGACTTGTTGCATCCCAACATGAAGAAAACACTCTCAGAAACCCAGAAAAGTGGAACAACATACTTCCAACAGGAAAAATATCAGGTTTGAGAAAAGTCAAAGTCTGCACTCTTTTCTAAAGTTTCCACTGAGAAGATTTTGAAAAAGTTCATAGTCACTCATATTCAAATGACCAAAAACCTCTGAAATAAACACTTCCCACCTTCAGCTTAAAGGCAAAGTATGCTGAAGTCAGGTTTAAACTTGCTCAAAAAGAAAAAGGAGCATCCAAACATTAGCTCTTCTCAAATTGGACTAAGTGTAGAACAGGGTCATTTCTTTTATAAATCAATCTTTTTTATAGTTACACATAGAAATTGGTATGAAAAGTTGAACATTAAATCATATATATTCATTTATACAGCTGATAAAACTATTCACAGGACAGAAGTCCTCAGCTTCCTGCTGGGACACATAGTCACATGTAAAGGTAATATGTAAATTGTGGAAAAGCAATCACTGTAATGTTATCGTTTTCAATTTGGGATTAGTAAGGCATTCTTTCTTGTTTGAATTGAATTGAATCCTAACTCAAAGACTGTCCTTTATCTAAATAAGGTACCAACTCCCTGTCAAAAGATTACATTTGACCCCTAACCATGATCATTTCCTAACCCTCACTAAGAAGTCTGGATTTTTAAAGTCCCAACCCTGCGTTATTGGCTAAACCTAAACAGGAAGTGACAAAGTTCCATACTAATGTGTTGTGTTTACATGTGAACAAGACCACAAGTAAAATGAACACTACTTGTATGTCCGTCTCTAAGTGATTTTGGTACAGAGAGGCCACTTATTTCAAAGTAAAAGCTTAAAATCTGTCAAATTTAGGAGCACTTTCACATGTGACTGTGTGTGGGTTTTTCCTGTGATCAGCTATCACAGTCTTGAAAAGCAGGTGTCCTGCCCAACAACGGGGTCAGCCCCACTTCCTCATAAGTTGTGTTTTTCTTTTTATCTTTCTTTGCTCAGAGGTGCTGTGATATTTAGGCTCAATAATTACTCTTAAACTATGATTCCGAGCTGCAGGACTTTCAGGTTAAGTTTGCAGTTCCCTGAGAGGATTCTTTGCTTTCTGGCCACAGCCCATAGGAATTCCATGATCGCCATGGTTCCCTCCTCAGAAGCATCATCGCAGCATCATTTAAAAACAAACATAAACACCATCAGTCCACAGAACGTTTTTACTTCACATTACCAGTTGTAGAAAATTCTAACTTCTGCTGAGGACTTGTTGCATCCCAACATGAAGAAAACACTCTCAGAAACCCAGAAAAGTGGAACGACATACTTCCAACAGGAAAAATATCAGGTTTGAGAAAAGTCAAAGTCTGCACTCTTTTCTAAAGTTTCCACTGAGAAGATTTTGAAAAAGTTCATAGTCACTCATATTCAAATGACCAAAAACCTCTGATATAAACACTTCCCACCTTCAGCTTAAAGGCAAAGTATGCTGAAGTCAGGTTTAAACTTGCTCAAAAAGAAAAAGCAGCATCCAAACATTAGCTCTTCTAAAATTTGACTAAGTGTAGAACAGGGTCATTTCTTTTATAAATCAATCTTTTTTTATAGTTACACATATAAATTAGTATGAAGAGTTAAACATTAAATCATATATATTCATTTATACAGCTGATAAAACTATTCACAGGACAGAAGTCCTCAGCTTCCTGCTGGGACACATAGTCACATGTAAAGGTATATGTAAATTGTGGAAAAGCAATCACTGTAATGTTATCTTTTTCAATTTGGGATTAGAAAGGCATTCTTTCCTGTTTGAATTAAATTGAATCCTAACTCAAAGACTGTCCTTTATCTAAATAAGGTACCAACTCCCTGTCAAAAGATTACATTTGACCCCTAACCATGATCATTTCCTAACCCTCACTAAGAAGTCTGGATTTTTAAAGTCCCAACCCTGCGTTATTGGCTAAACCTAAACAGGAAGTGACAAAGTTCCATCCTAATGTGTTGTGTTTACATGTGAACAAGACCACAAGTAAAATGAACACTACTTGTATGTCCGTCTCTAAGTTATTATGGTACAGAGAGGCCACTTATTTCAAAGTAAAAGCTTAAAATCTGTCATATTTAGGAGCACTTTCACATGTGACTGTGTGTGGGTTTTTCCTGTGATCAGCTATCACAGTCTTGAAAAGCAGGTGTCCTGCCCAACAACGGGGTCAGCCCCACTTCCTCATAAGATGTGTTTTTTTTTTATCTTTCTTTGCTCAGAGGTGCTGTTATATTCAGGCTCAATAATTACTCTTAAACTATGATTCCGAGCTGCAGGACTTTCAGGTTAAGTTTGCAGTTCCGTGAGAGGATTCTTTGCTTTCTGGCCACAGCCCATAGGAATTCCATGATCGCCATGGTTCCCTCCTCAGAAGCATCATCACTACATCATTTAAAACCAAACATAAACACCATCAGTCTACACAACTATTTTACTTCACATTACCAGTTGTAGAAAATTCTAACTTCTGCTGAGGACTTGTTGCATCCCAACATGAAGAAAACACTCTCAGAAACCCAGAAAAGTGGAACAACATACTTCCAACAGGAAAAATATCAGGTTTGAGAAAAGTCAAAGTCTGCACTCTTTTCTAAAGTTTCCACTGAGAAGATTTTGAAAAAGTTCATAGTCACTCATATTCAAATGACCAAAAACCTCTGAAATAAACACTTCCCACCTTCAGCTTAAAGGCAAAGTATGCTGAAGTCAGGTTTAAACTCATTTCAAAAGAAAAAACAGCATCCAAACATTAGCGCTTCTCAAATTGGACTAAGTGTAGAACAGGGTCATTTTTTATTATAAATCAATCTTTTTTTATAGTTACACATAGAAATTGGTATGAAAAGTTGAACATTAAATCATATATATTCATTTATACAGCTGATAAAACTATTCACAGGACAGAAGTCCTCAGCTTCCTGCTTGGACACATAGTCACATGTAAAGGTAATATGTAAATTGTGGAAAAGCAATCACTGTAATGTTATCGTTTTCAATTTGGGATTAGAAAGGCATTCTTTCCTGTTTGAATTGAATTGAATCCTAACTCAAAGACTGTCCTTTATCTAAATAAGGTACCAACTCCCTGTCAAAAGATTACATTTGACCCCTAACCATGATCATTTCCAAACCCTCGCTAAGAAGTCTGGATTTTTAAAGTCCCAACCCTGCGTTATTGGCAAAACCTAAACGGGAAGTGACAAAGTTCCGTCCTAATGTGTTGTGTTTACATGTGAACAAGACCACAAGTAAAATGAACACTACTTGTATGTGCTTCTTTACGTGATTATGGTACAGAGAGGCCACTTATTTCAAAGTAAAAGCTTAAAATCTGTCATATTTAAGAGCACTTTCACATGTGACTGTGTGTGGGTTTTTCCTGTGATCAGCTATCACAGTCTTGAAAAGCAGGTGTCCTGCCCAACAACGGGGTCAGCCCCACTTCCTCATAAGTTGTGTTTTTTTTTTTATCTTTCTTTGCTTAGAGGTGCTGTGATATTCAGGCTCAATAATTACTCTTAAACTATGATTCCGAGCTGCAGGACTTTCAGGTTAAGTTTGCAGTTCCCTGAGAGGATTCTTTGCTTTCTAGCCACAGCCCATAGGAATTCCATGATCGCCATGGTTCCCTCCTCAGATGCATCATCGCAGCATCATTTAAAAACAAACATAAACACCATCAGTCTACACAACTATTTTTCTTCACATTACCAGTTGTAGAAAATTCTAACTTCTGCTGAGGACTTGTTGCATCCCAACATGAAGAAAACACTCTCAAAAACCCAGAAAAGTGGAACAACATACTTCCAACAGGAAAAATATCAGGTTTGAGAAATGTCAAAGTCTGCACTCTTTTCTAAAGTTTCCACTGAGAAGATCTTGAAAAAGTTCATAGTCACTCATATTCAAATGACCAAAAACCTCTGAAATAAACACTTCCCACCTTCAGCTTAAAGGCAAAGTATGCTGAAGTCAGGTTTAAACTCATTTCAACAGAAAAAACAGCATCCAAACATTAGCTCTTCTCAAATTGGACTAAGTGTAGAACAGGGTCATTTTTTCTTATAAATCAATCTTTTTTTATAGTTACACATAGAAATTGGTATGAAAAGTTGAACATTAAATCATATATATTCATTTATACAGCTGATAAAACTATTCACAGGACAGAAGTCCTCAGCTTCCTGCTGGGACACATAGTCACATGTAAAGGTAATATGTAAATTGTGGAAAAGCAATCACTGTAATGTTATCGTTTTCAATTTGGGATTAGAAAGGCAATCTTTCCTGTTTCAATTGAATTGAATCCTAACTCAAAGACTGTCCTTTATCTAAATAAGGTACCAACTCCCTGTCAAAAGATTACATTTGACCCCTAACCATGATCATTTCCTAACCCTCACTAATAAGTCTGGATTTTTAAAGTCCCAACCCTGCGTTATTGGCTAAACCTAAACAGGAAGTGACAAAGTTCCATACTAATGTGTTGTGTTTACATGTGAACAAGACCACAAGTAAAATGAACACTACTTGTATGTGCTTCTTTACGTGATTATGGTACAGAGAGGCCACTTATTTCAAAGTAAAAGCTTAAAATCTGTCATATTTAGGAGCACTTTCACATGTGACTGTGTGTGGGTTTTTCCTGTGATCAGCTATCACAGTCTTGAAAAGCAGGTGTCCTGCCCAACAACGAGGTCAGCCCAACTTCCTCATAAGATGTGGGTTTTTTTTATCTTTCTTTACTCAGAGGTGCTGTGATATTCAGGCTCAATAATTACTCTTAAACTATGATTCCGAGCTGCAGGACTTTCAGGTTAAGTTTGCAGTTCCCTGAGAGGATTCTTTGCTTTCTGGCCACAGCCCATAGGAATTCCATGATCGCCATGGTTCCCTCCTCAGAAGCATCATCGCAGCATCATTTAAAACCAAACATAAACACCATCAGTCTACACAACTATTTTTCTTCACATTACCAGTTCTAGAAAATTCTAACTTCTGCTGAGGACTTGTTGCATCCCAACATGAAGAAAACACTCTCAGAAACCCAGAAAAGTGGAACGACATACTTTCAACAGGAAAAATATCAGGTTTGAGAAAAGTCAAAGTCTGCACTCTTTTCTAAAGTTTCCACTGAGAAGATTTTGAAAAAGTTCATAGTCACTCATATTCAAATGACCAAAAACATCTGAAATAAACACTTCCCACCTTCAGCTTAAAGGCAAAGTATGCTGAAGTCAGGTTTAAACTTGTTTAAAAAGAAAAAACAGCATCCAAACATTCGCTCTTCTCAAATTGGACTAAGTGTAGAACAGGGTCATTTTTTTTATAAATCAATCTTTTTTATAGTTACACATAGAAATTGGTATGAAAAGTTGAACATTAAATCATATATATTCATTTATACAGCTGATAAAACTATTCACAGGACAGAAGTCCTCAGCTTCCTGCTGGGACACATAGTCACATGTAAAGGTAATATGTAAATTGTGGAAAAGCAATCACTGTAATGTTATCTTTTTCGATTTGGGATTAGAAAGGCAATCTTTCTTGTTTGAATTGAATTGAATCCTAACTCAAAGACTTTCCTTTATCTATATAAGGTACCAACTCTTTGTTAAAAGATTACATTTGACCCCTAACCATGATCATTTCCTAACCCTCACTAATAAGTCTGGATTTTTAACGTCCCAACCCTGCGTTATTGGCCAAACCTAAACAGGAAGTGACAAAGTTCCATACTAATGTGTTGTGTTTACATGTGAACAAGACCACAAGTAAAATGAACACTACTTGTATATGCTTCTTTAAGTGATTTTGGTACAGAGAGGCCACTTATTTCAAAGTAAAAGCTTAAAATCTGTCATATCTAGGAGCACTTTCACATGTGACTGTGTGTGGGTTTTTCCTGTGATCAGCTATCACAGTGTTGAAAAGCAGGTGTCCTGCCCACCAACGGGGTCAGCCCCACTTCCTCATAAGATGTGGGTTTTTTTTATCTTTCTTTACTCAGAGGTGCTTTGATATTCAGGCTCAATAATTACTCTTAAACTATGATTCCGAGCTGCAGGACTTTCAGGTTAAGTTTGAAGCTCCCTGAGAGGATTCTTTGCTTTCTGGCCACAGCCCATAGGAATTCCATGATCGCCATGGTTCCCTCCTCAGATGCATCATCGCAGCATAATTTAAAAACAAATATAAACACCATCAGTCTACACAACTTTTTTTCTTCACATTACCAGTTGTACAAAATTCTAACTTCTGCTGAGGACTTGTTGCATCCCAACATGAAGAAAACACTCTCAAAAACCCAGAAAAGTGGAACGACATACTTCCAACAGGAAAAATATCAGGTTTGAGAAAAGTCAAAGTCTGCACTCTTTTCTAAAGTTTCCACTGAGAAGATTTTGAAAAAGTTCATAGTCACTCATATTCAAATGACCAAAAACCTCTGAAATAAACACTTCCCACCTTCAGCTTAAAGGCAAAGTATGCTGAAGTCAGGTTTAAACTCATTTCAAAAGAAAAAACAGCATCCAAACATTAGCGCTTCTCAAATTGGACTAAGTGTAGAACAGGGTCATTTTTTATTATAAATCAATCTTTTTTTATAGTTACACATAGAAATTGGTATGAAAAGTTGAACATTAAATCATATATATTCATTTATACAGCTGATAAAACTATTCACAGGACAGAAGTCCTCAGCTTCCTGCTGGGACACATAGTCACATGTAAAGGTAATATGTAAATTGTGGAAAAGCAATCACTGTAATGTTATCGTTTTCAATTTGAGATTAGAAAGGCAATCTTTCTTGTTTGAATTGAATTGAATCCTAACTCAAAGACTGTCCTTTATCTATATAAGGTACCAACTCTTTGTTAAAAGATTACATTTGACCCCTAACCATGATCATTTCCTAACCCTCACTAATAAGTCTGGATTTTTAAAGTCCCAACCCTGCGTTATTGGCAAAACCTAAACGGGAAGTGACAAAGTTCCGTCCTAATGTGTTGTGTTTACATGTGAACAAGACCACAAGTAAAATGGACACTACTTGTATGTGCGTCTGTAAGTGATTATGGTACAGAGAGGCCAGTTATTTCAAAGTAAAAGCTTAAGATCTGTCATATTTAGGAGCACTTTCACATGTGACTGTGTGTGGGTTTTTCCTGTGATCAGCTATCACAGTCTTGAAAAGCAGGTGTCCTGCCCAACAACGGGGTCAGCCCAACTTCCTCATAAGTTGTGTTTTTTTTTTTATCTTTCTTTGCTCAGAGGTGCTGTGATATTCAGGCTCAATAATTACTCTCAAAACTATGATTCAGAGCTGCAGGACTTTCAGGTTAAGTTTGCAGTTCCGTGAAAGGATTCTTTGCTTTCTGGCCACAGCCCATAGGAATTCCATGATCGCCATGGTTCCCTCCTCAGAAGCATCATCGCAGCATCATTTAAAAACAAACATAAACACCATCAGTCTACACAACTATTTTTCTTCACATTACCAGTTCTAGAAAATTCTAACTTCTGCTGAGGACTTGTTGCATCCCAACATGAAGAAAACACTCTCAGAAACCCAGAAAAGTGGAACGATATACTTCCAACAGGAAAAATATCAGGTTTGAGAAAAGTCAAAGTCTGCACTCTTTTCTAAAGTTTCCACTGAGAAGATTTTGAAAAAGTTCATAGTCACTCATATTCAAATGACCAAAAACCTCTGATATAAACACTTCCCACCTTCAGCTTAAAGGCAAAGTATGCTGAAGTCAGGTTTAAACTCATTTCAAAAGAAAAAACAGCATCCAAACATTAGCTCTTCTCAAATTGGACTAAGTGTAGAACAGGGTCATTTTTTTTATAAATCAATCTTTTTTTATAGTTACACATAGAAATTGGTATGAAAAGTTGAACATTAAATCATATATATTCATTTATACAGCTGATAAAACTATTCACAGGACAGAAGTCCTCAGCTTCCTGCTGGGACACATAGTCACATGTAAAGGTAATATGTAAATTGTGGAAAAGCAATCACTGTAATGTTATCTTTTTCAATTTGGGATTAGAAAGGCATTCTTTCCTGTTTGAATTAAATTGAATCCTAACTCAAAGACTGTCCTTTATCTAAATAAGGTACCAACTCCCTGTCAAAAGATTACATTTGACCCCTAACCATGATCATTTCCTAACCCTCACTAAGAAGTCTGGATTTTTAAAGTCCCAACCCTGCGTTATTGGCTAAACCTAAACAGGAAGTGAAAAAGTTCCATCCTAATGTGTTGTGTTTACATGTGAACAAGACCACAAGTAAAATGAACACTACTTGTATGTGCTTCTTTAAGTGATTATGGTAAAGAGAGGCCAGTTATTTCAAAGTAAAAGCTTAAAATCTGTCATATCTAGGAGCACTTTCACATGTGACTGTGTGTGGGTTTTTCCTGTGATCAGCTATCACAGTCTTGAAAAGCAGGTGTCCTGCCCAACAACGGGGTCAGCCCCACTTCCTCATAAGTTGTGTTTTTTTTTTATCTTTCTTTGCTCAGAGGTGCTGTGATATTTAGGCTCAATAATTACTCTTAAACTATGATTCCGAGCTGCAGGACTTTCAGGTTAAGTTTGAAGCTCCCTGAGAGGATTCTTTGCTTTCTGGCCACAGCCCATAGGAATTCCATGATCGCCATGGTTCCCTCCTCAGAAGCATCATCGCAGCATCATTTAAGAACAAACATAAACACCATCAGTCTACACAACTATTTTACTTCACATTACCAGTTCTAGAAAATTCTAACTTCTGCTGAGGACTTGTTGCATCCCAACATGAAGAAAACACTCTCAGAAACCCAGAAAAGTGGAACGACATACTTCCAACAGGAAAAATATCAGGTTTGAGAAAAGTCAAAGTCTGCACTCTTTTCTAAAGTTTTCACTGAGAAGATTTTGAAAAAGTTCATAGTCACTCATATTCAAATGACCAAAAACCTCTGATATAAACACTTCCCACCTTCAGCTTAAAGGCAAAGTATGCTGAAGTCAGGTTTAAACTTGCTCAAAAAGAAAAAGCAGCATCCAAACATTAGCTCTTCTCAAATTGGACTAAGTGTAGAACAGGGTCATTTCTTTTATAAATCAATCTTTTTTTATAGTTACACATATAAATTGGTATGAAGAGTTAAACATTAAATCATATATATTCATTTATACAGCTGATAAAACTATTCACAGGACAGAAGTCCTCAGCTTCCTGCTGGGACACATAGTCACATGTAAAGGTAATATGTAAATTGTGGAAAAGCAATCACTGTAATGTTATCGTTTTCAATTTGGGATTAGAAAGGCAATCTTTCTTGTTTGAATTGAATTGAATCCTAACTCAAAGACTGTCCTTTATCCAAATAAGGTACCAACTCCCTGTCAAAAGATTACATTTGACCCCTAACCATGATCATTTCCTAACCCTCACTAAGAAGTCTGGATTTTTAAAGTCCCAACCCTGCGTTATTGGCAAAACCTAAACAGGAAGTGACAAAGTTCCATACTAATGTGTTGTGTTTACATGTGAACAAGACCACAAGTAAAATGAACACTACTTGTATGTGCTTCTTTAAGTGATTTTGGTACAGAGAGGCCACTTATTTCAAAGTAAAAGCTTAAAATCTGTCATATCTAGGAGCACTTTCACATGTGACTGTGTGTGGGTTTTTCCTGTGATCAGCTATCACAGTCTTGAAAAGCAGGTGTCCTGCCCACCAACGGGGTCAGCCCCACTTCCTCATAAGATGTGGGTTTTTTTTATCTTTCTTTACTCAGAGGTGCTTTGATATTCAGGCTCAATAATTACTCTTAAACTATGATTCCGAGCTGCAGGACTTTCAGGTTAAGTTTGAAGCTCCCTGAGAGGATTCTTTGCTTTCTGGCCACAGCCCATAGGAATTCCATGATCGCCATGGTTCCCTCCTCAGAAGCATCATCGCAGCATCATTTAAAAACAAACATAAACACCATCAGTCTACACAACTTTTTTTCTTCACATTACCAGTTGTACAAAATTCTAACTTCTGCTGAGGACTTGTTGCATCCCAACATGAAGAAAAAACTCTCAGAAACCCAGAAAAGTGGAACGACATACTTCCAACAGGAAAAATATCAGGTTTGAGAAAAGTCAAAGTCTGCACTCTTTTCTAAAGTTTCCACTGAGAAGATCTTGAAAAAGTTCATAGTGACTCATATTCAAATGACCAAAAACCTCTGAAATAAACACTTCCCACCTTCAGCTTAAAGGCAAAGTATGCTGAAGTCAGGTTTAAACTCATTTCAAAAGAAAAAACAGCATCCAAACATTAGCTCTTCTCAAATTGGACTAAGTGTAGAACAGGGTCATTTTTTTTATAAATCAATCTTTTTTTATAGTTACACATATAAATTGGTATGAAGAGTTAAACATTAAATCATATATATTCATTTATACAGCTGATAAAACTATTCACAGGACAGAAGTCCTCAGCTTCCTGCTGGGACACATAGTCACATGTAAAGGTAATATGTAAATTGTGGAAAAGCAATCACTGTAATGTTATCTTTTTCAATTTGGGATTAGAAAGGCATTCTTTCCTGTTTGAATTTAATTGAATCCTATCTCAAAGACTGTCCTTTATCTAAATAAGGTACCAACTCCCTGTCAAAAGATTACATTTGACCCCTAACAATGATCATTTCCTAACCCAATCATATTTTTTCTAAAATTGGTGGCCTAAAATTCCTCTTAGCATGTAACTATAACATAGGGAAAATTCCTATTTCTCTTTCCAACTTTCATAAACAAGCACTACTTGCATGGTCAATGATATACAAACACAATTTTTCACTACACCGTTACTCCATATGGAATAACAAAGATATACTTTATAAGAACAAATCAATATTCTTAAGGGAGTGATTCAACAATGATATAATTTGGGTCAAACAACTATTCAATAGCAATAGCTTATTTTCTTATGAGGAGTTCCTTCAATTTTATGGAATACCCGTAACTCCAAAACAATTTGCCATCATCTTTGATGCAATCCCACCTGGGGTAATAATATTATTTAATAGCAACACATCTGCCTCTATACTTGATGCCCCCTTCACTGAGGTAACCAACTCACCAGTTGGGAAAATATGTTTTAACCCTTCTTCTAGCAAAAAGAAAAGTTAAAATTCGTGCACTTTTCCAATGTAATATCAGATCTGTTTCTCCTGTAATTTTTCACTGGAATAGTTGTGTAAATGATTTATGCTGGGATAAAATTTGGTGTCTTCCTCAAAAATTCTTTGTGCTTAATAAGGTTAAAGAAGTGTCCTTCAAAATTATCCATAGATGTTACCCGGTTAAATCATTCTTTATCAAATTCAAATTTGTTGATCTTGATTTGAAGTGTGCCTTTTGTAACACTCATACTGAGACCATTATTCATCTATTTTGGAAATGTGAATATACCCGTAAGCTGTGGCAAGATATTTGTAGATTTATTTTAGATCATATATACTGTGATTTTGAGCTCCTTCTGCAAAATATCATTTTTGGTTTTATAAAGAGTGATGTTCCTGCTGAAAAAGAATATTTTTTAATTAATCTCATTTTAATTCTTGCTAAATATTACATCCACAAATGTAAATTTGCCAAAGTGAAACCCAATTTTGGTGCTTTCATGATAGAACTCCAGATATATTTTAAGTCAATTTCCTCCTCTAATAATAAGAAAGCTATCAAAACTATAAATCTAGTCTCCCACTTTGAAATTTTTAACTCAGTGTAATCTTCATTGTTCATGTCCCCTGGTATATTCTCTCTCTGTCTTTATCTTTCTCTCTCTCTCTCTCTCTCTCTCTCTCTCTCTCTCTTCATTTATTATTTAAACTAAGTATGTATGTATTTATTTTGGTATGCTTATTTGTTCTTCATTTATTATTAATGATACTTGTCATGTTTTTGCACTATTTTTGTATCTTGTAAAGCAAAATAAACTTGTATTAAAAAAAAAAAAAAAAGTTGTGGGCTCGTCCCAGACGGTATGCGAATACCAGAGGGCGGGAGTCAGGTAAGATATGATAACGGTAATAAAACGAAAAAAAGAAGAAGTAAAACGAACGGACAAACAGGCAGCTTTAGCCTACCTTCCGCTGGTTGTGTAGATTTGAAAGTGCTGTGAAACGTAGGAGAAATAAACATCCTTCAGGTCTGGAGTTGGTTTCATTCTCACTGTGCTGTCTGCGCGCGGCTGCATGATGGCTGGGGGCTCCTGGAGCAGACCTTTCCTATCCTTACTCAACTATGATACAAAAAAATACATCGTCGCAGAAAATAGAAGAATTGGGCTCTTGTACAGAATTCTTCAGTTATCTATCCTCGGATACATAATATGGTAAGCAAATTGGAATTTGAAGTCCTCATTCTGATAGTTAGTAAGATAGAAACTAACAAATCATGATATTAGTTTAATAACGCGTGGGGTTCTCAATAGGTTTTGGCTGAATAGATAGTCGGCTGATAGATAGATTTTTATTTTCGAACATGTATAAAAAAGAAAACTGTATGTAACTATTTGTACATACAAAAGAAAGATAAAGAGAAATTAAAAAAAAATGGGAAGAAGTACAATACTTTTTTTTAGTTTCCCACCCCTTTTTAACTACTCTTCAGTTTCCTAACTACAATAAACCTATACCTTATACCTTATATAAACCTATATAAATATATCCCATATATACACTTCCTAAATATCTATTTTTTTGTACCTTTTTTTTTTTAAAGGTAATGATAATTATGATGATGATAATTTGGTAGCTTTGCTAAAGACTTTTTATGTGCTCACAATGACAGGACTAGGTACTCTCTGATGTTCAGTTCACTCTTTGGGGTTTTGAGTGGGGGTCACACTTAGTTCAGGAGTTTTGTGCTTAATTTGAAATGTTTTGTAACCTTCTCTTCCCCTCTCATAAAATGAAGCCACCTTGTAGTGAAGAATGAAACTCAAGCGCAAGCAGTTCAAAGGCTGGGTGAAAGAGAAAGCAAACTAACCTTATTCCACAAAAACAGATTTGCTACATTGCAAGGTATTGAAAATGCTACGCACTTGTGCTTTTATTCAAAGCTGGGTTTTCTTAACCAAGAAGGGCTACCAGGAGACCGATTTGAACATGCAGAGCACTATCATGACCAAGTTGAAGGGAGTCTCGATGACAAACACCACTGAATCTGGTCCTGTGGTGTGGGGACCCGAGGACTACGTCATCCCGCCAGAGGTGAAAACAAACACTTGTTCACGCTTTACAAGAATTAGCTGAGTGTCCCTCTGATGCTTCAGAATTTGTTCACCATACCAGAAACGTCTATTGCATTTTCTGAATGTGGGGGGGGGGGTCCTTTTACAAATCCAGACAGTCACACCTAACTACGCCTTCAAAACTAAATAATTTGCAAGTTATATTTCTAACTTTGAAACGACAGCAAACAACAAACTTTGGCCACTGTGAGCTCTGAATTTCCCCTTGTCGAAGGAATAAAGGTCTATCTTATCTTAGATCTTAGGTTTGTATTTCCTTCTTAAAGTCTAACAGTATGTTGCCTTCCTAAAAAGTGAAATATCTACGCCATTCAGGCTCAAAATAAATATGGCATCCTAGAATTTCAGGTCTTCCCCTGGTTTTAGCCCCAATCCACACAAGCTTTCTCTCCATAAATCTAAATCTAGATTAGCTTTCGGCTGCCTACGTCGCTTACAGGAAGCGCATTGGAGGCAAAGGTCTTTCTTTATCTTTTCTGTTTATCAGCAAACAGGAGCAGCAGAGCACATTTAGTGCTCTGCTTTTCACTGTAACCGATACTTTTGCTTATCGTTTGGCTGTCGCGACCACACGGAGCTGGCATTCCCAGTACCCCAAAACGATAGTTTTGGAGAACGGGTTCCAGAGTGGGAAGATCTAAGAACGGCGTTGTTTCGTTTCCATTGTTACAGCCAGAACGGATTTGTTTACATCTGCGTCACAGCCACATGACCAACACCACTGACGTATACACATACGTCAGTGACCAGAACAAAAAGCGGCTTCCATTCAAAATCCAGAAGAAGAAGACAACACAACAAGGACAGACAGCGATCATCATGGACCCCACAACATTGATAGCAGCACTGCTGCAGACACTGCTAACTACAGCGGCGTTGTTGAAGGAATGTTGTAGAAGTAGGGGCGTACATGCATGCACATTGCTTCTTCTATTGTTCTGGTGTAACCGGTGGGGGTGGCTTACAGCGCACCTAGAGGTGTAGCGTGTGTACCGCATCGTTTTCAGCGTTTTCATCGTTTCCATCTGGACCTGATTCTTTACAGAAGCTGTGTGGTCGCAATAATATTCGTACCTGTTTTTAAAAAAAAACTCGTTTCGTTTTCGTGTAGCCGTAGCCTTAGTTGACTGCATGCTGTTTCTTAGAAAAACTAGTGCTCCAGTGCTTCATATTCTCTCGGCACGATCTGAGAAATTTCTCAGGAAAAGTTAGCAGAAGCAGCTACTGTAGAGAGGAAAGGACAGCAGTAGTCTTCAAGGCAGAACCATTCAGAACCTAAGGGCAGGATCTCTGCTACGCGGTCAGATTGCGGATAATGCCTCTTGTCTTATTTTGTGGTTCTTTAAACACACTTAAATACTTGAATGAATTAAGAAACAACAAACATGTTTTGCCAAAAGCCTTCTAGGAGTTAAAAGAATAGCGGCGCTTTCACAAAATAAGTAGCAGGTCGATGGATTTACAATCTGTTTCCATCAATGTGAAGTCAGGCTTTTTCGAAAACCATTTGTGAGAATAGCACGAACGTATTTCTTTTCCAACAATAAAAGCCAATGGGTGTCATTATTTTGCCCTCTTGCCAATAAAGAAATAATATTCTGATATGTTCCAAATTGACTGTGCTGTAAAATTGAGTCTGCAGAAAGGAGCAGAATCAAGTGGCCTTAAACCACACTCTGCGGACTTAAGGAGGGACACAATGAGGCAGCAGACAGACCATCATCATTATGATATCCATACAATGACCAATTCACAGCGTTTTCTCCACACATATAGGGTGAAGCGGTTCTGTTTGTCGTAACCAGTTTTATAGAGACGCCAAACCAGAAGCTAGGATACTGTGCTGAGGTAAGAATGGGTTTGTATTTGGACTCGCATATAAATCACTGACTGGAGGTCCGTTTCACAAAGCAGGTTGAGGGAAAACTGAGTTTATTAACCCTGAAATGAGGGAAACTCTGAGTTTTCCGTTACACAAAGGGAGGTAACTCAAACCCGAGAAAGAGGGGTAACTCTAGCCTGTTTCACAAAGAGAGGTAACTTAAGCTCTCGGTCAGTTACCGTAGTAACAGACTCTCTGAACCTAACCTGGTGGGGACCAGGTTTTACTCAAGAAACCTCAAGTTTCTCTCTGTCTCCGCCCTCTTTCAGCCATACACGCCATTTGATTTCCTCATTCATTCAGTCAGCAGAGCGAGTTCTTCTACTTCTAGAAGTCCATTAGGCACAGGAGACGACTTTTTTCACGAGCATGGCATGTCCTTTTGACAACGATCCCGTGGATGAAGGTGCAGCGTTATTGCGCAGATAATTAAATATTCGTCGGGAGATGGTTATAAAAAATAGATGTTTTAGCATTTACAGACAATTATCTTTTTGAGCGGCACCATCAGAATTTTGTTGGGACAAAAGAAAAAAAGACATA
The DNA here is from genome assembly GCF_027942865.1 of Odontesthes bonariensis. Lineage (NCBI taxonomy): Eukaryota > Metazoa > Chordata > Actinopteri > Atheriniformes > Atherinopsidae > Odontesthes > Odontesthes bonariensis. The sequence goes on along the minus strand of NC_134514.1, from coordinate 26,929,253 downwards.
AAAGACAAATAAATATTTTTATGAATAGGCTTAAAAAAGATATATATAGGCCTATTATATTTTATAAAGGCACTTGTGTCTTGGGGGTGGATTCCCTCAGCCACTGGCCTTCGGTTAGAGGTGGCGGTGCTGGGCACCACCCGTTTTACGGGCATCTGCCTTCTTTCTGTTGGCTGAGTAGAAGTCTGTGTTAGTTTAAATAGGCTTAATTATTTAACAGAACATGATATAGATGAGAAGACATAGTTTATGTGTGTGAAAACAGCATTATGTTGGGGATAAAATAACTGCACAGTCAAATAGCCCCTTAATATCTATTTTAAATTGTAAAACATGATCAAATTGAGGTACCTTCATGCCGAGGTCTCACCTGTTTGAACAATGTTTTTGTATTTCATCTTAAACTGCTGCCAAGTGCGCTTCTCCCCCGCGAGATTGCACCTACATTAAATAAATGAATGGGCTACCATTTAGTCAGGTTCACTGTGTACTTTTGTGGGAATTTTTTGGGGATTTGTTGACCTATACATTTTTGGAATCTGCAGACCTTGGGGATTCCAAAAACCAATGTTGCCACTTGAACAGACTAAACTTAAACTTATCAGCACGCACTGCTGAATGTCTCATTCATAAAATCGAAGAAGGAGCTAATTTAACCTAGGAGCTATATTTCAAAATTGGCCGAATATTTTTAAAAGCTGAAACATTTGGTAATAGCTGAATGTCTTATGAACATTTTAAAATTTGAATGGTGTCTCTAGCTGAAAGTATGCTGAAGTAGTTAAGATTTGAAAGGATTTGAAAGGATATACCATTACTTTTAAAAGGAGAAAAACTTGCACAAAAAGCTTAATATCTTAAAAAGTTTAAAAGTTAGAAACACCAGAGACAATAGCAGAAATGTACTGAAAGAGCTGAACATTTTGATACCAAAATTGTTGAAATAGCTGAAAGTATGCTGAAGTAGTTGAAGGACAAAAATCGGCGGAATAATACGGAATAATAATAAAGAGAAACAGGAACTGGCATTAAGCATTCTCACTATTACAGGCACTTTTCTTTCAACTGCTGCCTATTCAGCTTCATACCTGCTGCAACACGCTGTTTATATTCAACATTTGCATACTGTGTTCTACTCATTTCCTTCTTCTTGGCTTGATACGTGACATTAGTCATGTACATGGTCTTACTCATTTTTTTTAAGCCATTTTCATATGAAACCATTTATTTTTTTATTTCGCTGACATGGTATTAACAGCACTCGTAATTGCTTCCCATTTCTTCGCTTTAGCAGTTCCCGTCCACTGCTTCCACTGCTAAAATGACAGATTTTCCTTTTTGGATCTCTGAAAGCAGAACTTCAGTCTCAGAGCCCGTAAAGTTGTTCTTTTTGCGCCTTGATGCCTGTACATGGTCTTACTCATTTCCTTCTTCTTGGCTTGATACGTGACATTAGTCATGTACATGGTCTTACTCATTTCCTTCTTCTTGGCTTGATACCTGACATTAGTCCTGTACATGGTCCTATTCATTCATTCATTGTGAGAATGCATTAAAGCATTCTCACTATTAATTAAGTTCCTGTTTCCCTTTATTATTTCCGTATTATTATTATTCCGACGATTTTTGTCCTTTTTTGGGGGCGCTACAGCACGATTCTGAGCATAATTTTGAAGTCACCATTGGATTCCTTGACCAAGAAAACATAGGTTTGGCATGTTAAATTGAGTTTTTAGGTTGTTTAGAGGCCAAGGTAGCTGAAATTCTGTATTTTATGGCGCCCATTTTGAAATTCCAAAATGGCCGCCATACAGGTGTCTGTTCAAGTGGCAACATTGTTTTTTGGAATCCCCAAGGTCTGCAGATTCCAAAAATGTATAGGTCAACAAATCCCCAAAAAATTCCCACAAAAGTACATTTTTGTACACAGTGAACCTGACTAATTCAAGCAGTTTTCCCCTGTAATATTATTGTGATTACAAAGGACTACATTTAAACTTCTGCTTTTGTTGCTACAACGGTGTTGCACTTCTTTCTAAAAACGTGTTGAAACTCACCGTATGATCGAATTAAAATTTCCAATTCAAGGTTGGTAAAAAACGTGGCCCCTCCTCTTCCCCGTTGCCATGGTGACTCGTCGAATCGGGGCTCCATTGATGCTGGCTTTTTAACCCATAAGAACCCACCGAAGTTGTGACGCACACGCTAAACTCAAGGTGAAACTACTCAGAGTTGACTAAACTCACTCAAATCAGCGTTTCTGGAACCGAAAACTCAACAACTCAGAGTTCAGGAATAGACTCAGAGTTTGTTGAACCTGCTTTGTGAAACGAACCCCGGTAGAGCAACTTGTTTGTATATTTAAGAAAAAAATGTGACAGGACACGTCGAAATGAATATTCTTGCCCTTTACTCATAATTATCTGCACATTTGACGCATAGCAGTAGAAACAGTCCCTGATCACATGCTGATTTTGCCGTTGTTTGCATACTTGGAATTGCAGGTCTGACACAAAAGAAACTTTTGGCATTATGCATATAAAACAAAACAAACTCACTGTCAAACACTCATAAATGATCTTTGGTGTTAGCGCTTTGGCTGTTTAGTGCAATAACTCACAGAGATTCACTTTTACTTGCGGTTTTCCCACTGGCTGACATGTAGCTACTTTTCTGCTTTTGTAGTTTGACAGCAAATGGCTCCTATGGTTGCACAGCCATTACAGACTTGAGCACTGGTCTGCTTTTCTTCCCTCAGTGACAAGTTGTTACAAAAGATTTGTTACTTTTAACGAAGCCTTACACACATCTGTCTGCTTCCAATGAGTGTGCGTGTCTTCTCATTTTTTTTAAACCACATCTTATGCAGCAATCATTCTGACGGTTTGTGGTATGTAAACTCAGCCTCTCTTTTTGTGCCTCACTGCCAGCAGCCAAGAGGAATAGCCTGCTCTTGTATACGCCAATGCTCCCACCCGGAGGAGGGCCTGCAACACTTGAGCTGTAGCATTTCAGTGACATGACGCGTGCTCCTAATGTTCCTAATATGTTTATGCAGGCGCTTTTATCCAAAGTGACTTACAAATGAGGATATAACATTGCAGCTAACATCAAAGCTAACAATAAGCTACGTAGAAGGAAACCACTTGTCAGACTAGTGCAGGTATAGAGGGAAGTACAGAAAGTGCAGTAGAGGGTGTAGGGAAGTGCAGGGTAAGTGCTAGGATAGGAGACGCTCTCTGAAGAGTTTCTTGAAGATAAACAGGGACGCCCCTGTTCTGACCTTGTCAATACAGAGGTTTTCAGTGGCTTCACTATTACAAAGGAGCAAAGACGTGTCAATATACATACAACCCAAAGCTTAATTTTATGTTTGTTATCAGTGATGCGGCCACCAGGCTCAGACCACATAGTCACTACCAAAACCATCTAATGTAAATTAACCTTTTTGTATGGCTATATTTAGAATAAAAAAAGAGAAAGATTTCAATCTGCTAGTATATATGAACCAGTAAAATATATGGAATCATCACTCTTTGGAGGAGGTTAACTTTGCTGTTTTATTTTGCCAGAGACTGTTCCATTTAACAGCTAAACATAGCTGGAGAAAAAAGGTCATTCTTTTTTTTTTTTTGAGGAAATAAATACAATATTAGTAACAAACAAAATCACAGAACTCATAGCTCATCTGAATGCATAAGCTGGATTTTTTTGGAGGCATTTTTTGAAATTGCCACCATACATTTTCAAACAGAGTACGATCCAGACTGTTAGGTGGCCATTACAGTTTACTTGATATGTCTTTACTGAAGATTGGTTTTAACAGTTTGCTCTGTGACGAGACGCTAGATGGATGGAACGTGAAAATGTACATTCACATGTCCATTTACTTTAGAGATACATCAGCTGATGTGCAACCCCATATCATGACCTTGGAAATATGCTTGTTGTCTTCAGGCAGTTATTTTTTATAGTTTCCACTGTACTTCAACAAAGGTTGTTTCTTTTTTTTCGAAGGTCGAACATTCACTCGGATCTAGGGAAACGTTGAATATCAGTATTCTTTTTTTAAATGAAAAAAATGACCATCTGCATGTGCTTCAGCCTATCATTTGTATTGACAGATACGTCGGACGATTAGAAGTAGCCCTGTGATCCAGCAGAGGGCGCTCTAGTATAAACTTGACTCTGGTAATCTCTCAGTAAAAGAAGCTGGTGTTGCCAGTGTGACGTTTGCGGTGTTGTTATGAAAACGGAGGAAACAAGCAAGCAAAGTGCTCATTTACATGAATTAAGTGTTTATTTTAAATTTATCAAAACTTGATTCTATCTTTAAAAACCTTGTTGTTATAAACAGTGACCTTGTTTTCTTCTGTTTAAGTGTTAGCCATGGTTTACATTTGGCTGTGTTGGGTGTACTTGGCATTACCTTCACCTGTTTTCCTACAGTTCATTTACAGACATTGACCCGTGTCTTTGCCCATTTGCTTCTCATTTCTTTTGTTGTACATTTTCAGTTTTCCTGCATGTTGCTTTGAGTTGTCTGTTCCGACACTTTGATGTTTTCTTTGGTCTATCTGTATGTTTCCCTTTTACAACTTTCCCAGTGTGTTTGTACTTGCTGCAAATTTAGGCACAGGTTAAAAGTAAGTAAATCACAAAGTCATAATTGTAAAATACTAACTAGAAATGAATACCTAATAAAAAAAATTGGAAGCCAAATTAGTTAGAAATGTGAAATCCAGAACTTGTATGCTCTATGATATTTCATTATAACATGAGAACCTTATTTAGCCTTCAAAGCTAAAATGTGAATAGTTCAACGTATCATTTTCGTACTGCAACAATAAAACAAAACTGAGAAAACCTCTGCCTTTTTTTCTGTGGCATCGGTTCCCAGAGCCCCCGAGTGCTGGATGGCCTCTGCAGAGGCGATGAGGACTGTAAAAAGGGGGAGATGGTAGTGGCAGGTCATGGTGAGTAATCCTGAAAATGTGATGTCGCTCCATCACAACAGTGAAACCAATGGTCTGATCAACATCTTTAAACCTTGCTATTACTCTTTTGGGGTAATAATCTGATATAATCTGACATCTGTTTCATGTCAGATTATTTTAGTTGATTCATTTATGATTTGAAAGGAATTAATGAGGGATAAGCTGGGTGACTTCATGCTGTCTTGCTGTGCTGGTTTTTTTTAGGTGAAATGACAGGACGATGCTTACAAACGGATGAAAACTCCAATGGTACCTGTGAAATTTTCAGCTGGTGTCCCATTGAAACAAATTCCAAACCACGGTAAGGAGTAATGTTTAATATCCGCATGATATGCTCTTATATATATATATATATATATACAGTATATATATACATTGGCATGCCGTTCAGGAAATTCCTCTTTGTATATATGGAATGAAACTTTGACTATATGGAGTGAATCTTGAATATATTGATTGAACCTTGAATATATTGAATGAACCTTGAATATATGGAGTGAACCTTTGAATGAAACCTTGAATATATTGAATGAAACTTTACTGACGTCAGACTTTGTGGCAGTGCATGCTGCCATCTTGTGTAACAGTGTGTGAAAGTGAATGACAATGAGTCAGGCTGCACGCAATCTAGTTGCAGCAATATTAAGCAATGAGGACATGATAAATACACTGGCGAATGCGTGCCAACATCCACCCAATACCCCTGCCCAATACCCTGCTCGTTCTTCTGACGAAGAAGTATGCTCAATTTTTAACCGTGTCAGGTCTAAAACAACAGGCCAGGCAACTGCTTATCAGGTCAACCTGTGCATACCCTCCACCTCTCAGGAGCGCCCCAATACAGCTCCTGTGTACAATCTCCGGCAGTACACACAAAAGGGACCAAGACACAAGAGGTAAGAATATTTAGGCTTAATTTAAAACTAGATGAGGGCTCTCAATAGAGTGAATAGAAATATATACTGTAGATCATATTCTATATCTCAGTGCAGCTATGATGAGCCCTGGTAACAGGGCATCTCCTTCATAAAAACAGCAGAACTATTAACGGAATACTCTGCAGACTCTGTAGAGATCTGTATGTAAAGCGCAGTGCCATTACGTGTTTTACCTTCATCATATCAACTGAAAACTATATCTAGCTAACCATAAGAGCTACATACAGACCTCTACACACAGCAGTGTTCCGTGAATTCAAAGTTTCACTCCATATGTTCAAAGGTTTACTCCATATATTCAAAGATTAATTTCCTGAACGGCATGCCATAATATAAATATATATATATATATATATATATATATTTACATACATACATACATGTATGTGTGTGTGTGTGTAAACTGCCGCACAAATCTTTATTCGAACAAATATGTGTACATATTCTTTTTCACAGCAAACCATTGCTGACATCGGCCGAAAACTTCACCATATACATCAAGAACTTCATCCAATTTCATCCAAAGAGTTTAAGGAATTTTAGCTAATAACTCCCTGTGAGTTGTACACATTTACACACAAGTCTCACTGACTGCATACAGAGTTGAGCTGTAATGACAAATTGTTCCATAATTGTTTGCACACACAAACATACTTGTGCGATCATGTTTAAGTGTTGGCAAAAAAAGAAATTCCAAGGAGATCATTATGTTGTTTTTCAGGGTGCCTCCCTTGGTATTATGATAAAATGGGTCTGTGACCTCGACAAAGATGTCTGTAATCCTCAGTATAGCTTTATTCGCTTGGACCGCAGCTTCTCCAACAAGTCCATCACAATGGGATTTAACTTTAGGTGAGACAAACACACCATTTTTGTTGGCATTTTGCATAGACATGTAATGATTTATGATCCCCCTCCATAAGTTTTTAAAAGAGAAAAGGCTTAAGAGGGTTATCAAAGGCATAAGTTGGCTTAAATTACTTAAAGATGTGTCTCCATTTTTTCCTTGTTTCCAATAGACACACTCGATATTTTAAGAATGCTGACGGCGAAAGTTATCGTACGCTGTATAAAGTTTACGGCATAAAACTGAACATAATGGTGTATGGACAGGTATGTAGTTTTCTTTCAGGTCAGTGCTTGAAATATTGCTGAAGCATTATGGTGAAAAATGAAAAACGACAGATATTTGTCAGTTACTGGTTTACCCCCACAATGTGTTTTTGGACACATTTCTCTCCTCTTTGTAAAGCAAATGTCAGGAAAGATGTGTCATACGACTGAAAGAAAACTTCTCAGGTCTCTTCTTGCTTGAAAAACTTTTGTCATAGGCTGGAAAGTTCGCAATTTTACCAACAGCCACCAATCTCGGTGCAGGACTGGCATTAATGGGTGCTGTAAGTACTGTTTATATTGGAATCTTCTCTAAAAACTGCTCAGGATTGTGTGTGATTCTGTGAAAACTTTATTCAACAGGCAGTATTCATATGTGATTTTCTGCTTCTCCGCATTACGAAGAAGAAGCACACATACAGGCAGAGGAAGTATGAAGCGCCAAGGTACGAAATTTTATTTGTCCTTTTTTATTACAGTTACAGCACAGTGAAATAAGTTTCGTCAGAAGTTCTGTTACTGGGACTAGCTCAGCAAGACAAAGAGAAGCTGCTCAAGTCACAGATGATTATTTTCAAAATTCTAAGCACAGTTAGTGTATGACATTTTCATTTTTGGACAGTTTTTTAACCGAATAAGGGAAAGGAGTACCACAAAAAAGATACTTGAGCTCTCCACTCACTTTTATCATGTCAGGCCTTATTCATTTGTAGGCTCTTGTAGATGTTCACAAATGTATGCATATTCCTCCTTAAATCTTGCACTATGAGACCTCTCCTAGAGTTCTCAACGGGCCTGAAAATTACAACTAGACCCGACCCGGCCCGTGGCTTTCAAAGCCCGAGCCCGATGTAACCCGACACATCAATATGAATTATCTACCCGAACCCGGCCCGCGGCCCGACGCCGGGGGTCGAGTTTTCCCATGTTATCCTATGGAGACTGATGGGCTGTGGGTAGTTACGGCACTTATGTGCAGTGGTGAATGCCCACAGCTGGCGGCTCAGGCTGTCATATTTTAACAGCACCTTGCATCTTGAGCATTGCACATAACCTGTGGAATTTCCATCAGAATCCAGCACCACTCCAAACACTTTCCAGACCTCTGATTTTCCCACTCCTGTAGCGACGGTGAATTCATCTTCTTCTCCGCTAAAGGCGTGCACGTCCCCGCTCCATGCAGACTTTAGTTACGATAGATAGATAGATGCTTCATTGATCCCCAAGGGTAAATTCACCAGGATTCACGGTAAACAGCAGCGATTATTAATACTTATTTTTTATTTTTTCACTGGGCGGAAAAGATTAAGCCCGAGGACCGACCCGACCCGAGTCATCTGCTAATATTTTCGACCCGAACCCGGCCCGAACCCGCGGGTCCCGTCGGGTTTTTCGGGCCGACCCGACCCGTTGAGAACTCTAACCTCTCCCACTTTTGTGCATGAGGATGAATGGATCAGGCTTTGTGTTTGTCATGTTGCAGCCAGAGGCATGGAGAGGATTTCCCTCAAAGAAGGAAGAAAAAAATTCAATAAAATGCCAGCAAAATCTGGAAGAACTTGCCCTGAACTATTCCCACAGAACCTGAAAATTAAAATAAAAGGGCCTTTACGACAGAATAATGTTAGACAAATACATTTTTAATTCCCAATTGGTGGGGGTGTGACCTTACTTACGCCCGTGGTACCATGCGCAAATGTTTTGTGAATCGCTATGGCACGTAGATGGCACATTCTTATCTGATTGCTCTGGTTTGCAAAGATGCACGTAGTGCTAGCGCTGGAACCATGAATGAATCATTATCCTGATGAAATGCACTGAATTTGTGGATTATTTTGTTCTACAGGAAGCTTGAAGTAGGGGGTTTTGGTCTAAAATGAGCGAGCTAACCATCTCATGGGCATGCAAACACCTCCAACAGCCCAGTTGGCAGAGATAAGTGCTTGCAGATGCTATTAGCTGCATAGCTAACCGTTAGCTAACGTTAGCTGCTAACGATACAAACCCTTTCTTGTGGTAACAAGCTATGTAACTATACTGTACATACAGGAAAGCAACACAATTATAGAGCGTTAAATCACTTACTCTCGGGAATGAGATCCTTCCCCAAGTGAGGGACGAATGGACACAGGGTGTCTGGGCTCTCCCTTATTGGGCTCGGTATTGGCCCAAGTTCTGGAAACATTCGTCGGTGAAATGTTTGGCGCACACATACACAAATCTCTTCGGTTCTGTCGTCACTTTCCCAGAAAAAAACAAATCTGTCCACTGGCTCTTTAGAGGTTCTGATGCAGGAGCTCTAAACAGATTTTTTACATCCATGTACAGCGCAATGAGCTGGCCAAAGAGCTGTGGGCGGGGAAAGGCAGTTTATTGGCTCTGGGGGGAAACAACCTCCACGTCATAAGAGGAGCCACGTCATATGAGGCAGCTTTCCCGATCAGGCCATCTGCATGGTCACATTACCAAAGGCGGAGAATAATTTCCATTGCATGGTTTAGGTCTATCGTCATTTTTAGCCACTGGGGGACCGCAGGCAGGCTAGGGGAACTCATATTAATGGTAAACAACCTTAAAAAGTGAAAATTTCATGCCATGGCTCCTTTAAAAAAAAAAAAAACACAACCCATAATATAAAGAATAGAACACTTGTGGACTCTTGTTGACATCTAGTGAATAGGTTAAACAGGAAAAAAAAAAAACAGTCAGTATTCTAATAACAGTTGGCTATTAAAGAAGAGAGAACCTATATTAATTGGTGTTTTATTTAATGCTGCAGTTTGGACATACTATAAAAAAACCTGTAAAATAAGTAATGTTGAAATACCTTTGTTCCTTTCTGCAGCAGTGAAACAGCAGCACCTGAAGACAACATGGATGCCATGGAAGCTATGGAAGATCTTTTGGAGTCTTGATCCCCGGCTCCTGAAGTCCGTTATGTGGAAGCAAAATACTGAACCCCATAAATGCTCATCTCTGCACCGCGTGAATGCAGCTCATATTATAAAGCACTAATAGAATGATCAGCAAGAGTAAAAAAAAGTGCTATTAAACTCCCAGTACAATGTGAGATCATCCATAAAATTGTAAAAACAACTTACACTGTTCTTTTTTCTTTCTACCAAATGTCATTTTTGGAGATATATTGTGTGGATGATATTGTTAAAATCAGAAAATTTGAAAGCAACTTTGTTTAAATAAATTAAATAAAGCTTTTAATAAGAAACACAAGTGTGATATGCTGTATTTGTTATGATAGAGGAAAGCTGAGGCTAAAAAACAACAACATGCTATGCCATTTTACATTGCAATTACAATGTCCCTCAAACTGATGACACACTGGCAATTTGTGAAGAAAGTACAGGATTCTGAAAAGTTGTATTTTACTATGTCGAACCAAGCAGTTTTTTTTTTACCGAAACCTAATGAACAATTGCCTAGTTGATATTGCAGTTTTTTGACTGGTATCTAGAAAACGTGAATAAGAAAGGGTGAATGGAAATGGTAACATTTGAAAAAAAAAAATCAAAACAAGAGTTTGAGGTGGCTTAAGCCTGTTTCAAAGAAGACCTTGTTCTGGATTCTAAGTTGAAATGATTACAAAAATAACTAAACTCCCGAGCCTTTAAAGAAACGAGAGAAGTCATTAGTTAATTACGTGTGCAATTGCACGATTTCAGTATAGTGGCCAACGCACACAAGTCATCCAACAACCAGCTGAATGCCAAACTGAGGTTAAACATGCCCCTCATTTCTACCCCGAAGTCAATTTATAACTATTGACTAGAAGCTGGACTTGTGAGTGTAAGCAAATGACACCATGCAAACAGTTAGGGTAAAAATGAGCGAGGTTTTGATTAAACTTCCATGTTTTGTAAACATTCCACACATGTGGTCATTGTTGAATCCCAACAACTGTACAGAGAAAATGCAAGAAATGCGAGAGCAAAACAAATTGCTGCAGCGAGAAGGCTCCTCTGTGAGGTGAGGGCAGCCGTATAAATTAGACCCATCTTAAGAATCACAGACGTGGGTTTTTTTTCGATTCCATGACGCAATAGAGCATGGAAAGGCCACAGCCGTGGTGTGAGGGATAGGTAAAGAAATAAAATGTTGCCAATTAGCTGATGACACAGCTATTTTCCTCAAGGATGAAATGCAGATAAAAAAGGTCATTAATTGTATCAAGGAATTTTCAAATATATCTGGACTGCACCTAAATATTAAAAGATGTGCTCTCTTCCCACTAAAAGACAATTATTCTGTTACTGAACTTGAAGGCATTCCCGTATCAGCTAAGGTCACCTATCTGGGTATTGACATCTGTAAAGATCAGACAGAAAGAGTTAACTGCAATTTTCATCCTCTCATCCCTAAAATTAAAAACCGGTTTAATTTATGAGAGACCTTTCTATTAAAGGACGCATATTACTTTCTAAAACGAAAGGTATGTCTCGATTAGTTTATCCTGCTAGGGTTCTCGATACCCCAAAATCTTTTGTCAAAGAAGTAGACTCATCCTTATTTAACTTTATCTGGAAAAATAAACCACATTATCTAAACAGACAAATACTAAGTAACCCTTATGATCGTGGTGGACTAAATGCACTAGATTTTCACTCCTCTAATATAATGTTCAAAGTAAATTGGATCAAAGACTATATCAAAAACAAAAACAAGATATGGTACCTTACTCCAAACCTGATCTTCCAAAAAGTTGGTGGTTTAGAATTCCTTCTTCACTGTAATTTCCAGGTCAATAAGCTCCCCATAAAGTTGTCTAATTTTCATAAACAAGTCCTCCTCTGTTGGCTTTTGACCTACACACACAACTTCTCACCTCACAAACAGATTATTTGGAACAATCATCTCATTACTTTTAAAAAGAAATCTATATTTTTTGAAAAAAGTAATGACATCTTGTAAAAAACAAACAAAAAAAAAAACCTTGCTGTCCCAACATTTTTTGGAATGTTTTGCAGGCCTAAAATGCAAAAAGGATTTAAAGTGTTATACAATATGTAAACGATTTCAATGAAGCTGACAAGATGAAACATAAACAAACACACGCTGGGTTCATAATGTCTGCAATGAAATCAAAGTTAAAGGAAAAGCAAGAATCACTGGATTTCCTTTTTACTTGCATTTCTATACTGTCCCAAATATTTCTGATTTTGGGCTGTAATTAACTTTAAAATGTGTGAGCCAAGTAGGTGGATTAAGTTTTAAGTAGATTTAAACATGCTGTGGCATTACTGACAACTTCCATTACATCAATACAGAGGATTCCGGCTCGCTTCAGGGGCGGCCGGTCTTTTGGCACGAGGAAATCCTCAATCGCCATCAGCCGTCAGAGAGACGTCGTTCGCAAAACAAACCAATTCCAGGTGGACAAACACGCCAAAAACCCGGCGCCGCCCGCCCCGACACCGCCGTACAGCACGGTGCAGGTAGTCTTCACTCCTGAACAACGTATGCCTCCGAGTGTGTGTGCGTGTTTGTCGGGGGGGTGATGACCGAGCATCCACAAAGGTGCAGTGAAATACAAGCAAATGTTTAAACAAGCAAATAGTCAGCAACACAATAGCAGCTGATAACAAAGGCCGCTTAACCAAACCCCAGTGCTGTGTGCAACTGTGTCAATGGGAGACTGATTTCTCCTTACTTTTCTTCTTAGACCCGTGAAAAGTAAGGAGAGAAGAGCAGAGAGTCAGGATCGAGCGCAGGCCATACTTCTTCGTTTCATGAAGAGCAGAGCGTGTAAGTTTAACTTATTAAACACGCGCAGGTTGTGTCCGTGTCGTATGAGGAAACATTTCAGCCGTGACAACACGACATGGGGCGTGGCTACCAACCACCAAACACCTCCGTCAGATGTGTTCCTATAGAACCCAGAAAAGACCCAGCCTCGGAGAAGGAGCTAAAATGGTTATAGGAACTGAGGGCCATGGTCCCGAGTTCCTGTATTTGCGAATGCGGGAAAAAACGGCCTCGTTCCTGAAAAGGTTATAGGAACTGCCAAAGGTTCCTACAGTGCGAATGCGGCTATTGACAGAGCAAAGTAAAGGCAGAGAAGTGTTCCTGCAGCCTGGGAGAGAACTCACCCTTGCAGGGCAGTGCTGTGGATATTTCTCCTAAAAATTGCCAGGTTTGTTGCTTGCAACTATTTTGCCCTGTTACTGCAGCACATGTGTTACTCCTGCAGTAAGTTCTAAAAAAAAAAATTCACTTCCCCTAGCCTGTTGATTTTATTTATTTATTTATTTTTCTGCATATGGGTCATCCTTTAAACAGCTTTACCTCACCTGCAGCACGTTACAAATGCCCTTTTTCAGGCCTAAACCTGAGCTTTCCCAAAGAGACTGATCTTCAACCCCAAAATGTGCCCATGTGGCCTTTGCTCATGCAGGCACAAACAGCCAATAATGAAGTTAAAAGAATATATTACATCTTTAGAGGTATGGGTAAGTAGTAGTAGTTTTAATTTCTAGCCCTCACCGAGTGATGTTAGCCTACTGCCTAAAGCCAACAAAGCTTTGTCACAACACGTTGTGTTTACATGCAACCAGTAAAATGGCATCCATGGCTATGATGGTCACCTTGTAAAAAGAATGTATTTTAGCCCCATCTATGATTGTTTTCTAATCATACTGATGTAATGTTATTGTTTGCACTCAAAAAGGAAGTGACAATAGTGTTTTGGCTGACTATACAAATTTTTAAGTAATTTCTTTTTGCTTTTTTTTGACAAGACAATGTCAGACTTATTATGACAACATGCCCGTGCAGTATAAGACTCTGGGTCCTTCAACCTTTGTTGTACAAAGAAATAAATGCTTGATTTAAAAAAAAAGAAAGGGAGGCATTCGCAAGATTAATAAAATGACCCCGTCCCATCTTCTAAACTTGTTGTTGTATCTCCAGCTCATTCATTGTTCATCAAGCTGTGGCAAGCGATACTGTATGCATGTCTCCTCCTTATTTCGAATCTGAAAATATGAATGTTTTACATTTAAGAAGAATATTCCTCTGTCTCAACCCACCCATCGAACAGCCAGATATCGAACAAAAATTCTGTCTGCCTTTGTATCCCGTAATTTGATTGTCTGTCTTTTCTTTTGTTAGTCTGTGATAATGGTGCCTACACTTGGACAGAATCTGTAACTGCTCTCTACTTCCAACAGTGCAGAGATTCTTCTGTCATTGCCAATCTGAGGGCTCACTGCTGAGCATACAGAGCTGTTTCATAATGACACGCTGCCACCTTGTGACAGAAATTGTAATCCACCATCAAATAAGATTTTAATAACTCACTATCACATGGCAAATGTTCCCTTTCACACATTGCACATGAAAAATATACATAACATGTTAAAGGGGAACTCCGGGGCATTTGAAGCGTGTTTCCATTGCTAGAGGTTGTCAAATACTTCTAGTAGGACACAGAGAGGTCCAGATCTGCGCTCCCTGTGTGGAGATCGCTCTGTCCGCACAGCCTGTCATGCGAGGCTAATACGTGGTGGCTAAGGGGCAAGCGCTAACCTTTCCACGTAAAACAACAACTTGCACACTGCAGAAACGTCACACCACTTTATAACCCATCCGACAATAAAGTCACAAGCCTTACCATCAAAACCATATGCATGGTTCTCACATTACTGGCATGGGGACGTTACAAAACAACTTTATAAACAGCATAGAACTCACCGGCTGGTTGTAGGCTCGCGCATGTGAAAGCCCAAAAGAGTCGATGGACGATAATCCCATATACAAAACTATTATCTTCTCTAGAAAAACTACGTTCAAGTATTTAAAACATTACAACAATATTACTGGGCATGTATTGTTGTAATGTTTTAAATACTTGAACGCAGTTTTTCTAGAGAATATAATTGTTTTGTATATGGGATTATTCTCCATCGACTCTTTTGGGCTTTCACATGCGCGAGCCTACAACCAGCCGGTGAGTTCTATGCTGTTTATAAATTTGTTTTGTAACGTCCCCATGCCAGTAATGTGAGAACCATGCATATGGTTTTGATGGTAAGGCTTGTGACTTTATTGTCGGATGGTTTATAAAGTGGTGTGACGTTTCTGCAGTGTGCAAGTTGTTGTTTTACGTGGAAGGGTTAGCGCTTGCCCCTTAGCCACCACGTATTAGCCTCGCATGACAGGCTGTGCGGACAGAGCGATCTCCACACAGGGAGCACAGATTTGCACCTGTCTGTGTCCTACTATCAGTAATTGACAACCTCTAGCAATGGAAACACGCTTCAAATGCCCCGGAGTTCCCCTTTAACTTAAATCTCGTACTGTAACCGCCATGCTGTGGACATTCTTCTGAAAAGACGTCTTTGGTTAGAACCAAACATGTCTACAGCTGCTGTGCCTGGAAAACGCCCAGGGCCATATCTATAAGCACTACAAAGGTCACACAACAGAGCTAGAAAAAGAAGGCATGGCATTTCTAGACCAAATTTGGCAGTGTTTTGATACAAACTTAACATGACAATCTGTTCACCTGCACGCAAACTGACCCGTGTGTTTTAGTTTTACAGTGAAAACTGGGCAAGTTTTGAATTGAAGCCAGATTGTAAAAGTCAAAACGGGGGGGGGGCAGTCTCAGTCTCAAGATAACAGCCTGAATATATTACACAAAAAAAAAGTTTCAAGAAATGCCGCTCTTGGGTTCCGTTGTATACCGATGTTTGCGGTGATGGAAACAGTATATATAAATAGCTTAATGGTCATTACTACAATCTGTTGCCATTTGAGTCCCCATGACTTTATATGGTACATTTTGTTTAAAACTATACTTATATTTATTTAAAAAAACATCTCCAAAAAAGCCGAGTAAGTATACCTGTATCTGCTCTTTTTCAGCCTTTTAGAATGGCTCACTGATGTGGCATAGCACCTCCACTCTGACACTATTCTATCGCTGAAACTGATCATTTTTGCTCATTTTAAACTATAGTTAATAAACGTGTTACCACATGTCTAGTGGTGGCAAACTTTGGCTAAAAATGTCCCCGCAGAGAGGAAGGAAGAAAAGGAAAATTGTCAAACCTCAGCGAGAAGACAGCACAGAGAAAGAAATGGCGAGGAAAGGAGAGAAAGTGCAGGATCCAGCACACTCTTTCATTCAACTCCTCCTTCAAGACCACAAAGTCTCCCAGAGTCACATGTCCCCCCAACCAGGGCCCTCAAGTTTAGAAGAAAGCTGACAGTTTAATGATGATATAAGTCAAATCTGTAGTTGAATTATCTGATGGTTTAGCCCTTACTGTGTATGCTCATCTTTATGTGTGGGGATGTGCTGCCTATACAAACAAATGGATGCTATGAACAATTTACTTTAAAGTGACTAATGATCTTCTGTTCCAGTATTATTGTATATAGAACATTTATCCACCTGAGTCATTGTAAATTGGAAGAACATTGTGTTTTAGGCAATATGTTGTTGGGTAGAGGAATGCCCAACAGGGCAGGAGGAGGTTGCCAGGTTTGTTACTTGTCACTATTTTGAAAAAAATAAATAAATAAATAATTTAGTTAAATGCATGGTGTGTAATCCTGGAGAGCTAGCAAGATAGTTCAAGTGTAGAAAGTGGCACCTCCGCAAAGTTTGCAGAAAACAATTTGATTTGTTTTTTTCTATTAATTCCTTAATCTGGCCATACATCATGCATTGGGTATGATTTCAGCATCAGATAATCAGAAAATGATGCAGTAAAATAACTTGAAAATCCCCACAGAGGTAGCTGGGGACATGTAGAACTTTTGCATAAAACAATTAGATTTTTTTTTTTTTAATCAACTGTTAAGGATACTGATATTTGTCCATTCCTTTAAGCAGTTGTTTCAAATATTGTCAGTTTGTGGGTTTTAGGGAGGACACGGATATTCAAAAAACAAGGTAGATTTATTAACAAAAACAAAGTATCAAAAAGAAAGCGCAGCTGAGCCAGATAGAAAAACCTGAACTGTGGAAAAAGGTATAACAAAATAAAACACTTGGCATATCATGGGAAAAAGACTTGACTTGACTTGACTTAACTTAGCTGTGGCGTGGCGTGGCGTAGCATGGAGGGTGACGGGAAAGGATCTCACAAGAACTGAAAGGAAACCTGGAAACTAAATACTGTGGAGGGTGATTAGGGATTGAGTGCAGCTGAAGGGGAAAACACAGGTGAGGGACGTGAGGCTGATGGCATGACATGACATGAAAACTAAAGACCTGAACCTAAAACATGATCTAACTAATAACTAAAGACATTATCTAAAAACCAAACATGATCTAAAACATAAAACACATGACATGAGTCCATGGCATGACAAATATATACATTCCTGTATAGCTGATGCTAAGGCAATGTATTCTGCTTCACATGTAGACAGTGCAACTGTCTGTTGTTTTCTTGACTTCCACGAAATTAGAGAGCTTCCTTCACTTAGACTGACACAATACCCTGAGGTACTACGCCTGTCTGCTCTCTCTGAGGCCCAGTCTGCATCACTGTACACTTTTAGACCTAGTTTGTTTGTGTCATTTCTTTTGAAGCATAAACCTTGTTCTGATGTACCTTTAAGACACCTGAACACGTGTTTTACTGTGCTCCAGTGTTCTTAAGTTGGATTATCAAAATGCTGTGAAAGTTTACTGACGACAAAACTTATGTCTGGCCTTGTGCAAGTGGACAAGTATATTAAACTTCCCACTGCTTCTCTGTATTTTCTTGGATTTGTCATTTTTTCAGCATTTTCTGAATAGTCAAGTTTTGACTCACAATCTCCTATTTCAAATCTTTTCAGTATTTTGTTCACATATCTCGTCTGTGACATGACAACTTGACCTTCTGTTTGTTCAAAATCAATTCCCAGAAAATGTCTGAGTCTTCCCATATCCTTCATTTTGAACTTTTCAGTTAGCATGGTTTTAACACTTGATAACACTCTTTCATTGCTTGCTGCTGTGATGAGATCGTCAACCCATATGATTAGGATTACTTTTTCATCATGTTTTTCTTTTGAATACACACAATTATCAGCAGAGTTCTGTGTAAAACCATATCTCGCCTTGTATTTTTCTGATCCATCAGTGTCATTTTTGAGTGCAAACACCCACTTACCCCCCACTGCACGTTTGCCTGGTGGAAGATGGGTAAGGCTGAATGTTTCATTCTCCTCCAGTGATTGCATCTCCTCGTTCATAGCGTTAATCCACCGCCGTGAGTTGGATGATGCAATGGCCTCCTTGTAGGTCTGAGGAATGTCACATACTGCTCTGCAACAGAAGTCAATACAAGTTTGTAATTTGTCTACCTCTTCTTCTGTTTCAAAGTCCTGTAGGTAAGTTGGTTTCTTTCTCGTCCTCTGTGTGTTCCGCCTTGTGCTCTCAGCGTCGTCTCCTTGCTGAGGCGTTTCAGTCTGTTTTGGAGAAATCTCAGAGACATCACTTGATGTATTTTCCTTGCTTTCAACAACCTTTTCTCCATTGTCATGACTCACTGGCTGTATCTCTCGTTCGCAGTACTCAACATGTGCTTCAGATGTTTGGGTCTCTTTTTCATTTGCTGTTTTAGTTGTGAACTTCACTAACCTGTGTTTTTGGACTTTTTCTGTGTCTGGATAGTACACAAGACAAGCTGGGCTGTTCTTATCGTAGCCAATAAAAACACCTTGCTCACACCTGGAATCTAACTTTTGTCTTGTTTGTAGGCAAAACAGATAGACCCGAACTTGTGTAGCTTGAAAACCTCTGGTTTCACACCTGTAAACATCTCATATGGTGTTTTTCCTGTGCGCCTACTGTAGCACCTGTTTCTCACATACGCGGCCGTTTGTACAGCATAGTTCCACAGTCTATCTGGTAGTTTACTCTCCAACAATAAACATCTGCTCATGTCATTCACCAACCTCTCTCTGCTGTGCAATTCTGGTGTGGTGAATAGGGTGCAGATTTTTCATGCCTTATCCTATTCTTGGTTAACAGTTCTTGAAAGTCTTTAGTTGTGAACTCCGTGCCGTTGTCTGAACGGATGCACTTGACTTCGCCATAAGGTGCTATGTCTGCCAAAAATCTTTCTGTGGCACGAACTACATCACTTTTGGCCTTAAGAAAATACACAAACATGGTCCCTGAGTAGTCATCTGTGAAAGATTGTGCATATCTGTGTCCCTCTATGCTTAAGGTTCTCATGGGGCCTGCTAGATCAGTGTGTACTAGCTGTAGGGGTTTTGTGGCTTTTCTGTCTGGCTCCCTATTTCTACTCTGTGTGAACTTTCCTTTTGTACACACTTCACATATCTGAGTTGGCCTGACCACACTCCCCTTTATCACCATGCCTTTTACAACACCTTGTAGTTTCTGTACATCCTCGTAATTGCAATGACCCATGATCTCATGCCAGGTTTGTAAGTCGTGGCACGCTTTACACTTATCAACATTTTGCTCCACATTTGATAGATAATACAAATTACCACTTTCATGAATGTCAAACCTGCTGCCATCTTTTGTGATCATGTGACTGTTCTCTTTCTTGAAGGTGACCGTTGCTCCTCCGTTCGCTGCTCTTGCCACAGAGAAGATGTCATGAGTGTATGAAGGCATGTAGAGTGCTTGACGAAGCTGCGCTCTGTGCTGGCGTCCGGTGCTGTCCAGGAGATGAATCACCGCTGTCTCTCTGCGTTGAGCAATCCCGTTGCACTTAGTCCCATCTGCCAGCTCGACTGAGTGGATCTCTGCCTGGAAGGTGTCGTCGAAGCTCACAAACTTGCTCACGTCGTTCACGATGCGGGAGGTCGCTCCTCCATCCACCATGATGCCTTTCATCTTTATGTTGTCCGCTGGTCTCTCAGTCTTTGTATGTTTCGCCATGAAGAGATGATCATCATCTCCTTCTTGCTCTTCTTCAGCAACTTTTCTGGCACCATCTTGTTCCCCCTTTTTCCTGCACAGGGATTCTTTGTGCGTGTTGCTTCGACAGTGACTGCACCATACTTTTCGAGTACACTCTCTTGCTTTGTGCCCTTTTATCCCACACTTGTAGCATGTCACAGTGACATTTTCTTGTCTTTTGTTATTAAAGGTTGTATTCACATTTTGTTTGCTGTGCTTCATGTGTGTTTTCATTACATTGTCCGTTGTTTCAGCTGTTTTAATTTTTTCAGCTTTTTCATAGAATCTTAGTCTCCTTTTAAAGTCTGTGAATGTAACAGTGTCTTCATTCTGCGTTACATGAACAGCTAGGGGCTTGAATGTGTCCGGTAGTCCACCTAGCACCATGGCTATGATGAGCCCATCACTCATGCTTTCACCTGCATCTCTCAAAGCAGTAATGAGATTTTCTGCTCTTATAATATAGTCTGTAACACTCTCGCCGTCTGTCATTTGTAGCCTGGTCAAAGATGTGTATAGACTTATTATTCTTGGTTTGCTCTTTCCCGAATAATATTCTTTCAGTATCTTTATGGCTTTTCTGCCATTATCAGCAGCCTCATGTCTGATTAGCGATAGGCTTTTATCATCTATCAGTCTTATCAGTTCGGCATAGCAGTCAGCATTCTTCCGGCTGTCTTGAGCTAGCTGGTCTGCTGAAGCCCCTGTGGCGGGCTCATGCAAAATAGTCTCTTTTAGCTTTAAAATGTGCATATGACCAAGAAATCTCGTTTCCCAAAGGTCATACTTATCTTCTGTCCCATCAAAAATAAGTTGCGGTGATACAATCCCTGTCGCTCCTTTGCTCGCCATCTTTGCGTGTGGAACAGTCTTTTCGTCGGTTAGCTTTAGCACTTAGCTCTGGCAGCCGCGTTATGCTTCGCGAAAATCCCCCGCCGTTTTCTTATCTTCAAGTCGGCTCTCATTCTTCCTAGAAGCTCCGTGTCATACTTCACGGTAAACTTCTCCCGTGGCAGTGCCCAAAGCTGCCTGGGCCCATAACCTGTTAAGGAGACTCAATCGACTTTGCAGCAAGTTCAAGTTTCATCATTCATTGCTTTATTCGCTGAACACAAGACAGGTTACAACAACTTTCCCGGGGTTACTACCACACATCACTTCCGGGAGAAAACTTCCTTCAAAATAAAAGTACTGCCTATAAACACATGAGTAAAGGCGCTTTCTTTAACATTTCTTAACATTAACATTATTAATCTGTCCACATTGTGCATTAGGCTCACACGCTTTACCGTACGACGCGATGTAGATGGACACTCGATTTTCAAGTGTAGATAGCGCGACCGCAGTCTAACACGGTGGACATTTGGCTCATGTCATATGCCAAGAATTTGGTCAAAATTATTCCAATTCAATATCCTGATCTGGACTAACATAATTTTTCTTGTAGTTTAACGAGCCCTCCGTCAAATGAAATGATAAGAATTCTTGCTAATGTAGTGGACCTATAGAGGTCTTAAACACAACCCAAGTCAACCTGTAAGCACCTCCTTTAGCTCCTCCCCATTCCTGTATATAAAGCCTCAAAATGGCTCCCTTCAGCCTCTTGCTGAGCTTGTGTTGTGACCTAATTCAGGTGGTGAGTAGGGTCCCTGTTTCATCATCATGTTTGGTGCGATCCTTTGTCCTACTAATATGTGTTTTGTCTTTGTAGGTTCACTTGCTGCTGTGCTTGGTCTTTATTAGTTTGTTCTTACCTGTTGTTCTGTTCTGTTGTGTTGTTTTGTTTGTACAGCTCTGCTGTGCTGTTTTGTTAGTTTGTTTGTGCTGTTTTATTGTGCAGTGTTTGGTTGGTTTTACTTGTGTAGTTCTTTGTGTTTTAGGTTGATTATTGATTTGATATTAGGTTTGTTAACTTTTCCTTTTTTTTTGAGTTTCAGTGTGGTCTAGGTGTCATCAGGTGGGAGACTAGGCACTGTGGTGAGGACCTCACTTCCGTTTTCGCATGCAAGTACACTGGGGCACACTTAGCATGTTTGTTGTGGCTTTCAATTGTAGTGTTGCACCCCAGCTTAAAGGAGAATTCCGGCATTTTTACAAACATATCCTATCTGTTGGAGACCAAGGAAAGTTGGCCAAAGGGAAAAACGCGAGACATTTTCATGCCCGCTGCGCAAAGTTTTCCGATTGCGCTGATTTCCATGAAAGCGGGCTCTATCGGGCAACCTTTTAACCTTTCCTGAGGCTCTTAGCGTGTATCAAAATACTTTTTACCGAATTGGCCGTGGTGTCATTAGCAATACAAGTCAACCCAGGGGCTAACCATACCATTAGCTAGCACAGACATTATACATTTTGAGATTTCAAAAACCGCGCACTTACCGCTCTCAGCTTCCGTGTTCCACAGGCGTGCGCACAAATCAAAAGCCGAAGTCATACACTATAGTATTCCAAAATTTGTCCACCAAAAACAACCCTCGGGAACCGAACTACACATTTCCATGTTTGTTATTGTTTCCTATCGAACAACTGACTCATTTCAACACCCATTTTCGCCGTGATGTCATGACGTGTCACGTGACTGGTGGAAAGAGCGCACAAGCCACACTGTTCTGATGCATGCTACATTTTGTTTGTGTGCTGCGTAATAGACAACAATCGGACGTTTCGAGATAGCCTCAGAAAAGTTGGGGGATGGGCTAGTAGTAGTAGGTACATCAGCTGAGCCTTTAGCACACGCATCAGACATCCCCCTCCTCCATCACCTATGCCTACCGAGGCTATCTCAACATCTCCGCAATAACACAAACATGTTTACAGCACAACAAAATTATGAAATGCACACAAACAGAACAGAACCTTTGATTTTTCAATACCATACGCAGAACTCTGTAGATAATCATGCATATTGTATTAGAAAAGCCCCAAAAGCATATCTACTACACTCCAATATGTCTCGACATGCAAAGCTATGTACACGAACTAACATGGAAGATCATAACAAATGATTAGGATATTACCTCCACTTTGTCTGCAGCTGGGTGTTTAGCCTTTGGAATGGCATTTGGTTTCAGGTGGCGGTGTTTCACAGTCTTTTCGGTGAAGTCGTCTTCATCGAAGTGCTCACTGCAAACACGATGATCTTTCTCACGAAGTGTTTTCAGAGGGGTGTTCGGATCCAGGTGAAGCGCAACAAGCCACAGAGGTAAAGTCTGCCGGTTGCGGACGGGAAGGCGATGGAAACTCAAGGCCAAATACCTCCTCATTATGTTGCCGCAATTTGGAAAGGCACACACTCTCATTTTGTCAACTGTTCAAGTCCAGGACGTGCTGAAATCCCGAGGGTTCTCATCTCCCGCAGCTGAATAATGGGCGTAGGTGCGCTCTTTCCAGCAGTCCCGTGATACGCCATGACATCACGGCGAAAATGGGTGTAGAAATGAGTCAGTTGTTCGATAGGAAACAATAACAAACATGGAAATGTGTAGTTCGGTTCCCAAGGGTCGTTTTTGGTGGACAAAAAAAGGTGGACAAATTTTGGAATACTATAGTGTATGACTTCGTCTTTTGATTTGTGCGCACGACTGTGGAACACGGAAGCTGAGAGCGGTAAGTGCGCGGTTTTTGAAATCTCAAAATGTATGATGTCTGTGCTAGCTAATGGTATGGTTAGCCCCTGGGTTGACTTGTATTGCTAATGACACCACGGCCAATTCGGTAAAAAGTATTTTGATACACGTTAAGAGCCTCAGGAAAGGTTAAAAGGTTGCCCGATAGAGCCCGCTTTCATGGAAATCAGCGCAATCGGAAAACTTTGCGCAGCGGGCATGAAAATGTCTCGCGTTTTTCCCTTTGGCCAACTTTCCTTGGTCTCCAACAGATAGGATATGTTTGTAAAAATTCTCCATTAAGAAAGGGACACACATCCTGTAGTATGCCTCCCCCTGAGACCTCAGCCCACTGATTTTAATGTTGTTAGTCATTTGACTTTTAATGTTATGGCCGGCCTTTTAGCTTTGTCATTAAAAATACTTTATTAAATTCGTCTTGTGTAACCTTCTTTCGTTTCTTCGCAGCAGTTTTACTTAAAGTTTTATTCATAAATATTATTTTCAATAAATATATTTTCTTTACTTTACTGTCTCTGCCTCCTCAGTCACGACCCTGCGTCCTTATAACAATTGGGTTTCAGTTGTCATATCCTGGGGTGCAAGTCCCCAGGTGGCGTTGTTGGCTCTAACAATTTCATCCTTTACTCCGCTCCTTGCCACACAAAGTATAAAATATTTTTAAAAGAAAGCCTAAACGCTGAAATGGGACCGACTGGCTCAAATGTACTCAAACATACACGACAGGACAAAGACAGAGTTTTATGGCGTGATCTTTGTGCCACCAGGTTGAGCGCGCAGTGACACTGATTTGAGGGCACAGATCTATCTGAGTGAACAATCATTTTAAGCGTGTGCATATGAATCTCACACACGCTCAACTCTGACCAGGGGCGTCTGTAGCTTGAGCAAACATTCGGGGCTGTAGCCCAGACATGAAAATAATTTTTAACGGGGGTCAGGGGGTTTTTCCCCCGGGATTTTTTTTAAAAAAAGGGGGTGTTAAAATGAAAATTTAACACAGTTCATGACCAGCTGCTTAACATGTTGAATGCCGAGCTGTGAATGTTGGCATTCATGTTTTGATAAAATGCCGAGATCCATATATCCAAATGCTGACATTGTGTCTTTGTTAGCCTAAACGGTGCGTTCACACCAAACGCGATGCGAATATTCGCACCGCCTTCATCGCGCGATTGTTGCCGCAGGTGTAAATTAAATTCCATCGCCTCAAACGCCTCTTTCGCGCGAGTAAAAAACGAGTGAATAGCTCAAGGGGCTATCCATGGCTGATCGCGTCCTTGTACCTGCTGTGGCAGTCCGAGATTCGTCTGAAACGCACACGCCGTCGTGTCTGGGTCAGTGACATCATCCGGTGGTGCATTCAGCTCGGATAATTTCATCGCCTTCTCCAGGAGTTGCGTCTGGATGACGGCCGCCTCCAGCGGCACCCCAGGCCCACCAGGACCCAGCCCGACGACCCGCTTGGGAGGACCGACGCCTGCAGCCGGCGTCCCGCCGAGAGATCACGGCACCGATCCTCCCGAGCAGGCCAACAAACTGGGTCCCGGCTAGCCCGAAACACCGCTGGAAGCGGCCGCCACGGGAGGATCGGTGCCGTGATCTCTCGGCGGGACGCCGGCTGCAGGCGCTCCGCAGCTGGGCCGAGAGATCGCGGCGCCGGTCCTCCATGAGTTCCGTCTGGATGACGGCCGCCTCCAGCGGCACCCCAGGCCCACCAGGACCCAGCCCGACGACCCGCTCGGGAGGACCGTCGCCGCGATCTCTCGGCAGGACACCATGCCACAGGCGCCCCGCAGCTGAAACGGAGCCGCGGCCCAGCTGCGGAGCGCCTGCAGCCGGCGTCCCGCCGAGAGATCACGGCACCGATCCTCCCGTGACGGCCGCTTCCAGCAGTGTTTCGGGCCCGCCGGGACCCAGTTTGTTGGCCTGCTCGGGAGGATCGGTGCCGTGATCTCTCGGCGGGACGCCGGCTGCAGGCGCTCCGCAGCTGGGCCGCGGCTCCGTTTCAGCTGCGGGGCGCCTGTTGGTGTCCTGCCGAGAGATCGCGGCGCCGGTCCTCCCGAGCGGGTCGTCGGGCTGGGTCCTGGTGGGCCTGGGGTGCCGCTGGAGGCGGCCGTCATCCAGACGGAACTCCTGGAGAAGGCGGTGATTTAATTTTTTTATTTTATTTTGTCAGGGACCATGTGCAAAGTACATTAATTACAAAGTAAAGAGATGACCTGCACCAGATTGTAGCTTAGAAGCTAATTTCCATGTGCAGTCCCATCTGCATGTCACAGACAGCGCCTGTCCATCTGTCTCCACGTCACTGTCGTCCAGAATCTCAACGCTGATAGGCTGTCTGGCGCGAATATTTCGCCAAAGTTGGATTTTTTGAACTCGCGCGAATCGCATATTTTCACTCGCGCGGCGGCCACCGCACCGCATCACCGCTCCTCACCGCGCCTCAGAATCCTGCGGTCTGAGCTGGTTACAAAGTTGCATGATGACAGCAGCGCCGCGGTAGTCTATCACCGCTCAAAGTGTGGTCCCGTGACGGAGCTCTCCTTCTTTTTCTTCTTCTTCGTTCTTCTTCTTCTTCTTCTTCTTATTATACATATTTTTCTTTGTCAGTCCAGAGAGATTCGGGGCTGGTGGCGTGGCTCATTTACATACAACTAACAGAGTTGCGAGCGCAGAGACAGAGCCGCGAGCGAGCAGAGATAGAGCCGAGCGCGAGCAGAATGAGCCGTTCGAGCGAGCAGTTTGTCAGAGTTGAGCGTGTGTCCGAGCACCTATGAGCGAGCGTCAGTGTTTGAATTACGGGGGGGGGGGTACCGGGGGGGTCTGACCCCCCCCCCCCCCCCCCCCCCCCGATTGAGACTTGATACCCCCCAAATGGGACTAAATTACACTTTTGGGGGGTACTGAAAAAATTATCTATTATTAAAATCAGGTGTTGAAAATGTCTTGTTACTTAGTATTTTTCAACGTGTACTATGAATAACCAAATAAAATGCGTTTTGGAACACCCCTTCGATGGACTGTACCACCAGCGGGCGTTTCGCATGTTCGCAGGCAGCTCGCGCATAGTCCAAAACATCGGCAGCACTGAGATGCAGGCTGTTGATGCCCATTGAAGTTATGTGTTTGAGCTGTGAGTGAGTGGAGCTAAGGTGTCAAGGTGGAGGTTTCCCGTGATTTGTTAAATGAAACTAACAAATCAAACTAATATTATTTCAACTTTAAAGCACTGAACTTACAAACACTCAAGACGACCGCCTTTCCCTTTCTCCCATGAGAAAAAAAGATAGCCTACATCAGATTTCCATCGAGTCAACATGCACAAGTAGTCTCAGTTCAAAGACAGAGGCGGACTGCTCTAATCCAGAATACACCAACCAACATAGTTGATGTCAGAAAATAAAGTACAAGGCTTGTAAAGCACAATTGGAATAATAGCATTTAACTAAGTAAGAAGAAGGCAAATGGACAGTGTGTGACTGACTCCACCAAGTAAGAAGCAAGGCAGTGGCGTAACTCCCATTAGGCAAACCTAGGCATTTGCCTAGGGCCCCAACCAAATCTGTCTTTCATAGGGGCCCCCAAATCTGACTGTCCCTGCCAAAGTAAATACACAAAAAAACTAATGTTAATTTGTTACTTATGTAAATTAAAAAAACATATTTCTATTAAAAAAAACAGAAATATCAGCTTAACACCGAACTAATGCCTAAATAATAATTGTCCAAGCACACATGCCCCCATCCATTGTGCATTGGACTAGTCCAGAATATGATGACGTAGCAATGTGCGACATAACGTGATTTCAAATCAAAGCAGAGGGAACTGTTAGCCTGACTACGTCATACTCACGATTCTAGTCAGAATGTGAGTCTGATACCGCTCAATAGAGATTCGGGTATGGGGCGTGTTTCAACCGAACCAGGAGAAAAAATGCCTCTTCGCTCAAGTGGATAGACCTATAACCAATCAGAGCAACGTAGTATGTGACGTAGATTAAGCGACACACACTTGTTGTAGGAAGGACGGAAAAAACATCTTTTCTATCGATAAAAGCCTTTATCGCGTTCCTCTGTTCGTCTTTCAAAATTAATGCAATGTGGAGATCCTGTAGAACAGACTGGATGGCAGAATCTACACGCCCTAGCTCTCCAGCGGCAGCCGTGTTCAGCTCTTTAGTGACGTAGTCGATAATGTCCCTGTTGACCATCTGTCCATCATCGTATAAAGCCCGCCCTGGCAATCTGATTGGTCCGACCAATTCTTGGTCGGGCATAATGATTTCCCAACTGAGCAGAGCCAGACCGAACTTCCCGACCAAAACTTTTATGGGCGGGGCTAAGTTCGGCTGGCACCCAGGCTAGGGAACTGTATGCGACTCGGTGAAAAATGAAGCGGAGTTATGATAGTGGTAATGCTAAAAGAAAGAAACGGACAGAGAACAAAAGAATTGCAGATGCACTGCTGAAAAAATGAGAGAATGAGACCTGATAAAGGGCAGGAAAAGCACATGAAGAAGAGATGAGTGAGACAGGTGTGAAGCAGAGGAGCTTGAAGGCAAACCAGGGACACAGATGAAGAGTAAGGGATACAGACAGAGAAAAAGAAGAGAAGATAGGGAGAAAGGTAATCATTCAAAAAACATTGATACTTGACTTGGATATTTATTTATAATGCTATATTTATTTATAATGCTCCATGATTGACCAGAGGTCCGTTTCACGAAGCAGGTTTAGTGAAAACTCTGAGTTGGTTAACCCTGAAATCAGGGAAACTCTGAGTTTTCCGTTTCACAAAGGGAGGTAACTCAACCCCGAGAAAGAGGGCTAACTCTAGCCTGTTTCACAAAGAGAGGTAACTTAACCTCTCTTTGTGAAAAGGGAGTGTTTTTTTTTTTTTTTTTTTTTTCAATGCGAGTGAGAGCGTGCCGGCAATACAATAACTCGTGCACCATGCGCGTTTCGACTGCGCCGGCACGAGAGAGAGAGAGAGAGAGAGAGAGAGAGGGGTGTGAGAGGTTGCTTGTGAAACCTGTGCGTATGTGTCCAAAGTGATGCTCTGTTCAACGAGCGTTCGGCGACTGCTTGTCAGAGGGCGCGCTGATTGGTTTAGTCAGCAAAATAAGCCAAAAACGTTCGGTGTGGGAGGGCTTCGATTTACTCTCTGACAGTCACCTAAGTTACCACTCAAAACTGTGCATCCTGCCAAATGGCAGAGGGTGAATCCTCGAGTAAAAACCGAAAATATAAGACTCATTTTACAGCAGAATATACTATATGTCCATGTGTAGAGAAGGTGAAGAATGATGACACCGTGGCGAGGTGCACTGTATGTAATAGTGACTTCAGTATTGCCCACGGCGGACTTAATGACTGTAAAATATGTGGAGGTAGGTGAACGCGCCATCATCTGCATTTTGTTTCTGTAGGTTAAATGCTGTTATAAAATAAAGCAAAAAGTATCAAAGACTTATTTGAAGTATCAATACACATTTACTTACTAAATTGTGTAGGCCTGTATCTAACTAGCCAGCTACAGTATCTAACTATCTATATCCAGCCTGTCTAAGCCTTTTAAAAAATCCCCAATTTACTATGTTGATATATTGTTGTTATTCTGTACACATACACTCACAAAATACGTTGGCAGGCAGGCCTTTGAGGGAGGGCTTTACTTCTAGGATAATGCTGGAATTTTGTGAAGTGCTGGGAAGTCCTCAAATTTCTAAATCATTCCTATGGCTTGATTTTGCTTTCAAAGCAAACACTGAACCACTGTTATTCCTGTCCACACACAAAATCTTTTCGTTGGTCCTTTCATTGGTAAATGTAAATGGTGGTTTTACTCATGTCCATTTTGTATTTTAGTTCTGTTAAGCATAAGATCATTTTGTATCTCTGGCAGTGAAAACATTATTTGATTTTCACATGTAATTTACTTGTGTCATGGAAATTCTAATCTCTCTCTCTCTCTCGTGCCCTCTCTCTCGTTTGATCTGAATAATAAACATATAATTTTGGCAAATGCTGGAGAAATCTGAAACTGATTTTACTGTGGAGAGTTGATACCATTGTTAGTGGCAGTGCAGTATTGGTTTATTGCGATTCTTTAATCTCAATTTAAAGTAAGGGTATTGGGATGGTAATTTGTTTTATGTGTGTATTTAAAAAATGAGGGCCCCATGTCTATATTTTGCCTAGGGCCCCAAAATGGCTAGATACGCCCCTGAAGCAAGGATAGCTGTGTCTAGCAAGAAGGCAAAAAGGATAGCATGCCCACAAAGAGGGAGGGAAAATGGGATTCCTTTACGTATGTCCGCCTTGACAAATATAGGATTAATTATAATTTTGACTGTGTTTGAAGCCATTTCATATAGCAGCTAGCAGTGTACCATGACTAGCACCACGGGGCTGTCTGATAGCACTTTTCAATCTCAAGAAAAGCACACACTTTACAAGCTATGTTGAATTTGTCATTTGTAGTCTGATAATTTACAGCTTGATTCTGTATGCGTCATTGGGTTCACTTTGCTGTTTGACGTTTCTTGATTGCGTTTCGTGGGCACTACATAATGTAGGCTAGTTGCTAGTTTGCTGGGCTTTTGGTAAGCCATTCAGCTGTTTGAAGTTGGGTCGTTGCTAGGTTTAATATTTATGTATTATTCTGCATGTGTTGGTTGTGCAGTTGCTAACTGGAAAGTGGAAACATTTCTGTTGCAGCAACCTGTGTGACAGTTAACTTTGGCTAGGTGGTTGAACTTGGCAGTGCTGTGTGCCGAGTTGAGCTAAATTCACCACTGTGCAGCGGATTTTGCAGGTTGCCAGATGATTTCCAAACATGCTCAAAACCCGCCTGGAGCCACTAAATCTGAACTAAACCAGTCTAAACTGAATTCTATTTATTTCCATGGCCATAAAGCTACAGAAAACCTCGCCTAATACCCATTTTTACCCACAGACGGTAATCCAAAACAGCCCAATCTGGCAACATTTTTACGGAGACGAGTGCTTTGATCCCGCGAACGTGGTCACTTGATTCATATGATATAGCGGCTATATTATAGCCTAAGGCTCTAGCACTTTAGCAGAGAGTTTGCAAATGATAACGTTGTGTTTGCATATCATGTTACATAGCCTATGGGTTTGTTGTGTTCAAAGTTCAAGTTTCTGTTTTTGCATTTTATTTTGTGCAGTATATTATCACTTAAAGAAAAAAGGTAGCACTCGCAGTTTTTTTTTTTTGGAGGGGGGGGGGGTGACGTCATCAATTAATCCGCAAATAGTCCGACGCCCCCCGAAGCCCGGTGGATAATTCGAACACTGGCGAGCGTGTGTGAGATTCATACGCACACGCTTAAAATTATTGTTCCTTCAGATAGATCTGTGCCCTCAC
Organism: Odontesthes bonariensis; assembly: GCF_027942865.1. Classification (NCBI taxonomy): domain Eukaryota; kingdom Metazoa; phylum Chordata; class Actinopteri; order Atheriniformes; family Atherinopsidae; genus Odontesthes; species Odontesthes bonariensis. The sequence continues at coordinate 26,898,280 of NC_134514.1, read as the reverse complement.
TGCGCGCTCAACCTGGTGGCACAAAGATCACGCCACAGAGTTTGCCCGTTTTCACCACAGAACGAACTCTGTCTTTTGATAAGTCGGAAAATCATCACTGGATGCCGAGATGATGACGGTAAAAAAAAAAAGCGAAAGAAGTTAAGCGAAAGGACAAACAGGCAGCTTTAGCCTACCTTCCGCTGGATGTGTAGGTTTGAAAGTGCTGTGAAACGTAGGAGAAATAAACATCCTTCAGGTCTGGAGTTGGTTTCATTCTCACTGTGCTGTCTGCGCGCGGCTGCATGATGGCTGGGGGCTCCTGGAGCAGACCTTTCCTATCCTTACTCAACTATGGGACAAAAAAATACGTCGTCGCAGAAAATAGAAGAATTGGGCTCTTGTACAGACTTCTTCAGTTATCTATCCTCGGATACATATGGTAAGCAAATCTGAATTTGAAGTCCTCATTCTGATAGGTAACAAATCATGATATTAGTTTAATAACGCGTGGGGTTCTCTATACAGTTGGTGCTGCATAGGTTTTGGCTGAATAGATAGTCGGCTGATAGAAAGATAGATGTTTTTATTTTCGAACATGTATAAAAAAGAAAATGTATGTAACTATTTGTACATACAAAAGAAAGAAAAAGAGCAATTAAAAAATCCAATCACATCTAATACATACATTGTTCGAAAAAGGAATGGGAAGAAGTACAATACTTTTTTTTTAAGTTTCCCACCCCTTTTTAACTACTCTTCAGTTTGTAAATATCCTAACTACAATACACCTATATAAATATATGCCTACACTTCCTAATATCATTTCTAAGATAATGATAATTATGATGATGATAATTTGGTAGCTTTGCTAAAGACTTTTTATGTGCTCACAATGACAGGACTAGGTACTCTCTGATGTTCAGTTCACTCTTTGGGGTTTTGAGTGGGGGTCACACTTAGTTTAGGAGTTGTGTGCTCAATTTGAAATGTTTTGTAACCTTCTCTTCCCCTCTCATAAAATGAAGCTACCTTGTGGTTTAGAACGAAATCCAACTGCAAGCAGTTCAAAGGCTGGGTGAAAGAGAAAGCAAACTAACCTTATTCCACAAAAACAGATGTGCTACATTGCAAGGTATTGAAAATGCTACGCACTTGTGCTTTTATTCAAAGCTGGGTTTTCTTAACCAAGAAGGGCTACCAGGAGACCGATTTGAACATGCAGAGCACTATCATGACCAAGTTGAAGGGAGTCTCGATGACAAACACCACTGAATCTGGTCCTGTGGTGTGGGGACCCGAGGACTACGTCATCCCGCCACAGGTGAAAACAAACACTTGTTCACGTTTTACAAGAATTAGCTGAGTGTCCCTCTGATACTAAAGAATTTGTTCACCATACCAGAAACATCTATTGCATTTTCTGAATGTGGGGGGGGGGTCCTTCTACAAATCCAGACAGTCACACCTAACTACGTCTTCGAAACTAAATAATTTGCAAGTTATATTTCTAACTTTAAAACGACAGCAAACAACAAACTTTGGCCACTGTGAGCTTCGAATTTCCCCTTGTAGAAGGAATAAAGGTCTATCTTATCTTAGATCTTAGGTTTGTATTTCCTTCTTAAAGTCTAACAGTGTGTTGCCTTCCTAAAAAGTGAAATATCTGCACCATTCAGGCTCAAAATACATATGGCATCCTAGAATTTCGGGTCTTCTCCTGGTTTTAGCCCCAATCCACACAGGCTTTCTCTCCATAAATTTAAATCTAGATTAGCTTTCGGCCGCCTACGTCGCTTACAGGAAACAACAGGCACAAGTCTTTCTCTATCTCTTCTGTTGATCGGCAGACAGGAGCAGCAGAGCACATTTAGTTGACTGCATGCTGTTTCTTAGAAAAACTAGTGCTCCAGTGCTTCATATTCTCTCGGCGCGATCTGAGAAATTTCTCAGGAAAAGTTAGCAGAAGCAGCTACTGTAGAGAGGAAAGGACAGCAGTAGTCTTCAAGGCAGAACCATTCAGAACATAAGGGCAGGATCTCTGCTACGCGGTCAGATTGCGGATAATGCCTCTTGTCCTATTTTGTTGTTCTTTAAATACACTTAAATACTTGAATGAATTAAGAAACAACAAACATGTTTTGCCAAAAGCCTTCTAGGAGTTAAAAGAATAGCGGCGCTTACACAAAATAAGTAGCAGGTCGATGGATTTACAATCTGTTTCCATCTATGTGAAGTCAGGCTTTTTCGAAAACCATTTGTGAGAATAGCACGAACGTATTTCTTTTCCAACAATAAAAGCCAATGGGTGTCATTCTTTTGCCCTCTTGCCAATAAATAAATAATATTCTGATATGTTCCAAATTGACTGTGCTGTAAAATTGAGTCTGCAGAAAGGAGCAGAATCAAGTGGCCTTAAACCACACTCTGCGGACTTAAGGAGGGACACAATGAGGCAGCAGACAGACCATCATCATATGATATCCATACAATTACCAATTCACAGCGTTTTCTCCACACATATAGGGTGAAGCGGTTCTGTTTGTCGTAACCAGTTTTATAGAGACGCCAAACCAGAAGCTAGGATACTGTGCTGAGGTAAGAATGGGTTTGTATTTGGACTCACATATAAATCACTGACTGGAGGTCCGTTTCACAAAGCAGGTTTAGTGAAAACTGAGTTTATTAACCCTGAAATGAGGAAAACTCTGAGTTTTACTTTTTAACAGAGGGAGGTAACTCAAACCCCCGAGAAAGAGGGGGTAACTCTAGCCTGTTTCACAAAAGCCCCTTTCACACTGAGGAATAACCCGCGTTTAATCCGCGAATTTAGCGTGTCCGCTGTTGCGTTCACACTGACGACCCAGGCTGGCGTGTCAACTCGACTCGCCTTTCGACCCGCGTCGGACCCTAGTCTTTTTGCCGAGCCGAGTTTGGTGTGAAAGCAATTGACACTCTGTTTTACTTCAAGTTCGAGACATTTTTGAAGATGGCCAACTGGGGAGACAAGGAGGTCCGCGGGCTCCTCAGCCTCCGAGCAGAGGACGTTATTTACCGCCACATTTCGGGGACGGAGAAAGATGGACCTCTGCTGGAAGGGCTGGCGAGAAAGATGGGAGAGCGCGGTTTCCCACGCAGCAAGACGCAGGTGACCAACAAACTGAAAGCCATGAGGAAAAAGTTCCATGCTGTTAATGACCACAACGGCAGGAGTGGCAGAGGGCGATTGGACTGGCCATATTTTGACATGTGCCACGCCATCTGGGGAGGAAGCCACTCTGTATTTAACCCTACCTCCGACGCATGGCTTGTGACTACGTAATGTACACGCCCAGCATTTTATGTGTTTCGTGTGACGCTCTGCCACTAGGCAACGCCCCCTGAACTCGGCTTCAGGCGACACGGGTCACCCTGACACGCCAAGCGTTCACATTGCTCGACGCGGGTAAAAGGTGCAATTGGATCCGCTAAGGTAGCGGGCCTCAGTGTGAAAGGGGCTGAAGGGAGCTAACTTAACCTCTCGGTCAGTTACCGTAGTAACAGACTACTATTATAGCAACATAACTCCGCTTCTTTTCTATAATAAAGTAAAAGATTACGGCCAAGTGTTTAAAAAAGACATAAATGACAACGTACCTTTTGACTTTCTTCTCTTTCATTAATATGGTAGATCTCCCATAGTTGATCCCCTATATCACAGGTCGAGACCGCCTAGTGGCCTGGCGAACTTCCGTTGTGTTTTGATGTTTGCAGCGCATTTTTTTCTTGCATGTGTTTTGATGTTTGCAGCGTTTCTCTCTTGCATGTGTTTTGGGGTTTGCAGCGCGTGTGCTCCGGTCGTTTTTGTGACTGCCACATTTTTCTCTTGCAGCGTTTTACTGTTGGATTTGTTTCGCCGTTTGCAACGCGTTTGCAACGCGTTTGCACGTGTCGGCCACCGTAGAAGACATTTATGTGTGTGAAAACAGCATTATGGGGATGAAACAACTGCACAGTGAAATAGCCACTTAATATTTATTTTACAGAGTAAAACATGATCAAATTGAGGTACCTCCATGCCGAGGTCTCACCTGTTTGAACAATGTTTTTATATTTCATCTTAAACTGCTGCCAAGTGCGCTTCTCCCCCGCGGGATTGCACCTAAATTAAATAAATAAATGGGCTAACATTCAAGCAGTTTTCCCCTGTAATATTATTGTGATTACAAAGGACTACATTTAAACTTCTGCTTTTGTTGCTACAGCGGTGTTGCACTTATTTCTAAAAACGTGTTGAAACTCACCGTATGAGCGAATTAAAATTTCCAATTCGAGGTTGGTGAAAAACGTAGCCCCTCCTCTTCCCCGTTGCCATGGTGACTCGTCGAATTGGGGCTCCACTGATGCTGGCTTTTTAACCCATAAGAACCCACCGAAGTTGTGGCGCACACGTTAAACTCAAGGTGAAACTACTCAGAGTTGACTAAACGCACTCAAATCAGCGTTTCTGGAACCAAAAACTCAACAACTCAGAGTTCAGGAATAGACTCAGAGTTTGTTGAACCTGCTTTGTGAAACGAACCCCAGTAGAGCAACTTGTTTGTATATATAAGAAAAAAATGTGACGGGACACGTCGAAATGAATATTCTTGCCCTTTACTCATAATTATCTGCACATTTGACGCATAGCAGTAGAAACAGTCCCTGATCACATGCTGATTTTGCCGTTGTTTGCATACTTGGAATTGCAGGTCTGACACAAAAGAAACTTTTGGCATTATGCATATAAAACAATACAAACTCACTGTCAAACACTCATAAATGATCTTTGGTGTTAGCGCTTTGGCTGTTTAGTGCAATAACTCACAGAGATTAACTTTTACTTGCGGTTTTCCCACTGGCTGACATGTAGCTACTTTTCTGCTTCTGTAGTTTGACAGCAAATGGCTCCTATGGTTGCACAGCCATTACAGACTTGAGCACTGGTCTGCTTTTCTTCCCTCAGTGACAAGTTGTTACAAAAGATTTGTTACTTTTAACGAAGCCTTACACACATCTGTCTGCTTCCAATGAGTGTGCGTGTCTTCTCATTTTTTTCAACCACATCTTATGCAGCAATCATTCTGACGGTTTGTGGTATGTAAACCCAGCCTCTCTTAGTTTCGTGCATCACTGCCAGCAGCCAAGAGGAATAGCCTGCTCTTGTATATGCTGATGTTCCCACCAGGAGGGCCTGCAACACTTGAGCTGTAGCATTTCAGTGACATGACGCGTGCTCCAAATATGCCTAATATGTTTATGCAGGCGCTTTTATCCAAAGTGACTTACAAATGAGGATATAACATTGCCACTAACATCAAAGCTAACAATAAGCTACGTAGAAGGAAACCACTTATCAGACTAGTGCAGGTATAGAGGGAAGTACAGAAAGTGCAGTAGAGGGTGTAGGGAAGTGCAGGGTAAGTGCAAGGATAGGAGATGCTCTCTGAAGAGTTTCTTGAAGATAAACAGGGACGCCCCTGTTCTGACCTTGTCAATACAGAGGTTTTCAGCGGCTTCACTATTACAAAGGAGCAAAGACATGTCAATATACATACAACCCAAAGCTTAATTTTATGTTTGTTATCAGTGATGCGGCCACCAGGCTCAGACCACATAGTCACTACCAAAACCATCAGACTAATGTAAACTAACCTTTTTGTATGGCTATATTTAGATTTAAAAAAAAAGAGAAAGATTTTAATCTGCTAGTATATATGAACCAGTAAAAAATATAGAATCATCACTCTTTGGAGGTTAACTTTGCTGTTTTATTTTGCCAGAGACTGTTCCATTTAACAGCTAAACATAGCTGGAGAAAAAAGGTAATTTTTTTTTTTTTTTGAGGAAATAAATATAATATTAGTAACCAACAAAATCACAGAACTCATAGCTCATCTGAATGCATAAGCTGGATTTTTTGGAGGCATTTTTTGAAATTGCCACCGTACATTTTCAAACAGAGTACGATCCAGACTGTTAGGTGGCCATTACAGTTTACTTGATATGTCTTTACTGAAGAATGGTTTTAACAGTTTGCTCTGTGACGGGACGCTATAGATGGATGGAACGTGAAAATGTACATTCACATGTACATTTACTTTAGAGATACGTCAGCTGATATGCAACCCCATATCATAACCTTGGAAATATGCTTGTTGTCTTCAGGCAGTCATTTTTATAGTTTCCACAGGACTTGAACAAAGGTTGTTTCTTTTTTTTCGAAGGTCGAACATTCACTCGGATCTAGGGAAACGTCGAATATCAGTATTCTTTTTTTAAATGAAAAAAATGACCATCTGCATGTGCTTCAGCCTATCATTTGTATTGAAAGATACGTCGAACGAATAGAAGTAGCCTTGTGATCCAGCAGAGGGCGCTCTAGTATAAACTTGACTCTGGTAATCTCAGTAAAAGAAGCTGGTGTTGCCAGTGTGATGTTTGCGGTGTTGTTATGAAAACGGAGGAAACAAGCAAGCAAAGTGCTCATTTACATGAATTAAGTGTTTATTTTAAATTTATCAAAACTTGATTCTATCTTTAAAAACCTTGTTGTTATAAACAGTGACCTTGTTTTCTTCTGTTTAAGTGTTAGCCATGGTTTACATTTGGCTGTGTTGGGTGTACTTGGCATTATTACCTTCACCTGTTTTCCTACAGTTCATTTACAGACATTGACCCGTGTCTTTGCCCATTTGCTTCTCATTTCTTTTGTTGTACATTTTCAGTTTTCCTGCATGTTGCTTTGAGTTGTCTGTCCCGACACTTTGTTGTCTTCTTTGGTCTATCTGTATGTTTCCCTTTTACAACTTTCCCAGTGTGTTTGTACTTGCTGCAAAATTTAGGCACAGCTGAGAACTACATCTTCGGCCACACTTAGATTGCCTTCTTGATGGTGTTTTATAAGAATTTCCATTATTTTAATGGACAGCACTGTTGCAGGGACCATGTTTCCTGTCTGTGAGTCTGGTGCTAGCTTGTATTTAATAGATGATTAAAAGAAAAATGCAAATCATGAGGTTCCTTTTTTTTCTTTTACTTTTACTTTTACTTTTTTTTCTTTGGAAGGAAGTTCTTATAACCACAACATTTTATTTTATTTTTCTAGGTGTGTTTTACAAAGCTCTAAATTGAAATTGGATATTTCTGTTTCTTTATTTCCTATGCAATAAAATGAATAGAAAGTCCTCCAGAAACAGTGATTCCATATTTTTTGCCAAAGATTATAAATATGAAAATAATTTTCAAAACAACAGGTTAAAAGCCAGTAAGTCACAAAGTCATAATTGTAAAATACTAACTAGAAATGAATACCTAATAAATAAAAATTGGAAGCCAAATTAGTTAGAAATGTGAAATCCAGAACTTGTATGCTCTATGATATTTCATTATAACATGAGAACCTTATTTAGCCTTCAAAGCTAAAATGTGAATAGTTCAACGTACCATTTTCGTACTGCAACAATAAAACAAAACTGAGAAAACCTCTGCCTTTTTTTCTGTGGCATCGGTTCCCAGAGCCCCCGAGTGCTGGATGGCCTCTGCAGAGGCGATGAGGACTGTAAAAAGGGGGAGATGGTAGTGGCAGGTCATGGTGAGTAATCCTGAAAATGTGATGTCGCTCCATCACAACAGTGAAACCAATGGTCTGATCAACATCTTTAAAGTTGGAGGCTAAGTTTTTGTGGTCCTTAAGCCGAGTTGTTCTCACATTGTCGCTGAACACATCGTCACAGGTCTGTTTCTCTTTTGAGAAATGAATCTTTCTTTTAGAAACAAAACTCACTGTGGCCAGTGAGAGCGTTGGTGAACTGGCTTCTCTATTAATCTTTCTATTTGTAAGGGCTGATACTTGTGCCTAACCAACATAGCCGAGAGTGCAGTGACTCATATAATGACAACAAGAAATAGTCCGCTGTGTTATACTGTGTCTGCTTGAAATTCCACCATAAGTCAATAGTAATGCAGTATACATCAATAAAAACCCTTACCCTTGAAAGACAGATGTCAGATTATTACCCCAAAAGAGTAATAGCAAGTTGCTATTACTCTTTTGGGGTAATAATCTGACATCTGTTTCATGTCAGATTATTTTAGTTGATTCATTTATGATTTGAAAGGAATTAATGAGGGATAAACTGGATGACTTCATGCTGTCTTGCTGTGCTGGTTGTTTTTAGGTGTGATGACAGGACGATGCTTACAAACGGATGAAAACTCCAATGGTACCTGTGAAATTTTCAGCTGGTGTCCCATTGAAACAAATTCCAAACCACGGTAAGGAGTAATGTTTAATATACGCATGATATGCTCATATATATATTTATATATACATTGGCATGCCGTTCCGGAAATTAATCTTGAATATATGGAATGAAACTTTGAATATATTGATTGAACCTTGAATATATTGAATGAAACTTTGATTATATGGAGTGAACCTTTGAATATATTGAATGAAACTTTGAATATATGGAGGGAACCTTGAATATATTGAATGAACCTTAAATATATGGAGTCAACCTTGAATATATTGATTGAACCTTGAATATATTGAATGAAACTTTGAATATATGGAGGGAACCTTGAATATATTGAATGAACCTTAAATATATGGAGTCAACCTTGAATATATTGATTGAACCTTGAATATATTGAATGAAACTTTGAATATATGGAGGGAACCTTGAATATATTGAATGAACCTTGAATATATTGATTGAACCTTGAATATATTGATGAAACTTTGAATATATGGAGGAAACCTTGAATATATGGAGGAAACCTTGAATATATTGAATGAAACTTTGAATATATGGCGGGAACCTTGAATATATTGAATGAAACTTTGAATATATGGAGGGAACCTTGAATATATTGAATGAAACTTTGATTATATGGAGTGAACCTTTGAATATATTGAATGAACCTTGAATATATTGATTGAACCTTGAATATATGGAGTCAACCTTGAATATATTGATTGAACCTTGAATATATTGAATGAAACTTTGAATATATGGAGGAAACCTTGAATATATTGAATGTAACTTTGACTATATGGAGTGAACCTTGAATATATGGAGTGAAACTTGAATATATTGAATGAAACTTTGAATATATGGAGTGAACCTTGAATATATTGAATGAAACTTTGAATATATGGAGTCAACCTTGAATATATGGAGTGAAACTTGAATATATGGAGTGAAACCTTGAATATATGGAGTCAACCTTGAATATATGGAGTGAAACTTGAATATATTGAATGAAACTTTGAATATATGGAGGAAACCTTGAATATATGGAGTGAACCTTGAATATATTGAATGAACCTTGAATATATGGAGTCAACCTTGAATATATGGAGTGAAACTTGAATATATTGAATGAAACTTTGAATATATGGAGGAAACCTTGAATATATGGAGTGAACCTTGAATATATTGAATGAAACTTTGAATATATGGAGGAAACCTTGAATATATGGAGTGAAACCTTGAACATATTGAATGAAACTTTGAATATATGGAGGAAACCTTGAATATATGGAGTGAACCTTGAACATATTGAATGAAACTTTGAATATATGGAGTGAACCTTGAATATATGGAGTGAACCTTGAATATATGGAGTGAAACCTTGAATATACGGAGTCAACCTTGAATACATGGAGTGAAACTTGAATATATTGAATGAAACTTTGAATATATGGAGGGAACCTTGAATATATTGAATGAACCTTGAATATATTGAATGAAACTTTGAATATATGGAGGAAACCTTTAATATATTGAATGAACCTTGAATATATGGAGTCAACCTTGAATATATGGAGTGAAACTTGAATATATGGAGTGAAACTTGAATATATTGAATGAAACTTTGAATATATGGAGGAAACCTTGAATATATGGAGTCAACCTTAAATATATGGAGTCAACCTTGAATATATGGAGTGAAACTTGAATATATTGATTGAACCTTGAATATATTGATGAAACTTTGAATATATGGAGGAAACCTTGAATATATTGAATGAAACTTTGACTATATGGAGTGAACCTTGAATATATGGAGTGAAACTTGAATATATTGAATGAAACTTTGAATATATGGAGGAAACCTTGAATATATGGAGTGAACCTTGAATATATTGAATGAACCTTGAATATATGGAGTCAACCTTGAATATATTGAATGGAACTTTGAATATATGGAGGGAACCTTGAATATATGGAGGGAACCTTGAATATATTGAATGAACCTTGAATATATTGAATGAAACTTTGAATGTATGGAGGAAACCTTGAATATATGGAGTGAAACTTGAATATATTGATTGAACCTTGAATATATTGATGAAACTTTGAATATATGGAGGAAACCTTGAATATATTGAATGAAACTTTGACTATATGGAGTGAACCTTGAATATATGGAGTGAAACTTGAATATATTGAATGAAACTTTGAATATATGGAGTGAACCTTGAATATATTGAATGAAACTTTGAATATATGGAGGGAACCTTGAATATATTGAATGAAACTTGAATATATTGAATGAAACTTTGAATATATGGAGGAAACCTTTAATATATTGAATGAACCTTGAATATATGGAGTCAACCTTGAATATATGGAGTGAAACTTGAATATATGGAGTCAACCTTGAATATATGGAGTGAAACTTGAATATATTGAATGAAACTTTGAATATATGGAGGGAACCTTTAATATATTGAATGAACCTTGAATATATGGAGTCAACCTTGAATATATGGAGTGAAACTTGAATATATGGAGTGAAACCTTGAATATATGGAGTCAACCTTGAATATATGGAGTGAAACTTGAATATATTGAATGAAACTTTGAATATATGGAGGAAACCTTGAATATATGGAGTGAACCTTGAATATATGGAGTCAACCTTGAATATATGGAGTGAAACTTGAATATATGGAGTGAAACCTTGAATATATGGAGTCAACCTTGAATATATGGAGTGAAACTTGAATATATTGAATGAAACTTTGAATATATGGAGGAAACCTTGAATATATGGAGTGAACCTTGAATATATGGAGTGAACCTTGAATATATTGAATGAAACTTTGAATATATGGAGTGAACCTTGAATATATGGAGTGAAACCTTGAATATATGGAGTGAAACTTGAATATATGGAGTCAACCTTGAATATATGGAGTGAACCTTGAATATATTGAATGAAACTTTGAATATATGGAGTGAACCTTGAATATATGGAGTGAACCTTGAATATATTGAATGAAACTTTGAATATATGGAGTGAACCTTGAATATATTGAATGAAACTTTGAATATATGGAGGAAACCTTGAATATATGGAGTGAACCTTGAATATATTGAATGAACCTTGAATATATGGAGTGAACCTTGAATATATGGAGTGAACCTTGAATATATGGAGTGAAACTTGAATATATGGAGTGAACCTTGAATATATTGAATGAAACTTTGAATATATGGAGTGAACCTTGAATATATTGAATGAACCTTGAATATATGGAGTGAACCTTGAATATATGGAGTGAACCTTGAATATATGGAGTGAAACTTGAATATATGGAGTGAACCTTGAATATATGGAGTGAACCTTGAATATATGGAGTGAACCTTGAATATATTGAATGAAATTTTGAATATATGGAGGAAACCTTGAATATATGGAGTGAAACTTGAATATATTGAATGAAACTTTGAATATATGGAGTGAACCTTGAATATATGGAGTGAAACTTGAATATATGGAGTGAACCTTGAATATATGGAGTGAACCTTGAATATATGGATATATGGAGTGAACCTTGAATATATTGAATGAAACTTTGAATATATGGAGTGAACCTTGAATATATGGAGTGAAACTTGAATATATGGAGTCAACCTTGAATATATGGAGTGAACCTTGAATATATTGAATGAAACTTTGAATATATGGAGTGAACCTTGAATATATGGAGTCAACCTTGAATATATGGAGTGAACCTTGAATATATTGAATGAAACTTTGAATATATGGAGTGAACCTTGAATACATGGAGTGAACCTTGAATACATGGAGTGAACCTTGAATATATGGAGTGAACCTTGAATATATTGAATGAAACTTTGAATATATGGAGGGAACCTTGAATATATTGAATGAAACTTTGAATATATGGAGGAAACCTTTAATATATTGAATGAACCTTGAATATATGGAGTCAACCTTGAATATATGGAGTGAAACTTGAATATATGGAGTCAACCTTGAATATATGGAGTGAAACTTGAATATATTGAATGAAACTTTGAATATATGGAGGGAACCTTTAATATATTGAATGAACCTTGAATATATGGAGTCAACCTTGAATATATGGAGTGAAACTTGAATATATGGAGTCAACCTTGAATATATGGAGTGAAACTTGAATATATTGAATGAAACTTTGAATATATGGAGGAAACCTTGAATATATGGAGTGAACCTTGAATATATTGAATGAAACTTTGAATATATGGAGTGAACCTTGAATATATGGAGTGAAACCTTGAATATATGGAGTCAACCTTGAATATATGGAGTGAAACTTGAATATATTGAATGAAACTTTGAATATATGGAGGAAACCTTGAATATATGGAGTGAACCTTGAATATATTGAATGAAACTTTGAATATATGGAGTGAACCTTGAATATATGGAGTGAAACCTTGAATATATGGAGTGAAACTTGAATATATGGAGTCAACCTTGAATATATGGAGTGAACCTTGAATATATTGAATGAAACTTTGAATATATGGAGTGAACCTTGAATATATTGAATGAAACTTTGAATATATGGAGTGAACCTTGAATATATGGAGTCAACATTGAATATATGGAGTGAAACTTGAATATATTGAATGAAACTTTGAATATATGGAGTGAACCTTGAATATATGGAGTGAACCTTGAATATATGGAGTGAACCTTGAATATATTGAATGAAACTTTGAATATATGGAGTGAACCTTGAATATATGGAGTCAACCTTGAATATATGGAGTGAAACTTGAATATATTGAATGAAACTTTGAATATATGGAGGAAACCTTGAATATATGGAGTGAACCTTGAATATATTGAATGAAACTTTGAATATATGGAGTGAACCTTGAATATATGGAGTGAAACCTTGAATATATGGAGTGAAACTTGAATATATGGAGTCAACCTTGAATATATGGAGTGAACCTTGAATATATTGAATGAAACTTTGAATATATGGAGTGAACCTTGAATATATTGAATGAAACTTTGAATATATGGAGTGAACCTTGAATATATGGAGTCAACATTGAATATATGGAGTGAAACTTGAATATATTGAATGAAACTTTGAATATATGGAGTGAACCTTGAATATATGGAGTGAACCTTGAATATATGGAGTGAACCTTGAATATATTGAATGAAACTTTGAATATATGGAGTGAACCTTGAATATATGGAGTCAACCTTGAATATATGGAGTGAAACTTGAATATATTGAATGAAACTTTGAATATATGGAGGAAACCTTGAATATATTGAATGAAACTTTGACTATATGGAGTGAACCTTGAATATATGGAGTGAAACTTGAATATATTGAATGAAACTTTGAATATATGGAGTGAACCTTGAATATATTGAATGAAACTTTGAATATATGGAGGGAACCTTGAATATATTGAATGAAACTTGAATATATTGAATGAAACTTTGAATATATGGAGGAAACCTTTAATATATTGAATGAACCTTGAATATATGGAGTCAACCTTGAATATATGGAGTGAAACTTGAATATATGGAGTCAACCTTGAATATATGGAGTGAAACTTGAATATATTGAATGAAACTTTGAATATATGGAGGGAACCTTTAATATATTGAATGAACCTTGAATATATGGAGTCAACCTTGAATATATGGAGTGAAACTTGAATATATGGAGTGAAACCTTGAATATATGGAGTCAACCTTGAATATATGGAGTGAAACTTGAATATATTGAATGAAACTTTGAATATATGGAGGAAACCTTTAATATATTGAATGAACCTTGAATATATGGAGTCAACCTTGAATATATGGAGTGAAACTTGAATATATGGAGTCAACCTTGAATATATGAAGTGAAACTTGAATATATTGAATGAAACTTTGAATATATGGAGGGAACCTTTAATATATTGAATGAACCTTGAATATATGGAGTCAACCTTGAATATATGGAGTGAAACTTGAATATATGGAGTGAAACCTTGAATATATGGAGTCAACCTTGAATATATGGAGTGAAACTTGAATATATTGAATGAAACTTTGAATATATGGAGGAAACCTTGAATATATGGAGTGAACCTTGAATATATTGAATGAACCTTGAATATATGGAGTGAACCTTGAATATATGGAGTGAACCTTGAATATATTGAATGAAACTTTGAATATATGGAGTGAACCTTGAATATATGGAGTGAAACCTTGAATATATGGAGTGAAACTTGAATATATGGAGTCAACCTTGAATATATGGAGTGAACCTTGAATATATTGAATGAAACTTTGAATATATGGAGTGAACCTTGAATATATTGAATGAAACTTTGAATATATGGAGGAAACCTTGAATATATGGAGTGAAACTTGAATATATTGAATGAAACTTTGAATATATGGAGGAAACCTTGAATATATGGAGTGAACCTTTAATATATTGAATGAACCTTGAATATATGGAGTCAACCTTGAATATATGGAGTGAACCTTGAATATATTGAATGAAACTTTGAATATATGGAGTGAACCTTGAATATATTGAATGAAACTTTGAATATATGGAGGAAACCTTGAATATATGGAGTGAAACTTGAATATATTGAATGAAACTTTGAATATATGGAGGAAACCTTGAATATATGGAGTGAACCTTGAATATATTGAATGAACCTTGAATATATGGAGTGAACCTTGAATATATGGAGTGAACCTTGAATATATGGAGTGAAACTTGAATATATGGAGTGAACCTTGAATATATTGAATGAAACTTTGAATATATGGAGTGAACCTTGAATATATTGAATGAACCTTGAATATATGGAGTGAACCTTGAATATATGGAGTGAAACTTGAATATATGGAGTGAACCTTGAATATATGGAGTGAACCTTGAATATATGGAGTGAACCTTGAATATATTGAATGAAACTTTGAATATATGGAGGAAACCTTGAATATATGGAGTGAACCTTGAATATATGGAGTGAACCTTGAATATATTGAATGAAACTTTGAATATATGGAGTGAACCTTGAATATATGGAGTGAAACCTTGAATATATGGAGTGAAACTTGAATATATGGAGTCAACCTTGAATATATGGAGTGAACCTTGAATATATTGAATGAAACTTTGAATATATGGAGTGAACCTTGAATATATGGAGTGAACCTTGAATATATGGAGTGAACCTTGAATATATTGAATGAAACTTTGAATATATGGAGTGAACCTTGAATATATGGAGTCAACCTTGAATATATGGAGTGAACCTTGAATATATTGAATGAAACTTTGAATATATGGAGTGAACCTTGAATACATGGAGTGAACCTTGAATACATGGAGTGAACCTTGAATACATGGAGTGAACCTTGAATACATGGAGTGAACCTTGAATATATGGAGTGAACCTTGAATATATTGAATGAAACTTTGAATATATGGAGTGAACCTTGAATACATGGAGTGAACCTTGAATACATGGAGTGAACCTTGAATACATGGAGTGAACCTTGAATACATGGAGTGAACCTTGAATATATGGAGTGAACCTTGAATATATTGAATGAAACTTTGAATATATGGAGGAAACCTTTAATATATTGAATGAACCTTGAATATATGGAGTCAACCTTGAATATATGGAGTGAAACTTGAATATATTGAATGAAACTTTGAATATATGGAGGGAACCTTGAATATATTGAATGAAACTTTGAATATATGGAGGAAACCTTTAATATATTGAATGAACCTTGAATATATGGAGTCAACCTTGAATATATGGAGTGAACCTTGAATATATTGAATGAAACTTTGAATATATGGAGTGAACCTTGAATATATTGAATGAAACTTTGAATATATGGAGGAAACCTTGAATATATGGAGTGAAACTTGAATATATTGAATGAAACTTTGAATATATGGAGGGAACCTTGAATATATGGAGTGAACCTTTAATATATTGAATGAACCTTGAATATATGGAGTCAACCTTGAATATATGGAGTGAACCTTGAATATATTGAATGAAACTTTGAATATATGGAGTGAACCTTGAATATATTGAATGAAACTTTGAATATATGGAGGAAACCTTGAATATATGGAGTGAAACTTGAATATATTGAATGAAACTTTGAATATATGGAGGAAACCTTGAATATATGGAGTGAACCTTGAATATATTGAATGAACCTTGAATATATGGAGTGAACCTTGAATATATGGAGTGAACCTTGAATATATGGAGTGAAACTTGAATATATGGAGTGAACCTTGAATATATTGAATGAAACTTTGAATATATGGAGTGAACCTTGAATATATTGAATGAACCTTGAATATATGGAGTGAACCTTGAATATATGGAGTGAAACTTGAATATATGGAGTGAACCTTGAATATATGGAGTGAACCTTGAATATATGGAGTGAACCTTGAATATATTGAATGAAACTTTGAATATATGGAGGAAACCTTGAATATATGGAGTGAAACTTGAATATATTGAATGAAACTTTGAATATATGGAGGAAACCTTGAATATATGGAGTGAACCTTGAATATATGGAGTGAACCTTGAATATATTGAATGAAACTTTGAATATATGGAGTGAACCTTGAATATATGGAGTGAACCTTGAATATATGGAGTGAACCTTGAATATATTGAATGAAACTTTGAATATATGGAGTGAACCTTGAATATATGGAGTCAACCTTGAATATATGGAGTGAACCTTGAATATATTGAATGAAACTTTGAATATATGGAGTGAACCTTGAATACATGGAGTGAACCTTGAATACATGGAGTGAACCTTGAATACATGGAGTGAACCTTGAATACATGGAGTGAACCTTGAATACATGGAGTGAACCTTGAATATATGGAGTGAACCTTGAATATATTGAATGAAACTTTGAATATATGGAGTGAACCTTGAATACATGGAGTGAACCTTGAATACATGGAGTGAACCTTGAATACATGGAGTGAACCTTGAATACATGGAGTGAACCTTGAATATATGGAGTGAACCTTGAATATATTGAATGAAACTTTGAATATATGGAGGAAACCTTTAATATATTGAATGAACCTTGAATATATGGAGTCAACCTTGAATATATGGAGTGAAACTTGAATATATGGAGTCAACCTTGAATATATGGAGTGAAACTTGAATATATTGAATGAAACTTTGAATATATGGAGGGAACCTTTAATATATTGAATGAACCTTGAATATTTGGAGTCAACCTTGAATATATGGAGTGAAACTTGAATATATGGAGTCAACCTTGAATATATGGAGTGAAACTTGAATATATTGAATGAAACTTTGAATATATGGAGGGAACCTTTAATATATTGAATGAACCTTGAATATATGGAGTCAACCTTGAATATATGGAGTGAAACTTGAATATATGGAGTCAACCTTGAATATATGGAGTGAAACTTGAATATATTGAATGAAACTTTGAATATATGGAGGGAACCTTTAATATATTGAATGAACCTTGAATATATGGAGTGAACCTTGAATATATTGAATGAAACTTTGAATATATGGAGTGAACCTTGAATATATGGAGTGAAACCTTGAATATATGGAGTGAAACATGAATATATGGAGTCAACCTTGAATATATGGAGTGAACCTTGAATATATTGAATGAAACTTTGAATATATGGAGTGAACCTTGAATATATGGAGTGAACCTTGAATATATGGAGTGAACCTTGAATATATTGAATGAAACTTTGAATATATGGAGTGAACCTTGAATATATGGAGTCAACCTTGAATATATGGAGTGAAACTTGAATATATTGAATGAAACTTTGAATATATGGAGGGAACCTTGAATATATGGAGTGAAACTTGAATATATTGATTGAACCTCTAATATATTGATGAAACTTTGAATATATTGAATGAAACTTTGACTATATGGAGTGAACCTTGAATATATGGAGTGAAACTTGAATATATTGAATGAAACTTTGACTATATGGAGTGAACCTTGAATATATGGAGTGAAACTTGAATATATTGAATGAAACTTTGAATATATGGAGGGAACCTTGAATATATTGAATGAAACTTGAATATATTGAATGAAACTTTGAATATATGGAGGAAACCTTTAATATATTGAATGAACCTTGAATATATGGAGTCAACCTTGAATATATGGAGTGAAACTTGAATATATGGAGTCAACCTTGAATATATGGAGTGAAACTTGAATATATTGAATGAAACTTTGAATATATGGAGGGAACCTTTAATATATTGAATGAACCTTGAATATATGGAGTCAACCTTGAATATATGGAGTGAAACTTGAATATATGGAGTGAAACCTTGAATATATGGAGTGAAACTTGAATATATGGAGTGAAACCTTGAATATATGGAGTCAACCTTGAATATATGGAGTGAAACTTGAATATATTAAATGAAACTTTGAATATATGGAGTGAACCTTGAATATATGGAGTGAAACCTTGAATATATGGAGTGAAACTTGAATATATGGAGTCAACCTTGAATATATTGAATGAACCTTGAATATATGGAGTGAACCTTGAATATATGGAGTGAACCTTGAATATATGGAGGAAACCTTGAATATATGGAGTGAACCTTGAATATATTGAATGAACCTTGAATATATGGAGTGAACCTTGAATATATGGAGTGAACCTTGAATATATTGAATGAAACTTTGAATATATGGAGTGAACCTTGAATATATGGAGTGAAACCTTGAATATATGGAGTGAAACTTGAATATATGGAGTCAACCTTGAATATATGGAGTGAACCTTGAATATATTGAATGAAACTTTGAATATATGGAGTGAACCTTGAATATATGGAGTGAACCTTGAATATATTGAATGAAACTTTGAATATATGGAGTGAACCTTGAATATATTGAATGAAACTTTGAATATATGGAGGAAACCTTGAATATATGGAGTGAACCTTGAATATATTGAATGAAACTTTGAATATATGGAGTGAACCTTGAATATATGGAGTGAACCTTGAATATATTGAATGAAACTTTGAATATATGGAGGAAACCTTGAATATATGGAGTGAACCTTGAATATATTGAATGAAACTTTGAATATATGGAGTGAACCTTGAATATATGGAGTGAAACCTTGAATATATGGAGTGAAACTTGAATATATGGAGTCAACCTTGAATATATGGAGTGAACCTTGAATATATTGAATGAAACTTTGAATATATGGAGTGAACCTTGAATATATGGAGTGAACCTTGAATATATGGAGTGAACCTTGAATATATTGAATGAAACTTTGAATATATGGAGTGAACCTTGAATATATGGAGTGAACCTCCAATATATGGAGTGAAACCTTGAATATATGGAGTCAACCTTGAATATATGGAGTGAACCTTGAATATATTGAATGAAACTTTGAATATATGGAGTGAACCTTGAATATATGGAGTGAACCTTGAATATATGGAGTGAAACCTTGAATATATGGAGTGAAACTTGAATATATGGAGTCAACCTTGAATATATGGAGTGAACCTTGAATATATTGAATGAAACTTTGAATATATGGAGTGAACCTTGAATATATGGAGTGAACCTTGAATATATGGAGTGAAACCTTGAATACATGGAGTGAAACTTGAATATATTGAATGAAACTTTGAATATATGGAGTGAACCTTGAATATATTGAATGAACCTTGAATATATTGAATGAAACTTTGAATATATGGAGTCAACCTTGAATATATGGAGTGAACCTTTGAATGAAACCTTGAATATATGGAGTCAGCCTTGAATATATGGAGTGAAACTTGAATATATGGAGTGAACCTTGAATATATGGAGTGAACCTTGAATATATTGAATGAAACTTTGAATATATGGAGTGAACCTTGAATATTTGGAGTGAACCTTTGAATGAAACCTTGAATATATTGAATGAAACTTTACTGACGTCAGACTTTACGGCAGTGCATGCTGCCATCTTGTGTAACAGTGTGTGAAAGCGAATGACAATGAGTCAGGCCGCACGCAATGTAGTTGCAGCAATATTAAGCAATGAGGACATGATAAATACACTGGCGAATGCGTGCCAACATCCACCCAATACCCCTGCCCAATACCCTGCTCGTTCTTCTGACGAAGAAGTATGCTCAATTTTTAACTGTGTCAGGTCTAAAACAACAGGCCAGGCAACTGCTTATCAGGTCAACCTGTGCATACCCTCCACCTCTCAGGAGCGCCCCAATACAGCTCCTGTGTACAATCTCCGGCAGTACACACAAAAGGGACCAAGACACAAGAGGTAAGAATATTTAGGCTTAATTTAAAACTAGATGAGGGCTCTCAATAAAGTGAATAGAAATGTATACTGTAGATCATGTTCTATATATCAGTGCAGCTATGATGAGCCCTGGTAACAGGGCATCTCCTTCATAAAAAAAGCAGAACTATTAACGGAACCCTCTGCAGGCCATTCACTGTGTTTTACCTTCATTAAATCAACTGAAAACTATATCTAACTAACCATAAAGAGGTACATAAAGACCTCTACACACAGCAGAGTGTTCCGTGAATTCAAAATTTCACTCCATATGTTCAAAGTTTCATTCATTATATCCAAGGTTCACTCCATATATTCAAAGATTAATTTCCTGAACGGCATGCCATAATATAAATATATATATATATATATATATATATATATATATATATTTACATACATACATACATGTATGTGTGTGTGTGTAAACTGCCGCACAAATCTTTATTCGAACAAATATGTGTACATATTCTTTTTCACAGCAAACCATTGCTGACATCGGCCGAAAACTTCACCATATACATCAAGAACTTCATCCAATTTCCAAAGTTCACATTTTCGAAGTAAGCCCTCCTCTTCAAGCTGAGCACAAATTGTCAGTTCAAATGTTCGGTCAACTAGAAACTTTAACGTACATTAAGTAGCGCAAGCCCTTTAACGACTGTGCGTTTCTTAACTGTAAGGTGCAACGTTCTCGACATAACTGATGAGTCCTATTTGAAGAAATGCCGATACGATGAGGAGCGTCACCCCTACTGCCCCATCTTTAGGCTGGGAGACATTACCAAGAGGGCTGGGTTCGACTTCAAGGACATAGCCACATTAGTTAGTATCACACTTTCACCAGTTTAATGTCAAGAGTTTAAGGAATTTTAGCTAATAACTCCCTGTGAGTTGCACACATTTAAACACAAGTCTCACTGACTCTGCATACAGAGTTGAGCTGTAATTTTTCCATAATTGTTTGCACACACAAACATACTTGTGCGATCATGTTTAAGTGTTTGCAAAAAAAGAAATTCCAAGGAGATCATTATGTTGTTTTTCAGGGTGCCTCCCTTGGTATTATGATAAAATGGGACTGTGACCTCGACAAAGATGTCTGTAATCCTCAGTATAGCTTTATTCGCTTGGACCGCAGCATCTCCAACAAGTCCATCACAATGGGATTTAACTTTAGGTGAGACAAACACACCATTTTTGTTGACATTTTGCATAGACATGTAATGATTTATGATCCCCCTCCATAAGTTTTTAAAAGAGAAAAGGCTTAAGAGGGTTATCAAAGGCATAAATTGGCTTAAATTACTTAACACATTGAATACCGGCGGTGTTTACGGAATTATGTCGTAGACTCCCAGCGTTCTAAACCATTTTTTGACGTTTTTTGTACAGTCACAGCATATTATGTGATAGGGCCACTGAAACATGTTATGGCTCGTTTGAAAGCTGAGACTTTAAACTCTTTGTGGGTCAAAACTGCGTGTCTCTAGGTGCCGCCATTAGCGAGCTAGCCTTAGCTAAACCAAGGCGGGTATCCACCAAAATCAACAACAAACTGAGAGATCGGGGCTTTTGTGAAACGTGCGCTCTTTCAGCCTGTCGCACTTTAGATACTTACATATCCGGGTCAGAGGATTTGCGTCGTGTCACATGTTGCAAAGCTAACCTGTTCATAAGACCGCCTCCTTAGACTTGTCGCGTGTCTTCTTCTCCTTCTTGTTGTTTGTTTATGTTACTTTACCGCCACCCTCTGGAAACCGACACGTGCGATTGGACAAAATGCGGAAATGCACAACAATCAATGCAGCGTTATCAAATAGGGGTGGGCGATATGTATCGTTTGCGAAATTATCGTGAATGTTGTTTTGACGATGAGTAATTTTGCAATATCGAGATATATATATATATATATATATATATTTTTTTTTTTCAATCGCCAAAAATCAATAAAGTGCGGCGCCAGTGGTCCTCTGCCCTTACCACGACGCCACGCCCTGCTTTGAACACTCTAATTTTTTCAAAGTAAACGCTTCGGACCCCGCGGGACACTCAGCTAAGAGCATCGAGGGGGCGCCGAGAGGCAGGGGCTGGGACAGACGGTGGTCCGCCGCGAGGCGAGCTACCGTCAGCTCGATCACGAGATCCAACTACGAGCTTTTTAACTGCAGCAACTTTAAGATACGCTATTGGAGCTGGAATTACCGCGGCTGCTGGCACCAGACTTGCCCTTCAATTGATCCCTGTTAAAGAATTGAAAGAGTCCTGTATTGTTATTTTTCGTCACTACCGGCTCCCCGAGTCGGGAGTGGGTAATTTGCGCGCCTGCTGCCTTCCTTGGATGTGGTAGCCGTTTCTCAGGCTCCCTCTCCGGAGGGAGAAGTAGCCTGAGAAACAGCTCGCTGTTATCTAGAGTCACCAAAGCGGCCGCGGCACCCCGAGAGGCACCCCGCATGGGTTTTTGATCTGATAAATGCACGCATCCCCGAAGGTCAGCGCTCGTTTTGCATGTATTAGCTCTAGAATTGCCACAATTATCCAAGTAACGGTAGAGCGATCAAAGGAACCATAACTGATTTAATGAGCCATTCGCAGTTTCACTGTAGGTCCTACCGGCCGTGTGTGCTTAGACTTGCATGCTTGTGTTCATTTTATTGTGATCTTAATGCAAATTTAAATTTTTTTTTTAAATAACGTCAAAATATCTTTATCGTGAAAATCCTAAAAAATATCGAGATATTTTTTTTTGCCCATATCGCCCACCCCTATTATCAAAAATGTTCTTGAGCTGACGCAAAGCCATTGGCGTAGTGATCAAAATGTCCAGATGATGACACCAGTTTTTGACTGCCATCTATGTCAGTTCTGTTCATCACATAATTACAAAAATCACACAGAATGTGCATTAGAATGTATAGATTCAGAATCCATAAAAAAACCGTAAAAACGTATTTTTACCATTTGGGAGCCAACGCATGGGCAGTAAAAACGTAGTTTTACGTGACTTGGGAGTCAATGTGTTAAAGATGTGTCTCCATTTTTTCCTTGTTTCCAATAGGCACACTCGATATTTTAAGAATGCTGACAGCGAAAGTTATCGTACGCTGTATAAAGTTTACGGCATAAAACTGAACATAATGGTGTATGGACAGGTATGTAGTTTTCTTTCAGGTCAGTGCTTGAAATATTGCTGAAGCATTATGGTGAAAAATGAAAAACAACAGATATTTGTCAGTTCCTGGTTTACCCCCACAATGTGTTTTTGGACACATTTCTCTCCTCTTTGTAAAGCAAATGTCAGGAAAGATGTGTCATACGACTGAAAGAAAACTTCTCAGGTCTCTTCTTGCTTGAAAAACTTTTGTCATAGGCTGGAAAGTTCGCAATTTTACCAACAGCCACCAATCTCGGTGCAGGACTGGCATTAATGGGTGCTGTAAGTACTGTTTATATTGGAATCTTCTTTAAAAACTGCTCAGGATTGTGTGTGATTCTGTGAAAACTTTATTCAACAGGCAGTATTCATATGTGATTTTCTGCTTCTCCGCATTACGAAGAAGAAGCACACGTACAGGCAGAGGAAGTATGAAGCGCCAAGGTACGAAAGACATTTTATTTGTCCTTTTTTATTACAGTTACAGCACAGTGAAATAAGTTTCGTCAGAAGTTCTGTTACTGGGACTAGCTCAGCAAGACAAAGAGAAGCTGCTCAAGTCACAGATGATTATTTTCAAAATTCTAAGCACAGTTAGTGTATGACATTTTCATTTTTGGGCAGTTTTTTAACTGAATAAGGGAAAGGAGTACCACAAAAAAGATACTTGAGCTCTCCACTCACTTTTATCATGTCAGACCTTATTCATTTGTAGGCTCTTGCAGATGTATGCATATTCCTCCTTAAATCTTGCACTATGAGACCTCTCCCAATGTTGTGCATGAGGATGAATGGATCAGGCTTTGTGTTTGTCATGTTGCAGCCAGAGGCATGGAGAGGATTTCCCTCAAAGAAGGAAGAAATAAATTCAATAAAATGCCAGCAAAATCTGGAAGAACTTGCCCTAAACTATTCCCACAGAACCTGAAAATGAAAATAAAATGGCCTCCACAACAGAATAATGTTAGATGAATACATTTTTAATTCCCAATTGGTCCTCGAGACTAAATATAATTGAAAATCTGAGAAAAGAACAATGCTTGCGAGACGGTGCAAGAATTTCTCTGGGTTGTAGGCCTTTTGCAGGTGTAATGGGCTCCCATCTCCCAAACAAGACCCAAAGCTGACACATACTTTGCTAATTTTGTCACTTGTTGATCCAGAAACTTAAAAAAAAAAAAACACAACCCACAGTGCCCCTAACAATGTTTGGTTCGTCAAATTTACACATTCGTGAGGAAACATTGGTACTTTAACGCGAAGGGGAATTCCTTATTGAGCGAAAATAAACCATTGCTTCTTCTGTGTAAGATTCAATCTTCAGCAAGTTGCACAATATTTCCTCAGTTACATACATTTTCGACGTTGGGTTTTGAAAAGTATGTGGTGTCATAAGCTGTCAGATAAATGAAGTAAAGGGTCAAATATTACCCTCAGCAGATTAGAAGGTTGTAAAGCACGGGTACCTCAGTTGTTGTTGAGTGCTGAATGTAATTGAAAGTGACAAGTCACATTCTGTTATTTGTAAGCCCAAATTCCCCCAGAAACCTCCAGTCAAGGGCTTCTCTAGTTTTTCTTAATTAATTCTAGGAGAGCATTCATAATCAGCCACCACTGGCATCACATAATGCATACGATAGCTGATACTGAACGTTATTAATGCAGTATTAGTTGGGATGTTGAATGTAATATAAAGAATAGAACACACGTGGACTCCTGTTGACATCTAGTGAATAGGTTAAACAGGAAAAAAAAACAATCAGTATTCTAATAACAGTTGGCTATTAAAGAAGAGAGAAACTATATTAATTGGTGTTTTATTTAATGCTGCAGTTTGGACATACTATCAAAAAACTGTAAAATAAGTAATGTTGAAATACCTTTGTTCCTTTCTGCAGCAGTGAAACAGCAGCACCTGAAGACAACATGGAATCCATGGAAAAGGGGAATCTGAGGGCAAGCTGATGTTTTTGTCTCTTTCCTTTTCGAGACGAGTTTCTGACTTAAAATGTGACAGAGCAGCTGTGGTTTGGAGGGTGGGCAATGTGGTCCACTGATTGGAAGGTTGGGGGCTTGATCCCCGGCTCCTGAAGTCCGTTATGTGGAAGCAAAATACTGAACCCCACAAATGCTCATCTCTGCACCGCGTAAATGCAGCTCATATTATAAAGCACTAATAGAGTGATCAGCAAGAGTAAAAAAAAGTGCTATTAAACTCCCAGTACAATGTGAGATCACCCATAAAATTGTAAAAACAACTTACAGTGTTCTTTTTTCTTTCTACCAAATGTCATTTTTGGAGATATATTATGTGGATGATATTGTTAAAATCAGAAAATTTGAAAGCAACTTTGTTTAAATAAATTAAATAAAGCTTTTAATAAGAAACACAAGTGTGATATGCTGTATTTGTTATGACAGAGGTAAGCTGAGGCTAAAAAAAACAACATGCTATGCCATTTTACATTGCAATTACAATGTCCCTGAAACTGATGACACACTGGCAATTTGTGAAGAAAGTACAGGATTCTGAAAAGTTGTATTTTACTATGTCGAACCAAGCAGTTTTTTTTTTTTACCGAAACCTAATGAATAATTGCCTAGTTGATATCGCAGTTTTTTGACTGGTATCTAGAAAAGGTGAATAAGAAAGGGTGAATGGAAATGGTAAAATTTGAAAAAAAAAAATCAAAACAAGAGTTTGAGGTGGCTTAAGCCTGTTTCAAAGAAGACCTGATGCAACATTAAGAGGGAATGGAAACCACTTTGGCAACATTAAAATCATGTGACTCACCAGCTGTTTCCTGTTTGAGCCAGAACATTAAACTTATGTGCATGACTGGCATCCTCCTAGATATGAAAAAATATATCTCAGATATTTCTGGGTATGAAAGAAATTTCTGAAGAAAAGCTTTCTCCATTTTCCTTCCTGTGTATAGCTCCTGCAGTTGTCCCTGATCTCCTCCTTGTGGTTTCTGTATGGTTGGTACATTTAAGGTAAACACAAGAAACTTGTGCTAAAGAAAAAAATAGACCAGACTCAGTGAATAATTCCCGATAATACCTATATAGACCAGTGAGCAGTGCTGACCAACATGTCATTGGGGTCATCAGATGGGAACCTCCTTTCATCAGTGTTTCATCTAGTTGGGCCCACGACACCTCCAGGAGGAGAGAGAATGACCACTGGCGTCCCAGAGTCACTCCCCTAATGCCAGCCATCACTGCTCCTCACACCACAACAACCATCTTTTTTCTTTTTCTTTTTTTTCCACAACCACAAGCTACCCCAGCCTCTCGGACTGCATAGTGGAAACGCAGCTAAAGTATAGAGGGTGCCAGAGGTGGAGGCATGACAAGACACACTAGCAGATTCAGCAGACAAACTCACCTAAACAGTCCTACAATCACTAAAAATGCCAGCAAAAACAAAGCCATACAGGCCAACTCACCTTAAATGGCATGGTTTCAAAAGGCTCACATGGGCCACACCCTCCACTTAAATATCCTGAATTTCTTCTTCCAAGAGTCTGTTTACCCTAAGTGCTTCCCCTGCTGGGCCCCCAGCTACTATTGCACAATATTGTACAAATGGTGGCTGTCAATGCTCCTGAGTACATTTCAAGTCAGTTCAATTTAGTTTTATTCATGTAGCACTAAATCGCAGCAAATTGCCACCTCAAAGGCACTTCAAAGATACAGTCAAATTCAATTCAATCCAATCAAATCAAATTTATTCAAATCCAAATTGGTGTAATTCATTCAAAAAACAAACGAAAGAAAAGAAAGTTGCCTAGCTACTGTAAGTAACCAACAGATTTGTTAAATCTCTCTTCAGTTTAATCCCATGTCCTGACCTTGCATGAGGCGATGGTGGAAAGGAAAAACAGGAAGTAGCCCCTGCCAGAACCAGACTCAGGGAGCGCGGCCATCTGCCTCGACTGGTTGGGGGTTAAAGGGACAGGAAAGAGGTGCCAATAAGCACCACATCACCAGGCTAGGGATAGCTGCTGATAGAGAGAAACACAAGTGTACATATATAGTTTACATATGACAGCAATGTCATATGTACACAGAGAGTAAAAGAGAGCAGAGTGAAAAAGCTGTGACTTCCATGGAATTCCCCCACAGACTTTTAAACCGGTTCTAACCTAGAGCAACATTTGTATCGTTTTACCTCTCAAGCTTGGAGTGAAGCAAAAGTAGCATCAATGCTTTCCAAACTCGCTTGCTATTTTCATTTTTTAAAAGTTTTGACAAACATGGAAGCAAGGTCGGTAATCTACGGTAAACCTTAGGATTTAACGTGTGAAATAGTTTCACTATAGAGGACGAGAAACAAAAAGGTTTTAGGATACAGTTCCAAGTGGCCACTATCGTGGAACGACACATGAAAAGAGTCTGGATTGTAAGCGTGGTGTAGTCACCGCTAGACGACAATCCTTTGATGACCAGAGTGACCGAGTTGTGACATAAGCCTTTGCAAGAGCATTCAAGTACATGGGAGCCGTTCCATTAAGCATAGGCTAACATCAGTGACTTGAATTTGATGCAGGCAGTTAAGGGTAGCCAGTGGAGCTCAATGAACAGAGGGGGGATGTGTGCTCTTTTCGTCTGATCGTAGACCAGACGCGCGCCTCGTTCTGGACCATCTGCAGCGGTTTCACAGCACAGGCTGGGAGAGCAGTTAGGAGAGCGTTACAGTAGTCAAGGCGGGAGATGACCATAGACAGCACCAGGAGCCGGGTGGCGTGTTGGGTTAGGTATGGCCTGATCTTTCTTATGTTTAGCAATGCGAAGCGGCACAATCGAGCCTAGATAGGGCTTTCCATCAAAACTCACCGATAAGACGAGGAGGACATCGGACATTTTTGGGAGGCAGGGAACCGCCCCCTGAACGAACGAGCGACTTGAGAGCAGTGTTGTTGCTGTTAGCCGGTGCTAAACTGCGGGACAAACTTTCACTTTCCAGCAGTTAGACGCAGGCGCCTCAGTTCTTTTTTCTTCCTGCAAATGGGTAAAAAGAGGAAGAAAACTCCTACAAACAGTCCTGGGAAAGAGCCAGAGTCGGGGGAAGGGGAATTAAGTGGCAGTGAAATGGATGACATGGACTCACACCAAGCAGATAGTCAAACGATGCAGGGGCAAGGCAGTAAAACAGTGGAGGCGAGCGACAGTGAAGGACAGGTAAGACCCACACAAGACAGAGAGGTAGCGAATATTGAGGTTAAAGTCATCTTAAGGTTTGGGGAACAGGGAGGGATTAAAACCATGAATCCAGTTTTTTTGACAAATGTATTAAAGAAAGAGGTTGGGGATATCATCCAAGGAGTAGTGTTAAATGATGGAAATTTGCTGGTGATATGCAGAGATAAGATGCAAGGTGAGCGTGCGTTTGGTCTGAAGACTATAGAGCAACGCAAAGTGGTTAGTACAAGCTATGTGGGAGTGCGTGGCCGATTGCCTAAAGGGGTGATATGGGGAGTTCCACTGGAGATGTCCATGTTGGAGGTGGAGGCCAACCTACAGGGAGGTAGGCTGAGAGGGGTGAAACGTATGCAAGTTTTTCGCGAAGGTGTGAGGAGAGATTGCGAAGGTGTCCTGCTGGAATTTGAGGAAGAAGTACTGCCATCGAGGGTGTTTTTGGGTCTGGTAAGCTATACTGTGCGTGAATACGTGCCCAGGCCGGTGCGGTGCTATAAATGCCAGAGGTTTGGGCACATAGCAAAAATGTGTAATGGAAAGCGCCGGTGCGCTAAATGCGGAGAGGACCATGAATATTCTGAATGTGAGCGTGTGAAGCCGGTGTGTTGCAACTGTGGAGGGGAGCATAGTGTGGCCTTTAGAGGGTGCGAAGAAGTAAAAAGGCAGAAGGAGATACAACAGGTGAGAGCAAAGCGGATGATCACATATGCAGCGGCGGCTAAAGGCTCTAGCATGGTTGCCGCGTCTGCTCGCGCGAGCGGTGTTGATGACGTCACGAGTTCGTGCCCGCCATAGGACCCTATATAGTGGCGCAAGTCGTTGCGCGCCAGTAGTTGCAATTTTCTCCGTCACAGAGGTGGCGCTGCTACGTGAAGGTTACCTCTACTCTACAACCACGAAAGTGGAGAAGAAAACAATGCCGCTGTCAAGAGCAAGAATACTGTAATTAATGATACTGCTGCAGTTTTCGGATCATTTTAATTTTTTAATTCAGTTAAAAGAGGTGAAGGTTTGAAGCCCCCGGCATCAACAGAGTCTCTGCCCTCTTCTTTGCCTTTACGTATCTGTCCCGTAGCTTCTTCCACACATTCTTACAGAACTCTCCCTCTTTCCCAAAAGTTCTGCCCATCTCTGTGCATCAGTTTGGGGAGTTTACGTGCTCCCTGTGCTGTTTCACTGCAGTTTCGTACAGCTGCCTGTACAAACGCACCTCCTCACTGAGCCTGGTCTCACATCGGTCCATCCGGTTCGTTGTGCTCGGCGCCGCCAAGTTACAAAAATCGACTGGTGCACGACAACGCGCTGCGCCGTCTTTTCAAGGGAAGCGCCATGCCTGAAACGTCATTTTGACGTCACGGTCCACCACCGCCGTGACAGACGCGGCAACCATGCTACCGCCTTAAGATGGTTAAGCCAGTCAGAGGGGGAGGAGAAGTGATTGAGCGTAGCCAAGGAATCAGGACAGAACCTGATAAGTTACATCAGGAGATCTTAGTCGACTTAAAAAAGTTAGTTACGTTTGTGGTGGCGGTCGTTAACTCAACTATGGAAGTGAAATCTAAATCAGAAAGGACACAAATAATAGTGAAAGCTGCGATGTGTAACCTGGGGCTGAAGGATTTGACGTGGGAAGAGGTAAGTAAGGAGTTGTATTATCAGGCTAGATCAGAGAAGCCAGGTGGATAGGTATTTCATGTTCTTTGTTCTTCAATGGAACGCTAGGAGCCTGATCGCTAATGGGCAGGAGTTTAAGAAATTAATTGATGATTTACCTCATAAACCGGATGTGGTGTGTGTCCAGGAGACATGGTTGCGGCCGAACTTGGATTTTAGAATTAGTGGATATGTGGCTGTTAGGTGTGACAGGAAAGAAGGGGGTGGTGGAGGTTGTGCATCGTTTATAAAGGAGGGTGTCTCATTCAAAGAAGTAGGTATAGGTAAGGACCAAGAGTATGTGTCAGTGGAGGTTTGGACAGAAGAGGGTAAGTTAAGTGTTATTAATTACTACAACCCATGTAAGGCTCTGGATTTGAATAAACTATTGTCTATAGAGGGTATTGGGGATAGAAGGGTGGTATTATGTGGTGACTTTAACGCACATGGCACTTTATGGGGGGGCACTAGAGATGAGCCGAATGGGGATGTGATGGAACAGTTGATGGAGGAGAAAGATCTGGTCTGCCTTAATGATGGGCGAGGAACCAGAATTGATGTGCGCACTGGAAATACTTCAGCTTTAGATTTAACGTTGGTGAGTAGCAACATTGCAAAGTTCTGTGAATGGGAGGTGAGGGAGGATTCAACGGTGGGTAGTGACCATTTTCCAGTAGAAAGTAGACTTTTACTGAGGGGGATTGTAACCCAGGGAGGTATTGGTAACAGGTGGATATTTGGTAAGGCTAACTGGAAACTTTTTCAATATATTGCTGAAAGGGAGATGGATAAGATTAAGATTGATGAGGATATTGAAGCCATGGATAAAGGAATAAGAAAAGTTTTAATAGAGGCTGCAGAACGCTGTGTCCCGAAGAGTAGTGGTAGAATGAAGAGACAGGCTGTTCCATGGTGGACGGAGGAATGTAGTAAGGCAATCAAAGAGAGAAATCTAGCACTGAATGTTTTAAGAGAAACTTTGACCTTTGGAAATTTAGTGGCATATAAAAAGGCGAGAGCTATTGCACGAAGGGTTGTGAGACAGACAAAGAGGGAAAGTTGGAGTAAGTTTTGTGATGGGATAGGGAGGAAAACGGCGGTAGGGGAGGTTTGGGGTGCAATCAAAAGTATGAGGGGAATTCGTAGAGAACGGCAATACCCTGTCCTTAAATTACAAGAGGTAGTTGCAGTGGCTGATGAAGAAAAGGCTGAAATGATAGCCAAGGCCCTGGTTAAAATACATAGCTCTGATAATCTGACAGTCTTGGGCAAGCAGGGACGGGAGGAGACAAAAGCGGCTTACCCAGATGTACTTAGATGGAGGGAAGGAAATGGGGGTACAATAGATGTCCGGTTTACTCGGGTGGAGGTGGAAAGGGCTATAGGGAGGTCTGGTAACTCAGCTCCAGGTAAAGACGATGTTTGTTATGCCATGCTCAAGCAGCTGGGGCCAATGGCTATAGCCAAGCTCCTTGGATTCTATAATAAGGTGTGGGAGCTGGGCATTCTCCCCAAAAGCTGGAAAGAGGCTATTATTATCCCGATAAGGAAACCAGGTAAGGACCCTTCGAACCCGTGCAATTATAGGCCCATTGCACTTACGTCACATATGGGGAAGATAATGGAAAGGATGATTGCTGAAAGGCTATTGTATCATGTGGAAAGTAAAGGTTGTATGTCAGTGTTACAAAGTGGGTTTAGAAAGGGGAGAGGAACTATGGACCCAGTTGTTTGTTTGGAGACAGAAATTCGAAAGGCCCAGGCTAACAAGGAGTCAGTCTTGGCTGTGTTCCTGGACGTAGAAAAGGCGTATGACATGGTATGGAAAGAGGGTCTGATGATTAAATTAAGTGAACTTGGCGTATCAGGGCGGGTTTTTAATTGGATTAAGGATTTCTTATTTGATAGACTCATTCAAGTTAGAATAGGAGGGGCCTTGTCAGGGCGATACGCAGTGGAGAATGGGACTCCCCAAGGGAGTGTAATAAGCCCTCTGTTATTCTCTATTATGATTAATGATGTCTTCAAGCAGGTTGATGATGGTGTTGGTTGCTCATTGTTTGCAGATGATGGGGCAGTATGGAAGCGGGGACGAAATGTCAATCATATAGTCTTGAAAGTGCAGGAGGCAATCCGTTCTGTGGAGAAGTGGTCATACGCATGGGGCTTTAAGTTCTCAACTGAGAAAAGTAAAATGTTACTCTTTACAAGGAAGAGGAATGTGAAAGTAAAATTGAGAATGTATGACCAGGTAATTGAACAAGTTAAGGAATTTAAATTCCTAAGTATATGGATGGATTCTAAGTTGACATGGAGAACTCATATTTCGCACACGGTTACAAAATGTAAGGGAGTCTTAAATGTGATGCGGTGTCTAAGGGGGATGGATTGGGGGGCCAGTAAATCAGCCTTGAAAAGAATCTATATAGTGTTGATTAGGTCTGTACTGGATTATGGTTGTGTGGTTTATGACTCAGCAGCAATATCAACTCTTAAAAAGTTGGAGGTGATTCAGGCGCAGGCACTGAGGCTGTGCTGCGGTGCTTTTAAGACTTCCCCTGTAGCAGCTCTTCAGGTAGAGGTGGGTGAAATGCCCCTAGCTCTGCGACGAAAGCAATTAATTATGCACTATTGGGTTAATCTCAAAGGGCATTTAGGGAATCTCCACCCTGCAGTTAACACTTTGCAGCAGTGTTGGGAGAGTGAGAGGGCAAAGCAGGAATGTTTTGCATGGAGAGGAAATAGGCTTGCAGAATTGATGCCTTTCACTCGGATGCGGTTTTCCCCCTCTGTGGCGTGGTCGGTAACTCCTCCATGGCTGTTTCCATCTGTTAATGTGGACTTCAGTATTCTGGATAGGGTGAGGTCACGCAAGCCACCCACTGACGTAATTCAGCTTGTGGAGGAGAGGTTAAGACTAGTGTATGGCTCCTGTATTTCTGTATTCACAGACGGTTCAAAGGACCCCAATTTGGGTTGCACAGGCTTCGCTTATGTCATCCCATCTCTGCATGTTTCTGTTAAAAAGAGGACACCAGATAATCTAGCAGTCTTTACAGTGGAGTT
Source organism: Odontesthes bonariensis (assembly GCF_027942865.1). Taxonomy (NCBI): domain Eukaryota; kingdom Metazoa; phylum Chordata; class Actinopteri; order Atheriniformes; family Atherinopsidae; genus Odontesthes; species Odontesthes bonariensis. The sequence continues at coordinate 26,864,464 of NC_134514.1, read as the reverse complement.
GTTGGCAATTTTAACAGCCCTTCACTGGTTAGAGAGTGCCAACATAAAGGAGGTAATTATATGCTCTGATTCAAGCTCTGCGCTAGAAGCTATCAAATCCTTCAGGTCTACTAGTAGACAAGATTTAATTGTTGAGACCTTTGAGAGCCTTTATAGGCAACATCGTAATACGAAAGTCTCATTTATGTGGGTCCCAGCCCACAGGGGTATTGAGGGTAATGAGGAAGCTGACCAGATGGCTAAGAAAGCAGTGGTGGCAGACGGTCCATTTATGGACGTCGCTATCAGTAGAGCAGAAAGTAAGTCTCTTATTAAAGATTATTTTATTAAGGAATGGCAGGGCAATTGGGAAAGGGCTATGAAGGGGAGGCATCTGTTTATTTTTCAGAAAACTGTGGGTTTAAAGGGAAGGACAGGAATCAGAGGTACTAAGGAGGAGAGAGTAATCACTCGACTCAGAATAGGTCACACTTGTTTAAATAAGAATCTTCAACGCATAGGGAAGCACCCATCAGGCCTCTGTGAGCATTGCAGGGAACCAGAATCAGTGGAACATGCATTACTTCATTGTGGTAAATATGTACTTCAGAGGAGACAAATTCTCCAAGAGATTAGGAGTCAGGGTAAGACAATCAGTCTAGTTAATTTTTTCACTTGTATTAGACAGAGTATGTTTTTCACCTATCTAAAGGAAACAGGATTATTTGACAGAATCTAGATTGGCTATGCACGCACACACGCCTCACACGCACTTACTTCAGACATACACGTTACCCTCCACAAATACCAGAGACCAAGGGAAAGAAAACTATGTTTCTTATAGGACAGTAGGGGGCGGACATGCGCCTAAACTGAGCGCTACTCGCCCATAAAGCCTCCAAAGAAGAAGAAGAAGAAGAAGAGGAGGACATCATTCAGAGAGAAAAAGACCAAAGGTCACCCTTAAGGAGCTGGAAAGCTGCTCTATAGAGACTGGTCTGAAAAGCTATTGCATTGAAAACACTATGTGTGGCTCAAACCCAACACCTCTTTTCTCTATCAGGGACTGAGAAATTCATCAGAATTTAGAAAACAATGGATGGTCCTACGTTCAGAAAAATTCTGGAAAAGTAGTTTCAGTCTTCCAGAGATTTTAGACTTGGGTGGAGGTTCATGTTCCAACAGACGATGACCCTAAGCATACTGGTAAAGCAACACTCATGTGGTTCAAAGGGCTGAGTTTAAACGTGTTTTAGTCAACGCCCAGACTTCAGTCCATTTGAGAATCTGTGGTGTGACTTTAGGATGGCTGTGCACCATGTTACAGGTTCAGTGTGTTTTCAGTCTGATAACATGTAAACATGTCAACGTCCGAAGTTGCCAACATAAAGAAAATATGTTCCTATGGTCAATATTGAAGAGTCTATGGCAAAAACAAGACAGAGTACATCAAGTGATGTTAATTTTACTTCCAGAGTGTAAGGTAACAAAATAGATAAAATGCCAAGGTGGGTGCTTGAAGCATAAATTGCCATTGAAGTAACTTAAGTACAATGTCTATGCAGTGAATTCACCTGAACTTAGATGTAGAATCACCTCCCACAGAAAAAGAATGTCATTTTTTCACAGTATCGCAGCGTCGGACATAATCAGGTAATAAAACTGATTCTCTCCTGTGCATGTATACTGGGACATGGATGGTGTTCTAATTTAATAGCCCAGTCGAGCTGCTGTAACTATTGCTCATCTCAGCTGTGCGTGCAACACAAAATTCCAGAATCTGTGATCCTATTAGGATTGCTGGGAATACTGCAGATAACTGTGTTCAACCGTGGTGGTAACATTATTCACATTGGGTTACTTACATGGTGTAATCTTTCATTTGTGGAAGTGGTCAATCGGCTTCTGTGGCACTACATGCAAAAATAAAAAAGTCACATGGAAAACTGCCGACCAAAAAAATGTTGGGTAATTCCTTGGCTTTTATGTCAGTTTAAGTGATAGATACAGTAGGGATCCCTGTTGCTGTAGCTCTAACAGTTCGGAGGCTCAGTTTTTTAACATGGTAGGTAAATATGTAACCATAGATGCCTCAGACAATTCCGCTTAGAACGAGTTGAGTTATCTGTTTTAAAACGAGAAAAAAAGCTCCCTTTTTTATTTTCAAATGCACGACTGTGACTTTGAATTATGAATAGCTGGAGTATGCTACTTCTCTTCACCTCGCATGCACGCTCAGAAAGAATGCTTGCACCTCCACCCCAATGACTGACATGATGCCACCTCCAACAGTTCATATGCGGAAAAGTGAAAGTAAATAAGACGGGTTCAGATTCCACACGTGCAGAGGATGATTTTTTGTGTGACAGGTTGTTGATCAGCTTTTCTGCAACGTGACTTCGACAGTTGTTTTTTACATGGTGCGAATGACGCCATGTGCAAAGTGGCATTTGAAAGGGACTCTGTGTAGTTAGTTATATAAGCTCGTAGATCAAACAACGCCGTCCCGGATTTTCCAGGAGACATAATATTGTAACCTTCAATAGCTAATTTTAATCCTGCTCACCGTCTTTGAAAGAAATACACGTACATAAGGGGGATGTGCTGCTTTGCATGGCCCCAAGTGTACGTTTTTATCATCTACAGAGGAGATTCTCCCTCCAAAAACATTACAGTTTGTAGAGATGACATTTTTTGGAGAAATTAATTGGTGCACTTTTTTAAGAGAACATTGGAAACTAACATGACTTCCTTTGAAAAACTGTTTCTAGGTTGACCGGAGAAACACAAAAGAACAACTGAACTCTTTAGCCTCGTGACACATTTCACAGCCAGACGTTTAACAGCATGTGTGACGGCTCATTGTTTGATATTACTGTCTCTCTTAGCATATCATTTATGATTTTTTTTTAATAATAATAATACAATATAGCTGGAGAATAATTATTTCTGTGGTTGTGTACTCTGCACTCAGATCTTAGGTCAGTTATAGATTTGTTTTATCAAGACGATAAGCTTTACATTAATTTCATGAGATAAGTGTTTCACCAAAGGCAAACCCGATCTCATGGCAGATCATGAAATAGCTATGTTGGTCAAGAGAAGAAAATATAGCAGTTTCGCCACTTAGAAAGGCTCAGAAATTGAAAAATGACTTTTTCTGTACTCTGGTTTCAGCACACGTCCACATCATGCTGTTTCTGTCCACATCTCATGCAAGAGGCCACTAGTTTGACAATCGTTCTGCAGTTTCTATTATTGTTAAACTTTCGAGACTAAGGTTAGGTCTACAAGTTTCAGAATTCCTGGTTACAAAAATGGACATTTTCATATTCACGGCTCCCCATTCCCATCAGGTCCCCTGAATGTTGCCCCACAGAAATGTTGTCGTCTCATGATTATCAGCCATGGAATGCAACTCGACAACTGCTTTTGTTCACGCGGACGAATGCACCTATCACACATTTTCTGCTTGGACCGGGAACTCAAAAAGAATTCTCGGTCTTTGATAATGTTCGCTCAGGCGTCACTTCATCTCTTGAACATTCTGAAAAAGCTTTCCTTGAATCTGTGAAACTGAAACAGCTGCTGGGAATAAAAAACTTGTTTCTCAGGGCGTTCAATTTCTGTCAGCAGCACTTTATCAAGCAGTACCTCAGGCATAGATTAGGCCTCATGCAAGACTAAAATGAAATTCAATAAACGTTAAAAAAAAAGTAATCCTGGACCATAAAATTAATCCATGTTTAAGACCCTTTTAGTCTGCTTTCTGCCGTCACAGAAAGTCTCGTTATATGACGATACTTGCTGGTCTGTGTTGGCTCTGTTCTTTTTTGCCACAGAGCATCTCAAAGAGAGAGCTCTTAAGAAACTTGGTGTTTCATTCAACCAGTCATTACTCACAGAAAATGAAGAAAGAGGCGTATCCCATCTGTTCTTTTTTTTTTTTTTTTTTTTTTTTTACAGAAACAGCTATATTCTTGTTCAGCCCAACGCCTAAAGAAACTATGGAGTAAACTATCAGGATTTATTGCTGATCACTGACATCCTCATTTTATGTTACACTAGAAAAATGTCTTGTATTAGAACCTGTTTGGGGAGCTGTTCTCTGCTTTAATGGTTCATTTTCTTGTTATTTTCTCCAAATTTTACACGCATGAATCAACTTGTGCAGGCAGTATAGGTATGGGTATTTCATCCTGTAGTTTTTTTTGTACACTCCTTCATAAAATCCATGTCTCTTAACAGATCACTGAGTCTGAAACAACTGACAGGTTGGAACTTTATTTTTTATTTTTTTCAGATTTTAGTTAACAAGTCCATTTTTATGTTAATTTCTAATGTTATCCTTGTAAACTAGTAGCTATTTTCTACTTTCACCCCCATCATCAGGCAACATTGCTTCGTTGGATATTTTAGCATGCCAAAGCTCGCATTTAGCACAAACCACTTCTGCATGCTGTCTACTGCTTCACAAAAAGCCCTTAGAAGTGATGCCACAAAAGAGAACTGCAATGTGATAGCCTTACGATTAGAGAACACCCCTGAATACAACAAGCAGAGAAAAGTTCGCTGTCCCAAAAGCCTCTGTCGAAAAAACACATGCTAATGGGTTGAAATCTTTGGAGCAGTCTTTTATATCAAACACCATCTGATGGGAGTTTGGACCTAATCTCAAATCTAATCTCAGAAATTCAAAGGTGTTCAGCAGCATCGCTGATTGTACACAGGAGAGGGTTAAATTCAACTTCGCCTAATCTTCCCGCACGACTTGAAAGGACACATTTACTGGAATATCAGTCACAAGGAAGTGCATGCCTCGGCTCACGTTTGGTATGTGGTAAGGTGACAGTATAAAAGTGTCCCAGCAGGAGGTTTTTCCACATACCGCCTGACAACATGAAGCTCCAGCTGATCTCCACGCTGCTCCTGCTGCTGTGCAGCACTCAAGGTGAGGGCTTGCTCGATTTTATTCAGTTTTTGCAGTATGTTTCAAAGCAAATCTCAAAATGAAGAACAATCTTGTGATATAGCCTTCATCCATTCCGCCTACGAACCATTTCCTTGAGACACAGAGGAGTACTGGCACATTACTGAAGGAGCTTAATGAGGTTTGATGGATTTTGTCTTCTTAACAGTGCTCGCGCTCAGATGCTTCACCTGTGAAGGTGAGGGTGACGACATCTGTAAGACGGAGACAGATTGCCCCGCGTCAGCCCAGTACTGCAAAACAGTTCAGCGCGGTAGGTAGACCTTGCACTGCTGCATTCGACTCACTTTGCTTTCAATCGTGTGATGTAGCCTGCTGTGTGTCGATTCTGTGAGGCAGACAGCAACGTCACAGGCGAACAGTTCAGTGATTTGGCATCGTCGCATTTGTTTTTTCCAACAGGTGATGAAATGTCTCGAACTTGTGAGGAGTTCTGCGCTGAAGACTACTTCACCACCTGCTGTGACGAGGACCTGTGCTAGACCTGATGCGTCACTCAGCCTGAACGTTCACTTTTAAAATCAAAACCGAATGAAGAACCTTTTGAAAAATATGTATCGACAATTTGTTGTGTCATCAAAATTCAGTGTGCCGATCCTGTCCCTGATTTTTGCTTTTGATTTAAATTCGCTGATGTAAACTGAGAACTGTTGAGCCTCACTCAACGATCCCACAGCCTTCTTAAACAGCGCAACACACTGGCTGCTGAAAGCAGGGCAACCACACACTGGCACTCTTAATCTCTTCCTGATGTCACTTAGTGGGTCAGCGCAACAGCCTGCTGCTATATGGGTCACTGTCTGTCACTGTAATGTAAAGTTGGACTGTTTGCTTTCTGTTTCAAACTCATTAAAGAGGAGAAGAAATGAAACTGTTGTGGTGGAAATTTTATTTTAGTCAGTCATTTTCTGAGGAGATAAGATGCTTTTAATAATATCTTGCAAGAGAGAACAACACAGTACAGAGTACAGAGCTGCTCTGACCACATGGGCAAAAACAATTCAGTTATAATACAGATTATTACGTAATCCTTTGATATGTTCAAGCGTTTTTATCTATTTTCCCTCCCTTCCTGCAGCCAAGGCAACCTTGATACTGTACCATCTTTCCCACCATCCTCCTTAAAGTTGTTTAATCATATAACGAGCACACCATGCCCTCATTGAAAGGAAGAGAGAAAAACAGGTTGGTGTCTTGCAGGACGTTATTACAGGTTATACACAGTAACACTCAGTACAATGCATATAGGAATTAATTTTCCCTTACACTGTCAATTCATCTTGTATGTTTCTGTCATGTGCTGCCGTTTGTGGGTCCATCGTTGGTTTTATTTGACTAATGTGAAACTTTTACCTCTCTAAAGGCGACTTCTTGAAATCTTTTGGATCATTTGCTGGTGCTATAGTTCAATATTATTAATATTTTTTTCAATCTTGTGCTGATGGGAGAGGATGTGAATGGACCAGCAGGAATCTGGTGAGAGACACAATCCTGCTCCCCTGCTTTATTTTACACGCGCGCGCGCACACACACACACACACACACACACACACACACACACACACACACACACACACACACACACACACACACACACACACACACACACACACACACACACACACACACACAACTGTCCCACAAGCCATAGACCAAGCTGTGGTTCACACCTACAGCCTTTTGTCTAGCAGCATTCTCTCATTCCTTCACTGTTCTTTTGTTTAGGGTGGCAATGTCACACCCTGTTGCTGCCAGCCATGTGATGCAGCGCAGAAGGCAGACCGGTTCAGAAACACAACACTGCGAAGCCCGATTCATAGATTAAGAAGATTTTTTTGTTTTGTTTTCATTTTAATGTCAAAGGATGCATCTATGAATAAGTCGGGTAACTGGGCTGTCTTGAAGCATCTTCTTTAGCTGACAGCGAGGTGGAAAGTCCGTTTTTTTTTTTTTAAACGTACAACACTGCTTATCATTTCGTCTCGAAAATGTAGGTCGTTGGTGTTAATCTCTCGAGCGGTTTCTTCTCTGCATTAAAAAAGCTCAGACATCAGAGGTGGCTGTGGCGGATTAAAAGATCATAACCTTCACACTTCACGTGAGGACAGTCAATGCACACATGTTGCGCGCGGGACCTCTCAGAATAAAGAAATGAAGAAAGTTTGCCCTCCAAAACTATTTATTTTCATTACTTTCCACTGTGCAGAGGAAATGCTGCATTTTCTCAGGAAACCAGTTGCTGCACAGGGCCAGGTTTCAGGTTCTGAGCTTGAGAAGAAATGGTAAACACATCTCTTGCCCACACAGGAAAGAACTGTGGCTTCGAAGGTGAAAAACCGTGTTGCGCCTTGCTCATTGTCTTTTGACGATAATAATGTTTCATAACTGATGACAGAATGAAGGAATGGTTGTTATAGAGGAATTATTCAGACGTAAGGGCTGTTGTTTTCTTCTTTATAAGCTTTGTTATAGAAACACTGCTTATAGCACAGCTTATAACAAAGAATTAAAGAGTGTGCAACCTCTTGGAGTTTTGAGTGTAAGTGAATGTGTCAACATGGCATCCATTAAGGTTAAACTGAGGCTTTCTCACAGAGAATGTATTTTAGTACTTAAGTAAATTAGATTTTTAACCCTAAGCAGGTGATGTAATCCCAACCAGGAATTGACCAAAGAGTTTACATAACACGCTGCGTGTTAGTGACTGAGCATAACCCAGAAGTAAAAAATACAGCTGTTGTATCCAGGTGTTAAACTTGTGTCTCATGCTGTCTGAAATCACACAATCCATCTTCCCTTCTTCCACCATGAGAGAACTTTGTTGCTCATCGAAATAAGCACTTGAGAATAACATTTGCTCCGGGCCAGTATTTTCAGCTGCCTTTATGTGCTGCACGATTAAAGAATGACTGTGGACTGAACTGAGCTGAGCACGGTGCAAGATTGTGTTTGTTACTCAGGAGCCTTGAAAAATGAAATCCAGTTGCCTTCTGGTTAAACTCTTTGGGTTACGATGACCCAGATAACAAATTATCATAAAGTACACCGACTATTTTGACACAAGTTGTTTTGCTTCGAGTTCAGACAAGAATTGGATCATATCTGTATTTATGAGAGACATACTTAGGATTATGTTCTAGTTTTTTTGTAGTCTTCCATATATCTGGTGCTTTTTTTTTTTCTATTTTAAGCAGTGGAGCAGATATTAATCCCTTCAAAAAATAATCTTTGATTTTGCCATGAAAAAGCTCTCATAGTATGACTCTATCCCCCCCATTCAGTAAAAGGGGATCTGTGAAAAATGGTAATCTGGGCCAGTTTATATCTCCACCTGCCAGCAGATGACACTACCTGCTGTGTTTACTCTGACCCTTACGCTACGCTCCGTTTCACACTACCGGAGTAATTAAGCCGTATATGTTTAGAAAACAGAGAGCAATAACATAAAAGATTAAGCTTTATTATATCTCGTTTCATCTGCTCCTCAGAGCACAAGCAAAACAATCCATCCAGCGTAGTTGGATCGGCTCTCCAGATGTTCTACGTGGAATTTACGGGCTGTCTGACCCCTGCCTTATTGAGACTGTAGGTGCTGCTCTGCTCAGTCAGTGCAGACATCTACTTCCATATCACCGATGGCTGATTTTGTTCATGATATATCTTATCACGCCTTAAAAAAACTCTTCTGAAAACTATATTTTCAGTAGATGGGGACTTTAAATTGTATATGCAGTGTCCAGCAAATTTTCTCAACTCCCATTTTGTTGGCAAATATAAACATAGTAATGAGTCAGTCAGAGCGGCTTTTTTCTTTTATTTTGAGTTTGCATGTTCTCCCTGTGTATGCTCTGACCCAGTGATGGACAGCCAACCTGTCATGGGATAGGCTCCAGCCCCCCCTTTGACCCTGAATTGGATTAAGCGGGTGTGGAAAATGGATGGATGGATGTTTAAAGATTGATATTTACTTGTACATTTTTCTTGCGGATCTCGTATTTGGCACAATAAATGCTGAACAATATAAATAAATAAAAGAAGAAAGATAAATGAGGGAAGAAGAAAAAAAAAATCAAAACAACAACACAATCTGCTGCCCCACCAGTGATTGTTGTTATGAGTGAGTTCTGCCTCAGCTGATAGGGTAATGGTGGTCCATCTATTGGATTAGTACAGGGATTTCACTGTGGTATTAATCTGTGAAGACAGCAGGCGACCCGGGCTGGGCTCACTCTGAGCTGTTGTGTCTCTCTGCCTCTGGCTGTCTGTCAGCGGGCTGTTTCTGTTCCCATCTGACGCTCGGAAGCGCACGGGACACCTCTTGGCCAACATGAACCTTTTCTGCTTTTCACTGGTAAGGGATTCTCCGTCCTTTTAGACTCTAAGAATGTGTGTGCGGCGAGCTGCCAAAGGGAAGAGAAAAAGGAAGTTTGCCACCAAGAATAGATTCTATATCTGTAAATCACAGTATGTGGTACAAACCTTGTCTCGTGAAAAAAGTAGGATATATACAAGATTTTTGTAGTGTGCCTCTAACTGAGCTATACATGATCCTAAAGGCATGCAACTGTACATCCAGTGAGAACGCAACCAGTACCTGTTTGCATTCACACTATTAAGCTTCAACAGTCGGTAGATTCTCCTTTTTCCCCCAATCCACCTCTCAGTTGTTACAATAGTTTGAAATATCTAAACTTATTTGCTGTTTTGGTTTTTCTCTCAGTTGACCTCTTTTGAGTACTTTGAAGAAGGAATATTACATTGTAGTATAGACTTTCAGGCTCTAGTTTGTGTATTTGGGTGACAACTGTACATTAAAGTGTTGTTACAAGAGAAAACACAAAGACAGAGTTGGTGGTTGACATGTATTAGGTCGACGACAGGCAGGAACACGCACACACACGCGACCCTGCAGCTGTCATGCTTCACGTGGGCAGAAAGGTTGAATGGATATAGACACTTGCACTTATTCTCCTCTCTGTTGGCGTAATTCCACCTTATGTGTGATGAGTTTCACCAATGGTTTTGGAGCATGTGGTTATACTGTATACATGATAGTAAAAGTGAAAGTGAAATAAATACACCACACATGCACCAATTTCATGAAAATGCGAGCGAAAAGGCTGTGCATAACTGGAACTAAAAACGGCTGCGTTTCCAGTCCGAGAAGCTTTGGTTATTTGTTCCTAGAAGAAATCCAAACAAGTCAAACCAATTTTAATCCACTCTGAAATCTGCTCTGAAGAAATTCGATCCTTCTCCACATCCGTCGTTGCCAAGCAATTTTAAAAAGGGCTTTGGAGCATCAGATTCAGTTATTCATTTCAAATCTTCACTATTTGTGTTTTGTTTTTAAATCCTAGCTTGTACGTCTATGTGCAGTTTTATGCATGTTATGGATTTTTTAAACCCTAAAACCTGTTGGTGTGTGTGATCACCATAGTACTCAGATTTAATCTGCCATCAATGGCATAACATGCCAGGACTGGGCATCAGAGCAGCAATGCATGTTTCACAATGTTTCACTTGATATTCTTTTCATCTTTGTGGATTTTGCAAAGCAGTTATACTCGTGTCTGGAATTCCCATTACCCCAGTTTTCCATTGTGAGCATATTTTGAAACTCAGATCATCCAGTAACACCTTTTGAATTGAAAAAATAAATTGTCAAACTGTCCTCAGACTGTGTAGCCATTCATGTGGTGAATGAATGACATCGGTCGTTGCAGGTCAGTTGTGGAGTTGGTTCACTTCGAGATTTTCTGATATAATACAGCAACATGACTTGAATTGTTGAAAATAATGGAATTTGTTTACGAATCGTGCTTTCTTCCCAATATCCCCCTCTGACCGCTGGATGTCTTTCTGTCTGTGTGCCTGGCATCAGGAGGGGTCTATGGACAGCCTGTATGAGGCGGTGCAGAGCTCCGGTGATGGCCCGCCGCCGCCCATCCCCAGCCGCTCATCCAGCCGTTCCTGCAGCCGCTCCTGCAGCCCGGCGCTCCTGCTGGATGACAACACAAAGTGGCAAGGCTCTGGAAGATCTATATCCCTGGTGAGTATGACTCCATCACAGGAATCTCAATCTCAGCCAGGCAGACAATTACGACAGGGTCGTGCAGGGTCACTTTAAGGGATTGGCGTTTGTAAACTCCCACATACCAGACTGTTCAGACAAAATTAAGCTGATTATGAAATGATGAACAGATCTGCCTGACAGATGCTCCTGATGCTGGATTTTTCCAAATCTTTAATTCAAACTTGTTGAGTGAACTAAACGCCCCTGATGCGCCAACAGTGAACTCCACGAACTCCATTTACTGTGGAGTAAATGGCAATTTATTCAGCAAATCCACTTGTACTGACCACAAAGTTGCCTGTTGTGTACAGACTAGAAATTCAATTGCTTTGTTTTTCTGCAGGAGATGCCACAGACACATGGGACCACCTTGAATAAGAAGAAAAGAAGGTGAGCTCCTCAGAAAGTTACGGAATCCACATGCATGTTTGCACTGTACAAAAGGGACCAAATCGTATTGTTATCAGCTCTGAAGTAAAATTGTAAATCTATTTCATGTCATTCCTTTTATTTCGTCATATACGGAGAAATAAATTCTGTAAAAAAAGCCGTAATCCTGCCAAAGATTCAAGATCCGTCCATCGACTCTATACTGAGCCCTTCGTTCTGTTCCATTTGTTGGATGTGCATACAGATCAGTGCTAAAAGCTGCCCTGCCAGAGAAAGAGTCATCTCACAGAGTAGTAATATGGCTGGAAAGGCTCCCTGTTTAATTTCACTGGGATGTTAATTCTGTAAATCCTTCCAGTGAAGCAAAACAGATAGCAGGGCTCCTCTCCTCGATTTATCTTCAGTTAATTTTCTCTGTTTGATACACAAGTACATTGCTCCGCTTTAAGATGAGGAGATTGGCGGCACAGTTGGAACAAAAAGCTTTACGTTTATTCTATTTCTAAACTTGACAAGAAGAGGTTTTTTTTGGGGGGGGGTTCTTTTTTGACAAGAATGGCCCTTTAGACTGCTGGCCAACAGGAGGCAGATTATGGGGCTTTGGATCCCTAAGAGGATTCAAGATCCCTGTTGCTTCAACACCTTAACTACACTAAACTATTACTGCACTCTTGTTTCTGGAAAAAGGAATCAACGACAACAAAAGCTGTGGTACATCTAAACAGCACGAGCCCGCTCTCCCATGATGACGACAAAGCTCATGCTCTATGCGCTCGACAGTAGAAAATCGGGTAATTGCAAAAGAGTGATATACTGTGTCTTTGACTTTCAGAACCTATATATCCAAATCTGCATCAGATAATGAAAAACTAGGTGAGTACAAAGAGTTTTTAACTCTTCAGTTTTAGCAGCATTGATTTAAATACGTGTTTGACTGTAACTTTGTATAAGTTCCAAAACACCGAGTACAACTGTGAGATACTAAAGAAACTACAGTTCTGAAGCTGCTCACAAATGACTCATGACTTTTAAATAGATTAAAACTCCACGAGCAGCCTGGTAACCTTGGCTGCCACCAGATAAGTCAGGCTGATGTGACTCTGTGGCCTCCGTTGACCCTAACTTTTGCCCGCCCCGACCAGATAACCCCGGCCGTAATGCTGCCGTGTGGCAACCTGCCAGGAGCCAGGAAGATTTAGCCCACATCCCCAACAATCACAATGAAGGTAAAAAGGAGATAAATGGGTTAAGCCCATCTGAACTATAGGCCAGTGTCTATTTGGACTCTGCATGATGGCTGAAGACGTGGGTTTTCCTTCTGAAACTAATGGGGAGAAAAATGCATGGTTTATTCCCAGAGTTGCTTTGTAATGTAACAAATCAGTTCAAAAAGACAGAGGAGTTGTAATATCTACACTGACTCGCATTTTTCTTTCTTTGATATTCTGGTATATCACTAATCCAGCAGAGTAATCCACTACATTTTGTCCTTGTAGAGCTGCGGAAGACCAAGCACAGGACAGAAACAAAGGGAGGGAAAGGAGCTCATCCCTCTGGCACAAAGAAAAAGGAGAAACCATCATCGAACCAGGTGAGTGGAAAAGATTTCATTATCGTTGACTCGGTCCGACTCTCTCATTCCAAATCTCAGTCAACAGGCACTTTGCAAGCAGGTCCGAGCGGTGCCAAATTATTGCAAGCTAGTGTTGCATTTGAACAGCAATTTCACTTCTAAATTAAAGAGTGGTAGTTGTGATCATCAGTATGTAAGCTTTGGTTTATAAGTCTGCAACCTTATGCAGACGGCTCAGAAAGCAACTAAACTGACTGAATGAGCTGAAGGGACACTTTTGTCAGTTATGCTGTATTTTCATTTTTTTTTTTTTAAAGTGATTCATGCCCATCTGAAAGTGGAGCAGCACCTTATGCATCAGTATCTGGGATCATGTATGAAACTGAAGTTTTATGTATATGGCATGCCAGGCCGTTTTGCCATATGTTTGTGACATCTGACCATCTGTTGGCCTGAATGGTTCATGATAGAAAATGCTAATTTGGCTTTGATATCATGCACATGGACCAAAGAGTGATGGTCGTCTTTCTGTAATGAACGTCCCTCGTAAGTGAGAGAGAGATCCGAGTGTGTGTGTTTGGGGTTGTTAGGGTTTAAAGGCCCCATGGCATGTCCCCCAGTGCCCAGCCTGTTTAATGCCCATCATAGTGAGAAGCAAACAAAGCTAAGCCTGCCAGCTCAGGATTAGCAGTTTTGAGTGGTTCACCGCGAGGCTACGTAGCAGTAGCAATTGCGGCTCTATGTTGCCCTTAATTGTAAAAGCAATGCTATGAGCTAAATGCTAACACCAACATGCTATCACCGTCACATTACTGTACAATATGATGATCATCAATGAGCATAATATTTACCATGTTTAAATCTTATTAGCATTTAGTGACAGCAGCTGCTACACTGTAAAAGTAACACTTTGAGCTGAAGGCTAACACCAAAATGTTCAAATCTCAATCAGTTACCTTCTATCTATAAGAAGTTATGATGGTTACATGATGATATCTGCTAATTGATAAACAGTAAATGCGACATGTCCACAAATATAGTGGCGTATTAAAGTCAGGGCACGATTAGGTTAAATCTCTGGACACAAGACATATATCATAAAAGACTGACAGTAAGCCATGCACGAGTTTATGACTTCCAGTGTTTAAGTCTGGTGCAAAGTAGCAAACAGACTAAACATCAGACAGACTGCATTATTTTATGGCCAGAAACTAAATTCTGGGAGAGAAGAAGCAAAACTTGAGGAGTGGTGTCACAGTAAAAGGGTATTGAAGGATCTTCAAAGGGCTCGTGTTTGTTTGTCTTTGCAGAGTGTCCATACCTCTGCTGTCAAAAGAAACCAAAAGACCGGAAAGAAATCTGGTGGAAAGTATGGGAAAGATGGGTCAAAGAAAAGTCACAACTCCAAAGGTAAGACAGCTTTCCACAGCAACGTTGTTAAAGGATGTCGTTTCCCTGCTGCATAGACTGAACGGCCCCCCTACGGCATATCCAGAATCGTACGACTCATTTTCTGTGTTTCAACCGAGACCGATTTATACTTACTGTAGCAGACCAGCTGCGTGCAGTGGACATGTGTCTTGACTTCATGACTTTTTCATTTATTGCGACATCTTCGATGTGTCAGTTCTGCAGCATGTCTGAGGGGGGGGGGGCACTTTAAAGCATCTGACATCTGACCAAAGGAGCCATTAAAGAAAGAGAGGCGCAAAAGGCACTGACAAATGTTTCACTTTTCCTCCTTCTCTATTTACACTCATGTCTTACAGTTTCTCCTTCAGGGCCATTTTCACTTACCTTTTTTTGTATGAACTACTGCATACTTTTCAGAAATGAACTGTTCGGCTGCAGTATCAGTTGCATTTTGAATTGATTTCTCTACTCAAACGTCACTTTTCGTTGGGATTCCTCCTCCCTGTTTTCTCTTTCAGTGTGCCCTCCACCAGGATCAATGAGCCCACCCTTGGGACCCCCCTATTTGGATGTCCCATACCCATGTAAGTCAGGTAGGAGGCTTTATCTTGGCAAATCCTCCACCCTCCCTGCTCAGGAGAACACAACTCCGGGCCGCTGTGCCGAAATGGTCAACTTACCCGGTGGAGCAACGCCCACTCACCAACAGCGCTGGAGCAACCCGGGTGAGAGTAGCCCCGCCTGGGGGACCATCCAGCACACTTGCCGCCGCCCGCTCACAGAGTACCGCGTGTACTCCCATGAATTCAGCACACCGCCTGGGAAGGAGTGGGACGGAAGGGAGCACCCGGAGATGACCCAGAGCGACAGTTTGAAACGGGACCATAAACCTCAAATTCCCCCAAATGTGCCCCGATCTGTCACTGAAGTGGATCTGTCAGAGCCAAACGTAAGTCTGTGCTGTCATAGAATTCATTCATCAACTCACTTTATTGTCACACCTGAATTTGGGACCAACCAGATGCCCACCTCGTGGTTCAGTGTGATTTATGCATCTACAGATCATAAACGCCCACAGCTGCCTTGGTGTTTTGCACGCTACTGCGGTCGAACAAGGAAAACATATATGTTTAGTGTTGAGATAGCAACACAAAGGATGCCCAACTGACATAACCACATTTTAATTTTACCTGAAATTTAAAAAGAAGTGAGGACTGTAGATTATATCTTGCGTTTAGTGATTAGTGATCACTCTCTGCTAATACCAAACAACAGTCCAGGCTGACGTGGGAGGGCATTGCTTCCGCAAGCGCTCCACATCTCTCATCTTCTGAGAGGTGACACGTGGATGCTGTGGCATATGTCACACAAAGCAGTCGTCAAAGCTTAATGTGATAGGGAGAAAACAGTCCAAGATGAAAAGGAATGATCTGGTGCAGAGATTACGAAATCCACTTGGAGCTGCAGTCCGACCGGTTCTTATTGATAAAGTTGTTGAGCAGGGCATAAAGCCTCCAAAGACTGTAGGCCAGAGCTATTCTAGAATACATCCGAGTTTCTCTAAAGCCCACTGTAACTAGCAAGTGGCTTTCTGACATGGGACAAACCTCCTTTTTCACTCACTCATTGAGATGAACAAATGACTCCCAAGGGAGACTGGAGCCTCTGAAGTCACAGATTAGAAACCTTAATCTGGATAGACAGGAGTTTATGGCTGATTGGAGGCAGTAGGATTAAGCAGCTTTTTTTTTTTTCCAGTAGAATTTCCTTTTGTGCAAGTGACCAAATGAAATCAGTCTCCATGTAAACACAGCAGCAAATCCCCGCACGTCGGCATCGGAGTGATTACTGGCAGTGACATGGGATCCAATTTAGGGTAAAAACGGACTCTCAGATTCACGCTGAAGAACATCACATTGCCAGAAGAAGCCGGGTGACGTTTTTTTTTTTTTGACTGGTAAAGAAAGCAAGCAATTGACTTTTTTATGCCTTCTCAAAAGGAAAATGAAATACATTTACTTCAATATTGAGAGCAGGGATCAACCGGAAAGAGTTTCGACACAACAAAGTTGCCACGTTCAGCTGTTCCTCTGTCATAAATCAGCACTTCCTCAAAAGTATTCACCCCACATTAAGAAACAAATAATTGCTGCAGCACCATTTACCATAACCAAGTTCCCCATTGATGATGAAGGGAAATTTTGAGGGTGAATGAATGACATTTTTTTATCACAGCTTTACATGTTTTCCAACTTATTTCCATTCCTGAAAACTAATCAAAACAGCTTGTCCTTTGAGGTTTTTCAGGCATGTGGAGTAATCACATTATAACCTACGTGACTTATTGTAGCGGTTATGTGACTGACTCATTCTGAGTGACATTACAGCCCAGCTCTGACAGATGTGACATAAGCTCATCTTCTCAGGTTCTCTCGGTTATCATCAAGAGCAAACACCGCGATTAGAAAAAAAAAAACTAAATATGATCGTTCCTAGAAGTGGTTTGTCAGTGTGTTTCAATGAGAAGGCCACAAAGTGCTCACTCAAGCGTTTGTATTTTTCCCTTTCGAAGCGATACTGCAATGACAGGCACCTTGTCGATTGCCTCACATCCTGTGTTTTGTAAGGAAGTGGGCCAGTCAACCCCTAGTTAGACAGTCTTTGCGTGAGTTAACACTTCAGTGTCAAGAGGAGTGGGGTGAAGAAGAGTAAAGAGCAGGGACCGAGATCAGAGCAGTAACCTCAAAAGAGCAGAAAATGTTGCACAGGGCCGCATCCAATGTGTCAGACAAGGCAAAGAGCAACAAGCCGAAGGTAGGTGAAACCCTGAAGACAGCCCAATATGCTGAGTGTGATATTATATTGGAAGACCATTTCGCCTTTGATGCTGAAAAAATGATAAACATGGGTGTTCTCAATATTATATATGCTCTCGGTGAACAAGACCGCATCGTGATTGATTTTCAAAGCGTGTTAAAGTCCACTTTTACAACAAAGACGTCTTATCTTGATTTGAGACAAAACAGAAGAAAAAAAGTCTTTTCCGGGAAACCTTTCACAATATAAAACAAGCAAAACGAGAATTGTTTAAGAAAGCGAATGCACACATACATACACAAAAAGCTGAATTAGAATGGCTCTGAAATGTATTGCATTCTGCTGCTCCTGTAATATGTGGCAGGGCAGCAGAAAGTGGGCCTGTAAATGAAAGTAGTCGCCGCTCAATCGGCAGAGGGCTGTCTAGGAGTATGCAGCCCATATTTAACCAGGATTTCCAGGGATTATTCATTTATATAATTATTTTTTCGTCCTTTGCTGAGGGGATGATGGGGGTTTGGGAGAGATTATGGTGACTTTTAGTTTTATGAAAAATGGGTGAGCCGCGGTCAAGCAACCGTGGGCGCTTGCCAGCAGTGCAGCGAGGGCATAGTATTTCTATGGGTGTATTTCTCTATTAGTTTAGATGTGCCACAGAGGTATATTTGTTCCTGCTGATGCTGAGTACTACAACATAGGTGGACAGACAGTCTTCATAGAGTACAATCTCTTTAAAAAAAAAAAAAAAAAACCTTTAGGAACAGTAGAAATTGATGCATGTACCTGCAGCTTGTGCTCGTCTTCATGGCTTTAATTAGAAAAAAACCCCTCAAAAACCCTTAAGAGTTGAAGAAAATTTTAGAAAGTCAAAGCTATTATGCTATGCCAGTTGTTCTGCACCTCACCTTTATGACAACCTTTTATCTGTTGCAGCGCTCCACAAGCTTTGGAAGGTTCGAGGGCCTCAGGCATCCCTCATCACAGGCCAAACCAGAGGAGAATGGAACAACTACGGTGTGTGGATGCATTTGGGTTAGGGGTTAGGGGTCATTTCCCCCTTTTTTTTTTGGTGCACAGTTGCAGTAAACAATAGCAGTTAATGATAAGTAACTAATAAAAAGGTTGTGTATGAAAAGAAATCCAAATGGTTTGGGCTTCATGTGCTGAAGTGGGAGCTCTGTTCTTAAGTGTCGCCGTTGTGTTCTCAGCTCAGGGAAGAATGTGACAGCCCCGACCCAAACAAATCAGCTGGGCTCGGAAAGAAGATGAAAGAGATTTCACTGACCATGCGACGAAAAATGGGCAAAAAACACGCCAAGGCTTTCTCAGAAGAGACAGTAAGTCATTTTCACTCAGCCTTCCTCATCAACTCCCTCCCGAGTCTTGTTCATCGATCGAACATTTGTGTTCGCAAGTAAACAAAAAGCCCCTTCGTACCTGTCGCTCAGCCACGTCAGCCCCGCTTACTGCAAACTTCTGCTGTTTTTCTCAAGAGTCTTATCACATATCATCTATTTTAAACCCACATCCTGAAATGTGACGTTGTTGCTGGCAATATTTAAATGACACAGGTCTGACCTGCACGGAAAAAAGCGTGGCGTCTTGCAGTTTTTTTTCTTTTACCGACACACAGATCGGTAGCCAAGATAACGTGTTTCAGAAGCGCTGGGACTTTTTCTCTGTTTTAGTCATCTTTTCATCTTACTTCCATTTGAGCTTGCCTGCAGTTGCCCTTCTGCTTCTCAGTTATAGCTGTTCTTCTTTCAGGGTGACGACACAGACAAAGACCCAGAAGCTGAGACAGAAAGTGGTCCGCCGGCCGAGAAAAATCCTTCCAAGACAAGCAACTCCTTGGAGAGTCTCTGCAGCGGCCAGAGCTCCTCTAGTGAGTGTCTGCACTCAAGTGCCCACGTGGCTTGATGCAATTAGGTCCCCGGCACTGTGTAACCCTACCGTTTGTGCTGCGTTTCTGGGTTCAGGTGGCGTGACCAGTGAGTCCAACGGCTCTGGTCAGAGGGACAGTCTGAGGCTGGAGGAGGACGGCTCCTACCAGGGCCAGTTTTGCGGCAGGGCTCGGGTCCACACAGATTTCGTTCCCAGTCCCTATGACACAGACTCCCTCAAACTGAAGGTAATTTGCAGGTGGAGTGTTGAGTTACAACAGAACTGTCTCACCTGAGAACAGCAGCACAAATACACGTTTCATCAGATGACACACTTTTAGAAAAAAGTTAATCAATTACTTGTATTCTTCTTTTTTGAGGTCGGTGACATCATCAACATCATCAGTAAGCCTCCAATGGGCATCTGGACGGGGATGCTCAACAACAAAGTGGGTAACTTCAAGTTCATCTATGTGGACGTTTTGGTGGAGAAAGAGGAAGAAGAAGAAGAAGAGGAACCTCCCAAGATCAGACAACAGAAGCTGTGCAAAAGACCTCGGCCTAAAACACTGTTGGAGTTACTGGAGCGCTTGAATCTGGAGGTGAGGACAGGATCCAGGCACCTGTGACCGCTCGTTCTATTTAGTGGGAAATCAAAGTCCCAAAACGTCTGTCGGGCTCCACTTCATGTGACTAAGTGTCAAATTTTAAGATGCCTGACGTCGCCCGTCTTTGAACCCACGCAGACACTTGATCAGACTGATGAATGTATAATTCTGTTTCAGGAGTACGCCTCCGCCCTGCTGCTGAATGGCTACCAGACGGTGGAGGACCTGCTGCACCTGCAGGAGAAACACCTGATCGAGCTGAACGTCAAAGATCCCGAACACAGACTCAGGCTGCTGGCTGCTGCTGAATGCCGCTACACAGAAGGTCAGGAGCATCCCAAGGAGTCCCTCATTTAACGTTAACCATCAGCAGTAAAAAAAAAAAAAAAAAGAAAAAAAAGAAAGTCAAAGACCTGGAATTAGTAACCTCAATAAATAGAAACATGGTTCAGCCTTTTTTTTTTTTTTTTTTAGATCTCTTGGAAAATAAGCTCTGACACCCTCATATGTAGGAAGCCCACTTTCCTCAGATCTGTCATTTGCGATAATGACTGGCTTACGCCTTCTTTCCACATATGTGTGTATCCGGATGCTGGTCAGCCAAAAGCCCATCTGATACTATGGGAATCCTGTAAACTCTTAAACTTTGGACAATCTTTTTCCATGCTTTTTTTTCTGGAGAGAACATAATGTTAGCTAGCCACAAACCCAGATAAGCAAAGTACCAAACAGGCCAACAAACCACTGGCCTGAAAGTCAAACTGATCACTACGTTTTGAGCTCACTTCAGTGAAAACTTCACAGTAGTTTTTCGGCAGCATTGCTATTGAAATGATAGGAAGCTCTGTAACGTACGGAATGAATGCATAGGGTTCTTTGAACAAATTTCACAAATATACCAGACAGATCAAGCTCCTTTAACTTACCTCCACCCATTTTTTATTTTTTTTCCCATGCACCACCTAAAATTGTTTGGGGAGACTGCAAAAAATGAGCCTTTCCTATTTCTTTGTGCAGTTTTAGTCCATCCAAAAAGAAAAGCGTTGTCTTGAAGTGAACACTGAGGGGCAAAGTCTGAATATTAGCTGGACTTTTGGTCCCGAATAAGCACGCATGAGGAAACAAGACGTTACTTTGGTCATGCTTTAGAACAGTATTCGTTGTTTTCATACGTTGTTTTCTCTCATAGCTGACTTCAGTTATCACCTCCCAGCCACTCACCATAAACAATACAAAACAAATGGGCTTAGACTCCATGACTCGTCACAGATTTATGGATTTTTGTTTCAAACCTGTTGGTTCTGTGTTCCTTCTGTGCCCAATCACGGCCTTTTAAAACAGAATATCAAACATCAGAAGCTACACCTGCTCATTGGCTTGACAATCCCAATTTAGCCTTGACCCAAATCACACCCCACTTCACGGCCGGTTTGACTCCAAATGGGAGCTTGATTCACAAAATGAACATCATGCTCTCTTGTGACTCTGGTGGTTAGAGCAATAAAGAAGAATATGTTCTTTAAGGTCATAAAACCAGTGAGAAGATTGGTCATTTCTTGGAGACTAATGAACTGACTTCTTTTTAAAAATGTAGAAGTCGCCCCCTGCTGACCATTAGGTAGAACGCAGGTTTAAGGTGCGAAGTAGTTTAACCACATTTAAATGCAACACCTGTGTCAGACAGTGCACCCTGACATGGGCCTATTAATCTCAAAGCCATGAACAACTTTGATAACTTTGATAAAGAACGGGCAACTTAAAGATCTTTAGTAAAATGTCATTCACAGGTGATGGAATTGTATGATTACAGGATTTTTGTCTTTGATCACTTGCCAATTCATTTCTGCAGGAGACTGAAAAGGTTTAAAAAGCAGGTGACAACAGAGACCTTTGTGTCACTCTGCATCCTGTGAGATCAGGAGTTTCCTGTTACTCAGATAGAAAGTGCTTAGCGGACCAGAAGGTGTTCCTGTAATCTGATGTCTTTAACCAGAAGACTGATTATCGCACAGCCTGCATGAAAACAAAACTACCCTCCAGCGTTTAAAAGGAAAAGCAGTCACTGATCCCTTTTGCGTGTCTGTTTCGAGCTGTACCCAGTGCAACTGGAGCAGATCTGGACAAAGCAAATCAAATGTCATCATCGCAGTCTCTCTGTTTGGGTGGCAGCGCAACTAAACAGATGGCAGCAGCTGCAGCTTGTTGACACTCATGAGAGGCCAGTAATTTAATCAAGCTGCCCTCCATTAGGTTAATGCATCGGTTAGGAGGATTAGCCGCTTCTGACAAATGAAAGAACAGTGGAATACTGTGACTGTTTGCGGTGGAAAATAAACGTATCTAAAAGAGGGTGACATACTGCTGGGTCATACCTGAACCTGATCATTTTGTATTTGGGTCATTTGCTCACGCTTTCAGCTCCTAAGACACTGCCTGGCTTGGCATCACTTTTGAAAGGAACGTCTAAAACTGAAATCAATCCACAGTGCTGTTGTCATCACAGCAGCAGATGAAATGAAATCTTAACTGACCAAATTCCATTTGATTTGTGGCTGCAGGTGACGATGCGAGGGACACAGAGGAGCACAAATCCACCCAGAATCTACAGGAAGAAGACAGCGACTGTCCCAGAGACTCGGGCTGCTTCATCCCATCCGAGTGCTCAGACAGCAAAGAGGACACAGAGCAAGTCACAGATGTGGCGGATTCGTGAAGCTCTCATTTGTCAGATGGATGAGATGACATTCAGAAATGCGTAGCAGCACATTTTTCCTTTGACTCTGGTGAAGTTTTTTTTTTTTTTTTTTTCAAAAAAAATCTCTGTCTTCTCAAGAAATGTTTTGTTTGCACCTCTTCTTCCACGTCCAGGTTCACCTAATGTAGCAGCTTTTTACAAGTGTGATTTGTACAGGAAGACAAGGCAACCAGTATTCCAAAATCATCTTATCCTTTTGTCGCATTATGATGGGAAAGGTTTTGAGTTCTGATCATGAGAGGGTATTTTAGTTGAAAATGCTGAAGAGGGAACATTTCATTGCTTAAGCCTCAGTTGTATTTATTGCACACCAAATCCTTTAATGTTTTTGCATACTGTCAAGCCTTTATTTATCACCGCTGCATTGTTTTTTTTTTTTTTACATTTTCCATCACATCCACTCACAGTTCGACTTCAAAAGAGCTAAATTTTTTTCTTTCCTACGCATGATTGGATACTGGTGAAGGGATGTTTTGGGACACTATCGTCTGGATTCTGGGCTACATCTTATACTGTACAGATTGACAAATGTGTGATCTCCTGAACACGAACTTCAATGACTGTGTGCAAGGGCGTAGGAATAAGTTTAACATGTTGGGGGGGGGGTGGGTCTTACGCCTTTGAGTGCGTGTGTATGTGTGCGTGTAAGCCTGTATGTGAATGTGAAAGCCAATATGTATCTGTTTTCACAACCTTTTGTACATAAAACTAATAAAATACAGTTAAATATCTGTATATTTTGTTTTTTTTCACCTGCCATGTCTACTAAATGAAAGCTGGATGACCGCTTAAATACCTATAAATTGTATATTATTGATAATATTGGTTTTGTGGTGTGACAGTCTATGTGCTATTGCAACATTTTATAGCAACTGGGACCATGGAAATACAGGAAAAAATATGTAATAAAAACGCAGAAAATAGGTATTTTTTAATTTATTTCCAACGTTTAGGGGACGACGGAAGTGTTGACGAGGACTTGTCAATAGTTCAGAAAAGCTACATACTTTTTCCCCACTCCACGTATCGAACGCGTGGTGTTGGAAAATTGCGTCATATATTTATATCAGCGCTACTGCGTTACCTCTCCCTGATTGGTTGAAAATTTAGGCTACGTCACAATGTTTTATTTTCCTTCGTCAGCCGCTATCGTTGATGGGATTTGTAGTAGAAAGCATAAATCGCTACTTCTCTTGATGTCATTGGTTGCAAAACTACACTACCCAGAATCCACACAGGGTCATGGAACGCTGACGTGTATTTCGTTGGCAGACTGAAAAATTCCTGTTCCACGTCACTCACTTGTCAAAGCCGGACATCGCTTTAAACGCAACTTGTACAATTTCAGCATTTTGTGAATTGTAAGCGGTAGGTGACTTCGCAACATTGTGCGACGATGGCCGGAGAAATGTCCATGATTGGTAAGTTTAAAGACTATTTTTCTATTTGGATGCTAACACAACAGCTAGCCGGTTTGGTCCATCTGTGGTACCCATGTTGTTTCGTTTGCGCAGGTTCGGTAAT
Source organism: Odontesthes bonariensis (assembly GCF_027942865.1). NCBI lineage: Eukaryota > Metazoa > Chordata > Actinopteri > Atheriniformes > Atherinopsidae > Odontesthes > Odontesthes bonariensis. Next base: position 26,840,456 of record NC_134514.1, on the reverse strand, counting down.
TCTGGCTCTGTTCCTGGCCGGTTATCTGGGCCAGCAGTACCTGCCGCCTCCCAAACCCAAAGTCATCGGCTTGGACTTGGGTACCACTTTCTGCTCCGTCGGTGTCTTCCATCCGGGCAGCGGGGAGGTGGAGGTGATCGCAGACGAGGAGGGGAGGAAGAGCATCCCCAGCGCCGTCTCTTTCACCACCACTTCGGTGCTGGCCGGACACGAAGCCGTGGACCTGGCCGACAGCAACCCTCAAAACACCATTTACGACGCCAAGAGGTTCATAGGGAAGATATTTGAGCCAGAGGTCCTGGAACAGGAGAGCGTTAGATACCCGTTTAAGGTGAGCCATGCTGCGCCTGATCATTGCAGGATGTTAGATTGGTGTGGTCCATTTTTGGGTCACTTTAGCAACCAGGTTAAGAATATAGTTACATTAGAGATTACAGCTTTCGGTCAGCCTTAATGTTCCTAATTTCTTAGCAATTTGGCAAAAAGAAAATCTCAAAATAATTTCCAGCCTCGGCTGCTTTAACCCTAAACTGTTGTAGAAAGTTTCCTTAGACACCTAAGCTTGCAAATCTTAAAAGCTCACCATTGTTCTGTTTGTAATGTAATGAAGCCTTTGTTTCCTCCACCCTCGTCATTGCCGTTTCTCGGCCCCTCCTTCAGGTGTCGAACAACAATGGAAGTGCAGAGTTTGTGATCTCAACCAACCGTACCTTCACTGTAAGTCCAGAGTTCATCGGCTCCAGGCTGCTGCTGAAGATGAGGAAGATGGCTGAGCGTCAGCTGGGTGTACCCATCCAGAAGGCCGTCATCTCCGTGCCGGCAGAATTCGACGAGAGGCAGAGGAACTACACTGTCAGAGCTGCTAACCTTGCAGGTCAGATTGCTTTGTCTCAGGAAAGCTACACACAACGCACCTGTTCCCCTCCCCCGAAAAAAAGTAATATTTTATACCCTTATTTTGGTGCTTAAATCGGTGCTCCAACTCCCTTTCTTGTGGTCTTGCAGGCTTGGAGATCCTGCGTGTGATCAACGAGCCCACAGCAGCCGCCATGGCCTACGGCCTGCACAAGGTGGACGTGTTCAACGTGCTGGTGGTGGACCTCGGGGGAGGGACGCTGGATGTGTCTCTGCTCAACAAACAGGGAGGCATGTTCCTCACCAGGGCAATGGCAGGTAAAGTGTTCCAAAGCTTTTGTGAGAAAACCTTTTTTTTCCTTTTTCAAGGGTTTGAAAAAGGACATACTCAAAAAAAATACCCACGTGTATAAGACATCTGATCCAGTGCACCTTTCTCTCATTAGAATGTGAAGCGGCCAGTAACCGCACCTTTGTACAGATCAGAAACCTGCTGTCACTTCCTGATTTAACATCTGAAAGGAAGCAGATTTAGTCTGTATAATCACCGCTGTGGGAAGTGATATGTCACGCTAAGTGAGGCCTATATTTTGCAGGAAACAACAAGCTGGGCGGTCAAGACTTCAGCCAGAGGTTGCTTCAGTTCACCACAGAGCAAGTCCGGCAGGAGTTTGGCGTCGCCCCCACCCTAAAGGAGGACATCCACCGTCTCCGACTGGCGGTGGAAGCGGCCAAGCTCAACCTCACCCTCCACCCCACTGCCGCAATCAGGGTGCTGCTGCACCTTCACACCCCCGACAGCTCAGAGTCGCCCGAAGGCTCCACACCCCCTCCGGTTCTCTTCCAGGCCGCCATCACTCGCAAGCTGTTCGAGGAGCTCAACGAGGACCTCTTCCAGAAGATTCTGGCCCCGGTCAAGACCGTTTTGTTTGAAGGCCACCTGGAGAAGGAGGACGTGGATGAGATAGTTCTGGTCGGAGGCTCCACCAGAATACCGCGGATCAGGAAACTGATCAGCGAGTACTTTGGCAAGGAGCCCAACACATCAGTAGACCCTGACCTGGCTGTGGTTACAGGCGTGGCCATTCAGGCCGGCATCATGGGCGGCTCCTGGCCGCTACAAGTGAGCGCCATAGAAATCCCCAACAGACACCTGCGCAAGACGAACTTTAGCTAAATCTCCCATCAGGATTTTTCGATTTTCCACAGATTCCCAACAGTGTCACACAGCTATTATACACTTCATTTAACATCTTCTGGCGGAGGAAAAACGCACAACACAAAACACCGTCAACCCGAATGTTTACAAGCACAACGGGGCGGTTGTTGGACTTTATTTTTTTTTTGGTGTTGTGAAAGGCGACGGTCACAAGAAGGAAAAAAAAGCACCAATTGCAACAAGGTTCCTGTGACAACGATAGCGCCCGCACACGTTCCTCTCAACATTTTGCAATTGCAGCAGAATTAACACGACTGGGTCGCGTCTGTCACGGATCTGCTGCTCTGTTGTCCTAGACTTTAATGCAAGTGTTAAATTCAGGGAATAGCCTCTCGTCTCAAAGACTGGCCCGTGCGTCTTCAGCTATTTATTTATTTATGTCGGTCGGTGTGTGTGTGTGTGTGTAGTCCTTTTCATTAAAGGCTGACGTACCGTGTGCTCGTGCCTTTTCAGAAAGCTGCTGAGTTGTTTGAAATGAACGCTTTAATCACGGGCCTTCATCCTGCTCCATGCTATGCTTTGCATTTAGTGAACTCTCTGGGACGTTGCTTGACCTCACGTTAAATATGTATACACGATGGGTCTAAAGCTCATCTGTTTGCCTCAGCAGTAAGGTGTTCTGTTGAGGTTCAGTCCCCGGCTAACAGATGAAGGAGCTCCGCAGAGCCTTAAGGTGCACACAGTGCTGTCGGTCTCTAATCATTGGCATCATCAGTAAAGTACTGAATTATAACTGGATTATTTGCCTCTCACTGTTGCACTTTGAGGACCTCTGCTTGTTGGCCAACTTTTTTTGTGCAATAGTGGATCCGTTTCCAAACGGCAATGACTTACACACATCATTGTGTGTAGTAGGACAGGCTGCTTTTTCACCTGTGATGACCTGCAGGTCAGTTTTGGCAGAAGGACCAAAGTGTTGCTCATCAGTGCCTTGTGTGTTTAATATGAACAAATGTTACCTTCACTTTAATGTTGTGTAATGGAAATTCGTGTCAAGTTTTCTTTGTTGTTTTCTTTCCAAAATCCCCTGCTGTTGTTGCACATCCATTGTGGACGTGGATCTCCGTCTGTATTCCAACCCAGAACTCTGCCTCTGATGGTGCGGCGAGTCTAAAATGCACCCACATTCCTATGACGAGCATCACAGCCTTTAATTTATTCGGCCAAATGCAGTTCAGTAACTGGCATCGTTCAACTGAGCCCTCTGCAGAGATACTGGAAGGATCATTTCGGTCCCCTGGATGAACTAGAATTTATTTTTTTCGTACTGCAAGTTTTCCACATTCTCAGACTGAAGACAAACTCAAAATGTTGAAGTTATTAAACTGTTCCGATCTGCTTTTCAGCTAATTAAAATTCCATTTCTCAACTTCTTCAGCATTCCTTCTTTTTGAAAAAGCAAGCTGCAGGAGGAGCACGTTGTGACCCCCAGATTCCTGCACAACGTACCTCACAAGCTCATCCCAGGTTGTGCTCGAGATCCTGCGGTTATTAACAGAACAATTCGCCGTCTGCTAAAGGTGACACTGAGAAAATCTGGTGCTGAGAAAAACTTGACAAATCTTTAGGATTAATTATTGAAACCTCGGGTCTTTCACGTTTTTACAGACATAGACACAATTTCATGATTGCTCTTGCAGTTCAGGAGTCCAAAGGAGAAAACCTCTAACGTGACTAACTGAGAAGGGAAAAGAACGGGCTCTCCAGCAAAAATGCACAGAACACGTGAATGGAAACCTCTGTAGCAGAAGATTTAATGTGGCCTGAGGCACAGAAATACCCAAACAGATAAACACAAAAGGCTGTTCACAACCTGTTGTGAAACCTTTAGCGTCTCATCTATTAGCTTTATTTTTCCCACATTGACCCCCCCCCCCCCACTTCATTTACACCAGCAAATATATACATGTTTGCCAACAGCTAAATGCCACTGAAAGGCCTGACTATTGCTGTTGTAACGACTGAACTGTCACATTGTTATTGTTGGCTCGAGCATCTCATACATTAATTCACCTTTTATATAAGACAACATACTCTGTATAGCACTGCATGCAAGGTGGGCATACATACCAAGCCTGGATACACACAATACACTGAAAACCTCTTAGAAAAAAGGAAACGATCAAAAAAAAAACAAAAACACATTCACTGTTAATAATAATAATTAAAAAAAAAAAAAAAGCATTTTCACCAGTTTCACTGTGAGCACAGCTCACACAAAGCCCAGAGGATTCTGCCATCTGCGTGCACTTATCAGAAGTATCAAAATATCTTACGTACACCATGTGGACATTTCACCAGGAGGAGACGGCAGGACGTCTGTAAACACTTTGATTTCTCTTTGAATATAAACATTAATGTTGTCCTCGTGCCACAATAAAAGCTGCTTTAAAAGCCTTCAGCTAAAACAACGTATCTGCTAAGAGGAGAGCGTTATTTGCAGCGTGTAAAATAATAAATTACTTCGGGAGTTCAGCTAAAAAATAAAGAATCTCTTAAAGAAGCAAACACTGCTGACTCAGAGGGGCCTCTTGCACATTTGGATGTGATGGGAGTAGAAGAATTCCATCAGTAAGAAGTGCTTGTTGTCCTGAGCTATATATATATATATATTATGTCTTTGAGGGGGGAGAAAAAAAACAACCCACAAATACTTATTTACAGAATGTACACAAAGTAACTGGGTGTTTCCAGCAGAAACAGTAGTCTGTCAGTTCATCAGTAGGCCGTAGGGAGAGAGGAGACCTAAGGAATGATGTGGTGTTTGTTTCCAGCTCACTGCAGCAGACTCACTCAGGCAGAGTGTAAATCACTGGTTGATGCCCTGATTGGTGTAGTAGTCGAAGCCGTTGTCCCCGTACAGCTCTTCTGCACTGCCAACTCCGTTCCCCACCTCTAGAGGGCGACAAATAATAAAAGATTTTAAAAAAGTCAGAGGGGAGCAACTCTTACACTTTTTAACCGAACCACTTTCATTACAAATAAAGAAAGAAAACCAACCTTTGCTCAGTACATGAACATACCTCTGGTCCCCAGCACAACAAGCTGTCTACACCCACAGGGGCATCTATAAGCTCTCCCACACAAGGTTGTCTCCACTGGAGGGATTGTGGGGGAGGATGAGTGTGTGAAGGGATGTAGGATGGATAGATGAAGAGGAAAAGTAGGCAGAGAGTTGGCAGGGCAACGAGGGATGCAGTGGAATAAAGGAAGAAGTCGCTGCTCGCGAGGGAGACGGAGGTGGTAGGATGGTCAGGAGGTGGTGCACATCACACAAAGGGTGGATGAGGGAGGCGGTTACTGGGGTTGACCTTTGACATGAAAGAGAGGAAGAGGAGGAGCGAACATTCATGGACACTCGGTTGCATGCTGGGATGGAGCGACATGCTTACGGCGTGCCTGAGATTTAATATTGTTTCATCTTCATAGTTTAAAGTGTGAGAATCAGGAGTGAAAAAAACAACAAAACACTTCAAAACAAAGGTTGAAGAACACGTGCATACCGTCGTCTCACTGCACGTGGGCCTTACCAGAGAAGATAAGTTTCTCCTTCATAACGTTGATGTCTCGACTGGACGTCCGGACCGCAGCGCTCAGCATGATCTGTTCAGGGTTGTAGCTGTGCATGCCGCTCATCCGATACCTGCGGGGGTCACATGCTTGGTTAGAAACCACAGCAAGGCACTGGGTCCCACTAAATATGCAGATCAGGGTCGGCTTTTGGTTTCCCTATCATTAATTCCCTGTTATCTTTCGGTAACTACTGAGTTGGGGTGCACACCTAGCTGTGTTATTTGATGAAAACACAAACTGTACTTCTTTGAGGGAACCTCGTCTCTAAGCTCAAACTAAGGGACTGATCAGGGACAGCTCTTAAAATGTAATAATATGAGCTTTTGTTTTGTTTTTTATAAGCCAAAGTTCTTCATGAAATATTGCCTAATTAAAAAACTGAAGCTTGAATAAATACCAATTATGTTTCCTGCACAAGGCTACAATAGTGTTGAGATTGCCCCTGAGCACAGAGTCAATTTTAGATGCACTCAAGATCAGTCTCCATAGTAAAGGCTAATGGTTGTATTTCCTGTTTGGGGAAACTGAGCCTTCCCCTTTAAGAAAAAAAAGCCTTTATTTTAATTAAATTACCTTCAGAACATCAGTCACAATGCACTGAGACTAACATGCTCAGGCAGTGGGACTGAGAAATTAAATGGATTTAGTTAATCAGCATCAATGAATGCCAATCCTGAGGCAACTCCCCCACCGGTGAATACAGGATCGTAGTTCATTTAGATCTTTTAGTTGTTGGACTTAATGGGATGGTGGAGAAATTTAACATCTTATTTGGTATTTTATGTTAAGTGAGGTGAATGTGTTCATTTTATTTTTACTAGAGAGTTAAAGACAAGAGGTCACCTTTAAGAAAAGAAGAAGAAAAAAAAAGACAGCTGGGCAGTACGTCGATTCAGGTGAGACAGAAGTGAGAAAGATGAGAATAAATCTAGAAAAATGGTAAAAATTGGAGGGAAATATCTGAACGAGATGGATCATATATTACTGAGAGGGGCAAATAAAGAGAAAGAATAAAAAGAAGAGAGAGAAGGCAGAGAATGCATTAAAAAAAAAGACGGGTTAAGAGAAACAGAAAGAGGGTGAAAGATGAGAAGACTTTGGGGTCAGAACAGGTGACCCAGTTACCTGATCGTGTGATAGCTGAGAGAAGATGCCAGAATGCAGCGGAAGAGGAGAAGAGCATGCACATCAGGCAGAGGAGAGAGGACGAGGGAGGAGCAGAAGGACAGAAAAAGGACAACAGAAGGCGGGAGAAAAGAGAGGTCAGTTTAGAAGCCAGCAGAAGCCTCAGCCAAGCGCAGCACACTTGTGCTGGACAGTGTAGAGGGAGAAAACAAACACACAGAAAAACATCCATCCCATAGATGGCCGGGGTGCCATCTGTCTCTGGAGTCATCGCCGAAACAAACAAACCATTCTTCAGGAGAGAAACAGAAGCACTGAAGGAGTGCAAAGGGTTTAGCCAAGAGAAAACATGTTGATGTACTTCTTTGTAAACGCTACTATGTGACAAAAAAAAAAAAACTATTAAAGGGGATCGAAGACAATAGAAACACTCCAGAACTCTCTGGAATAGCTTTCCACTTTCTGATGTTCACCTTCAGGGGTTATTGACAAAGAGTATTAAAAACAAGTCAGCAAAATCTGCTTGGGTGGGAGATCAAAAATACTGCAGGATGAAAGCAGATAAACATCAACTCCTGCATATACACTCACAACAACGACTGGACCACATCTAAATTGTTAGTTATCTGCACTTACTTCAGGAAGATGAATATTCCTATGACTACAGCAAAGGAGATGATGTCCGCAGTCACCCAGATCAGGCAGTATTCATTTGAGGTCTGAAAGCACACACATGCACATACGGTCACGATTCACCACAAGATGGAGCCATACGCATGAGAGCAAATCACTTCACGAAATCCCCCAAAACATCAAATCCGTTTTAAAATGATCAAAATTATCAAAAAAACATCCACCATACATCAATTAGCCCTTTGTTTAAAAAGAAGAGGGATATCGACTGCTTATTTGACTGATTAAATACAGACTTTCTGTCTTAATAACATGCAAATATTGAATTTGACATTGTGTGACAGTTTAAACTAACAGACAGCACTGCGGAAGCCATGGCTGTCTAAACTCTAACTGAACTATACAGTAGGGGGCCGGGGGTCCACAAGCTGTCATGCGGAGGTCCCGTATGGTGGGACAGAAGGGGGGGGGCTGCTCTGGCAAGCTGCACTTGTGAGGCAGGTGGAAAACAATATCAGGAGGCTCAGTGTGGGTGCTACCCATGTTGAGTGGTTTCAGAGGAAGACTGGCCCAGAAACCCAAGAGTCACGCACCACAGGATGCCAACGGGATGGCAATCATCTCTCTGCTATGCAGGATCTTAAAGATGGGCGTGGAAAATTAACTGGAGTCATTCTCAGTGTAGGGAATAAACACCCTGGGCTGATTTCACTTGAAAGCTCGACGTGTGTTTTTCTTTCGTTTCCTGCACGCCAAGAGAAATGTAGCTTTTCAGTCAGACAGGCACTGCAAGGTGCAAATTAAAAAAAAAGTTTCCTGTGTTGTCAATACACATCTGGTGTTTATTCCAAACCAAACCCAGACCAAAACACTTTGTGAATTCAGTAAGTCCTGCCTCCAATGACATTTGTTACACTGGTTAGGAGACCCGGTGTGTCCCGTGTCAGTGTGGCAGTGGAGTGAATAAAATTAGACTGGGTAAAACTGACACTTATTTTATTCTTATGGGTCATAGGAGTGCAAATAGCTTCAACCTAATTTCTGCAAACTGGCCCGAGCTAAACGAAGACTGATACATTTTCTAGAGGGACAATTGTCCAGAGAAGCAGTGTGTGGGGTTTCAGAGAGGCCAGAAACTCATAATATGTGTTAAAAGTACATAGTTTATTATTGCAAAAATATATATTCTTATGTTTACAAAGGGGAACAGCTCTATTTTGTCCCGGAAAGAGGTGTATAGATCCCTCATCCCAGTGATTTTTGGCTATGACGGTAATAAAGAAGCCATCTCACGAGTATTTGACCGGATCTCAAGTGCTTACCATGAGCCAGATGGGATAAGGCACCTTTCGGAGGATATGCGGGGCCTCCGAGGAGACTGAGGACACCCCACTGCACCAGAGCACGGAGTAAAGCCATGGTTCGTTGACAGTGTAGAGAGTGACATTGATCTGGGCTGTGGAGAAGTCTCTGAAAACAATAAGCAATCATTCAGGCCCTATACTGAATATAAAGCCATGTGTCAAGCTGACAGCGCATCAGATCTGTGTGTTTGACCTTACCTGATTTCACTTGTGCTGGCTTGATTGTATCTGAGCAGCAGCCTGCTGATGTTGGAGTGCTGCAGAGCTTGACGACTGAGTTTCATCAGAGAGGTCTGGATGAGAGCAGGTGCTGCTCGTCTCACCTGAGCCCTGTACTCATCGGGAGTCCACATCACCTTGACAGAGTAAATGAGGCGACGGTGTGAACAGTGATGGGGAACACTCAAAGCAATTTTAACACTTAAAGTTAGCATGGAACGAATAAACAGACATACTGAGGGAAAGACTAAACAATCCAGATCGATCTGATTACCAGGCTTTGAGGAACTCCAGATTGCTGCACTGCTTGCAGCGTATCGTTGATCCAGCTGTGGTGGCAGGGGTGCTGTGGAGGAGGTCTTTGCAACCTGAACACCACCGTGATGTTGTGATAGGAGGCCAGCTTTAGAAGCTGCTCCAGGCTGCACACACTCTGGTTGGCGATCAGATTCTTCTCCCGTGGTGAAAGGTTGTTCACTGTCCAGAAGGGGTCATCCTGAAACAAGCGGAGCAGAAAGGAGGTCACAGTTATATTGAACAGTCGTGTTATACAACTGATTGTTCAGGCTCCATTTGCAGTCTTTGCAAGGCTGCTAATATATGCATGGACTCTACATCATGACAATTGCTGTAAAAATAAGAATGAATCCAAGCGCTCTGCAGAGCATTTGGACAACGCCTACATGTAATAAAAATAGTAGCATGTTTTTCTTCATTTCCTTGACATCCATCCTCACTTCAGTGCTCCGACTCTCCTTGGAGACGAATACCGGATGCTTTTATTAATGTCTTCAACGATGGGCTTCATTTCACTTCGTAACAGAAAACACCTCACAGTTTTCATTTTATCTGGTAATAAGATAATATTTATTTAAAAAAAAAAAAAAAAAAAAAGAAAAAAAAAAATAGGCAAAGTCTAATTTTGAAGTCCAACATCATCTCCTGTGTGTGCACAGTCTGAGGAGGAGAGAGGAGAAAGTAATGAAGATTCGATCTAATAGCGACACAGCTCTCTGCGTCTCTGCTGTGTATAGTCTCATCTCATCATCATCATCATCCTCAGAGGAAAATACTTTAAAGGTGCTTTTGGAAACCAGCCCCAGCCAGTGTACACATTTATAATCTCATGGATTCAAAGAAATAAATGAGAAAATGCATTTGAGAGAAAGATATGTAGGATGCATGAGCATTAAAGTAAAACACTAAAAAGTAGCCCAAACAGATCTACTCATCTGAGTAGATCTACACACATGATCACATGGAGCCATGGGGGAAGTAGTAACTACAAAATGGTCTCTTTGCATGTTTGTACCAAGGTATTCATTTTATTTCAGTCTTCAAACAGTCCAAAACAATAAGAACTCAACTCTTGTTGTCCTTTCTGAATGCGTGATTTAGTGGATCTTATAATTCCCACGAAACCCAAATGCACCCTGACGGATCAATGAGTTGGGACACAATGTACTCATGACATAGTGGGCTGATGGCTTTTGTCTCTCTTCGCTGCGACGTGTCACAAGGTCAGTTAAAGCCACAAAGGCTTCGAAACAATTCTCACATTTAGTGCATATGAGTAACCTGGAGCTACCTTTAGGAACCACTTTCCTGCGTTGAGCTGCTGCAGATCTGTCCAGTTGAAATATGAGGCTTCATCCATCTGTCTGTCTGGAAAAACCTTTTCCACATCCGTGGTCCTCTGCAGGGTTCGGTCGTGCATCAGGAAAGGCACACCGTCAACACTAGTGATCAGGAAGAGAAAGAGCAGCATACATCTGATTATACAGCAGAATCCCCCTTCTTTTATTTCCTGTGGTGTGTCACTTATTCATTCAAGTTGAGGATTTGTTGATACTCAAAAAGGACAAGAGGAACACCAAAAATAATATTATTTGGAACTCAGGTAGACAAGCTCTAAAAATGAATATAGACATGAGCAGTAGAGGCAGAAAGTGAGACCATGCCAAAGGAGAAGAGAATGCTGCCGCTTGATTGATTTAATACTAACTGGTCTCCTCACACGAGGTTACACTGGCACGTCTTCCTGTACCTCAGCATGTTATCCAGCTCAAACAGTAGCTCACAATCTAATGAATAACATACAGCGTGAACATTAAAACATTTTCAGTTAATTACTATTTATTAAGTGGATACTGAAATAGGCTTGATCAAACCAGGCACACACGTTCCTTACCGGATGTACATTTATTTGTTTATTGTACATGTGGGTGCAAATACAGTCATGTGAAAGAAAGTACAGCCTCTTTGACTTCACAGGTCTTATGTAACAGCAAAGCATTGTGTGAGAAAAGTGAGAAAGATTCATGAAAACATTCACAACAGTTTCCAGGATCTTCCCAGAACCGGATGTCCCAGCATGTCCAATGCAATGCTCAAAGAAACCGCATAGAAATACCCAAGACCTACCCCCACATCTTAGACTCGCCAGTCCAGGTGTCAGTTAGCAAGTTACAAAAAGTGAATGTTTATGACAGTAAAAATAGAATAAATCTGAAAAAGTGTGGTTTGTTTAGAAGAGCTTCCAGGAGAAAGCCTCTTCTTTCTAAAAAGAACATGGTAGCACAGCTTAGGTTTGCACATTTGAATCTGAACAAACCACAAAGAACATTGTTCTGTGTTAATGCACAACACCTTGTTTGGTGAAAATGGAACACAGCATATTGACACAAAAACCTCATACCAACTGTGAAGCACGGCGGTGGAGGGGTGATGCTTTGGGCTTATTTGCTGCCACATGACCTGGGAACCTTACAGTCATTGAGTCCACCATGAACTCATGAAATGCTGTAAAATAGCTGTAAGAGAGCTGCGCAAAGTGTCTACAGACCTCAATAAACTGAATAAACAACTTTGTAAAAAGAGTGGGACCAAGTTCCTCCACAACAATGTGAACATCATGAGGAAAATAATTACACAATGTGATTACTGCTAAAAGGGGTCAAGGGATGTGGTAATGCTCTCACACATACACACACACACACACACACACACACACACACTGTGTGATATGTTGTGTTCATCTGAGGTTATATTTACCTTATCTTAAAACCTGGACCAGATAATTTTTTATTGTGTCCTGATATGAAAAAACCTTAAAAGTGAAACAGGGTGTACTTTCTTTTTCACATATGTGTGTGTGTGTGTGTGTGTGTGTGTCTCTGGTGTCCAGCAGGAGTGCAGACTGTCTGTCGCTCTGGTTGTCATCAAATCTAATTACTCGGGACTGTCAGGAGACTCACCTGTCAGCGGTCTGCTGCAATCACACACCTGTTGCACCATGAGCACACAACGCACACACAACCCCACACGCGCAAACTGAGCCAAGAAGATGGTTGCAAATAAAGGAAAAGGCGTGAACACGTTTAATCAAAATGCAAGAGCGCATCGGCAAAAATCTGAAATGCATTACAGACGCACCACAAAAAAAACCTGCAACAGTAAAGCCCCATACACACACGTCGCTGCTATTTACTCGCTACTCGCTCACTCGCCACTCGCTTGGGTGCTTTTGCTGACTTGGCGTGTAGAAGTTGGGTGGCCACTGTTTGGAGAACACTAGGGGAACGTCACCTGTCAATAATCTGTATTCTGCATTTTAATTGGCTACTCGCTTTTACTCGCGTCGCTCGAAGTTGAAATATGTTCATCTCGGAATCCGCCCACATCGCATCGCTTGTACTCTCCTCGCCTACTCGCCTCCTCGCCTCGCGTGAACACATAGACATTCTATTGACTTCACTCGCTGAGCGAGTAAATAGCAGCGACGTGTGTGTATGGGGCTTAAGCAACACCCCCACCTCCACACCATCCCTCATCCTCCATCTCTGCACACGCATGAGTAGACATGTAGAGCCAGTATTCATCATGGTCACTAAAGTATCCACCCACCCACGTTCCTTCCCTTCCTCCAAGAGTAAGCTCTCCAAACTCAGCCTATCAGGTCCTGTTATGATGGCGGTGCCATGCATCCATCGACTGACTGCTGGTAGACTGACATGCTGAGGCATCCCCAAAGTCTGTTCAATACTTGATTCAAATAATTCATTTCAAATAATATAAATGCTTAATGGTAGCATATTATGACAAACGATGTAAAGCAGTGGAATAGTGTTTTAAGAGGCAACATAGGTCTGTACTCTTTGATTGTGATATATAGTCTTGCGTGACTTTATAATTCTATGGGCTCAAGATTTTTGGTTATTCTTGAAACACCAAAGCAGGGGGAGTAGGAATCTAGGCAGAGACTAAATAACCACTTGTTTGTTTGGCTTCATCGTCCTGCTGTATTGATCGCGTTCGTTTGCATGTGAGTGTGTGTGTACTTGTACCTGACAACTACGTCAGCCTCTAGTCCAGTGACGTTCATTTGCAGAGCTCGCTGGAAAGACCACAGGGTGTTCTCTGGAGCAAGCTGCAAACAGAGGAAAAACACACAATTATAACAAGATGTACGATAGAGATGACTGCATTGGAAGGTTTACTGGAGGACCTCCAGCTATTGATAAAATAAGAAAAAAGGCCAGTTAATCATATGAATTCAATACATTTCCATATGTATATGTTCCATATGTTATGTATGTGGAAATAAGTGAATCTTAATTGTCCTAATGAGAAATGTCCGCTCTGTTGACTGCTCTTTAACACAAGCCAATGTTGTGATCAATATCAAAACATCACTCACTAGAGTGGTATCTTCCTTTGAGACCCTATGAATAAAGCTACTGACAGGATAGGAATGCCGTTCTAATCAATACAAAGTGATTCTGGGAAACAGAGTCCTGTGATGTGATACTTTCTTCCCCCCTTTTCCTTTCTCACAGCCTTGCAGAGCCACTCCTATTTTTAGATTCCACTGAAGCAATCGATATTTTTGCAGAGATACCACAGAAAGCCGGGTGTGTTTTTAACCATGTGAGTAACTGTTTTGAATAACTGCCTTTTGCTTCCATGTGTTGCGCAACACTCAATGGGAAATTGTGCCAAGCCCATCAACCCTTCTGCGGAAATCAAATGAATGCGTGACACATCCCATGTGAAGGAAAAAATGTGATTTGATGAAAATGAATCACGTATCAATGAGACCTTTTGATGAATATTCAGCTAAGAGGTTTCAAAAGGCTCTCAAACACTATTGTGGGACTTTAAAATCTGATCATAAGAAATCTACAGTCAGTTATGCTTTGAGTTTGCCAAAAAAGACACCACGATGCGGAGCAAATTGAGCAGTATCCCTTCCACACACCAGGCAGTGAGATCTCATCACTCTCTGGGCTCCATTTGTGGACCTTTTTCCTCTACACTTAGCACTCTGGGCGGCTTACAAAGAAGCTGATAACTAGAAGTGTAAGAGGTTTCTTTTGGATTCTTACATTCTCTAAGTTAGATGTAAGCCGACTCACCATGGGGGCTCCCTGGTGGCCGATAACGTCGGGGCGCGGTTTGAGGGAGGTGCGTTCCATGATGCAGGGGGAGGTGATGTAAAGGGGCACCACGTAAAGTCCAAGTAACACACTGAGATACAGCAGCACAACCACCACCTGGAACACTGACAGAAGGAACACAGAGTTACAGATGTTAGCCATGACATGAAAGATAAGAACAGTTAGATCATCAACTGAAAACACGGCTATTTGTGTCATATCCGTCTGTAGGGTAAAAATAAAGCCACAGAAAGCAGTTTGTTAGCGTAGAGCAAAACAGTGACCCTAGATCTACCCGAAGGGTTCTAAAAATTTGCCATCCAGACCAATCAGAGCTCACTAACTTGCAGATTACATCTCATTGGTTTCATCTGTACAGAGAGCATGCAACAACAACAATGTGCAATTTTTGCAGGGAGTTGTGTGCCACGGTTTGGGACGAGGCAGTTGTATTTGCTGTGAACGCTGAGAATTAAACTGTAGCAACACACAGTGGCAAACAACACTGCCATTAAAGGCCAAGGAGACACTCTGAATCCAACTCTGAGCAAGTGAGCGTTGATGGCTGCGAGTGTGGGCACCCACACACTCATCCACACCCATCCCCACACACACACACACAAGATTGTATTTGTTTCAAGGTCGGCTCTGGGGCAGGGTTGAGTAGCCAACTCTTGTTACACAGCCTTCATCCACCCTCACACACACAAACCCACGCACACACCGGCCCTCGCATCTTTGATTTTTCATAAACTACTCTGCATTGAAGCTGTGTCAAAGTGGGAGTAATATATTCAAGACCTTCCCACATCGGATGTATCCATCGTTCCTTTTTTTTTTAAGTTAAGCACAAGCTGTTTTGTCCAATAGGCAGAAAATCATAAAGAAGCCGTATAATATAATTCAGTGCAAGTAATAATTCTCTTAAATAGTAAATTTCTTCAGACTAATAGTGTTACTTTTGTATAAATACAACCCCAATTGCCAGAAAACACAGTGTGCGATGTAAATAAAAAAAACAGAATGCAATGCTTTTTAAGTGCCATAAACCAATATCTAATTCAAAACACAACATAGAACACATTTCAAATATTGCAAACGTGACATTTTACCTTTTCATGAAAAAGTTTAGCTCATGTTGAATTTGATGACGGCAACACAAAGAAGTTGGGACAGGGCCATGTTTGCATGGTGTAGCGTCCCCTCTTCTTTTAAAGAAAGCCTATAAACTGGGGAGACCAGTTGCTGAACCTCTGTCCCATTCTTGTCTGGTTCTAGTTATCCAACCTGGGTCTTCTTTGTCATATTTTGGGCTTCATGATGCGCCAAATTGGTGAAAAGTCTGGACTCCAGACAGGCCAGTTCGGTTTAGCATTGTCTAGCTGAAATATGCAAGGCCTTCCCTGAAAAAGATGACATCTGGATGGGAGCTTACGGCCCCGTTTACACGATAGGAAGACGCAGATATTTTCCTGCGGTTTGGCCTCTGATTTACACCAAAACCCTGTTTTTAATCACAGAAAACGATTATTTCTAAAACCTCCGGCCAAAGTGGAGATTTCTGATAACGCCGGTTATGTGTTGCCGTGTCAACTGAGAGAAACGGCGTTTTAGGTTCTTAAACGCCACATTATGCACCAGAAAATGCTTAACGTCATGCGAGTATGGAAGTTTTTCTGTGCCATCAGAGTTTGAATACGAATTTCTAATATTGAATTTTTACAGCATCAAAATAAGACTTTGAATTTGAAAAACCAACAGTGTAAAAAAATAAATAAATAAAAATCTAAAAACAAAAATCAGTGTAAAAAAATTCAACATCTAAAAATTCAGTGGAAAAAAATTCAACTTCAAAAAATTCAGTGGAAAAAGAACCAGACTCAACATCCGGGTAAACAGGGAGAAGCAATCGACCCCTGTCTCAATTCATCCAACGGCAGCCAATCAAGTTACGCTCCATTGGACAGATCAGCTCAATAGATATTGAGTAATATCTATTACTCAATTTTACTAACACAAATGGCAAATAAAGTAAACTCACTCGCACCATCACCCGCGTTGGTGGACATGGCTGATCTGTCCAATGGAGCGTAACTTGATTGCCGTTGGATGAATTGAGACAGGGATCGATTGCTTCTCCCTGTTTACCCGGATGTTGAGTCTGGTTCTTTTTCCACTGAATTTTTTTTTAGATGTATAATTTTTTTGCACTGATTTTTGTTTTTAGAAATTGAATTTGAAAAACCAAGAGTGTAAAAAAAGAAAATCAAAGTCTGATTTTGATGCTGTAAAAATTCAATATTAGAAATTCGTATTCAAACTCTGATGGCACAGAAAAACCTCCATATGCGAGCGCCTTATGTTTACAGTTTGTTTGGCTACTGATCAGGATTATCATGGATGATAAAGGGTTAAAGTTCTACTAATTTTTACGTTTGTGCAAACGATTCTGGCCTTATTGCATTTGCAACAACTGCTCTACATGGAGGAGCAGAGGCGAAGGATTGCACGGAGGTCAGCATTTTTACTGCATCTTTCCCTTCCAAGACATAGGTGCATTGCCTACCAACGTCGCCGCCGCCGGTTTTGGATCCGACCTGGGCGAACCGCGGTCTGGTGGGATTTATTTGTTATTATTTGTTGGTGTCGATTCTGAGCATTTTGATTGGCTTGCATGGCTTTATTCCTTTCCCTACACTGCCGCCAATAGGTTTGGCATAGTTATTATGGCACTTGACGGCGTATTTATTTATGTAAATGACAAGTTTTTTGAAAACGATGTTGTGTGCACGATGTTATTATTGAAAACGGAGGGGGGGAAATATTCGTTTCTCTAAATACCCGGCTATGTGTAAATGTGGCCTACGTTGCTCTAAAACCTGCATGCACCTTTCCAAATATTTATGTTGCCAGTTCCATAGGCACTACTGCACCCCTATACCATCAGAGATATAGGCTTTTGAACTGATAACAGGCTGGACGGTCCCTCTCCTTTCTACTTTAGAAAATAATTTCCCATTTCGATTTGTCTGAACGGAACAGCTTTCCGTTTTGCCTCAATCCATTTTAAATAAGCCTTACCCAGAGAAGATGGTGGCGTTTCTGGATTATGTTGACATGTGGCTTCTTCTTTGCAAGAGAGATCTTTAACTTTTAAATCTTTGTAATTTTACGTTGATTCTGAACATGCTCCACAATTTGTAGCTGTTCTATGACTTATATGACTGTGTGCATTAGCAGTGTATACAATGCTATCTGGCTGCAATGTCCTAACAAGCTGGTTCATAAATGTCCCCAAAGTTTTGGTTCTATTAAGACTTTTAGTTCAATTAAGACCTGTTATGTTCTAAAAGACCCAAATAGCAGCTGCTAGCCCTCAGAAAGAGTCCTGGACTCAAGTACAAAACAATCAGAGGTGTCCCGGCAGGGCAACATCACATGAGACGGGAGGAATGTTTGTTATCTCCAACACCCTGGGTTAAGGTCCTGGCCTCTGTCTGCACAGTGTTAATCATTCACCACCACTTTTCCATGTGTGCACCTTGTGACAGACGATTACGTCATGTAAAAGTAACCCGTATTCTGCGCTGCGGAGGTAAACATACTTAGCCTTTCTGCTCGGGCAACCTGCCCTGCGACAATCCAGGACAGTGCTGTGACTGCAGCGAGTGCCCCGATGTGCAGGAATGGACCTGTAGCCTGGAGAGAAAACAGGACACAGAAAAACAGACACACAGGTAAAACGAAAAAGATAGCGAGTTTAACATGGAGCAAAGGAAAAATGGAAACAAGGGTAAAGAAGATAAAGAGGCGTGGAATTACAGTCATTATCTTGTGCTAAGACACTGGCAACACTACTCAGAGAAAATAGCTGTTATTTGTAGAGACATTCAATTTTAATGGCCTCCGTTTCACTTGAATTGCACTTCCAACTCAATCAAACATTCCTGGTAGTGTACTGATCTCACATGGATGTACTCATTCTCAACTTTCCACAACTCACTGAATATTGATTAAGCTGTTAATTATTACGAGAGAATAGAGTAGTATTGTGTCACTAAAGCACAGCATACCCATTACATTTTGCTCCCAGTTCCAATGCTAATATATATAAATAAAATCAAGAACAATTCATTACATCGTTCTAGCAAAGTAAGTTTAAAGGGACTTGCAAGACAGAGAAATAAGACGAAAGAAAATATATATGCATACAAAAGACTGTTTAGATTATAATCTATGTGGTTAAAGTCTGGTTTGAAATGGGAAAAGGACAGACTGTTTTCTAGCCTGTTCATCACAAACTTAGCATCAGCAGTGATGCCTTGTCATCTCCAGTGGCTGTGGGGAATTCTCATAGTTTCTGACCTGCAGGGAGATGGGGACCACATCCCACTCTTGCCCCCATGTTTTATTGATAGAAATCACCCCAACGATGGTGGTGAGCAAAGCAGCAGTCACTCCTATCTGTGTGGACAGAGAGGAGGAAAAGAGAGACACTGTAAATCAAAGAGGATGTTACTTTGGAAAGATACGCACAAAAAAAAAAAAAAAAAAAAAAAAAAAAAAAAAAAAAAAAACACATAGCGGAATAACCTCAAATAGCTCCCAGGCCTTTCACACCCTGCACAGTGTTTGGTAACAGTATTTATTTTGCTGATAGCATACTAGGGCAGTCTGTACACTGAGCTTTCACAACCCTCCTGGGACAACTAAATCCTAACTGTAAGTTCAGGACAAGTTCAGCTGACCAGCAGTGAATGAGTGCACCTCGCAAAGGTGGCTCAGTGGTGAGAGTCGGTCGTCCAATAACTGGAAGGTTGGCGGTTCGATTCCCGCTCTCACCACTCAAAAAAAAAAAAAAGAAAAAAAGAAGATTGGTGGAACTGACAGCTGGAGGGTGTCAGTCCACCTCCTTGTCACAGCAGAGGTGCCCTTGAGCAAGGCACCATACCCCTGGGCTGTGAATGGCTGCCCACCGCTCCAGTGTATGGCATCTGTCTCTATGAGTGTGTGACCATGTGCATGTGTGTGTGTCAACAGGTGCCAACCTGGATGGGTTAAAAGCCGAGGACAAATTTCGTATGCATGCGTGACAATCTGATCTTAATCTTAAACACCAAGATAAAATGTATGTAAAAAAAAGCTTTTCACCAACCACACAAACAAGTACAGCCACTCAGTCTCACACATGCCACATTACCTTGTGGAGCCAGTGCAAATTCAACTGTTGTCCAAGTGCGACATGGCAAAGCGCTAAAACCTGAAAATAGTACAAGACACGCACCCACTTAGCGTAAAACTTTGAAAAGAAAAACAAGTCGGCTGCCTCACATATCCTAACATGTTTAAACAAGGCATTCTGATGTGCACACAATGTTCAACACCTCCTTATTAAGTATACTGGGGACTGACCATTAAAAATGCAACGTATGTGAAGCCTGCAGCAGTGGTGGCCAGGATGGGAACAGTGCCATCACTCCACTCCCCAGAGCTGTTGTACAGAGACCTGCAGAAACAAGAGAGATAATAAAATTTCTCGTCATGAGCGTTCATCCACATTCCATCATTTATACACAGTGTGAAGGCTGAGGAGAGTGCAGGCTTTGTGCTGTGTAACACGTGAATCTAAAGACTGACGAATCACTTGAAAGTAAATCAGTCCGAGTACGTATGAAACGCCAAAACCGATAACTGGATTGTGTTCAAACAATATATGAACCTTTGAAATTTGATGGCAACAAAACTTTGCGGAAAAGGTTGGTGCAGGTGTGGTTCTTCAAGGCCCTCCCTTGGCATCGCAGCAGTATCTGATGTATCAACAGCTGCATATACTGTATGGTTTAGCATTAGTAATGCCCTCACATGTGTACACGTTATCCAGGCCATGTGCACCAATACACCAGCCCAAAACAGATGCTTTTATAAACTACTGACGAATGACAAGCAGGAGGGTTCCCTTTTGAGGATGCAGCGATAAACTGATAAGCTCATTTCTATTTGTTTTCTCGAGTTTTACTTTGCCCATTATCACTCAAGAATCTCTCCCCCATTTATAATCTAGTGCTGACTGAGAGCTCAAAGATGGTTTTCAGTCATGTCCTTTGGGTACAGATGTTTTGTTTTTTAAGGTTTTGTTGGCTGTACTGGCCTTCATTTGAAAGTAGCTCGACAGGAAATGGGGTACAGAGAAAAACAGAGAGGGGAAGACATGCAGCAAAGGGCCACAGGCCAATCTCAAACCCGGGACGGCTGCGACGGGGCAAAGAGCCTCCGTCCATGTGCCGCCCGCTCATCCCAGTGAGCTAAGCATACAGATATTTATACTGTTAAACTATTTTCCCATGCAGACATTTATTTACTTTTCTTTTTCCCCCACAGCATAACAATCTCTTTGCTACTTTTACTTCACATCTTTATGCGTCTAATACCTCTCCTTACCTTCTCTTATCTTTTGTTGTTGATATTCCAACTTTTTCACACATCTTGCTAGCATAAAAAAAAATTAATGTTTGAAACAACGTGGTCAACATTGTTTTTTTTTTTGTTTTTTTTTTTTAAACACAAAGGCTGTTCGTAAGGAATGACATTGTGCTGAAAAACAACCTGCCAGCAATAACAGTTTAAAAGGCTAGAGGGAGTGGCTCATATAAAGTAATAAAACTAGTAGTAAAGTAGAGTTTGCTAGTCTAACAGATAACTGAGATGGGACAGATCTCAGACTCAGGACATCCTGTGAGAGACTGGTAAACCACTGAACACTGTTGACGTCTCAGAACCCTTTAACTTACACGCAGATCTAATCAAGTGCTCTTGACCTTTTCACTTTTTTGTTGCTGCAAGATAACACAGACGCTCCAAAGTGATCACAGACGTTATTACTGAGCCACAGGGAGAACAGGAACAAAAGAGATTATATCACTGTTATTAGTAATGGATGAATGGCATATTATCAACAACTGGTTTGTGTCTCATGGGAGGCTTCAGTACAGGAACAAATACATCAGGACAGAAGCAAACATCTGCCCGGATTAAGCTTTTTTTTTTTCTGCTTTTAAATCCCCCCATATAACCATGTTGCTCTGAGCTGTAAGGCTAAAAACTGTGACACTGTGTTTATAAATAGGTCCACAGCTGCAAAGAAAAGCATATGAGCGTGCCTCTATGTTTTGCCACTACAGCCAGGGCCAATAGCCTTAATCACACGTAAAGCCATATCGGTGATTCAAGTGGCACAGAGCCACAGAGGGGTCACTTAGTGCTGATGCCTCCTATGAATGCTTTTATACCGCAGATGGGCTGGGACACTCTGCTGCTCCATCGCCACAAGGTACAGTCTGAGAGCAGGGGCTCTGCTGCTGGGAGACCACCGCAAAATGCGGGAAGAAAAGCAGGGAATTTGCAATTAAAATTTGGTGGCTTTTAAAGCAAAAAATATGGAAAAAGAGAGAAAAAGAAACAGCGAAGTGAGAAATATCTTAATCACTACAGGGGAAGAGAAAGATGAGAGACTGTAATAGAGACAAAGGACAATAATAAGGGAGAAGGTGACATTGCAGAGGTCCCTGAGAGAGGGACGAGGAGGGGGGATGGGAAAGGGAGCTGGAGAGAAAGATCAAGATATGGGACTAAATGGGACACAACAGTAACCACCGTATACTAGAGCAAGTAAGACTTTAAACGACACATATTCTCAATGTTTTTACCACTATATTGGAATGTTGAGGACAGAGCATCTTTAGATCTGCTGAGATGCTGAAACAACAAATAGTCAAACCGTGACTTTATCAAACCGTCATTTGATAAATGATTTCTAATTACTGGGTCCTTGTATGCATTTATGAATTAAAGAGTAAACCAAATTAGTGTCCGCCAATAAATGTGTAAGAAAATCACAGGACTGTTTAAATAAAAAGAAAAGAAAATATATTTACATATTTCTCCAACTACACTGCAGAAATTGATCAAACCATTAAAGCAGGGTGGAAGCCTAAGCTGAACTCCCATTTTCAATACCTCCGATGGAACTCATCAACACCCGATATAACCACATGAGAACAGGTTTAAAGTGAGAAGCCTTTGTTAGAATGGGACAAAATGGCAACTAAAACACTTCCTCACTTGGTACTCCTCAATAATAAAAGCTTCACTGTCCCAACTTTTTATCTACTTACTTATTTTTCTTAGTGTTGGATGTCTGAAACGCAAACATGAATGTACGTTTATAAATTGAATTTAATTAATGGCATAAAAACATTAAGTATTTTACGGTCCAACGTAAATGCAAGAGTCAGGGCACGGCATGGCATGCCCCCCCCCCAATTTTCTACACTCTCCCAACTTTTTTTCGATTTGTTCTCGCTCAACTGAAAACCCATTAAATGAGCTGGAACGATGCCATAAAACCGTGTTAATGTGGGGCTGAGTGATGTGAAGTACAGGAAATGTTGGATGAGCCGTCTCTGTTATGTGATGGCGAAGCTCAGATTAACGCAGACGACAGATTCAAATTGTGATTTAGTAAATCAACAGGCAAAAAAAAGTTTGACTTGACAACACACGGGGTCACGGGGAGGGGGGGCACTCGGGTTAGTTGTGTACTCACCAGTTGAACTCGTTGTAGTCATTGTGTGCCTCCAACCAGAAGTAGAACCAGACGAGCAGCAGACAGAAGGTGAGGAGCAGGATGAGAGACCACAGCAGCTCCCACTTTAAGAGCACACACATAAAAAAAACAAATACAATAAATTATTATTGTATTCTTTTATCTGACAGCATGACTTATGCCCTTTTGAACAAATCATTTTATATCCCCCCACGTTCAGTGTGACTCCCTGCACTGAAAAGCATGACTTCACTAAATCATTTTCAGAGAGTTTCGAGTTAACTTTTAGCAGACTTACGGTGAAAATACGGAGACAGCCTGGCAAACTGACCCCTGCAGAGGGTATTCCCATATACACTTTGCTAATTATTAACGAATGATTTTTAATAACTTTACACGTAACCTAACTAATTACAGTCCTAATCTCTTATGCACTTTTGCACCGTGGCAAATGTTAAATGGACTACATCCTCAAACCCCCCTCCCCAACTCATTTCCAGCTTTCACAGCGTACTTTAAAAAATGTCTCTGTCTCAGCCTGGAAACGAGAACTTTTCTTTGTTTTAAGAGAACTTAATGCACACTGGAAATTTGGCCGGATTAAGCTAGAATGTTACTGTCGGATCACAGGTTTATGGCCGATGTGTTCACTTGTTTAAGCAACCTAAGCATATTGGCCAGAATGAGTGCCAAGGATCAGATCACTATCGCCTCAAACAGCTGAACTGGTGTGAATGTGTGGGTTTTTTCAAATGTTGTACGTAACAACGCTAAACCATAAATAACAATAAAATTCTCAGCCCATTTTTTTTTTTTTTTTTTTTAAAAAAAGGTCATGTTTTGATCTCAAGTTAGTTTAAAAATGGCTTTTTACACGATGGAACGAGGGATTATTTCAGTTTTCCTGCACAACAATGATCGTTTTTTCTGAAAAAAGAGAAACAAGCCTGGTGGAATCTGGATTTAATCCTCTTCTATTTTTGGACATGGCCTCTGAAGAACAAGTGTAAGACAAAAAAAAGTTATATAAGAAGATCCTCCCCACTCACATACAAGGGGGGGGGGTCATCCACTTTGGCCACTTGTCTTTTTCACAAGAGAATTCATCCTTAAAGGACAAGACCGTTTTTTTGACATTGGGCCCTTGATTTCACATTATAACATGATGTTCTACTCACCCCTGCTTGTTGTTGGTAATTTGGAGCTGTTCCGAAGATATTCGAGAGGCGTCTGGCTGCTCTCTTGAGATATTTGGCCATGAAACGGTTTCCTATGGGCAACGTTATACAGGCACAAACTATGCTGTTTATAATTTATTAATTACTGTACATTAGCACTGATAACGTGGAGGTGCGTCGCTTCCTTAAAAAAATCCGGGTTACTGTAATTTTGAATTTTTGTCGTAAAGTGGGTGTTACTGACGTCATCGTCGTGCTACTGCCACAGACAGCCCACAGACCTGCTGCCTATTTATTCATTCGGCTAAAATTCAAAATTACAGTAACCCGGATTTTTTTAAGGAAGCGACGCACCTCCACATTATCAGTGCTAGTGTAGAGTAATTAATAAATTATAAACAGCATAGTTTGTGCCTGTATAACGTTGCCCATAGGAAACCGTTTCATGGCCGAATATCTCAAGAGAGCAGCCAGACGCCTCTCGAATATCTTCGGAACAGCTCCAAATTACCAACAACAAGCAGGGGTGAGTAGAACATCATGTTATAATGTGAAATCAAGGGCTCAGTGTCAAAAAAACGGTCTTGTCCTTTAAATATATGTCACTCAAAGAAAAACGCTCAGCAGTTATTTGTTATGTTATATGTTGAAGTGCACACACACACACTTACTAACATAAAGGTTGTCTCAGAGCCATCAGATAGCAGTACAGATCAGTTACAGAGAGATTACCTAGTCTGCTGGGGCAAAACTTCATGTGTGTGACGGGCCTCACTGATGAGAGAGCAATGACCCTGGTTCCCATGCTCCCTAATGACTATCTGAAAACACCTGGGAGATCTGACCCACGCCTGAGAGGGGGGCATTGTTCTTTCCGCTGTGTCCCTCCATCAGCCTCCAGCTCCTCTTTTTCTCTGACTAACGATGAGACCTGAGACCATGCAGTCAAGAAGTCACCTACACCAAGATCTTCACGAGTAACTCCCACCGCATATTGCGTTGAATGTGTTTCTTTTCATGAAATCTTAGAGTGGTAACTCTTTAAGAGATTTGTTTAATGGGACATTTAGGCTATAGCTTGCATGTCCCGGTCTGGTCTCTCTACCGCCAACTCCTGCCTGACAATGTTATTCTCTTAGCTTTGGCTTTCTTACTGAGTTGGGAGTCTCCGGCCATCCTGTTTTTGGTTTTTGGTCAGTTTAGTTGGTTTTGAAGTTACGGCAGCAGCCCGGTTCCTGTGGCTCGCCACGTGGTTGGTTTATGGCCTGCTCTCCCTTTTGTTTATTTTGGCCAGGGCTCCCATCTTCCTTGCAGGTTGTAAGTATTCATTTTTATTAAACTTTCCTTCCTTTTTTCCTCGCAGTGGTTCTGTATGTTCGGCTTCCTTTGAGTCCATGTTTGTTTTAGGCACCGTAACAGATCCCTAATGGGTAGAATTTTACCCGCAGAAACAGCAGATGTGGGGGAACAGAGTAGATAACTTTGGCCTTGTTTTACAAACACTGAATGGGAATGAAAACACTGCTGTGATAAATCACAACTCTTACACACAGCTGCTTGACCGGGGCTGTGAGCCACAACAGCAACAGGACTAAAGAGCAGTTCTTTAATAACTGCCTGCATAAGTCTACCTTCCCCTGAGTGACTTCCTGCCGGAACTATTTTATTCGTCTTTAAAGGCTCAGCAAGTCCAATACAGCGGATTACATTTGAGGCAACTAATAATGCATTTATTAAAGAAGCTTATTGGATTGTTCCCATCTGTGTGCAGCAATGCTCTTATGAAGTTTAGGATTTCAGAAACACTTGAAAAGACAACTCAAAGACCGTGTTGCCTCTTTGCTTTTTAACGTCAGCTTGGTATTTGAGCTCCGCCGCTTCCTGCACATGATGAAGTTCAGTAATAAAGCAAAATGGGATGAAGTTCATTTTAGTAAATACCTCCAGATACCAGAAGGGAACAAAGTTCCTCTTAATCATTTTACAACACCAATGGTAATTTACAACAAGCTTAGTAGAAACCTACGTTAGCGTGCAATAAAAGTCAGTGGAGGACTAATTTATTATGCTTGTGATAGATAAGCATATCAGCAGATTAGCTTACTTTCAAAAAAACTTTAGAGAAAATATACGGACACTTTCTAGGTGGTTCGTGGGGAGAAATATCATCCATCAGGGTATAATGTTGATACACAATTAAGGCAGAAAAATGCAAAAATACTGCAGCATTACTGCCCATCGTGTGGATCACATGGGCAAGCCTGAGGACGGTGCTGATGTCGTGCAAATATAAACACGGAAACTTTCAGAACACTTGAATGATTACGAGCGTTTCGAGGTGGTAACTCTGAATTCGTGGTCCACAGTACATATTGATGTTTTAGTATTTCATTTCCATACCGTTTATCTACCGTAGACAGATTTTAAGGCCTTTTATAAGGATCTTTTTTTTTTTTTTTTTTTTTTTTTTTAAAAAGCCTGCCACTTCTTCTTTTTGCTCCATGTGTCCAGTTTCCTCTTTTTTTGGGGGGGCACACAACGTACTCGGACTTATTATTTATTAGAACTTGTTATTTTTGGCATTTTTTAAAAATGCAACCAACGAATGGTCATCAACCTGTGCGTCTTTGTGACAGGCTGCAAGTAACAAGACCCCTTAAACAATTTAAGTGCAGACACGACACTGGCTCATCCCTTGAGTTAAGTGCCTTTTCTTTTTTGAATAGTTGAAGGATTCACAGGTTACTGTTCAATGGCTCAATAAATAAAATACTTTCCTCTGAAAATGGTTAGGTCAAAGGACTGGACTCAAAATAAACGAAAAAAAAGAAAAAAAACGCCAATGCTAAAAGAAACTTTGAAAGACCTTCAGAGAACCTGGAGAACTGTTGCTCAAGACTACTTTGAAAGACTTCACAAAAGTCTGGTTCCTGGGAAACAAAAGATACAGAAATAGGGGTAGGTCAACACTTTTCTACAGTACTGTATTTACACTCTATCACATGTGTGTATATACACACATACACACCCTATGAAACACCCTTGTATATGCATGTAATGCCAAGCACCAACTGACAACAAGCATTACCGTTTCTTTTTCCAAAACAGATATTCAGTGTTGACGTGCAACATCAAGTTGATGAATCGTTGATATAATATTAGACAAGATCAGATCAGTGTAAAGTCAAATGCAGCACAGACAACAAACAAATAAATGATTCATTCAATTAAGTATGACAGCTTGACTCAGTATGCTGGCGTACCTCAACATGCCAACACTGTGGGACGCTCTTGAATTTCGACTTGCTGCCAAAAGTGAATACAGACAAGAAAGAAAATGTTTAGCTCTCGTCTTTTGCTCCTCCTCTTATAAGGCCCGACATCAGATGCCTCCCTCTTTGTCCCCATATTCACTGGACTCGACACCTCAGTCACTTGTCACATTCCTCGACATAGCCTGATAAGTCCCCTGGCATTTCAGAGGGTTGGGGTTAGAGCCACGCACGCAATGTAAAACGGTCTGCAAACAACCCAATGGCCACCCTGGTAATCAAAACATAAGAAATCTTGTCTGTGCGAGACTAAAATGAATATATACACAGAGATATTACAACTGACATACCTCTTACAGACACACATGATCAACATTAAAGGAGAAATCATGCTGTGTTCCAGACACAGTCAGTATTCAAAAATGCAGGCTGACCTTATATTGCTTCTACCTTTTATTTCTGTCAGAACCACTCTCGTCAAAACGAGACGAGAACAGAGATGAATTTCAGAAGCTTATTCTGAATGCATACAATTTATGTTTGGCGGTATGGCTCTGTTCGGAGGAAGTTCCCGACTTTCCCATGAGCTCCATGGAAGCCAAGACAGGGAACAGCAGCATCCTCAGGTGGAGTGCCTTCCATTTGCTGTAAAGGCAACAAACCCCCTAGAACAGAGCAAGCAACAATGACAACAGTATGACATTGTTTGGCAATGAGAAGTCGGTGGAGCAGGGGAGGTGGTGGGTGCAAGCAGAGAGCAAAAAAAAAAAAGCAGTGACAGCAAACCAAGTTTAAATGAAGTGCCCCAAATGCTAGCATCCAATTGCAAGCATCAGTTGATTACCCATTGAGCGCAGCTGGCCATAAGGGTTGGGTCGGCGTCAGCCAATAGGCAAAGGGCGCGTTGACTACGTGGTCCCGCCAGAACTAACGCGATGCTCCATTTCTGGCAGAACCACTCGTCAAAACGAGACGAGAACAGAGATGAATTTCAGAAGCTTATTCTGAATGCATACAATTTATGTTTGGCGGTAT
This sequence comes from Odontesthes bonariensis, assembly GCF_027942865.1. NCBI lineage: Eukaryota > Metazoa > Chordata > Actinopteri > Atheriniformes > Atherinopsidae > Odontesthes > Odontesthes bonariensis. Next base: position 26,811,943 of record NC_134514.1, on the reverse strand, counting down.
GGCTCTGTTCGGAGGAAGTTCCCGACTTTCCCATGAGCTCCATGGAAGCCAAGACAGGGAACAGCAGCATCCTCAGGTGGAGTGCCTTCCATTTGCTGTAAAGGCAACAAACCCCCCAAACAGACCATACTGAAACGCAGCCAGCCAATTGGATTGTTGCACCAGGGTGTCCTACAACCCCCCAACTGACCATACCGGAATGCAGCCAGCACATTGGATTGTTGGACCAGGGTATCCTACCCCCCCAATGATTTATTAGCTACCAACGTGTGACACCATTATGATTAGTAGTAGTAATATTACAAAATAATTATTAAACCGCGACTAAGCTTGACGTTAAAAAGGTGGAACTGCCGTAGGCTCACATTAACACAGACTGAAATGTGATGCGAGTATTTAATTGGGGCAAGCATTGAACCACTTAGGTACACCATAAAAATATATTCGGTCTCCACAGCAGCGACAGCGCTTTGCGGCAGGGCAAAGCAGAGCAAGATCCAGGCAAAGCAGAGCAAGATCCAGGCAAAGCAGAGCAAGATCCAAGCAAGCAGAACAGGATCCAAGCAAGCAGAGCAACATCCGATCCAAGACAGCAAAACGAGAGCCAAGCAAGCAGAACAAGATCCAAGCAAAGCACCATCCAAGCAAAGCAGAGCAACATCCAAGCAAAGCAGAGCCTTAACACACTTCACCTGACCACCTAGGAAGTTAAAGTCACCGTGAGCTTGCATATTTTCCTATCCACACAATTAAAAAGCCATAAAGCATGACACAATGACCTCTGTCATTGCTGTTCGTGCCATCAATTCCGGGAGCGGTTTTAATGATTTGACTTCATCCCAAATTTATTTGCGATCTTAATCAGCATCTTTCATGCAAAGTTAAGCCCTACCAGTGGCTCTTGTTTTATTTAACAGAGGCACAGCTGCACAATTTTTTTTAATATACCAGTAGGCAGCTATTCTAAGTGGAAAAACCTTTCAATAACCCATTGAAAACTACCTTCCCAACAGCACAAACTCCAGCTAGCTGAAACATCAGCTTATAGCAGGTTTAAGTAAAAATACACTGAAAATCTAGCTGTGGCAAGATGACACGTAGCATGGCAACTTGCATCAACAGGGCATCACAATGGCTTTAGTAAGCAGAGAAACAGGATGCCATTTATTTCAAACTTCCATGAAGACCGGCAGCCTCCAAAATGACAAAATGAGAAGAGGCAAGTGCTTCCTAACACGAGCACATCACATGCATAAGTCGTATACAAATTCCCAGAGCAACACTCAGTATTTGCAAGCAAGAAACTAAAGGGAAGAAACAAAAGCCTCCAGTGTTTCCTGCAACATGTTTCTCAGAGGTTCATCCTGCACCAGTACTTACTGGACAGATTGCTCTTTTATCAGTTCACAGCTGAAATCAGCTTTTACAGGCTGCTTCTCACAGAAGGAAAAAGGACAACGCTCCTCCTGAAGGGATAAAGGCTCGTGTATACTTCGCAGCAGTGTGTCGCAGTGAGCTTGTCGCAGACACGACGCAGTTTTTTTTTTTTTTTTTGCCTTGAAGCGCTGTCTGCACTATGTTAATCCCACGCCACAACGCAAGAGGGACAATCACGAACAAGCTAGGATTGTGGGTGTTACGGTTACGGAGGTCATTCAACAACAATGCGACTGGACGAATGCGCACTTTGATTGAGATGCAGCTGATCGATCTAGAAATAGAGAAATATTGCTACTACTGGAGATGGCAGAGAGGGAAAGAATCGTCACGGTTAGCACGGTTAGCGTCAGCCGGTTAGCAACCCGGAAATACGCATAGTGTAGAGCGGATGTAGAGTTGACCAATCAGAGGCCTCCTTCTCTCCTCCCTGCGGCGATGTCTGCGGTGAGTTACAATTTTGAGGAGGTGCACCAGAGTGTCTGCGTAGTGTCTGCGTAGTGTCTGCGTGGGGGGGGGGGGGGGGGGGGGGGGGGGCATGTCTGTGTTAACTGCGACACACACGCAGACGACCTGGTTTCCGAGTATAAATCAGGCTTAGTTGTGGCATCAACCGTGGGGACGATGGTTGAAATGTTTTGATGTCATGCAAATTAGCATGCCATTTGCTGCGCAAGAGCCAATCACAATCAGGCTGGTGTTACGCGAAGTGGCCGGACGCTTGTCCACAAAGCATCACAAACATATGCTGTAGAACTGCTACAGATGTCAGATCCTTTAAATCATCGAGTGCATCACTGATCTCAAGTGCCATCTTGTGTTTATGCTCAAGCCTTTAAACACAAAACTGTTGGACGCATTGTGCCTGAAATTGTCCCCTAAATGGCCCCAAAGAACGAGTTAGGATGGCAGGGATTGTTTGGACGGGAAGCACAAAGCCAAGTTGGCCAGTACGTATGATTCTCTTAGTATATGAGCATCGCAGCTCACACAGCAGTGCTCAGGAGAGCAGTATGTATCCTTATGATATGGTGTTATTTGTAGCTTAGAGGACTGCTTTATAGAGCATAAGACTAGCTATCTTATTGTCAATTATAGAGCGTTAAATAAAGGATTCCTGTTAGAGGCAATAGCTGTGTTTTACTGGACAAGTCTCTTTAAATCGCTCTATATGAGCGTCTGTAGAGACCTCCACTGTTTAAAAATTTATAATTCCCAGAGCTCATTTACCAGTTGAATAATTATTCAAAGGTAGTTCAGTCAGCCAAGTACACTTAGGCTCCATTGTTTAACGATTGCCTAGCTAATCAGCCTCTTACTGCTGCTTTTGTTAAGCAAAAAAATGCAGCTAAGTAGTGAAGTTTCACTGTAGGTCTCTGGAGGTTGTTATACGACGAAGTGCATTCAGGGTAGCATCCTGATGTTCTTCTCTTCAGGATCAAAACCTTTTCAGGGCCTATCAACGATGAGCCGAATTAATACAAGCAGAACATACATGAGCAATAATAATCACAGTGGATCTACATGAGATCAATTCGACCACAGCCACAGTTGGGCTTCATTCACAAAATGCTTTTGTATCCATCCATTATTCATCCATTGAGCATGGGATTCAGTTCATGACACCGTGGTCATTTCAGCAGCAGAACAGCTCTGACTTTGCATTCTCCATGCACAGAATTGATTCTCCCTCTACTGAGTTCACAGTGAAACCCTGAAAACTTGTCAATGAATCTCTGATTTTATTATAAAAGCACTCACTTCACTTTACCTGGCAGCTTGCATTCAATACAGTGGAAAAAAATAAAAATAAAATAGACTTGTTTGCTGGTGGATAAACGAGCAATGCTGTAGCTAGCAACTGAGAGGAGGAACTAGTCCAAACAATGTTTCCGACATTGACCGAGGAAAGGCAATAGTTGTTAATCCTCTGACTCACATCAACTCCCACTGTATCCACAGGCACAAGCACTCACACCCGACACGACAGGTGACGCTGCACCCATGCAGACAATGCCGATCAACAGCGTGTGCGCCAGAGGCGCGCGCTCCACCTTAGAGCATCACCGCGAGGATCCACGGACCAATAGTCACGCAAAATCATGTGAATCGGTGTAAAATAAGCCGCGTGTCTAACCGCGGCAAGCCCTGCCACGTACAGGAGCCCGCCGCGGCCTACCTTGACTCTGACTGCGGCGCGCTGTGACAGCTCGCCCGGTGTCGCGTCTTGGCTCGGCTGAATGTCCTCCACGCGTCCATCTCAGCCGAATCTCAGCCGAATCTCAGCCGGCAGCGGGGATCCATGCCGGACGACAGGGTAAGCAGCACAATAATAATACTAGCATACGCGCGTATGCTAATCGGAGTTACGTCTTGTAAGCAGAAGCAAAACTTTTTGCCCCTACGCGGGGAGCTGCTGTGGAAGGCTGCAAGCAGAGAGCAAAAAAAAAAGCAGTGACAGCAAACCAAGTTTAAATGAAGTGCCCCAAATGCTAGCATCCAATTGCGAGCATCAGTCGATTACCCATTGAGCGCAGCTGGCCATAAGGGTTGGGTCGGCGTCAGCCAATAGGCAAAGGGCGCGTTGACTACGTGGTCCCGCCAGAACTAACGCGATGCTCCATTAACCCTGTTAAATCTGATCACTGCTCTGCTCTGAGGGGATTGCTTTCCTGCTCTTGTTTATCACTCTTACAGGATCAACAGCACGGCTCCTAAACTAAACTCAAGATGTGACTTCAGCAATCACAGGAAGTTCCAGCCAGTCAGAAGCAGCACAAACTTCCTCTCTTTGAATTATCATTCTACACATCTCACGAGGTATATATTTAGGCATCTACTGGATGTATGGATAAAGTGTTTGAGGATGACAGCACAAAACTACATAAAGCACAAGGCACCTACAATCACCTTAAGAATATATCAAGGTTAAAAGATCTGATGTGTCAGCAGGACCTGGAAAAACTAGTCCATGCATTCATCTTTAGTCAGCTTGATTACTGTTACAGCATCTTTACAGGTCTACCTAACAAGTCAGTTAGACATCTGCAGCTCATTCAGAACTCTGCTGCTTGAGTCCTTACTAAGACCAAAAAAGTGGACCACATCAGTCCAGCTCTGAGGTCATTACACTGGCTGCCTGTCCATCAGAGGATAGACTTTAAAGTTGCTGAAAGATGCTGGTCTATAAAGCTCTGAAAGGTCTAGGACCAAAATACATCAGTGACCTCCTGACCCAGTATCAAACTTCTAGAACCCTCAAGTCATCTGGATCCGTTTTTTTAGCAGTTCCCAGAGTCAGAACCAGACATGGAGAAGCTGCATTCAGCTTCTTTGCTCCACATGTCTGGAACAAACTCCCAGAAAGCCTCAGATCAGCTGAAACACTATTTTCAGACACACCTATTTTCAGATGCATTTGAATAAAGCTCCAAATCTGAAGCTTGAGTTTGAAAAACCTAATCACATTTTAACTACCGATTTGATCGATTGTTCTTATTTCTTTCTTTTTTGTTTAAATTTCAAATCATGCTTTTTATTTCTACTGTTTTAATGTCTCTGTAAAGCAGTTTGAATCACCTTGTTGTTGAATTGTCCTATACAACTAAACTTGCCTTTCCTTGTATATATGACAAGGCAGAATGCAGCTTTGGAATATTCTAATTACTGTAGAAGAATACGTTAACTGATATGCAGGCTCGTTATGTGCTGATGTTTTAGTGAAGCAACATACAGGACGGATCCCTGATGCTTTACAGACTCGGATTTTATTTGAAAAATAAATCTACAAGCAAACTACAAGCATCTTTCCATGGTCATTACTGATATAACTAAAAGCAGAAGCAGTTGTACAGCATCAGGCAACAAGGTGGTCACGATGCAAGGATGAACAAGCTAAATACAAAAAGCAAGAAAAACTACCAATAGGGAGAAAGTATATACAAAAATAACACAATGAGAAAAAGTAACACTGGAAAATCTAAACTGTATCAACAGATGGTCCTATTTTGAACTCAAGTAGAAAATATTGTGCGAATGATCAATATAAAAACAGAGGGTCTAAATTACTATTAACAAGGTATTGAGACTTTGAACAGATATGAAATAGAAAGCAGGTTCACCTCAAAGTCCGAGTCCAAGTGCAAAGTAAAAAAAATAAATAAAAACAAGCCAAACAAAAAACTAAGAGCTACATCTCAGACTCTACGGGCCTCAATTAGCATGTTAAATGTTAAAGTTTTTGATCACAAAGATGGGGAGAGTCTCTTCTATCTGAAATTAACATGGCGACACAGTTTAGGTTTGTGAAGTTTCCTCTGAGGAAATGTACAGCCCCAGCTTTGGTGAAAAGCAGACAGCATATCAGCACAAACACCTCACACGTGACGGAGGGTTGATGATTTGGGCTTGTTCTGCGGCCACGGGACCTGAACACCTTGCAGTCATTGAGTCGACCATGCACTCCTTTGAATACCAAAGTATTCCAGAGTCAAATGGACAGCTGAAACAGCATCAAATCTACAACAAAATGGCTGACTTATAAAAGAATCAAGGTGTCGCAATGGTCCACTAACATCCTGAGGTGGGAACTTTTATAAACAAATCCTCAGTGACGTGAAACAACTTTGGAAAGAAGAGTGGGCCAAATGACTTTAAGTTACTGTTGCAAAAGGTGCTTCTACAAGCTAATGTATCATGGAGTGTACTTTGTTTTTCACATGAGGCTTCGACACTTTGGTTTCGGTGAATAAATAACGACATTAATTGAACAGATAATGACACTGTTCTATTTCGTATGTTGTTTATCTAAAATGTTGTATTTACCCAATTCTAAGACTTGGTGAGGACCAGATGATTATTTCTAAGGTCCCAATAAGTAAAACCTTTCTTGTACTTTCTTTCTCACATGACTGATTATCCCAAAGAAAACTAATCAACTAACACTGATTTTCAATTTTAATGAGATAATAACTGAATTGCCAGATAAAACCTCACTAAAGCCCAGACATGCGATAATAAATCAGCAGGCATCTCAACAATTATCTGATTTGAATTCTTCTCATTTGATCTCCTAATCTTTTCCCCTTCAAACTGTCGTTGCACAAAGCAAATGAAAACAACTACGTGCTGTTTTATAGAACAAGTGCCGACTCTGTTCCTTTATCAATATATTTCACAGGCCAGGTTCTGTACGATCAGTGTCCAATAAAGGAAGAGCGGCTTTGCTTCCATTTTTGAAGCCTTTGTGTGTCTGAATGGTAAAGACGGGCTAAATGGAAATACTCTCAATTATTACTGAGATGCCAGATCGGCTTGCACTGCATGACGTGAGCCGTCTTCCTACAAAAGCAACTTGAACACGGAGAGAAGCAACTTCACAGAAGACAGAAAGTCGGTCTGAATGACTCGCTGCAGCGAAGAAAGAAAAATTGGGTGATCCACTTGTGGTTTATGAATGAGACCAACAGTTGTTTCACCGTGATATTCTCAGTTCTCACGCTTCTGTGATTCGTTCAGGTCCATTTACATGCACCTGATACCCGCCCTTGACTGGTCACAGTTTGTTTACTGGGATTGTTAAAGATGCAGTCTTATGTGACATCACCTCAGCCAGAGCCACCGTGAAAAAGTCAGCTCAGGCTGAACCAGGTTTTATCGGTCTACAGCAGCTGATAAATTCAGTGAAATATTTGCTCTCAATTTTTGATGTAAGCAAGGTGAAAATAAAGCGTTAAAAAAGGTGGTGGGGAAAAAAACCTCTCCTATTAGATCAGTTGAAAGGAAATGGATGCGAGTGGGCTCCCTGCACCGGAGTCAAGACAAATGCTGTCCCGCAACATAAAACAGAGGATAAGCGCCTACGAAAGGAGAATGCTGACTAAGCACTTTACTATCAGTTGGCCTGAAAAAAAAAGAGAAAGAAAAAAAAAAAAACACTTGCGAGAGGAAACAGAGCTACATGGTGTCCAGTTTCCTACAAGCAGGAGGAAAAAAAAAAAAAAAAAAAAAAAAAAAAAAAAAAAAAAAATCAATATATTGTTAGTAAGATATACTTTCTGCATGAAAAGATGGTGAAGGTCTCTATTTTTACCAGCCTGTGTTATCTGTGACTGTTAACACACCTCGTGTGGGTTTAATGCAGGTCATCTGCTTTCCTCAGATGATCAGTTTGTGTGCCAAGGGAAGCAACTATTGTCTGTGTCCTAGGTTTCTACTGTTCTACATTATGGTATGTGGGTATAAATAAATAAATCATCCGGCCCAGCGCCTGAGTGCATGCGAGTGCACATACGGGTATGTGCGGTGTGTCTGAGTTTGTTGCAGCAACACAACCAGTTCATCCTTCCTCAGTAACAGAGATGAAGGGCAGGGCAAACGGATCATCCTGAGCAGCCGGTAACACTTATTTGTTTTATGTGTCTTATACTAGAAAACAGAACTGTGGAGCCAAACTGATTTATCATTTTGTTAAATTATACTTTTTACGTATCACCGTTTGCTCATATTTTCTAAATTAAGAATTAAAGTGTTAACATTTATTGTATTTCGGGACAATTTGCGAATTGAACTACATATCCCGACACATAGGATTTGTGTCACCACATTTCACCGAACACAAAGAATTGTAACCCCTCCACGGCACACTCGGCTGTATTTTCTGCAAGCAAGTGACTGCCAGGCTTGTGGCTTTATACTTGCTTCACTTCCACACAGAGGACAGACAGGAAATATTCATAAAAAGCGAACGCTGATTTAAAAAGTGCAGATTGTTGGAGATTGCTGATAAGTGGAAACAATAGAGCATTATAAAGTTCAAGGTTATTGAATGGGGTACGAGCCAAGAAAAGATAATTGTCTCTGCTGAGAGACAAACATCAGGATGGCACAACTCAAGCCAGAGGTACAGGTTCAGTTAATGCTTAGGATAGATTGTGTTGTTTTGTTAACAAATTCAGCAAGCTTAAAAACATCTCACTTCCTACACAGCCATCCTGTTAAAAACACTCCAATTCATGTCACAATAATAGATTCAAGCTCACCAGCCAGAATTCAACTGTTTCTTTTAAACTGATGTCAAAAATGTAAGTGGTAGGTGATCAGAAAATGTGCAAAGCAAACAAATGGAAAGGCTGTTTTTCAAAAGCAGCGGTACCGAAAAGGTTAAAGTGATCATCCTACATTGATCTCTCGCTCAGGACAGCCGCGTGCTTATTGTGGGAAATGGCCTCGACAAAGTAAATTGCACTCTTACACAACCAGATGACCAGCTCTCATTCACTGCCAACCTGATGTAAGCCCGCGTGCACAAATGAGGGTGTACGCAGCTACTAATTATCCTGCGAGATAATAAGTGGAAAGCATAGACGGCCTCAGCTCTGTCTACTGCTCCCCTAACCTTTGTTGTTTCAACTATTCCATGTAGCTGAACATCAAACCATAAAGAAAGGGTTTTCCTCACAGAAACATACAACATGGGACCCTAGAATAAATCTGCAGAAACTATTCAATATTTGTTATGACAACCTTTTTAACATTACAAACAAAATGATTTATCTCGTTATGCTGCGGCTGTTAGGTCTGTGTAAGCATCTTATGGAAGTCGCCACAGTTCTAGATTTAGACTTTTTCTGTCTCCTCATACAATCCCAGACTGAAGAAAGACCTTCACTGCATCACTGAGTCAGTGACTGCACTCTGGGTCTCGATGTCATGCCGTATTTCTGATGGCTTTGAGTCATCGATAAGAATCTAAAACTAAAACCTTTGGACACTACGGTAAATGTACAGTATTGCACACTTTTAAACAAACTACAGTAACACGGCTTCTCTAATTGGAGTGGCAGACTGGCAAAAGAGGCTTTCGACCGCCTCTCACCTTGGTTGTGTCATCATGGGAACGTTGATAGCGTTTCCATCGGCAACCGTAGATCCCAGTGATACACGACAAACACAGCTGGCGCTCATAGACCTGGAGGGGTTGGTGTTTCACCATGCTCCTTCAGTCAGTCCTGCTTCCAGAGCCAGAGCTAACATCCCACTGGCTACACAGTATCCTGTAAGAAAGAGAGAAAAAGAACATTAATGCTGACGTAAACCGCATCACAAAAAACTGTCAAGACCACGAAGACTGACAACTCATGGAAGACGAAGTTACTACGGTAACACGCCTGGCGGACAGAAAGCACACGCAGTCCTGAAAAGCACCAGGCCTCAACGAGACAAAACCCAGCATCAAATTAAGACCTTGTTTCAGAGACCCCGTTTCCAATGACAACTGAAACCGTAAGGAGCTTTCATCAATAGGCTCAGGGAGAGAAAAAGACAAATTAAATTGAAAGGGGTTTGGAGAGGCAATCATCTATTGAACATCACATTAAATCACAGAGACCATGAATAGATCACCCAGTCGGCGCGTGTCCGGGCCAAAAGATATCCTTTCATATCGGGTCCATCAAGCTACACAGAAACTTCAGTTTGCAGAGTCAAACTCAACAACTGTAGCTTAGTACAACTGTAAGGGCCAAGATGGTGACTAAAATGAGATCAAAAATAAAACAAAACAATAATTCTGTTCTGTGTTGACAGTAGACATGTTCTCAGAAACTTCCGGTTCGCTGCACTAACTTTTCAAAACTGCTCCTAAAAAAAATAAATAAATAAGTGTGGCATCTCTGTATCATGTAACACTTGATACTGTACATTTCTGTCTGGAGGGTATCGGTATCAGGCAGGCATTCAGATCTACCTGTCGCACATGTTTAGATAAAAGACAAAACTCCACATCCCTTCCTTGCCCATCTAATGCAGTCTTATTGGAACGTACCAGGCTGTGTTAAGTAATACAAACACAGATAATACAAGTTCTAGCTTAGTTCTCCCACTGAGCTGCATCAGATTCAGCAAGGAGAAGCTGTAATCAGCTACAATAACAATAATATTACTTTTTTTTTTTTTTAATTTATTGCCGACTGTTAATGCCACTAAACCTCACTTCCCAAGGACATGATAGAGCCTGTTGTGCTGCAGCTACAGCTGCAAAATACGCACATCGGTTAACTTGATTATGGGGTTGATGGTGCATCTCGGCGTTTTCAAAACATAAGCGGTGCTTTATTAAAAAAAAAAAAAAAAAAAAAAAAAAAAAAAAAAGGTACAATTGTTAAAAAAATAAAGACAAATCCGTTTTTCTCGAAATCTTTTTGTCTAACATTCTTCTTTGCTTTCGGCTTTTTAGTTTACAACCAGAAGGGAGTAAGTAGCCTGGTTGCATCTGACATTTCAGAGGAATTCTGCATGTGTGTGCGCTCCTTGTGCTATAATCAGGAGGTTCTGCACAGCTGTTAATTAGCATCTACAGCAGTGGCCATGTTTCCTGTTATTACTAAAACTGCGCTGGTAGAGGGTGGGCCTGACCCAAGGGTATAGTGAATGTGGCTCGGCCCAGCAGGACTACAAAGCCCTTGACAACCATTGTGACATGCGTTAAAATGGAAAGCAGTGAGGGTCAGACTTCACACAGCGCCACAAACCAAAAAGCGCACTTTAAACAACAGCGATATCACCCAGGTTATAATAAGAGTAACAAGACTCAAATTTGGGGACATTAGAAAAGAACAGTTGTAGAATATTAACTTTTCGATACGTAAAAGTAAGAAAGAAGAAGAAGAAGCACAACTCAGAGCAGAGTATCTAAACCAGACCACACCCTGTTTAAATACTGGCATAGCGATGAGAGCATGATATGTTTCTTATGAACAAATCCTTTCTCTCATTATAGAGGCAGCTTAAGGGGATATTTGCTTATCTGCAAAAAAAAAAGACCAGTAAACCAAACATCATTCTTGCCTGCCAACGGCAGATGAAAATTTCCACATGCTCTGACTTGTTTGTTCATGCCATGAAAGAAAATGAGTCGCTTCATTTCCACATCTTCCCGCTGGAAAGTGACAGCACACGGATGATGTATCATCAAGTAAATCTGGGACATGCTGGGGAAGCATATATATTGTTTTCCAACATTTTAAAACCTACTGAAATGTGTGCTGCAGTGCTGGTTCAGGCACGTGCCAGTTTGAAGCCATTGTGCGTTTAAAGGCCTGATTATGCATCCAGTGTGTTGTTAAAAAGGTGGAGATACAGGAATTTTGACACAGATTGGGACTAGTCTGACCGAACTGAAAAACAACAGCATGCGACTCCTTTTTAAAAAAATTTTTTTTGTATAAACATAAATCCTTTGTGATTTCATAACTCTTTGCCATTTAGAAAGTAAAAAAAGAAAAATGGACTCAAATGAAAGGTTTTTTTTTTTCCTCCTTTCAGGTAAGTAACAGTCTGGACTCAACCCAACAACACTTTCATTGTTTCACACTTAACTTCAAATGTCTTCCCATTTTTCTCTCACCCAACAACACTGAGCCGAGTATTGAGAATGACAGGAAATTAGAATGAAAACTGAATTCTGTCCTCTACGACTATAAACATGTGGAAAATGAACAAATATCACTTATTTATCATATATGTAGCGGCAGGCCTCAACATGAATAATGCTTCAGGTGAACACCTCCCTCCTTACTTTATCAAAGCACATGGATACACGTGTAGACCTAATCAGAAATGCCTCATGATTGTTCTGAAAAAGGTGCGGTTTCTGTTGCAATTTGTTCAGATCCAAAACCGTCGTGTCTCAAAGTCAGAAATCTTACTTTTATATCACTACAGTTGAGCCGGACATGAAACAGACTTTTGTTCCATTTTTTTCAAGCGAGATATTATCATAATTAAGCCGAGCAGCGCTGAGGCTCCAGATTTATCCCCTCAGAAGGAGGCTCATGTCTTACTCCCTCCACCAGTCCGCATTAAGACACAAGGATAATCACTGGAAATTAATCCCTTTATCTACATGAGGTCTAACCAGAAACTCATTTGGAAAGTTTGACCTGGCGGAGACCATTTCGAATATACCCCAAATGACGCGGCACGGCAGAGTTGAACACAGCTGGAGGTATGCAGTCCTGTGCAGAATGAACTTGTGTTCATCCATGACTTTGCATTTGCATATTTTGCCAACAAGAGTGAAATACCTCTGACCACATTGGGTGCAGATATTTGACCACCATCAGTAGAGTGGGCAGCGTGGGACTGTTCTAATGACTCATGTCACAGACTCAACAACTGAGCCGAGTTGAATCTTGGATTAAAATGCTTTGGCAACAAAAGGCTAAAATCATCTCTTTTATCATAGCAAGCTGCATATCAGATTCTTTAATGAATATTTGCAACCTGTATATCCTGAGCCTGTCCGTCATGCCCATCTGCCACATCATGTCATCTGCCCCCCTCATGACTGACAGAGAACGCACAAGTGGAGTCATCAAGTGATCAAAATTTTCCAGCACAAGGGAAGCAACCTTCCTGTCATTTCAGTCACATGGTGCTTGAACTAGGGTGAACAACAAGAGAAGATGAGGGGTATATAACACCCCCCCCCTAAACAGCTTCTGTCATCTTCTTTTCTGCTGCCTCATTTCCTCCAATCAAAGCAGAGTGAGAGAAAACAGTCTGCGAGCGAGGAAATGCTTCAGCAGTTTCCAATAAGAAAACTAGTTCTTGACCAGAGAAGTGAGGGAGGACAGACCAACAGAGAACTGCAAGGCCAACCCACTGATGGGAAATAAAAGATTATTAAAAGATATTCTCCTCTGTCATGGCCTTTGTGGTGCACAGAGTGTGCGATACAGTCATAGCAACAACTGTTGCCTGTATATTCAATCTGAACCACGGTTCCTACACATTTTCCATTTCAAACTTCCATATTTTTTTATTTTTGTGGCCTTCAAATCCAATTGTGTGTTTATATTCCAACCACGTGTGCTACAATTCAGTCAAACATCAGAAGTCTGAAGTTCAAGGTACTGTAGCTTGTGCAAATCGACGTCCATCAAACTAATACACAGCGTCTTATTCGAGCTGCACGATGCTACACACGGGGATAAACGCAGATAAGCAGCAACATTTTTGCCCAATGGAACGATAAAGGTGCCTGCTTTCGACGTAATGATTAAACAATGTTGGACTGTGCTGTGTGTCCCCCATTTGTCTCTTAAATGAATAACAAACAAAAACCTTTTGTAAAAATGTAAATATCTTCATTTACAAGGCATCTGTAAAGCCTTTTGTGTTCGTGGTATCCATGGAGTCCACAACTCACGCAACCCTCAAGCTGAGTCACCCTCTTCCCCGCTGTGGTGGGGCTCGCTGCCAAACACCATGACAAACCACAGAAGATATTCGGGCTGGACCCGAATATTCTACTATTCAGGTATCGGTTTGTGGGTAGATACCTATTTTTTACAGATTATGGAAGAACCAAGAAGCTGTGTCATCATGGCTACATCTTTCTTTTTCTCTACATATATGTCAAAGACATATAGCTCCATCTCTCAGGAAACGGAATAGGAAAAAAAACCTGTGATACAGCAGGGGTCACACAGTCGGCTCGTTATCTTGTCTGGCAGAGCATGTTCAACAAAAGTAGTGAGCACATTTGGCAAAATGCCGTCTTAACCCGAAACTGTGAGACCGTTCAGCGGAGGCTTCGGAGCCAAAAAACGGAAATGATTCCGTCTACGAAAGCCTCGGCTTTCTGAGGTTTTGTGTAAAACGGAAGCACAGCCAGAAGCCAACACCTTAATCAGAGATTCAGTCCATAGAGCTAAAAACAAAATAAAGTAAATCTTGTTCTGGAAGGAAGGATCTTTAGGCCGTCGTTTTATTATTTACAGATCTGCATAATACTTGAATGAAACACATGTTAAGACAAAAAATGTGCAAAAGGAGTCAAAGTAGCTCAGCACTATGATAATGTGGATGAGCCATGTGGAACCACAAGATTCCTGAGTGACGTGATAGTGGCACATGGGCGTTAAAGGCCATTTTTACACGCAAAGACAGATCATTACTTCAGTCCCTGCTCAGCAGAAAGGTATTGCTGTACAGTCTTTTAAAAAAAAACAAAAAAAAAACAGACTTATTTAAATAAAAATACGTGCGACTGTGCCACACTTTTTAAGTCTTTTCTAATCCAAGTAGACTTACTCGATTATCTCAGCTTTAAAACAAAGTCAGCATAGATCCATTGCATTTCATACACACCCACCTCCTGCTGTGTTTGATATAAACAAATCATCGGTGCTCCGCATCAAGTAAATCCAGTTACCTCCTGTGCAAAGGTGCAAAACAAAACTAAAAATAGTGCATGCCATTGATAAGACTAATAATGGAGGCCGCGATAAATGAACAGTAGAAAAACCCGAGTCACTGCATTTACAGAGGAAAGTCTCTGAACCAAATATACATTCAGCAAAACAGCTGGGTTCCAACTCCAAACTTAAAAGGGCAAAAGATACTGTAACCAAGTATATTATTAGATATGGGAACAGTGATAACACACACACACACACACACAAGGCTAATGCATGTTATGCCTCCGAGTGCTTTATTTAATTCTTCTTGCCATGTGAAAAAGACTGGAGAGTTTCCTGCAAAACCAAATCTTGAGACGTGTTCTAACCGGCCAAGTGGGGACTACCTGCACTGTGTGTGTGTATGTCATATATATATATATATATATATATATATATATACACACACACATACATACACATATACAAAAGCCCCTAAACTCCTCAGGTGAAACAAGAGGAAAACAACTGTCAACAACAGACAAACTCAGGGGTAAACCAATCCCACCCTTTTATTCTACATTGTTAGGTCCACCAGAAGAAACAACTTATAGAGCACGTCAGAATGAGTAAACTGCCCAAAAGCAGACATCTGAGGATGCACCCCAACTATTCAATCGTGCCAATTTAAGTCCGTGGTGTTTTTGCTACCTCTTCATTTTGTCCAACACAAAACTATTCTTAATATTCATTTATTTTGCCTAACGCCAGTATTCACAAAGAAAGCCATCTGGACCTCATTGCAAAATTTTTTATTTTTCTAACAAACAATAAGCTACAGAATATTGAGAAATTTAAATGTACCTCATGCAATTCCATGTTTTACAGTTTTATGTAAACGCGTCTTCTTATATTCAAATCAAACAGTAAAATATGCTTCTCACGATGATGAAAACGCATGCATGTTTGCACAAAGAGGTAACTGTAACCTGTGAAAGATGTTCATCTACATATATATAAAAAAATAACTAAAGAAAAAAGTCTACCACATTTGATGCATCTGACACTACATTTGCATTCTCTCAAACACCTTTGCAACTACCTTAGCTTGCCTGAACACAAACGGGGGGGAGAGATACGTGTACAAAGCTAAACTGATCATTTGCTTCACATTTGGTAAATGGGCAAATTTCCCTGGAGCGGTTTCATCCCAAAGTAAAAGAAGGCCAAAAAGTACTGACAACAATTATTACAAAACATCACCTCAGTTCAGATGGACCAACTCCAGTTTGGCTAACATACAGAATGCCACATGCAGTACGCCATCAGCCTATATAAGAGGGTATTTACAGTATCTACAGACCTGAATTTTGTTGCCAAACTTAAAGTCTGGTTATATTAGAACACCAGACTTGTACTCCCAATAGTTTGGCAGATAAGTCCATTATATATCTTTTTTTTTTTTTTTTCATAATATATCTAATAAGAACATGTCGTGTTGGGTATCAATCAAATCTTGGTTTTGGTCAGGAGTGCCTGAAGAGCCCAAAATATAGTCAAAAAGGTAAGTTCCAATTTGCTAAATGTTCGTCAAAAATATAAAGCATCTGACCAAAGCCAACCATGCCGATGCACATTGATGATCAACTTGTCTGTCAAAGAACTGCTGCCTGCCACAAGGCCAAAATTTTTTTTTTTTAAATTTCAAAAAAATAAAAAAAAGCTCTGGAGGAATGTGGGATTTAAAAGACCAACCCCCAGACACAAACTAATTAGAATGTCATTGTAGCTCATAGCCAGCTATAGGAGGAATAATTATTGTGAGGGGCTGATCATTTTCAAACTAGCTGACGGCAGCAAATAACAGAATGAAGCCCTGTTGTAGAGTTGGGGGAGGGGTATCAAATTATCTGACGCTTCCCTTTTCACACCGACGGCTCATCAATCTCAAAAGAATATGGGTCAACAATAATCCGAGAAACAATTAATGTAATCGCAGTCCATCGGCATCTTCCCGTTACAACACAGGCAGCACGGAGAGGAAGCGGCATTACTGTCATTCATTTGCATTATCGGAGCAAAACAATGGAAAACAAGGGAAGAGAAAATCCATCCGCACATTTTAATGCAGGATAAGCAAAAGAGGTGCGAGTTCTATCGACGAAGAATGCTAAGTAAATGATCTGGGGTTGCTTCAGGTGGTCAGGTTCAGGCTCAGCAACGTTAAGTGCCCAGGTTTGTTCCAAGAGGACACTGTTGTGAAAGAGGTTCAGGAAGCCTGAGACAATATTTCCCAGACTTTAACCCCACTGAGAATCTTTGGGATACGCTGGAGAAGAACTTAAGCACGTCCGACTCTCCCATCGTCAGTACAAGATCTCGAAATGAACCTGTCGACATAATGCCACAGAGAATGCTGGTCAAATACTAAAGTGTGCAAGTTTCTTTTTCTCTTTGGCCTGGAAGTGCATTTCTTCTAATGAACGAAGTCTGATTTGGTTTCATGCTGCAGAGACACCCTTTTGATATTCACTGGGTTCAACTAGTTCAATCGTTTTCATCTCTTTTTGGTGCTGAAAATAAAGCGATTTTCCTGAGGCGATTTAAAAAATAAATAAATAACAGAACTCTGCAGTCTGCCCAGCAGCTTAACAGGGACAAAGGTGGATGTATATCTGATGCCTAGCATGAATGCATGTTGGTTAATGTGGTAAGCAGATATCTCAAAGACATGGGTGGTGCGACTGTGGAGAGGAAAGCATGCAAACTTTATAAAGGGACACCCCGGTCAACCCAGCCACTTTCTGATGAGAGGTTAGCAACAACAATCTGCTGTGCCACTGTTTAAGCAGCTGGTGGTGTGTGGGTTTGAGTAATTATCACCTAAATGACTGGATCAAGCGGACTGGGGAATGTCTAATATATATATTTATACACCTCCTCTTCAACTTCAGTACAGCATGGTGTTTTGGATGCTGCACGTGGTGGTAAAATAAAGGCGAGCTACCAGGATGCGACAGCCAAAAAGATAATATCAGGCTACTCAGAGCCACAAGGACGAACATTTATGAAAAGACTTGAATTGGATGGTGTTGACAAAAACTGTCAAGCTGCCTCTAATCCAGGAGTTTCAGGATTATAAAGTAAATTTAGTAACATTAGGTTTTTTTTAGTTTATTTTAATGAATGAATGATTTCAGATATAATAAAATGGACATGGATTTGCATCCAACTACAAACGTTGTTTTTTTGTGCAAATTCTGTTTGACATGCAGCCAGTGCAAGCACGGAGAAATGAGCCAAATCAGGAGGGAAATAGCCAAAAGGAAACACAAGATGCTGCAAAGGTGAGTCCTCTAATTCATACAAGCCTCCTGTTAGATCTGACTCATTTTTCTCAGACCAAGAAACAGGAGGCGGGCGCCTGGCTGCATGTGCAGGAGTCCTCGCAGTAATTGGATTTTTTAAAGCATTCTGGGAGGGCTGTAGCTCAGGAGGTAGAGTTGTTAGCTTTCAATTGGAAGATTGCTGGTTCGATCTCCAACTTAGCCAGTCTACATGTCCAAGTATCCCTGCGAAACGATGCTGAACATCCCATTGAACCCAATTTGTTCCTCACCCGAGAGGCACTTTGGATAAAGGAGTCTGCTCATGAATGTACCGTTTTGTCCGTCTGAAAAATTTTACTTCCCACGACTGTACTAAATTAGATAAATGACATTGGGGCAGATTATGCACAATAGTAACTGATAAAGTTAGTTCTGAGCAAGAAATTGAGCAGATAACACTGTCAGTTCTGTCCTCAGTGGGTGAGTGTTTGGGTGCAGTTTGGGTTGTAAAGTTTCCAGGGTAGGAGCTGGAAATGACTCATTTAATATACAAGATTTACTAAACGAAAGCCATGTACGTCAGGAGGACCAAAAATACCCAGGGGAACAAAATACAAACAAATATGAGCCCATTTAAACTTCATTTTGCTCAGCAACCTTTCTTCGCCCTGCCTTGAACAGAGAGGGCCTGAACAGATCCTGAAATCAGCACTTGTTTGTACTGAACGAGATAAATCAAATTCTTCTCTGATGCCTCGGCTGTCTCTTGAACACTGTGAAACGGCTACAGTTTTGCAGTGAGGTTGCATCTTTCAGTAATGACCTGTTCACCACTCTCGTGAAAGCTGCTGAGAGAGCAGCGTTGGAAAAGACAGCTGCTCGCTCTGTGGCACAGGGTGCTTTCTCCAGTGCATTTAGTGCATCAAAGACAGGATCAGTGGTTTAATTTTGGCTATATTTACATGTTACACAACCGTGCATTAGTACTTCTCTAACACAGTCATTCATAGAAATGTCAGCTTAAATTCTGCAACTCATTGACTCCAGTCAAGCCAGCCTTTTCGAACACACCGTCAAAGTAACTGCCCTTAAACCTGGAATGCGCCTGTATACTGAACCCTATGACACATTCATCATTGCAAGTTAATCCTTCTTTGTGCCTGAAGCAGCCTTGAGCCGCACTGAAGGCTATCACTTGATAGTAGGTATAACTTTTTCTTTTTGTAGGTGCATTGTTGAAAAAGAAGTCGCTAAAGGGGTCTGAAAATTAATTTTATTTGACCAAAAAGAAAACAAGTGGGAAAAAGTGACAAAGCAGGCTGTTATTCCAACTCTGTTATGCAAAGTTATTCTTCTCAGACATGAGATACATTACATTCATGGCTTCCTTACTCTCTTAAAGCAGCTGCATTGAGACAGTGGTCACTATCACGTTCTTCATGGTTTCATTTAGGCAAGTCTACAACAGTGACAGGGAGAGCCACTGTGCACGTGCGACGCATGTTGATCGCATGAGATTATGCCGCAAATTAAAAAGTAAAATGATAAAAGTCCTTGTGCGGTCATAGTTTTCTGACATCCATTTGTCAGATCACCGTAACAATTCATACTGGCGTGCCAACCCCATATTGGTTGGGCACAACACAGGAACAGAACGAAAATGCAGCTGATGCAGGC
Organism: Odontesthes bonariensis; assembly: GCF_027942865.1. NCBI lineage: Eukaryota > Metazoa > Chordata > Actinopteri > Atheriniformes > Atherinopsidae > Odontesthes > Odontesthes bonariensis. Next base: position 26,792,316 of record NC_134514.1, on the reverse strand, counting down.
GATATTTTATTTCCCCCGAGGACAACCGCTTCAACGCCACAAAGTGGCATAGAAAGCTGTGGCACGATCCAAACTTCTATACATCCCATAACTTTGTGTCGTTTTGACAACAAAAGAAAATCATATCAGTATGACACCAACACTGCACTGTGTTAAATAAAAAGAAAAGGGGGTAGATGATGACAAAGGGGAAGTTAGGTTTAAAGTGAAGAGGCATACAAGCATGGGCTTAGAAAATGAAAGTCTTCTTTCTTTTTCATACCGACTTGAACGTGCCCGGCATGACATGGACAACATCTGGAATTGTTGCTCGGTCCTTGTATGACGAGCTTTCTTTAAAAACTCAGTGGTACCACTTTCATCTGGATTCGATGTTCTTTCAAACGTTTTATTAAGGCTTTGATGAAAAAAGCGTGCCATCACACAGCCTATTCCAGCAGTCCAACTATATAACTCTGTGTGTGTCTCCAAACTGTTCACGGAGTAGTCCATACGTTTGGTAATGAAAGCTTAAAGATGTGAGCAGATATTTTTCGGAGCCCACAACATTATTGACTCTTGATGAAGTTAATATTCCATTATGTGCCCACAAAAGGCATTTTCTTTTGAATGGCGTTACACGAAATCTTCTTAGCCAATGAGCCCATTCATTTTTCACAATTCCCTTTCCAGTTGACCCCAAAGTTATTCTTATCCAAACGTCATAGCTTTGCGGTTTACTTTCTTTTCCCGATCAGCAGCCAACAGGATGCAAGTGAAGGGGCTCTCATCTGTTTACGGCAGGTAGCGAGTCACAGGTTTGTAATGTGGTTTGCCAGAAAATTTGGATTTTCCTGCAATTCACCCTGGGAAAGTGATTCCTAAATCCACGTTATGACCCAGAGTAACTGGATGTCCTCTAAGGAGGCTTCTATAAATGTAGATCAGTGGCAGAGGAAGTGACCTTGAACACCTCCTGTCATCATGTCCGACTGTGTATTCAGGAATTAATCCCCTAACACAGGTGTCAATGTAGGGTTGATATTGTGCCCTGGAAAGCGAATGACTGCCAAAGACATACATGGCATGCAGAGATAAGGTGGGAAAAACTGCTGCATGGGCAAATAATTCTACCTTGGCCTCTTCTGTGTTTTCAGGACAAAAAAGGATGAAAATGGCTTGTTGTTGTTTCTTTTCCTTTTCTTTTTTTTTTAAATTGCCATCTGCATGTCTGCATGAGAGCCCTGCGCCACCATCTGTGTGTTGACATCACACCCGCCTCTGTCCTCTACTGTGATTGCAGGCTGGACTTGCAAACCCGGGCCAGACGAGTGGGTGCCGCCACGGAGAGCTTTTCTTTCTCCTGAAGATAGCATTTGGCTCATTTAATTCTATTGCAGGGATGATAACACAACTTGTTTTTCAAACAAGCAATACATGGGGAAAAATGCCTTCTATAAACTCAGATTAAACGAGTAAGATGCAGAGGCGCTAGACACACTGAAGATATCGTAGACGAAGAAAAAAAATGTACATTTTATCAACAACCGTCTTGGAATTCTGCAGTGCGACCCTCTGATGATGGAAAAATGAAAAAGAACACAACAAGTAGATCCGTTATTCAGTCGAGCACATATCGAAGCCCCCCCCCACCCCCAAACGGGAGCCTCATCTTTGACAAAATAACTGAACCACCCAGTACATCTGAGCGTCGGCCTTTGAACGATTCTCAAGTTACAAACTAACAAAGACTGCAAATGAAAGCCTCCAGTGTTCCTCTGAGAGCAAAACTAACAACAATTAACCTGCGCAAATCAGATGGGGTAGAGAAACAGAGGCTTTCTGATTACCCTGAATCTTTCCCCCAGCAGTTCTGCCATGTTGTGTAGCAGATTCACAAAGACTCGATGTTGTGGTTGGAAAGAAACTGGTCTGTGTAGTAGCAGGTTTTGCAATGCGTAAGAAATATCAGTATGTTTAAAGCAGAAGGCAATCTGCCATAGATGGCATTGAGTCATGCTGAAAAAAAAACAAAAAACTGCAGAGCTGCGACATTCTCCGAGTTGGGGGTAGCAGCATGTTGCCAAATGAATATCGACTATTTGACTATCCAGATCTGGAGCATGTGCTTAAAAATTCTATAGCTCAGCAGGTAAAACACTTGCTACTCACTGCATGAAAGTGCCAACTGCATGCCTAAGAAAGGAGTAAATATATAAATGTTTAAACTGTGTAAACTCAGCCCGAACACGGTAGGACCAGGGTCACAGTCCCTGGCAGATAGCTGAAAACCCGCTTGAAGGACACATTCTGTGTGTATGCACTAGAGCAGTGTCTTCCCTTCTGGTGAAAAATGCTGCTTTTCCCACAGGATGGGCAGTGTTGTTCCCTTGTTGCACAGTGTTACAATTCCATACAACTTTACTGTCAGCTTACACTGAAATTCAGTTTGCATTCTATGGCCAACTAGATCCAAGAGATAAAATAGGGAAAAAACACAAACAAATTCGAAATGCCATTACTTATTCAGCGTGGCTACATCAACAGTTGAGTCGAGCTACAGTTGTTGCTCAACTTGGCCAGTTTATTGGACCAAGGGAATCAAGTTGTTAACCAACGCATTTCCAACGCTGCGACTCATTGAACGGTGAAAAACCTTTCAGTTCATTCTTCTGCTTCTACATTTTGTCGGTGGAAGATCACTGTACGTGTAAAGCCCGATTCGCACGGGACTTGTATTACCTATGGTCTGGACCCCCCGTAATTCGGAATAATTGCGGAGAATGTCTAAGTTCTTAGTCCTGTGCGAATGCGCCATGTCCGTGATTTGTGGGGTAATAATTCCGCCGTGAATTACCTACTGTGTTTCAGCGAAACAGACGTCCTGTGGTAATTTAAGTCCCGTGTGAACGCACACGTGTGTGTTTGTGAATGCAAATCGCACATCTCTTGTGTTGTCCTGGAGTAAACAATGGGGCAAAACAGGAAGTTACGACAATTACGGAATATCTGCTCATGATGTCTGTGATTTGAGTAAATTACAGACTTTTGCTTGTCCCGTCCGAATGCGCCACAAAAAAAATACAGAGGTGCGGGGGTAGTTGCGAATTACCAGTGATCCATAGGTAATCTTTATCCTGGGCGAATCGGGCTTAAGATGATGCCACAGTTGTAGAATCAGGTTTTTAATAGAACAGATCGACAGTCTGAACATGCTAAAGTCTTATTGGGCAGCTTTTCAGTAACAACTTCTGATGCATTTTGACATCTGCCAAAAGAAACAAAAATGTGCGAATATGAGCTGCTTCATGGGAATTTAGTTATGTCATTTCACAAGTACTGCTTTTACATAAAGATGGAGAGAGATGTGAACTTTGGAGCATGCGAAAGGCACCTTGACCTATTATAGTCTCGTCAAGAGTATACATGTTGGAGTGATTCGATCCCCAAACTCAATGGCTGTGTGTATTAGTCTGGTTTTCAGAAGCTCGACTTTGGTCGAACGAACATAATTAAATTTATTTTAAAAGTCCTGTTTTGGTCAAACTAACTTTTGTCATCTATTCAGTCTATCTATTTAGTCTCAGCACCACTCCAACCCCTAAAAGCGCAGATTATGCTCGATGCAAGGTTCACCGTGTCAAAAAGAACAGTGTCCCAACTATTTATACCCGCACTTAGACGCTTGGCGGCGGGTCGCAGTCTCCGTCCTAAACACAAGATGTCGCTACTGAGAAAACCACAAGGATAGAACTAGAAGTAGATGTACGGGTAGTTAATCAATACAAGAACGTAACCACACAGTTTCAATTTGTCTGTTTAACTGATGTCTCTCTTCAGCCGTTTCCTTTTTAAAGCGTGCTACTTTCGCAGCGCATTACGAGTTACCAAAAAAAAGGGAGAGCCAAAATTACATGAAAGGGCCCCACGCAGTAGCTACCGTGACCTCAGTTTTTGACTTGCGCCTCAGTTCGCATGGTTGAGAATGGCGACCACTAGCCAGTGTTGGGGAAGTTACTTTAAAAATGTAATCCGTTACAGTTACAAGTTACCTTGTTTAAAATGTAATTGTAGTGTAACTTTTTGGATTACTTAAAAAAAAGTAATGTAACTAATTACTTTTGGATTACTTTTACCTATTTATGGTATAGGATAATCTGTATATTATCTGTATGATTCCATCTGTATTTATCACATTTATTTATACCATGCTATTTTTCTTTTCATTGTACTGCCATAACTACATTATACATTCTCTGCACATACATGCATTTCCCTAGGTAATTGATCTATTCTGCACATATCTATTAACCATCTTTCCTTACACTAGCTGTAAATAACTGCATTTTATCTCTAAATACTGCATGCTATACATCTGCACGCGTTACACTTGATAAGATGCCAAACTGCATTTCATTAATACATGTGCAATGACAATGAAGTGCTCTACTTTAGTAATAAATAAGCAAAGTAAGACTTTTACATCACATTTTATTTTTCTTTGCACACCCTTGCTTGTGTGTGTGCGCCAGTACTTCCGGTGAAAACTTCCGGTGATTTGACAGCTAGCACGTCAGGTTAGGGCCAGTGGCCGTAAACAAAGGTTAACTTATAGCCGAGAAGAAAGATGATAATATAACGTAGCTAAAAAGACTAGCTTTCTTCAGTAGCCTAATGCTTACCGATTTAGCAAGCCTAGCAGCCTCGTTGCTAATGCTAGCCGCCGTAACGTTAGCAACCATACCCGACGTCAAGGAGTTGGCTGAGCAGGGGCAAGATTATAGGGCTGGCAGAGTTAACTTCATAATGGGTGAGTGCAGGTTTCATTCACTTGTTTTCATTCTTTCACAGGATTGATTCACTTCATTGGCTTATCCGATTGCTGGCCGCCGAGCCATTATGTGTCTGGGTTTGTGTAGGTTACTGATCATGGTTGTTAGCCGATAGTCAGGTTGTGTGATGTGTGTGTGAGTGTGTATTTTTTCTATGGGTACATGCCATTGACTGTATGAGCGGTCTGTGCTCGTTTTTTTTTATTTTTATTTAATTAGATTGGAGATACTAATTAATACTGAGGGGGGGCTGGTCCCGGGGAAAATTGCCAGGGCCGATTTTTTTTCCCACAGTCCGACCTGCCGCTCTGTACTTCTGTCACTGCAACCTCGCACAAATTGTAATCCTGTTAAGTAACCCCCATTCTCACTGAATGTAACTGTAATCTGAGTACATCGTTTTTGCTTGTACTGTAACGGATTACAGTTACTTTTATTTTGTATCCTTTTACCGTAACGCCGTTACATGTAATCCGTTACTCCCCAACCCTGCCACTAGCTAAGCTTAGGTGGCGCTAGGTGTGTGTTCAATTTCAGATATGAACCCTGCTCTACTACGGCAAAAACAAGTATCAACAGAAAAGAATAAAAATTTCTTGCAGTGAAAATTATACACCCTTATCACACAGTCTTCTACCCCTAATCTTTGGCCTTCATTCAAATTGTCCGTCACTCTTGGATAAAACATTTGCTATTGATTAGCAGTGTCAAACTACATGATAGTCCCTCTTCATTTTATTGACGATGATGTGCATTTATGCTACATACTTCCCAAGGCGTCCCAGTTAAGTGCCCATAACGGAATCAGCACAAAAAACATGAATGTTTGTCAGTGAGTGACAGCTGGACTTGACCTGACAGCTTCAGGGCAGCCAATAATAACAGGGTCTTTTTTTCTTTTAAACAACTCTGACTCATTCTCCCTCCAGATAATTCCACACTTGTTTGGCAGATCATCCAGATGTGCTTCTTCTAGTATATGAATTTAACAAATGTCCTGTGTTGCATTCCATCTATTTTGGCATGTTTTGTTTTTTTTTGTTTTAAACTAAAACCAACAACTAAAAGGACATGGTTCATACATACACAGGTACACTGGGGCAGTTCTATCAAGAAAAGCACAAAGACTGCGACACAAAATCAATAATGGACTCAGTCAGTTCCAAAATGTACAAAATGTGAAAGCTGGGTTAAAGCCTCTACAAAATCAAAGGGAAAAAATAAATAAAAAAGCACAACTGCTGTGAACACCTCCCTGTTCTGACCTATTAAGTTGCCCACTACCCCCTCCCCCCCCAAAAAAAATGCTCTTCTACATCAAAGCTAATCTAGAAAGAACTTTTAAAACAAACTTTGAATTTTCAATAGGGCTGCTCGCCTTTTAAAGCAAAAGCCCTTACCCCAGCTATCCCCCAAAAATGGAGCGTTGCGAACGTCAAGAACGATGTTTATTTTCTGCCGTGGCGTCCAATAACAGTCTCAATGTCACGACCTGGAAACATTTACATAACGCTGGCTGCCCTCAAAATGGGAGCCTTCTAAATGAGGGGAAGCACATGCAGACGCAACACTGACCTGCCGAGGTTTAAAAAAAAAAAAAAAGCAGCATTCAGCATCCTCTACAAAGAACCCGCCTAATTAACTGGGGGGAGGGGAAATAAAGAAAAAAAGCGTCAACAAAGGGAACAACCTTGCACACTCGCTTTTAAACTCATTTGACTCATCCTGAGTCATCCATCCCAGAAACTCTGACGAGGCAGGTTCCAATCCCTGGAGAGGCAATTATTTACATGCTGTTGGGATGTCATGATACATCCCCAGTATCATGGCAGTGTCTGTTTGCTGGAGCCCTGAACAAAAACTGACAAGTGTTGGCTGTTTTTGCTGCAGGTGTAATAGTGACCGATGGGAAAGTCAGTGGACATTGGACTAAATGGATCCTCCCTAATGACTTGAGTCTGGGATGGCAAAGCCTCCTGTCCAGCAGACTGCTTAACCTGAAAGTAATAAATAATCAGGAGCTGTGCGAAATCTTGTGTGGAAGAGTCATCCAAATAATAAGGACATTTTCTAAAGAGAAATTAATGTTACCACGAATTATGAGCTGCAAGTTCTCGGGTACATGATTCCACCCCACCTTAGCTTTAATGGGATACAACATCATGGGCGTGTCCCACGTCCCTGAGCACGTGAAACCACCAATGAGCAGGGAGTATTGAGCCCAAAGCCTGTGATGAGTAGAAACATACTGTTAGTATATCTAACGCCATCAATGGCTGCAGCCTCTAAATATGAAACATGCTCGTTACGCGCGCGCGACCCTGTAGTTCACTGTAGTCACGTTACAGGAATGTTAGCTGGCGTTACCATGGTTATGAGGAATTTCCTAGGGCCACGAGCACTCAAACATATTTTACTGTCAATTGTTGTTGTAAAAAGCAGAGAGAGCATGCAGGTAAACTTTGGTGAAGGATAAGCATGCCAAACTAAACATGCAGTGACACACTCACCTGTCTGAGAGATGCGACCACTTTTATATGGTTTCAGTTAGCTCGGAGCTCCACGGTAAAAGTTGAGGCTTTTTCTCTCCGATAAAAGCCCAAACGGGCACAGGCTCAGCCGGTGTCAAAAGTAGGGGTGAGCTGTGGGTAGCACACAAGCAAACGCCGACCGAGCCGAAGTTTCACAACGAATAGTGTCACTGCTAGGTCTTCGCTTAAAAGAGTCCGGTCTCCTATTTCAGTCACTCTGACCCGTGTTTCTGTAGGTAAAGTGTGCCAGGCTCTCTTTGTGTGAGCAGGGATACTTACGCCGCGAGAGTAACTCAATGTACTAAATGATGGGAGGGGTGAGAGTCGGTCTTTTTATCTCCAGCCCTCCTGTACAGTGAGAGGACGTCACTGGGCTGACTTTACTCTCGCTCTGCGCGTTCAGGTCACGTGAAGTACAAACGTTAACCGGGCTTTTGTGCCGCTTTTATGCGTTAAAACCGTCGATTTAGCTTGGATTAACGAAAATTCAGATACGGTCACTGAAATGTTGTCGCTTTTAATTTAATTAATAATGAATCATTTTCAGAATGGACACGCTTGCTGGCAGAAATAAATGTCAAATGAAACACCCTACAGTTTTGGTTTCCCATGATTGTAAGTCGTTTTGTTTGCGAAAAATATCCGATACGCTGTGAACGCAACGCAGACGTCGTTGTCAAAGGGCATTTTATCGATCTTCCCGGCATACCTTGCTTATATCAAAGTCTCACGTGACAGCAAGAAGCTGTCAAGAGTGATCCGGTCTGCTTGAATCATATTATTGATTGGTTCCATTAAAGCAGTTTTATTTATCAGAAAATTTGTTTTGTTTTTCTATGTATCTGATTGAGTGTTTTTTTTTTAAAGAGAAATACCTGCTTTCCCTTGTATTCTGTTATGATGATACTTCACTTTAAAGATTTGATTTTTTTCGACTGTTGTGGTCCATAACAATCACATTAGTGGCTATTTTCCTTCATCTGTGAACACCATGTATTAGATTCGATTAAGTGTTTTTCAGATATTTCTCTCTGTGGTTGTGGTGGACAGTGAATACATTTACTAAAGTAGCATACTTCAGCATTCGTTTGAGAGACTTCTTTCTTTTAGTATGTCCTTTCTATGCCTCCTTACTCTTCTCTTGTCATTTCTCCTCTGCTACATATTTATGTGACAGCTGCCTATAGTTACTAGTTACTTTTAAGGTAAGCAATTTACACAGTGGCAACCACAGTGGTATATAACAGCCTTTGGAATATATTGTCAAGCACTGTAACAATGGTGTCAAATTTCTTCTGCTTCCGACTGCTTTTCCAAAGAGAATGTGCACTTGAGGTCACATTTCAGGCGTGTGTGAGGTGTTAACAGCCTAACAATGATTGTTTTCTGTCTAAACTTCTAACATGGTTTCATTTAAAAAAAAAAAAAAAAAGGAAAAAAATGTATATCCAACATGTCACTAAATGTAAAACATTTGTTTGTGAAAAACTCATTGAATCATCTCATGATTCATCTGGTGTTTCTGTATGTAAAACTGCATAAAAAGTAGTTTATACCCTCCACCTCTAAAAGCTACATGAAGCTGACAAGTTGATGCTTCGGTACTAATGTTGTCATTTATAATAAAGTATCAGAGGGTACCAGTACCCTTTTAAAAAAACAGTATTTCTATTACTTATGGATCTTATGGAAAATATATTACTTTATGCTGGAATTTGACTTATAATGTAAAATATTACTGACACAGCAGTGTAGGAATCCTCTACCTCACTCCACTCCCTCCACAATCTCCCAACTAGTAGACGAAGTAAACAATAAAACTCCCCCAATGTTTTCCTCATTCAGACCCTTGACATATACCAGCTGACTTATTAAACTATGTCAATATTTATATTTTTGTACTAAGGACATCGCCTACAGTCATCATCAGAAGCATAATGTTTTGTCAGTACTTCCTCTTAGATCTGTTAGTACCACAGTGCTGGTGGATTTTATACAAAAGTTGATCCCATCTGCAGAGAAGAAATTCAGAAATCAGTGAATTATAAACTTAAGTATGTTTCCCTCTTAATTAATAAAGACTTTTTTTCTTAATTACCCGGATGGTCAGTGTTATAACAAGCTACATTTAATCATATAGTCATAATTAGATTTTTGTGTTGGGCTCTGTCCAGATAGGGTTTGACAAAAACGGAAAGTTTTTTTTTTTTTCAAATTCAGTGTCATTAGTTGGACTATCCTTGCCACCATAAGACTGAAGTTTGCCTCTCATCACAGTATGTCGTGCATGCTAAATATTGAAGCATAAGGGACCGTGTTTAGTTTCCTTTTTACTTTGCATGCTCCACTCATCTTGTACTCCTTTTGTATTGCATCAGATAAGTTAGTGTTTCTCTCCCACACACAGACAAATCCTGGGATTTATTTGTCCCTGAGAACACTTGTGCAGACGGAGATGATCATCTTAGACAATAACAAGTCCCTGGTGTGTGAAATGACTCATCTGTAGATACAGATACAGTGTCAACTGTTGTCAGATCAGCTAATTATAATCTCTGAGCTATGATTATTGAACTGTGTCTGAACTGTGGACATTTTGTTGTCAAGTGATGGAGGATCTCAAGGTTGAAGGAGTTCACATTCATCACCAGGGAAACAATCAGTGCAGTGATGAATCCAGATACATAAGCATTTGATGGAGATGTTCGTGTGCTTGTATGTGTGTCATATGGTATGTTTGATGAGACAGTAAACTAATCCGCTCAGCTGATGTCGAGAGATGAAAGCCTTGTTATGTATTGACACATTAATGACCTGATTCTCTGTAACTGTTGTTCACTTATAAAGTGATCAAACATGGCTTTAACTGTCTGCTATGACCAATTAAATTAGATGTTCAGGACACACACACACCTTGACTTTGTCTCTACAGGCGCATCCACCTGTAGGGGAGCAAGGGCGATGTTCCACTCAGGAAGTCTTCCTCTGACGTATCCCTGTTTGATGAGGCCGACCCGTGCTTCCCTGCCCCTCTCTCCACAGGCTGGCATTAGTCGGAGGCTCCAGCTGTTTAGCTTTGTTTTGAACTCCACCCATTTCAAAATGCCAACCGGCATCCACGAGCAGGAAGGATTGCACGGTTGGCAGGGGTTTTCCCCGCAGGAGATGTTACATTGCCCAGCAGGATCAGGCAAGGTGCTTGTGACTGATGCTGTCTGAAAGGAGGCAGCTTCACAGAACAGGGAGAAGGGTAACATTTCAGGATTTGGGAGGATGTCAACACAGTCAGACAGTCGGACAGCTTGTTCTGACTTTGAGGGTCTTCTGGAATTTGACAGCGGGATGTGATCTTTTCTGAGGCCTGAGAGCCATTAAAACAGCAATGATTTAATACAGTACTGATAGCTTTTCTCGTGGAGATGCTATGAAAAAGATGGCTTTAAATTCTTGAATTCTTTGGATTTCCCTTATGTTTTCCCGCTAAATACTTTTGGTGGTATTTGTTATTTCAGTGCTAATTTTGACCATCAACTAAATACTTTGAAATGTGTTTTCCAGGAAGTTGTCTGTGCTGCAAAGGTGAGAGTTATTTGGTTGCTTTTTACTCCATCTAGTGGTTGTTAGTCTGCATTACAATACAGTGCTTGCAGTGAAAGTCTGGCAGTGTTTTTTCTGTTATAGAGACTGAGAGCAAATATCTAAGATTGCAGGCTTTTCTAAAAACGTTTGTCAATTCTTCATGTCTGTATTCAATTTCTTTCTCTTTGTTTTATTTCTTTTTCTGAAACATTAAAAAGATTTGTGCAAGTGCCTGTTTGCATTTGAAAACGAAGGCTGAAATTGAGTTTGAAATCACTCCCACATTAAGAACCCATATGTCACATTTGAAATTACTCCAATATCAGTAATGAAACATTGAATAAGGCACTTTTTGATTTTTTTCCAGCAGGGGGCATGTTCATGCTAAATTTCCGTTTTCCTCAATAGCAGATTTCTGGTAGCAGTCATATTCTCCTATGTTACAATGGGACACATCACAGCTCTAAAGCATGTCTGCAAAAGTAGTAACTAGCCCGATAGATAGATAGATAGATAGATAGATAAGTTTTCTAAAACTTATTGAAATGAATGATATCTGTTTATACAGAAGTCTGTCTCAGAGATAGGCAGCACGCATGGACAGATTTGACACTGAATATAATCAAAATGCTTGCTGCACTGAAAGACACAACTTCAGAAGTTACATCATGCAACAGGACTGAAACATTTCTCTGGTCTTGCGTCATGGTCTTCTTGGCAGCTGGGGTCCCGATTCATTCATGGCCTCTGTGATCAACATTTTCCTCAGTGCGGCGTAAGCAGAAAGTGACAGAGTAACACTCACTGATTTTAGCAATTTTGGAGCCCATATGGTGGAGACCAAACACGGATACACATGGAGGAGACAAGCAGGAAGGAGCCTCTTCCTAAGAAAACCTCTTAACAGCTGCAGTTTGTTTTGGCTGGATAGGAACTGAAGTCTTATTTGTTCACAACCCCCACATACATATGTCCTCCACAGGAACTTTAACCATAGCAAAGCTGCATGAAGAATAGTTTGAATTTAATCTTTCACCAGCAGAGACTACAAAGAAAAAAAGGTATTATTGCCCAGCCAGTTTGCCCCAAAACTCTCATAATCCTTTTTTTTTTGTAAAGTGTTGTTTTTTTTCTCGACTCTATGCACTCTATGAATGATCTTTTAAATCTGTCTGTATCAACTCGAAAAGGACTGAAGCTTTCTGAAGAAAATCCAGAAGTAAAAGTTCCTTACGCTGGTGCTGAGCAATGACGTCCAGATCTTGCATGGGCTTCTCTCCTCAAATAGCATTTCTTTCCTGAAGTTATGTAAAAGCGGCTCCACCCTCTGAAGACTGCTACTCGTGAAAACTTGTCTGACACGTGCCTGACTTCTCTTACTGACATCAAAAGTAATCTTCAGAAAGACTAACTTTTCAGCTGATGAAATGTTTATTTCTTTGATTTATGAGCTCTTTTACAATGATTTCCAAGGTAAATCAAAGTTGAAAGGGTCACTATAATTCTTGTGTTGGATGAAGAGTCAGAGAAGGTCTGGAAGCTTCTGTACGCTCACACAGACACATTCACACATGTGTGTATGAAAGGCATAAAGGAGGTACCGTGAGCGGAGCAGCTGAGAATGGTCTCAGGAAATGACCGCTTCCACAACCATTAATCTCTAATACCTCTTTATAGAAACCAAGCATCAACATGCCACTGTCTTTTTAGCTGAAACAACACTGAGATATATTCTTTCGATGTAATGCATTGTTTCTCTGATGCATGCATGTTAATAATCGTTTAGTTTTTTTCTTTGGATTATTCCAACCCCAATTCAAAAAAGTGGCTGTGTAAAATGTTATGTGTCCTGAAATAAATCATTTGCAAAATCTAATAAACTAATACTATATTCGAAATGGAACACAGAGAAAATATGAAATTACTTCTACTTTTAACTACAGTTCGCATATGTCGGACACTTCTGCTACAAAGCCATGATGTTGCGATAGCTGTAGTTTGCGGTTTTGCGTTGTTTTGCTGAAATATGCAAGACTTTCCCTGAAAAAGAAATGATATGTTGCTCTGAGACCTGTTTCAGTTCTGATGGTGCCATTCCAAAGGCACAAGTTAACAGTTCCACAGGCACTAATGCACCACAATACCATATGTAGGGTTTCTTTTCTTCTTCATTCTTCTTTAGAGAGATCTTAAAAAAAAGAGAAGATAAAAAAATTCATATAGGCTTTTAAACTAAGCACTGACAACAAGCCGGATGGTTCCTCTCCTCTTTCGTCCAGATGACATAGCGTCCATGATCTAAAAAAAGAAAAAAAAAAAGAAAATCTCATTTTTGAATTGCTTTCCACTTTGGCTCAGTCCATTTTAAATGAGCTTGTCACAGCAGACATAGTGGTCTTTCTGGTTCATGTTCACATTAGGTATCTCATTGGCACGATGGACCTTTAACCTGCCTAATCCTGTTACTGACCTGTTCTCAATTAACCTAATAAGTTGCAGCTGAATCCTGCAGCCGTTTCTCTTTAGTGTCACTTACTTTTTTTCACCTTTTTGGTGCCTTCGTCCCAACTTGTTTTAAACGTGTTGCTTCAACAAAACCAACACGCTTCTTATATCTTGCTTTCAACGTGTGATGTGTTATCTATGTTCTATGTTGAACAAAGCATCGGTTGTGAGGTTGCATTTTGTTTTAAAATACGTTTCACACAACATCTCAACTTGTTTTGGATTGGGGTTGTTTTCATCTTGGTTGTTTTAAATTTACAACTTTTTAGTGTCCCCTGCCCCTATAGCCTACTTATAATTGGAGATTTTACTAAACTTTCTTGAGTTAACTCTGCACATTCTGTGGAATTTCAGCATAAACTGTGGCCTATTTAACAAAACATCCCCCCTGCATGCAGGGAGAGGGAGGAGGTGGCTAGAGATGAGTTTGTGTGTGTTTGTCCTGGGGGAGCGGGGGTAGGTAGAAGTTATCAATTGTTAGCTGTGCTAATTTTAAGGTCGCATACCCAAGTCATTCAAAAAACAGAGTTCAGCGTCTACATCTTGTGACAAATTTTCTGTTACGGAGTAAGGCTTACTTCGACTTTCTTGGAATGTTCTGGAAGCTTCCCCCTGACACGTCACTACAAAAAAGGCAAACCACTGAGGGCTGTAAAAGAGAAGGACTCAGGCTTAGGAGACTGATGAAATTCCCCCGATGGTTGAAAAAGACCACAACACAAAGTTATCGCATGTACCATGTATCAAAAGTCTAGCTCAGTCTTTCTACACTGCATGTGATAATACACCCTAAACAGATGTTTTGTTGACTTCTTTGTCCTCTTTACAAAGATCAAACAGATGAAGGACAATGCAGTGACTGACATCCAGATGTTAAAAATGTCCCATTTCAAAGTGAAAACAGCTTATTCAAGCACAGAAAACTGGATTCGTTTGAGAGTGTTTTCACAAAAAGTTAAGTGAAGGGGTCCCTGTTGGGACACGTCAGTTTTTACGACAGGGCACCTCCATTACACCCCCATCCTTCAGCCACCCTGCAACTAGCAGCCGAGTTGGACAGACGTGGCAGTGTGGGGGCAGGGCTGCAGATCTTGCAGCCTCCCCTAAGCAAGAATGCTACTGAGTGAAACTTTGAAGATTCTAGACATTTCCATGTGAAAATACGCATCAGTAAGACGGTTAACTAAAATAGTCTTACCAGCTTTTTTTTCTGGTAACATTTGGAAACAGTCTGTTCAGGGACATTCTGTTCATTATGAATGTGAAGGGGTGGTATTGAAGAGGAGTTTGTTCTATGCAATTTCCAACAACTGCAAAAAACAGCTTTGACATAAAACATATATGCATGCATGCAATTTATTCTATTACACCAAAGAAAAATTAATACATCAACAACAGCATTTCTAAAATTTGTTCTTAAACAAGTGATGTAACCACGGTTGAAGATTGAGTCAGCACACATTAGTAGGACGAGAAAGGAAGCTAAGACTGATCAAGAATCAGATTTTCTTTGACTTTCTGTCTGTAAAATAACCTGTGGGAAAGTTTTAAAGTTGATCCCAGACCAGCTCTCAGTCCACGCTGGGTTCTTACAGGGGGACGTCCCAGCTCCCAACTTCCTGGGCTAACACAGACACCCTCATTTGAATATCCCATTCCCATCTTCTAGAAAATTCTCTGTAAGGATATATATAGCTGGAGAGTTAGTTCCAGTTACGCTACCCACCAGACACAACTGAGAGAAGACACCCTGCGAATCAGTGCCAGGTGAGCATTAGAACGGAACTGCCTTTGTTTTCAGAAAGGAATGTGGTCGGTGAATGCACTGCTTTGTTTTAGTGATTTAAAGTTACAGCTCAGCCTTTTGCCCTTTTGACCAGTTTGGGATCTGCTGCTTTTTTCTCCTGAACATACTTGCAGGAAAAAACCCACCCAGGAATTGCTGGCGGAGCTCAAAGTCCTCAGGATCCCAAAATGATGAAACAAGCTTTTTGAATGTCTTTGTGCTTTGCCATCTCTTTCTGTTTAATCAGATTAATCGGAGGAATGCACCCGACGCGGCTCTCTGTTTAATCTCTTGTGAATAAGGTTTTGAAACTCATATTGTTTGCCATAACAGTCCTGGCTGGGTGGGTCAGACACAGCTAATGATAAACGTGTCTGATAGAAGATTGCATGTTTGAGTCTGCCTCCGTCAGAGCCCGAAAATGTTCTCACTGCTTGCTCTGTGGAGATGACTACATACACCTCTTGTCTTTCAGAATGAAAATCGCAGACATGAAAACATCTCCAGGTATCTGAACATGAAAGTGATTTCTGCTGTATTGTAAATGTGCCAGTACAGAGATGCAGATGGCATCTCTCTGCAAGAGAAACAGGATGCAGCTGGTGATTTACAGCCTGAGGCTATATTGTTTAAACTGTAATGGGGTGGGACGAGTTAGACACAGCCTGCAGGCATACGCCCTTCTGTGGCTCGGAGTGCTGTGATTGTAAAAAAGTATCCCAGACTGCGCTGCCTTACACTGTTCCTCGTGGTATATGGGGGAAAAAAACGACTTACTTCTGATTTGAGCTACTTCTCAGAAGACATTAAAGATTTGCAAAAGTTTGCATCAAGTACAGTTTCAGTGAAGAAGCAGGAGACATCGCATTTCATCCTCGGGTCAGTGCACAGCTTCACTCTAAGTGGACCGCAGCTCTTGGCTGCACCTCATGTTGCTGCTGACGTGGCACCGAACATGTCTGCCTCTAACTGAAGACCTTCCCTTGCTGCTTTGTGGGCTGAGCCAGCCCTGCCATGCCCTGCCCCCACTGCTCAACATCCCAAATATAGTCTTTGGCATTTTCTTTCTGAAATATGGGTTTGAAAAAAATGAATACAGTTCTACAGTAAACAATGCATTGCTCCCACTGGCTGACTCGCGGTGTTTCTTTTCTTGTTGGCTCGCAGGTTGCTGCAGCTGCGTTTGGAGACAGACAGGATGTGGATGACGAACATTGTCGCTCTTTGTCTGCTGGCCTTCGTGGCCTCCGCAGAGGACAAGAAGCTGAGCAGCCATGCCACCATGCTGGCTGATAACAGCGCCAACCTGGCCTTCAGGTCTGTTGTATGCTTATTATAATGTTGCTACACTTGTAAGATGAAATTTCAGATTTGTGCTCTAACCAGATTTGATGTGTTTTTGATTCAGCCTCTACCACACCGTGGCAAAGGACAAAGACACAGAGAACATCGTCGTCTCTCCTCTGGTGGTGGCCTCTTCTCTGGGGATGGTGGCTCTTGGTGGCAAGGCCTCCACTGCCTCCCAGGTGAAAACAGTTCTCAGGGCTGACAAACTCAAGGATGAGCATCTGCACGCAGGCCTGTCAGAGCTCCTCTCTGAGGTAAGCGTTCACCCAGACTCGGTCTTAAACTGGCGCCTCTATGTTGTGTGCAGATTTCTCACCGTTGATCTGTTGCTCCTTCGCAGGTGAGCGATGCCAAGACCCGCAACACTACCTGGAAAATTAACAACCGCCTTTATGGCCCCAGCTCTGTCTCTTTCGCTGACGATTTTGTGAAGAACAGCAAGAAGCACTACAACTATGACCATTCAAAAATTAACTTCAGGGACAAGAGGAGTGCAGTGAACTCCATCAACGAGTGGGCGGCCAAGTCGACAGGCGGCAAGCTGCCCGAGATCACCAAAGATGTGCAAAATCCAGACGGAGCCATGATCGTCAACGCAATGTTCTTCAAGCGTGAGTAGAATTTGTGTCAGTGCCCAACACCTGCTCACATTCTTTGTCTGTGCAATTGTGTGACTGGATTTTTTTTGTCTTCCCTGCAGCTCACTGGGAAGAGCGATTCCATGATACGATGGTCGACACCCGTGGCTTCCTTGTAACCCGCTCATTCACAGTGGGAGTTCCCATGATGCACCGCACCGGTGAGCCTCTCCGTTATCTTAGATTCTCGTCTTATTTTGTCTACCAAACTGCAGGATTACGACAACAAGAACGCAGGCATGATAAGCTATCTGATGTGTCTGCTCCTGGCAGGTCTGTATGACTTCTGTGAGGACACAGAGAACAGCATCTTTGTGCTGAACATGCCTCTGGGCAAGAAGCAGGCCTCCATGATCCTCATCATGCCCTTCCACCTGGAGCCCCTGGAACGCCTGGAGAAACTGCTGACAAGGAAGCAGGTGGAAACTTGGCTTAGCAAGATGGAGAACAGAGCTGTAGCCATCTCCCTCCCCAAAATCTCTTTGGAAGTCAGCCACAACCTGCAGGTAAGTGGTTCAACCGCATTCACATAAGGTTACATTATGTTACCTGTAAAAATCAATCATCATCTCAGTGTTGAGTACTTCTATCTTCATTTCTTTCCTTTTTTTTTCAAGAAATATCTGGCTGAGCTCGGTCTGACTGAAGCTGTGGACAAATCCAAAGCGGACCTGTCCAACATCTCAGGGAAGAAGGACCTCTATCTCTCTAACGTCTTCCACGCGTCAGCCATGGAACTGGACATTGATGGAAACCAGTACGACACCAGCCTCTTCAGCACTGACAGGCTGAGGAACCCCAAACTCTTCTATGTAGATCACCCCTTCATTTTCCTGGTGAAAGACAACAAGACCAACTCCATCCTGTACATTGGCAGAGTGGTTAGACCCAAAGGAGAGAAGATGCGTGATGAGCTATAAAATAGATGTTGTGATTCATGTCGGGTAGCTTTAATATTTGTGAAATCATGGCAGGATATTGAGTGTATGTGTGAGTGTGGGTGTTGTTTTTTTTTGGTGTGACTGTTACCTCAAGTGCATATTCCAATGGATAATCTGTGGACTGTATATCTGAGCATACTGTTCTTCGACACACTAAACCTTTGAAGGGAACAATTCATTACAAATATTTCAAACCTAAGATTCCAGAAACATATGCGCCTTTACAAGTGATTTTCCTGAACAGACAGCAGTTGGCACGAAAGGCTACATACTTATATTAAGTAGGATGTATGATTTTACACCCCGTTTTTGCCACTGCTGGTCCGACCACAATCCATGTGCATTTCCTTGCATTATCTTTAACGTTTAAAGAAAAAATGTTCTACAGCTTGCATTCCTTCCGTTATTTGCCTTCAGTTTGCACTGTACTGTTCCTCTGCTTGAAGCAGCCGAAATTTGGCAAATTTGGTGCTTAATTCTTGCTCTCTCATCAACCACTTTGTGTCATTCTGTTGCTGTAGGTATTATCCACAAGGCAGCTGTTGGAATTGTGTTGCAATGTGTTTTATTTCTTTTTTTCAATAAAAGTAAAGAAAACATATCAGTGTGGCTGTTTTATATTTGAAAACCCTGCCTGAATATTGTCCAAACACGGTTGATGCTGTCTTCTTTGAGTGTTCACATATCAGCAGTCAAAGATAACAATCTTTCCATCTGGCTGGAGGTCAAACAAGGTCTGGAATGCAGAGATTTCACAATGAGGGCTCTTTCCTTATGTCGCTAACCTGCCAAACATAACTGTCCTGAAAATTCCTCTCACCAATTCTACCATGAATGATGCAGTCAGTGGGATCTTCGTCGGGAAGCCCCAGACTTATGAGAGGCACACAATGCGGCGCAAAAGCTGGAGTGTAGGGCTCTCCTGGTGAGTGGAAACTCAATCACCAAAAGGTCAAACACAACAAATGAGAAGTTGTCGCTAAAATATAACAAGACACAAGAAAAAGGACCAAAATCTAAATCTGTGGTTTTGAATTTGCCCATTACAACCGTTTTCTTAAATCCTTTTGTTTCTATAAACATCACAATGCCATAATTGAATCATGTCATAGAATGCAGCATCAAATAAGTGCAACTCCTTTGTGAGGAATAGAAAAACCTCCATTGGATTTCCACATAGAGAGTTTCAGCACCGCCCAGTGGTTTAAAGAGAAAGAACGGGCTAGTTACCGTTCGGCCAAAGCTCATGTGGAGTTGAACCTTATTGCTGGCATTTTCACTCTATAAGATCAAGAACTGGTGTTGTTGATATTAATAAACAGTACAATATAGTTTACTACTAATAATCTGACGCAGCCAATAACTAGATGTAATAAGTGATCTTTAAAACAAAGATGTAGAACGAAAGCATGCAAAGAAGAGAATGTTTAATACAAATGTTCACGACACTGATATATGTCTTTGGGTGGCACATTTCATTGTATGCAGAATTGAATGATTTACAGTCACGTGTGCCACTTCATCAGCTTTTAGAAAATGGCCCTTGTGTTTTTTTTAAACTGAATATAAAATAACAAAACAGCTAATATTTGTTTTCTGGAAGCTAAAAGATGTATAGCCTGCTCATGGAAAAGGGATAAACCTTGTACTACTTCGCAATGGTTAACGGGGATATCTTTTTACTTGGCTTTAGAAAAGATAAGCTACACCACGAAAAATAAGCTTCACAAGTTTTTGAAAATCTGGAAGGTTTTCTGTAATTTCCTTGAGAAAAATTATATTGAAGTTGATGGCTGAAATGAAGAGCTGAACTGAAGATTCATCCATCTTTTCATACTATCTTGATTTAGTATACACATTTAGACCTTTACATATATGTATATATGCGTATATCTATATATATATAGATATACGCATTTATTTATTCACATATTTTTCATTTATTTATCTCTCTACCATCATGATTCTCACACAAGCTATGATATTTTGTTTTGTGGTTAAAAACGTCCCTTCTTTTTTTTCTTTTCTTCTTCCAGTTATTTATTTATTAATTTTATTTTAATAATTATTATTGCTATTATTATCGTTGCTTTTTTTCTTGTATGTACCTTCTTGTTCTATGTTGTTCACCGTTTGTAAATTAACAAAATGTGCAATAAACGTATGTTTAAAAAAACAAACAAACAAAAAAACTAAATAAATATGTTAATTATACATTTTTTGAGAATATGGGCAAATATTGCCTGTTAAAAAAACATACTGTCAACTTTGCTGTGTAGGATGTGGACAACAAGACAAACTTTGCACACACCCCTCAAGTTAAAACAAAAATCAGATTGAGTAAAAACGTGATAAGTAAGCTAACTGCCCACCTTGCTATCTTACTTACCCTGTTGGAATCCCCATAACCTTTGGCAGGTGTGCGGAATTTGTTTTGAGTTTGTTGACAATGTTTTTCTTTTACGGTGGTCAATGGGAAGAGGGCGCACTTTAGGCCTGGAATTTGAATATGTGACCTTGTAAAAAGACTACTAAACAATAACTTTACAGGGAAATTGATTACGACAAAATTAGTGTTGAAAGGATTGGAAGCTGGGTAGAGTGTGGAGCTCATCTATAGTGGTTGAAAATGACAACCAGGTAGCCTATTTTAACTCACCCATGACTTAGTGTCATCAGTGTTAATCTGTCGCAGAAATTGCACGTTCTTTTTCTTTAAAACAGGATGAGAAAAGCTGCAAAAAGTTGCCTTTCCTATGGTTGTAGTAAAGTTTTCGTCCATCCAAAAATGAGCATGCATTTACAAATGCATTTACTTACATTGAACACTGGGAGGCATCGTTAAGAAATCAGATGGAATTACAGACCCAACGAAAATGTATGTGAAAACAAGGCTGAAGGCAGGATTCCCATGTGAGCTGAACATTTCAGGCCTCAGTGGTCTCTCTTTGAATGAGGGGACATGTTGCTGAATTGAATTTTGTTTCCATTTCTTCGCTTGCTCGAATGACTTGACTTTTCACGTGTCAGATTTGGGATTCCAAGCTTCATCGTAACGTATCGTTGCATCTGCATGAATCCTGCTTTTGCTTCCTAATCTTGAACATCTACCCAGATAAATTTGACTTACCAACGAAACGTCCTCCCACCTACATCCACCCACAGGAAAGACTGGCACTGCTGGTAACAATGTGAATGAGGACTAAGGTGTTACAAATATTTGATTTATTTATATTGTAGTATTTACATAAACATTTTACTTTGCATTTTGGTAATGATATACAAGACAAACAACATCAAACCAGTTCCACACTGTACATGTTTCTGACAGTCTTGGCTGTTCTCTTTGAACACCGTGCATGGATGTAGCTCCCCGTATGGTGATCAATATGATGGGATTGAAGGAATTGTTTCCATGCTCCTTAAAGATGGAAAAATAAAGAAGTTCATTTCAGTGCTAAGCAATTGTTTTTAAATGTGGAAAACAACTTCAACAATCAGGGCTTGGGCAAAAACATGCTTAAAAATACATACAGTTCTAACAACTAGTATCTTTTATGATATTCTTTTACCTTTACCATCAATAAACCACTAGAGTGAACATGTAATTCTTTTAGACTGAAAAGAAGACAATGATAAAGTTCCACTGAGTGCTCTAATGCATTTTTCTTCAATCAAACAATGGACGGCAGTTTTAACATTGTATACACTCTTTGCTTAAAGCCTTGATAAGAAATAAAAACCCTCAAATCAGAAATAATGTTTGATGGTAATATGTAAAAGTAATTTTCGCCATTAAATTGGAGTTGATTTAAATAAAACTGCAGGGCCAGCAGGTTCCCTCAGAGACTCTGGTCTGTATTAGGTGTCTTACTAATAGGACACCTAAAGGTTACAGCTGGAGCGTCATTACGTTCAGAAACAGCCGATTCACTTCAAAAACCTTTAACTGGAATTTTAAATTTCCCACGAATGAGAAAAGACAGTGGTATTTGCTTCTGCATGTGTATGTGCTTCCTGTTGAAGAATTGAGAAACTCGGGAGCCAACATCCTCTCCCGGAAAGCCAAGTCTGCTCTCATTGGTCAGCTCCGCTGGCCTGAGTAAGTACAGCCAACCAGTCTGAATTGCTCTTCTTAAATTCCAAAATAAAGAAAGTATTTCATTGGACCTAAAATTAGTGCACACCTCTGAGTACAGGATGAATCATAAACATTTTCATGTTGTTTACACAGAAGAGACAGTATCAGTAAGAATACCTGCAGGCTCAGACGCCGGTGTGGGATAAAGCCCAAAACATATACTATAATAACTCTAAACACTGAGTTTAATTTTACAGGGAATTAAAGTGCTGACATCAGGCCTTACAACAATATATTTCAATGGAGCAATATTGCTGAGCACTGAGAGGCCCTCTTAGTGAGGGGCGTTAAGGTTCCACTAACTGTAATGGAAATTAAATAGATCATCTTTGTCACTTTTGGTTCTTTTAGTACTTTCCAAGAGCTACCACCCTTTCATCCCTTTATACTAACACAAAGTGGGTTGACAGCATAAGAAAAATATATATATATATATATCTCATAGCAATGGGCTCGACTGTAATCTTTTTCTGCTCTAAAACAGAGGAAATTAAAAGTGTTGAAAGTTTATTTTTTTGTCTTATCGGTAATTATATACAATAGCAGCCTTAGCCTCCAGCTTTGGATGGCTAATAAAATATAATATTCAGCCCCAGCTACGTGACAGCTTTGGCTCTGCATCCCTACCAGGAGCTAACTACAGACAGACATTACCAAATGAAAAATAACATTTCATTTTGAAACAGGCGTTTGGGGCGTTCAATCTTTCAATAGGTGAACCTCTGGTTGCCCTGAAGTAGGTGACCACGCAGTGGCCAGTGAGTGTCGAGAGGAGTGAGTGAGTCCATCCTTCATTAAGGAGCGGGTACACCTGCGATTCTGGCAGCAGGTAGGTAGGCAGGTATTGTGACAACTCTCATTACATTAGCACCGTTGTGTTCTGCTGCGCTGGCTGCAGGCAGATTAGCCAGCCGATGAACAATCCTCTTAAATAAGTCTGCATTAAGCCACACTGAGAGGCTGGGTGGCGCTCTCTGTTCTCTGCCTGCCCCTCCCAGCTCTTTGTCTCCTCCTTTCCCTGGATCCTTGTGATGCTCCTTCCTCTCCTATATTTTTTTGCCTCTTTTGAAATATCTCCTTCTCTTCCTCTCATTCACAGCTTTTTGTCCACCTGTCTGTTGGCCTTTCGGAAAAGAGTTTTGATCTCCTCGGTCACCATCAGTTGCCAGTTGTCCCTGGTTAAGAGAGAAAATGGAGTTAAAATCATGTACGTATAACATAGAGCATTTCAGTTTTAGCAAAGCTCTGGGATGAAAAAACACAACTGATGCTGCCACAAACACAGAAAAACAGAGGTGTTTTAATTAAGAGAATGTGCCTGAAAGCCACGATAAAAAATGAATGCAATAGGCAAAGAGGGCTTTCCCCGATCTGCTTAAGAAGAAGGTGATAAGATCAAGAGATTAACGAGACAAGTGGAACCCGAGCAATCAGTAGGATTCAGAAATCAATGAGAGGAAAGTGTGGGTGTGGAGGTTCAGAGGATGCATTTGGTTTACATAAAGCTGACAGTCACAGAAACACTTCCACTGCACAACACCAGCTGACATGCAGATCTATACCTCCTTTATTTGGGCTTAAAAGGTCAAGCCTTTTTCTCAGCTTTCTTTCTCCTGTACGCTGCTATATCCTCAGGTTTGAGCCCGTGATTGTCTTCCCTGAAGCAACATGTGGACAGTTGCAATTTGTGTTAAGTCCACAATTTCGCAGTGGCAGACAGTAGTTACATGTTGATTAAACTAACAAAACAGAATATTTGTTGAAACATTTCTTCAGAGTCAGTTATGCAAATGTGTTAAACATTTCAGTTCAGCTCTAATGTAGATTGCTTGAAAACAGGATGAAGTTGGCTTTTATGAATCCCATTTTGTTATTCACTTTCTGATTAATCAATACCAAGGGGAAATACAGGATAAAAACTCTTACCCTGGTTTAATCTCTGGTGGATTTGGCAAAGGTTTTGTAAAGTTGGTTTTGCCCACGAGCCAGTATGTCTCCTCAATACCTTTACCCTGCGAGAAAGGAGCAAAGAGCTCATACAACCCACTTTAGAGGCAATGCAAGTCAATCATTTTGTGGATCAATAAGATCTTCCGAGACTGTTACCTTTAGCTCTGTCTTGCCTCGGACGTCTATCTTATAACCATCATTAAGAGAACGGAGGATCTTTACAGTGCTCATATTTACATGGATTCTATAAGCTGAGATGAGAAAAGCCAATAAAAACCAGTTAAGCAAAACAAATGATGACACAAAAAAAGGCTGTTGTAAAGGGGTAAAGGATACTCACGCAGCCCAGTGGATTCCATACGAGAGGCAGTGTTGACGGTGTCTCCAAAAAGGCAGTACCGAGGCATGGTCAGACCTACAACCCCAGCAACACAGGGCCCTGCAGATACAAACCCATAAGCAAGTAAACCTTCCTGTTTAAAAAAGCATTAAGAAAGCAGTGGTACTGAGTGCTGATGAGAAATGCCTTTTGCTGACTCATGGAGGCGTCACCGTCTGCCCTAAACACGTTCCACTGCCTGTGCAGAAGATGAGCACAAGTGTAACGGGTGGAACAATAGGAACAAGTCAACAAAAGGAAGAGTTTTTTTTTCAATTTGAGGATGGATTCAGCCTAAAGAGACCAAAATTACGGACACAACATTCAGTGTCAGTGTCATGACTATCGTGATTGTTCTCCTCTGTCAATATGAGGCTTGTTAGCACTCCTGTTCTTTCATCTTCTCTAAATATGTAGTATAAAGCCCCAAACTCCCAAATAAATAAAATAGATGTATAACAGTGCATTAACGGTGAGAGAAAGAGACTGTTCAACACCTCCTGGAGCCCGATTACGCCGTTTGACTTTTACTCAGAAGCATCTTTATTAGAAATATGTCAGT
This sequence comes from Odontesthes bonariensis, assembly GCF_027942865.1. Taxonomy (NCBI): domain Eukaryota; kingdom Metazoa; phylum Chordata; class Actinopteri; order Atheriniformes; family Atherinopsidae; genus Odontesthes; species Odontesthes bonariensis. Next base: position 26,767,146 of record NC_134514.1, on the reverse strand, counting down.
CAAAGGAAATGTTTATGTAGCCTAAAACAGGGATTGATTACTCCAAATCTTATTCCTGCTGCCATTCAAAGATTTGGAATGAACATTTATGACTTAATCAAAATTAATCGCTGAAATATAAATGAGTATGCAATGTATGAAATTTGCAAAATACTTCTGTATCACATTCCATTCAATAAAATACACAATTTGTTCCCCTTTTTTATGGCTTACCTTTCTTCTTTGGCTACAGTTAGATGTGCTACTTTTCAGTCTGATAGAATTATAAATTGCGATTGGTCAACTGATGCCAACTCTACCTGTTTTACATGAACGCATCCACGTCTAGAGTCGGAAAACCCAGGTTAACTTACCGAGTTGGTAACCAGCATCATAGCACTGCTTAGCGAGAGCTCCATTGTTAGGGTTAGCAAAGCCAGATCACCTTAAGATACCCTGGAAAGGCTGAAACCTGCTTCCAAGTACAGCGCCCTGCTTTCTACCAGCCCACCTGAGTGAATTCCTATTCGTATCCTGACGGGCACGTCTGGCATGTGTCGCATATGGAAGGAACCCACTGAGCTGAGGATGTTGAGTGACATGTTGGCAATCTCAGCAGCGTGCTTGTTGCCATTTCTCTTAGGCAGGCCTGATGCTACCATGTAAGCATCACCAATGGTCTCCACCTGAATAAAGACAACATTATTTTTGCAGAAAAACATTTTTGCACTCAAAACCTTTGGTCTCAATAATTACATGTCACATTTGTGCTTTAGGAGATTTCACTATGAGAGTTTGCGAGCAGTATCCAGCATATTCTCTGACCTTGTAGACATCGTGGTTACTGAGTACGGCGTCAAACAGCGAGTAGAGGTCATTGAGAAGATCGACCACCTCAATGGGATCACTGAGCGAGGAGATGGTGGTGAACCCCACAATGTCACTGAAGTAGATCGTCACCTGATCGAAGTACTCCGGTTCCACTGTGCCGCCGGTCTTCAGGGCCTCAGCGACAGAACTGGAAAAGAAAACGGGGAAGAGAAGTTGTGAGATTAGACAATCGGGTAACAAGCTGTCACACTGCATGTGTGTGGGTTTGTTTCTGTGTGAACTCACGGTGGGAGCATCTCAGACAGCAGTTTCTCTGTTCTCTGTTTTTCCACCTCCAGCTCCTCTGTTCTCTCCCTGATGAGATCCTCCAGGTTGGAACTGTACTGCTCCAGCATCCTCAGCATGGAGTCAATGATATTGGTCTTCTTACCCTTGTTGATCGTCTTGAACTGTTCGAAATATCACAAAAAAAGAATATGCAAGTCAGATAAACATAGAAAGACTGTTTGAGATGACGGAAAAACAGTGAACAGGTAAGAAAAAATATACCCTGTCAAAAATCTCATCAAAGTTTGGTCTGCGGTCAGGCATTTCGCTCCAGCACTGCTTCATGAGCTGGATACATTCAAGAGGAGCCTGATCCGGGGACACTGTAGGACGGCACATTGGGGGAGGCTTCTTCACCTTACGGATGATTTCTGAGGACATAATGGAGGAGACATTCATCCACTTGCAAAACTAAGATGTGTACCAATGTTTTGTCACAAACTCACTTCCAAAAAAGTTGGGAAGCTTTGTAAAGTGATTTATGAACAGAACGCCATAAATTGGCAAATCATTTCAACTCTATTTGAAAATAATACAGAGGCACCATATGTACATTTCTTTTAAATGTACATATGGGCAACCAAGCAGTGGTCAGTGCTGTGAGATTCGGACAATGCCTGGGTTGCCAGGAAAACGCTCCCACACACTTATTTATGTATCGGGAATGCGGGGATACACTTAATTTGGCCTGGGGGTGGCATATCCCTTTAAAGTCGGTTCATGTTCAAACTGAAGGAGCACTGTGTTTTGATCAAGTTGAGATGAAAATGTGAAAAATTGGGCAAGTATAAAAATCCTGGTGGAAAACTTCCCAACTAATTAGGATAACTGGCAACAATTGGGTGACATGGTTGCAGTGAAAAAAGCATATCAGAGAGGCTGAGTCCTTTAAGACGTAAAGATGGGGATGGGTTCTGCACAAATAAATTTCCAACAACTTTAACATATAATCTATTATAATAAAATTGAAAAATAAATTGGGGTCTTCATCATCTATACAATAAACATCATTTTCTTCAGACAGAGGCTTCCTCAGGTCTTCTGCAGAAAAGACTGGTACGGCAGGTCATTCCTCCTACAATGAAGAGCCTTACAAAATGATTCTACATGCGGTAACTAACTATTTTCTTTGGATTCTATTATTCATACCGCAACAATATAATTTCCCCTTTAGGCACTGATAAAGTCATCAATGTCATAAGAGAAAAGTCTCAAGGAACAAGGCTGAAAAGCGACATTGCATGGCTGTGGTATTCAGGACTTTGGGCATTAAAAACAGACACAGCTCTGTTGTTGGGGTCCATCACTGCATCCACAAGTCTTATAAAGGTTAAAGAACATTTTCCCTAGTAAATCTAAAACACAATTTTCAACAAAGTAATGGATGAAAAGGATGAAATGTGATATTCCTTTGGAAGTTTCTCCCATTTATCTTTCCAGACACTTTAAAGCTCCCACAAGGTGGAAGAGAAGCTTTGCTGGGTTCAGGTTTAAATTCTGACTGAGTCACACAGAGACTTTAACCTGAAGCCACTCCTCCGCATTGTTTAGTCGTAGGTTTCAAATTGTTGTCTCGTTGAAATGTAAATCTTTACCCGAAAGTCTGAGATCCTGGGGAGCAGATTTCCACTCAGGATTCTCAATATTCGTCTGCATTCATGTCTCCCTGTGCCTTGTTGCAGAAATATGACCCCAAAGAGTGATACTTCATCATCATGTTTGAAAATGGAGAAGTTTATAATGAGGTGATGTTCAGAGCCAGCATTCTCCTCAAAATGTGTATTTGGGCAGGGAAATGCAGTTCAATAATTTGTTTTTTGTCCATGCTCATTATTTAGTTTGGCTTGGCAGCCAGATTCAAGCAGTCTGTTGGTGGCTCTAAACTTGCAGTAGATATGTTCTTGTCCCTTTTCCCAGCTTTGTACATTGACACAATTCCGTCTCACAGGTGTGCAGACAACTCCGACATACACCATTAATCGTGGGACCCTGTACACATAAGTGTCTGCCTTCTCAATTAAACAATGAATCCCATTCTGCGCATTTTGGACTTCAGTCAAGAAGAATCATCTCAAGGACAACTGTTTGAAGTAGGATGCATCAGAGCTCAGTTGAAGGGTCATAACAAAGATTACTTTGTGTAAATTTGATGTTTTAGTTTTTGATATTTGATACATCAAAAAGAAAACCTGTTGAAAAGATATGGTCTCAGTCAGTTTGACCTTGGTAAGTCTTTTTGATGTCTTGGACAGAGTGCAATTACGTGCATTTAACAGCATTCTCTTTCTATTTTCAGTTTACATTGTGATTGCAAACAGGGTAGTGCACTGTTCAGCTCAGCTGCAAAAACATTATTTCATCACAGTCAAACTGAGGTGTTCGAAATATCTGTCACATGAAATCTACATTTCAGTGATGGTCCTGTGTCTTCGTCTTCCCTTCCTCTGGTGAAAACTCACCTTCAGGAGGTAAATCCAGCATGCAGTACGGCGGCCCTCTCACCACCACCTCCTGAAGAATAATTGAAAAACTATAGACATCCCCCTTGTATGTCCCTTTACGAGAATTTGGTGGATCCCGCAGAAATTCCGGAGGTGTCCAGAATAGATCTGAGAAAAACCAAGGAAACATTTGGAGTGAGACTGCAATATCATACCTGTCAGAGTAACAATAAAACTTTTTGTGTATCATCCCTGAACATGAGGAGAAAGTCCTCAACAATCAACAGTATTTTGGAAATTTCTTTCTAGAAAAATTGCATTTAATAACTAGCACGTTATGACAAATGATAAAGAGACTATTTTCTTTTTTTTTTTTCCCCAGAAGAAGAAATACCTTCAGGTGGGTGCTCTTCTAACGGAGCTTTCTGAGACTCCAGCAGCTCATTGAAGCCGTAGTCTGTAATCTTGAGGACAAATCGCCCGTCCACCACACAGTTTCGAGATTTTAGTCTGCCGTGGGGGAAATCCCTGTGGTGGAGATATTTTATACCCTGAAAGAAGAATACAGTTAGCAGTTTTGTTTCTTTGTGTGCCAACGTGACAAGCAGGGTTTCCTACAACTACTCTGAGGACATGGGGTACATGTACCCATGAAGGTTTTGAGTTACTGACAGCATAAGTGTTTACCTTGATGAGATCGAGCAAAAGTGAGGACTTGAACATCCAGTCTAGTTTAACATCCTCGTTCCTCAGCAGGTCCTGCAGACTGCCCCGTGAGCAGTGCTCTGTCACCACTGCAAACATGAAGTTGTCCGAAAAGAAGCCCAGGAAGGGATTTACGTTCTCATTCCTCAGGTCTTTCATCTAAAAGCGGAGAGAGAGGAAGTATAAAAGATGATCATGATAGCTATCAATTTCCAATATCAGTTATTGCTGGAACTGCATATATAGTGGTCAACTTTTTATTAGAATTTTGTCTTCAATATCTACTTTCTTATCCACACAGATTGTACAACTCAAACATAATTTTAGAAGCCAAATTACCAAATTACAATGACATGCTCCCCTACCTTTGTGAAAATCTTGGTGGTCCTTTGTTTAATTTCCTTGAAATGGCCTTCCTGAAATTTTTTCAGCCAAACCCAGTCACCCTAGGGCGAGAAGGCATGTTGTTACCATAAAATCAAACTTTCGTTGGGAGTAAAGAAAAAGAAAAAAATGTAATTGTGCCTCCAAGATCCTGTAAAATTAAAGTTTATGTGTATGTCTGTCAGTCTATATCCGACCAAATGTGACACGTGATCACAATCTCTCCATTTGTCCCCGTGTTTCAGTGTTGAAAAGAGGGTAAAAAGGTCTATTATTGATAATTATGACCTTAAACTTTTTTCATACAAAACATGAGGACCTCGTGATTTTTTTTTTTTGTATCAAATGTGAGAAATGCAATCGGAATCAAGAGTATGAATTCTTGAATTGTAAGGTGTGATACATAGACTGCTTCTAGTCATGTCCCTTTGCCGAGAAGGGGAATTTTACCCACTGATTCATGTCCTTAAAAAATTTATAAACAAGAATATACTGCCTTTAAATAGTCCAAAATGATTTCCTGTGCTTGAAACAATGTATTAGAATGGAAACAGGTCAAAGAAAAGCTTTATACAAGTCTGTCATCAACAAAAAATCTCATGATATTCAGTTGTCACTCACTCCATCTGATTAGCTTGACCTGCTAATCCAATCCAAGTTGATTTTAAATTAGTTAATTAGCTGTCCTTTACATAGTGCCGAAAGCAACAGTAATGGAACGAGTCTCTCAGTGTAGCTTACCTCGTACACGGCAACACTGGAATTCTCTTGAGTTGCCGTCTGCATGCTATTAACAGAGTGCGAGGGGTCTGCAAATTTCTCCTCCAGAGCGCTCATGGATTCACCCAGATCCTCTAAAGTGATTTTCTGTTAAACATCAAACATCCATAAAAGATTTTGTAGAAATTGGTTGTGCACTAAAACTTTTTATTTATCAAAAAAGTAAAAAAAAAAATGTGTTGTTGTTGTTGTTTCCCACAGTCAAAGTGTCAATACAAAAATGAGCTTAAGTTTAAGTTTATGGTGATGACTGGGTGCTCCTTGCCTTTTTGCTAAGCTGAGGATTGATGAAAGTAAGATCCTCTAAAGTCAGGAGGATACGATTGGGACCTTTGACCAGTTGGATTTGTTGAAGTCTCCTCCTGCCGAAGGGATATAGAAAAAATAAGGAAATCAATTCAACAGCAAATTTCGTAGGACTAGGTAGCTGCCACCAATTATCTTCATATGCTGTACCGGACGTAAAGATTTATGATGATCCCTCCTACAGCCAGACTGAGGACGACAGCCAACACAATTATAATGTAAGTCACCTCCACACCTGTGGATGAGAACACATTACTTTAAAGTGTGGGAAATGAAGGTTATGAGTGAATGATAATGTACAAAGAACATGCCATAGAACTGTGAATACCACATTCATATAAACACGAGATCTCTACAGCGTCCTACCTCCTGTGCAGATAGAATTGTCATCAAACCAGCAGCGGGAATCAGCTGGCGGAGGGGATCCTCCTGGAAAATTAATGGACCTCCCTGCAAAACGAAGCATTCCTGATTTCAGGTCCACCACGTAGGCCTGGTACAGCTGACTCCCCTTTCTGTCAGTGTCCAGGATGACATAGTTGGTCTGAACGTCCCCACTTCTGTCCACCTCCACCTTCTGGTTGAAGCCGTTGAAGGTTGTGTTCTTTGTGAAGTAGGCCAAGTTCGAGCCTGACAGCTGCATGCCTGCTTTCCTAGCATTGTGGATGGATTTGGCCAACAGGTATATGCTGTTGTAGATGGTACCAAACATTGGGTTAACCTGCAGGTTACAGTGAAAGTTTTACTGGGGGTGCAAAAGAAAACATGAGAACTGTCTTATCTCAACCATTCAAAACAAAACATTATGACAAAAATACACCATTACATGGGATATAATATAACATATATGTCATCTGTTTCACTTATCTACCATTGTTGCACAGGTGCAAACACTGCAACATTGCAAAACCCCAAGTCCACACCAAAAGGAAATTATTTTCTTACTAAAAATACTGGAGGAATGCCTGGATATCCCCCATTTGTGGTTCAGCCTTTTCTCTATCTACATCCCCACATAACATTTGCATAATACCAGCCTGGTTAGGCACAACTTCAAACAAATCTAGTTATGGCAGAGACCAGTTTGTGGTTTCAGGTTTTCAGATCCAATTTTTATCACTTCTGAAGTAAGACAAAGTGAAAAAATAATATCTACCAGTATTTATAATTAGTTCAATATAAATGTTTGATGTGCTTGCTTAATTTACACCATGCACGGGTTCCTGAACAGCAGGAGCAGAGAAAACAGAGCAGTCTCAATCTTTGGGTGGGAGAGCTGAAAGAGACAGGGACTAAAATTAAGCAAGAAGCAGAGATAAACTGAATAAAAACCCAACTTTTTTTTTCTTTTAGAAAAATATGTTTATTAACTTGTAAATGAGCATAGCAAAGAATAGCTTTCCCTGGATTTTTTCATGATAGAGGCAATGATATTATCATCTAAAAGGGCCAATCTAAAATGCATTTATGAACATACAAAAGCTCAGAGGATTCAGTTACGCCCCGTGTGGTGAACAAGTAAGACTTCAACAAAATGGCCAACCTTTCTATGAATTTTCAGATGCGACATCCAAACACTTCCTACCTGCTCTGCCTCCACCGGCAGCACGACTTCCTCGCTCCTCTTGGCTGCAGTTAGAGCCTCGTTGAAGGACAGAGACTCTGAGGCCACAGTGATGGTGAGCACGGCATCATAGGCCTCCCTCAGAATGCTGTTATTTTGCAGAGGTAAGTGGGAGACGTTGGTGTATGGAAGACTGTAGTGAAGTGTGTCGTAGGGCACGAACACATACTTCCCAGAAGTCATACCCAGCTTGTGTGCCTTCATAAGAAAAGTGACCTGCTGCTCACCTCCAATCAGGATGGAGTGCATACACATGATGATGACTGAAAGAGAGTGGCAAAAAACACAATGCTACGGCAAATAGGCTGATAATTGGACAAATTCAAGATGATGCACATTCTTTGAAAGTAAGCCTGTGGCTAAATATCATTTCATGAAGTAGAGGTGCTTTGTACAAGTAGAGGTAGAGAACTAAAAGGTACTTTAGGGTGCTGACCACATGAGGGGTCATGACACACCTTTAATTTATTTTTGAAACCACATTTGTTGCATGTTATTCTCCAAGCTCCTTCTGCCCTTTTTCCAACCAGCTATAAACCCATAACCTATAAAACTCTTTGAAAGAAGTCAGCATTGGTGATAGCAATCAAATTAAGCTGGTGTCCCTGATCACCTTCAGCCACAGAGTGAAATTTGAGTCGTCAAAATGGCTTCCTGGTCAGATGATACTGAGATAAGCCTTCTTAAGAGGACAGCTAGGATGTGGGATTATTGTGGTGGAGCAGATATGGGCGTTTGATGGTTTGATATTTTGCTGTTCTGAAAAATGGATAAGCTCTCTTTTCTGTTATTTACACAAATAATAAACTTGAGGGAATTTTACGCAGCTGATCTATTGTTTACCTCACTGACTCACCCTTTATTTCTCCTGCATTTTGGATCTTCCACAGTGTGCTCTCCACCTCTGTCTCATTCATACCCATAGCTGTAACGAGTCTGATGGGGAGCCCTTTGCTCCTCAGAGCAGCGGCCACTCTCTCCGAGGTGTCTATCCAAAGGTCTTCATTGGATGAGACCACCACAACACTGGCCCACCTGTAGTTTTTAAACACGGTGAACAGCACGTCAACGAGTAACGGCACTGTCCTTGCAAACGTTGGGTACCCCGTGGCTCGGTCCAGCTCGTAGGTGACACAGCTGAAGGTGAAGAGCGCCTTATCCCAGTTTTTCGCCAGCAGAGACGCTGCGATGCAGTATCCCGGGTTGGTGGGGCCAACAAACGCGTCCGCTGATTTATCATAGGAAATGAAAGCCCTGAGTGCTTTGGAGGTTTCGCAAGGCTCCTGGAGGACGATGTAGTCCATTTTCAGACCCAGGTCCAGGTTGAGGTCTCCGTTTATCCTGCTTACAGCGAGCTTGGCCGCCACTGTTGGGAGGGTCTTGTAGTAGACAGGGTCGCAGTTCCAAGGCCCTAAGACCCCCACTTTGAATATTAAACAGTGGACACAGCAAGGGAACGTGAGCACTCCTAAGAGAACCCATAACATAAAGTTATAAAAGGGCAGTGTCCGTAAAGTTTGTCTGCTTTTTATTATGGGCACACATGGATGGTTGGACTCCCAACCATTTGGAGGAATATGTTGCATTGTCCTTCCAGGGTGTCCAAGATAGTGAATATTTGTATTCACTTTTCAGTTACACCCCTGATGCCTGCAAAACGGAGACAGATACAAGTCTAAATCATTTTTCATTTTACAAATAAATGTTTGTCACTGTCTGTCTTTAGACAAATGAACCACTTACCATTTATTCAATGCCATCAGGACAGCTCCAGGATCCGATGAGACAATCTTACAGGTGCCTTTTCGGATCTGTTCGTCTGTCTTCACAAAAGTCGTAACTAACCATGCCCGAGCCTTACCTATTTACCCAGTGTTGCTCCGGTGAAGACATAACCCTGTCAATGTGTTTGGATCATGGGCTGGAAGTGACAGGTGGAGCTCAGGCGCTGCGTCTGTAGCGTTTGAAGACAACTTCAGCACCCTGGAGAGCTACTTACGTCCCGCAGTCAGCGTCTCTGAAGGCTCTTGTGCGTCTCCACGAACGGGTGTGTCTACAGGCAACATGTCTAAAAAAGACGGCGAATAAAAACTTCTGGTCCGATTTTCCCTCCCCTTCTTCTTCTTTGCTTGCAGTGTAGATTTTGACACTTCTTCCAGATCGGTTTAAAGCTGTCTAAAATGATCAATCAACCCCAGGTGCGTATTTAGGTGAAAAAAATAGAAAAAAGATTTGGTGTATCATCGGTGTAGGAGGCCAGTGTCAGCTGCAGGCCCATTCAATCAAATCCCTCCAAAGTGACCCGGGTCCCAAACGTAAGTGTTACTCACTAATCCATTTTCAGTGAGGCACAATATAAGAGGATTGACCGCAGGCCTTAGTCAACTCTAAAAGCCTTTCTCTTTCAGGCTACAGGCCTTTTGCCTTGCAAATATAGCCACAAAATATTTTTGGATCATTTTTTCTTATTAAGTTTGAGGTGTGATCGTGATACAGGGTTTACAGAGAAATGAACACACAAAAAATAAATAACATCAAATTAAACTTACTCTATCGGTCTGGATCTCTGAGCGAAGCAAACACAGAGGTGAGCATTCAGTTCATAAACATTTCTGATGTGCAGGGTGTCATTTTTCTTGCCATGGAGACACACCTCAGCCACTCTGCACCAAGACACCTGTACCACGCTTTAATTGGCCTAATATGCCCACAGTACAGCAGGTCCCGTAGATTAAACGAATCTGAGTCCTGTTGGGGTGGGAGTAATTAGAGATAACAAAGGGCTTTCCCTGTGGGTCTCATGAGCTCTGCTGCGTTTTGCGTGCGTCAGTCTTATCAGATCTTCTTGAAAAAGCAGCCTGCTTTGCAAGGGGATCTGGTTGCCACAACATCAACACGTGTGTTGGGGACAAAATGGTGGATCGGCTACTTTAGAAAAGGAAGAAAGAAAGAACACAGGTGGATCATAAGTGGGGACTTCAACTATAAAGTGAAGATCACAAAGGGGAAACAAATCAAGGATGTGTGGGTATTGGCAGCTTGTGGGAATAGTTCAGAAAACATCAGGTCGCAGCTGTGTGTGTGTGAGAGAGAGACAGAGAGTGAGACCCATCATTTCAATCTCTTTCTCCACCTGTCTTTGCTTGTTTAACATTCACAACCAAAAGCATTCTCCTCCAACTCAAGCCTGACTTTAGTCTCCTAAAGACAAAGCAGTAAATAAAAAAATATAGAAAAAGTACATATAGAAAATGTTACAGACATATATCAGTTATTCAGGTGAGCGTGGAACTGGAAAGTGAATCCACCTTTACTGACCTACCCCCCCCCCCATAAGCTGAAGAGCCTCTTAAACGTAACACCTTGACAGCGCTGTCCTGCATCCCGGAATAGAGGACAGAAATGATGACACAGCGTAACGTCCGCACACTGAGCAGAGAACACCACCCAACACGGTGCTGCTCCCGAGACAAGCCCTGCGCGGCTCTGGGCACAGTAACATGTCTGCGACCAAAATGAATTGGTGATTATAAGCTGAAGGGAGGTACTTTAAATAAAACGTCAAAAGACAATCAAAAATAAATCAGGAATCTTTGTCTCATTACCAAATATGTATCAAGAAGGGGGAATGTGAAATGCGGTGTGGGCAAGAAGAATATGAATTATTAAACATGTCAGGTAAGAGGATAACGAAGGGATGGAAAGGAATACATGAATCAAAGGTAAATGTTGACTTAAGGGAATTCCGTTTTTTGTTGTTGTTGTGAAGCGCTCTTTTCATATTGATGCATGCACGGTCCACCCAACAAACCTTGAATGTTGCTCACACTACAACAATGAAGGTTAGAACATTATTATGGACTACGAGGCATTTCTCCTTTAGCTCAAACGAGAGAGAAAAAAGTGGCGTCAGTTATAGTTTGATTATTTCCAATTAAGGATATCATTCCTAGCACAGATTATTTTGTTGTTGTTTTCATCTATTTTTAAATTTCAATCTGATACAGAAATACATGCGCCTTGCATTCCGAATAATTAGCAGTCCTGCATGTATTTCATGTGCTTCATGTGCATTCTATGTATTTTTGATGTAAGTCACGGTTTTGAAAAAAAAAAAAAAACCGACGTGGCAATAAGTCATGAGGTCGAGGGGACACCGGTGGATTCCCCCCATCCCTTCTTCCTTCAAAAGGAGCTTTCAGATGGTTACGGCCTTGTTCCCAGAGTGAAGCGAACAGCGACGCCTCAGTGAGAATGTCTTTAGCTCTGTTGCCATCTAGTGGACGTGCGCGTCTTCTTTCTTTTGCCTCAAGATTTACTTTTCTGGAGAGAGACTCCTGTTTTCAAACTAAACTGGTTTGTCATTTATCAGTGAGAGATGACAAACCAGTTTAGTCACACAGCCCTTCCAAAACCAGAAAACGAACATCTAATAAAATGTTCATTTCTATCTTTTGTTCTTAAATCATCTAAGAGGAAGGAAAAAAATGCTGTGTTATGCTGTACTCTGTACTGAGCTCGAAAGTTAGCAGCGGATACAGCTTTGATGAGTAAAAACAATGAATTGCATAAAAGATTTAGGTGTTTTCTATCTGATAAGCTTGTGCGTGTCTGATGAAACGTGTTTACTTCAGTTGTGTTTGTGTTAGAACAAGGAAGTACAGTTTTTGATCTTTATCTGTCGCTTTCTTTCTTTTTTTCTTTCATAACCGGCCTCTGCAAACTGGTTGTGCTTAAACCTCCAGATCTCCAAGAGATCTGTGTCCGTGTGTGCGTGTGCAGGCGGTTAAGTGTGGAACACAAACTGACATGTCGAGGCAGGCCCCCCCTCACAACGTACAGCATTACATGCACTTTCACTCTATTTTTGCATTTTTCAAAAAGTAGGCCTCGGTGTCTGTGTACCCCTTATCCCTTGAGAGTGCGTGTGAGTGCGCGTGTAGCTCCGTATGGGTGTGTGCTGCGATGCTGTCACGCTCCTCTGTGGAAAACAATGGCTGCGTGTGCAGATGGAGAATTGGGCCCCCTCCCCTCTCAGGTTTGTGTAAGCAGCACCATATGTTCGTCATAAATGCATAAATGGTCACACTTGACCCGTGTGTCTCAGCTCCTCCAGTTTGATCAGGTTTTGCAATATCTAACACCAAGCGGCCAAAGTTTCAACAGATCATGTGTTACCCGCAGAAGATGCTCTGATATGTTACATATTTGTTTTGCATTGGCTTGAACAGTGTTTGGACACAACTGAGCGCTCTAACTTAATGCCAATCGTTACATATTACAAGCTAATACATCAAATATTCTGGTGCTTTGGCCAGTTTAAACTTGCACAACCTTCCACTGCAGAGGATGCGTCGCAAGAGGAAGAGGCTTGTTTCTGCGGGCTACAAGATTTGACCAGAAATGCTTTGTAAGCTGCAACAGGAACACTCTGGGTTTCCGTTCACGTTATTTCTTATCAGTTTGATCAAGAATTGCACTTGAAGCCAAATTAAACACACCGCCGCCTCGTTGCGCAACACTCTCCTCCCCGGCTTCTCTTTGCATTCACGACGCTGCAACAAGACTGAGCCACGACAAGACAAGCAGCATCAAGGCCGCGTTCGAAACTACACGCAGCCCGGAAGCTCCCCTTGTGGTTCTTTAGAAATAAAAGCGTTATATTTGTGAAGGACTTTAGTAGCAAGAGCTGAACTCCACCCAACTCCTGCTCTCTGCTCAGCCCTTTTCAGAGAGGGAAACTTCAACAAAAGTCTTCTATTCCTGTACTTTCCCGTGTGGTCTTTTGGACCCAGTGCTCCACATATTTAAGGTGTTTCAACACACCTGGCTCGAATAAACAGGTCTAAAACAGGCTTCTATAGCATGATGACAAGCTGATAAGGTGGTCCATTCATTTGAATCAGGCGTCTTGGAGCAGGAAAACATCTCAAGGTTGGAAAACACTGCTATGTTGGGATCATGCAACGGTATTATCAATCAAATTGGCAAATATTGTTATCAAATTTAGCAACTGTGCTAACTGTGGCATATTTACATTGATGCTCTGCTGATATGTTGATTAATGTGCATTGTCCTAATCAAATAAATATAATTAAAAAAATAATGAATGAACTTTCTGCCACAGCAGAAACATTTATTTCAGCTGCTGTAGGAACTTAACATTTAAAACTGATAACATCAGTTCCCCCTGCTAAACTAGTATACCGAACCAACCCTGGCTTAACTTTTTCATTGGTTTTCCTGCTTTCTGAAAACACTAAAGTTTTTTTTTTTTTTTTCTGTTTTAAACATGGTTGTTTTGAAGTAACTTCAATAACCAGTAATGAGAACTGATTCTTTCATTGGAAGCCCAATAACTAGCCGGAGTTAAGTTAAATTAAACAGAGAATGTATTATTGGTCCCAGGTAAAGTATGGCAGCGCCTGGGAGTGACACAACTCTCGCGGGAAATCCGTCAGCCCAAGCCCCGATATCCGGAAATAGTTCACATTTATCTTCTTCACTTTTATCTCATCACCTATCTTAAAGTCTTGGACCATTCAAGGAAATACATTGTGTTGTATGAGCCGAGTGGACAAGTACAAATGAGGAACATAGATTATTTAGAAAAATACAGAACATGAATAGACAATGTCTAAGAACAAAGCCAACTATAACAAGAACTTTAATAACAGTGTAAAAGCACATGTAGGCTGTTTAGCCATCTTTCTTTTGCCCTCCCCATCCCCCAACTCAGAATTCAGGGGAGATGCAAAGACCGATGGGTAATTTTTAGAACTCAACTTTAATGGGAATACTGTATTTGAAATCACTCACCACTCGCCATTTACTGAACTACGGTGAGCTCACCATTTTGTATCTATGTTTGAATGTGTAGTGAGATTTTTTTTTATACCTCATAGTGCACTCAAGTGAAACGTTAAGCTACTTTAAATGATTCTCTTATCATTTTTACCAACAGAAAAACCGTGGCAGCAGTTGCCAAGGCCACCCAATAAAACAATAGCCACTGAACAATGTCTCAACAGCATCCAAGATGTCATATATTTTTGTAAAGATGAAGCGGTGTAGAAGTCAGACTTGTTCGCTTTTGTTTTGAAAATCTCCGACCGGAAAACTTCTGATTTTGCATGCTGGCTGACTTTATTGTGGAAAAAAGAAAAAAAAAAGAAACGAGCCGAGGGCAGGCAGGACTTCACGGGATGGGAACAAATGAGGGTGTCCCAGCGTTGCCAGCCCCTGGCAGTTTATTGTGGCGGAGAAGACACGCAGAGAAGGACCCACGGAGCACATGAGGACCACCAGCCGAGGGGCCAAACGACGGGACACAGGGGCGCCGCGGGGGTGTAGAAAATGGGAGCGGTAAAGTGAATTCAGCCGAAGAGCGGATCGTCTGGATGAAAGTCATCAAAGTAAGTTATTTGGGGCGCAGACCGAGGCAGAAAGTGATTAACAAGTATGGCCGTTTTTCGTCAACTAACAGTTTTCTCTTAAACTGCGTTAAGCTTGGAATCAGCGGTGTGGGTTTTCGGAGGCAACAAACGCAGCGGGACCTCCGGCGAGATCAGATTTCACGGTTTGCTCCTGTGTTGAGGAGACCGCCCGTGTTTGTCCCGGCTGAACTGACCAGACTCTTGAGTGTCGTTACCGCAAATTACTTGGAAACACACACTTATACATGGACACGCGCACACGGAAAAGCCTTCCTGGTGCGTGTGGAACGTTATGGGCCATGCCAGCACAGGGGACATGTGGAGCTAACTGACAGCTAAAAGAGGGGCGTGGTTGACAATAAAGGTATATTAACTGTACACAGAGACAAGCATGTGATGTGCACGTTGGGAGATATTTCAGCAGCGCAGTCCTCGGCTACCAGCGGTTTGCCACGTACGGCTGCAGGAAATCTGATCTGCCGAGGTGCCCGTGCAGTGTGCGCACGCCCGCCCGCCTCTCCTGTTAACTTCCCAGGGCAGAGCCAAGGTGCTTCACTTTGTGGGAAGACGAGAGTTGGGGCACATTAGTCCCAGATGATTAGGCTTCGTAAAAGAGACCCCAGAAAAGATATTTAAATCCGAAGCAAAGCGTCAGGTTGTGGTAAGGACAGCTGGCTGTATATCAGGGAGCGAATGTATTGCACGAACTTGATGGCAGTTTAAAACCAACCTCTGAAAACTAGCCGTAAATTAGATGGTAAGTACCATGCAAAAGGGATGAGCCAGCCCTCATTTCTCTATAATATATAGGCTAGATATATATATATATATATATATATTCGTTTCCAAGTGGCAAAACTTTCTTGTAATCTTCTCAAGTGGTCTTAAGTAATAGTTCTTCCTGAAATGTCTTACAAAGTTTTCTTCCGACATTGGCTGCATGTTCCCTCTTTTTCAGTCCATTCCATTTTGTTACATCAGCCTGTCGCAAAGTAACCCCCCCCCCCCCCCCCCCCTCCTCTATTTCTTTAGTTGCCTCTATGAAAAATGCCAAAGATAACACAGTTTGAGAGAAAGAAAATAGTCTTTTTCGCACCAACAAGATGATTTTCAAAGAGTCATTAGTTGAAAACTTGGCACAGACGTGGGTGTGCACTGGCTGAGGTGTGCCAGACATGGTATAAGAAGTGGACTGAAAATCAGTGGCAACAGGTCTTATGGAGGGATGAATCCTCCCCAGAGCCCGGTGTGGGATCATCTCAACAGAGAACAGAGTGAAAGGCCAGAGGAGAGCTTTGGGATTTCCTTCAAGAAGCCTGGAGAACTGTTCCTGAAGACTACCCAAAGAAATGCTTCATACCAAATATTGTCTTTCAAGCTCATTAGAATCGTCCAAACTCTAGTTTTGGTCTTATGCCGCATTTCCATTCAACAAGTCGCAAGCCCTGTTTTTCTGCTAACTTAGAATGAAATGAGCGGTTGGATCAGGGCTGTTGTGGAACAGACAAACCGCACAGCCTGAGAATCCTCAGGTACATCAAAAAAGATCTTTTAGTAATGTACTTTGTTCACCTCGCCTGATGCCAGTGATGCAACACGTTCTAACATCCTCACACAAAAGGAAACAAAGCGTCCATATCCAATTTCTTTCTCTTTTTTTCTCCTTCAAAATAAAGTGAGAGCAGGAGGAGTTTTTAACAGCACATAAAGATCCATTGCACTAATTGGTAGTGAAAGAGCAACCAGATGAACGGATAAACAAAAGATCCTACAGGCCTGCCGTCTTTGGTCGTGATCAATCTTACTTTTTCTTTGTTACTTCTCATGTCACAGTCTTTATTTAGAAAAGCGTTGGTAAAATTCAGTCGATGCTTCACATACAGTCATCCCATCCCCGACTTTTGCAAAAAAAAACAAAAAAAAACAAACATGTTGCTCATTGATATGTTTGAGTATTCACTATCCAGCCCAAGGATTTCCATTGCCACATAATTGTTTTAAAACACTTAAGTACCATCAACTTGATTTAAAGTCCCTGGCTTCTCCTCAGTGTCATGCATTCATTTGGGTTAAAAGGATTAGAGTGGCATCCATCTTCTAATTACACAGTTGTTCAGCCTTCGACTTGGAAGATTAAATTGGGGGAGAGAGTGGTCCCGCGGACAAGACGAGCGCGCGAAAGAGCGCAGGAATGGGGGTCTGACGTGGACGCAAAGGAAAGTGATAAACGGGAGAGCCAGTGAGACGCCAGGTAATGATTCCTCACTTTGTTCCCTGCTCTGGGTGTGCATCAGACATCTTATCTTTCACCATCAGCAGAGTGTCAGCCTGCAGGGGATATTTCATCTGGCCACAGATAAGAATGTTCATTGTAGGACACAGGAGGGGATGGTGTCGTGACTTGACACAATAAAACTGATAACGCGCTTTAATAATTGGATCATTACAGCGATAGCCGCTCAACCTTTCACACAGTCGCAGGGTGATGAGTTAAGGTTCAGATAAAGCTCTGCAACTGTGCGTGCAGAGGCTTAAGGAAGGCGCAAAGGGGCCTTCTGAAAGTGAGGAGGTGTCGCCCCGTGAGTTCACACACCTTTGCCAGTTGCCCACCCAGGGGGTTTCGCGGATGGTTGGCTAATTGCAGTCGTTAGGATGCGTGTGATTTGAAGGCAGCGCCGACAGGAGTTTGCTGTTAGCTCAGGTTTATTGGTGAGAATTCGAAAGGGACACCTGGTGCAGAAAATCCACAATCTTTTTGCTGAAGCCTGCAGATGTTGTCGAGGGACGCATGAGCCCGGCCGCAAAACCGCACAAAGGCGACAAAAGTGCTGAAGACCGGCGTGATAAATGTCAGGAGAATTCCCCACATTTAGTCTGCGCTCTCTTTGCAGTTTGAAGCTGGAATGAGACCGCTCATGATTGATATAGGCTTCGAAATGAGAGTTTAGCAGCCGCTGTTTCATGCAACGCGTATTGCAAACTTGATTTATTAGTTTGGACATTAGCTCTGCTCCCCTTGATGTGGCTCATTCCAGCGGTGCACTTTGTAACTTTTGAAGAACTCAGCTGGCAAAAATCCTGTTAAAAATTATGTTCAGCCAGTGAAAGATTTGTATACTCAGCCTAATTAACACTCTCAGAGCTCGTCCATTCCTGTCCGGTCAAAACTTGCAGCTGCATGGACTCTCGACCTCACTTTACAGCACACAGAGACTGACTGGCCA
Organism: Odontesthes bonariensis; assembly: GCF_027942865.1. Lineage (NCBI taxonomy): Eukaryota > Metazoa > Chordata > Actinopteri > Atheriniformes > Atherinopsidae > Odontesthes > Odontesthes bonariensis. The sequence goes on along the minus strand of NC_134514.1, from coordinate 26,749,109 downwards.
TTTTTTTTTTTTAGATAACAGGCTAACACAATTCATTCAGTTTAGGAAGTCTTCACATTGTCAGTTTTAAAAGTCAACCCGTGGTAGTAAGACGTTCAGAGGTCAAGACATAGAACACAGTGCTGCCCAGAGGTGAACAGCTTGGATTTAGTAAACTTTGAGCCATAGTCATTAGGCTGCCTATGTCGACCCTCAAGCACAATGCAGCAATGTGACCTCACCCTCTTACATAAGCTAAGATAAACAAACAAACCCCCTGTTACATGCTCCTGATAAGAGCTGTAACCTGAATACATGCTTTGCCTGCATATCTTTAAAAAGTCAGAAATTCTTTGTAATTTATCGTAAAAAAAAAATTTAACCCCCCCCCCCCCCCCCCCCCCCCCCCCACCTCTTGGGAAGGCAGTTATTTGACTTGCATTAACGCTTCCCATCCTGTTCAATCTGGAGTGCTTTGGGCAGGTTTTGAACTCAGGTGCTCAAGGTGAAGTCCTGTGTATTGCACTGTCATTTAGGAATAAATGCTTTCTGCCAAATACTCCTTTTCAAGTTTGTGCCAAGCGGCAGCCAGAGCCATAATTGCAGTCTGGTATCGAGGCCCAACGCGTCTGGCTTAAGCTCGAAGCTGCAACTGAATTTCTCATGCAGCTGTAATGCCGCGGAACTGTGGATCGCTCTGTTGTGTCATTCCAGGTCGACTTGACCATGACTGTACATTTGTGCTCGTTACACAACTTGTAACCTCTGTCCAATTTTCATACCCGTTTGAGTGTGTGTGTGTGTGTGTGTCTGTGTGTAAACATTGACTCATGTGAACTGCATGGGCGAGCGCTGTTCAGTTTTCAGTTAGGCAGGTACACAAAGAGGGTCGAAGCAAGAGCTGAAAAAGGTATGATAGGTTTGTCTTTGGCATGGATTTTACTGTATCATTTAGTTCTTTTCTATTTTTACATCGTATTTTACTGCATTTTGCTCACTGTGGTTTCAATTTTTATTGATCCATGTCCTTTTTTTACTTTGCTGACTTTGCTTGTTTTCTTTGTTTCATTGAGAATTGTCCCCGTTGTGGTGCCATTTCAGATGCATTATTTCTGAATTAGTTGTCCTGATACACTGAGGCTCAGGCAGTGTGCAAAGTGTGAGAACAAATGCTTTTCCACCCCCTAATTTTAAGACGGAGCTGAGATTTACGATGCACTCATATTTTCCCTTTTACAGCCACGCACCGTCATCGTGTCGAGTGGACCAAGAAACTGCAAATTAAATCATTGATCAAAGAAATTAGGTCAAACCCACTGGAAAGCCAAGAGGGAGGAAATTGTGGCTACTCGAGTTGCACAAATAAAGGCTTAAAGTTTTTTTGGAGAGCTTAACAGAAGCCTTTAGGATGGCATTTTGAAAGTGAGCAGCTCATTGAATTTCTGGAATCACAAAACAGATGTCCTGTGAGTTTGGCACGTACAAGGTGTTCTGATCTAATCAAGGCTGATTAAGTTTCTAACCTTAACAACAGTGGCGTTGTTTAAAAAAGGTCTTAAATGTAATCTGCTCCCCCCTCTCCAGAGAATGATGGCACTCCTTCTGTGGCTTAACCTATTGCTGCTGGTGGCTGCCCAGTCGAATGCCGTCAAGAACTGCCACCCCGGCTGTCACTGCGAGGTGGAAAGCTTTGGACTGTTCGACAGCTTCAGCCTGACCAGGGTGGACTGCCGAGGCCTGGGTCCCACGACCTCCATGCCCATTCCCATCCCACTGGACACAACCCACCTGGACCTGTCCTCCAATGCCATGGGCCCACTGAGTGACGCCATGTTGTCTGGCCCAGGCTACACCACCCTTGTTAGCTTGGACCTCAGCAGCAACCGTATCACAAAGGTCAGTGGTTCTGGGAACAAAAATATCCTTAAACAAGGTCGGCCAACTTGTAACTTAAAAACAACTTGTGACTATTGCAAGCTAATCTCAGCCAATGTTAAATAGATACAGTAATACAAAATGTACTGAGTGTTACAGATAGTGCTAAACCTCTGACCCCTTGAAGACTGATAGAATGGTTTTAACACAACTTCAAGGCAAGGCATATTTATTTATATAGCACATTTCATACTACAGGCAACTCAATGTGCTTTACATAAAGACAAGGCATTAAGGTGCTGTTTACACATACTCGGGTATTTTGATAAACGCATATTTTCTAACCTTCGTTAGCAAAAATAACTTGGTGCACACAGCCCCGTTTTAAAAAAAAAAAAACACGTCTACATTGATCAGCATAAAAACGCTATCAAGAGCTGTTAAATTACGCCAAGCCTGACGGTGGCAGTGTTAGAACAATGAGAATTCCACACAAGCCAATCAGAAGCCTAATAGAGAACCGCTGACAGGAAGAACTTCGAAAAAATGTATTTCGTTGTTCCTATGTTTCCCAAACGTATTATGTGAGGTACTGGAACAGTTCTTAACACAACAGTGATTTCTAGGCATGTTCTTGCAATTCCGGACTGTTTAAACATACTGATTTAAAAACACAAGCGTACACTGTAAACGAACGGAGAGAATAGCGTTTTCACGCTAGCATCCTGCCAACATGGCGGATAGTACTATGACGACAACTCCTCATTCTCAATTGCCCAAAACTCCGTTTTTGTCTCTTTCAATCAGTTTATAGACAAATGCTAAACGGAGTTTTTAAAAAATCTCCACTTTTGCCGGAGTTTTTTTTATGCCTCGTTTTCGGAGGAAAAAACTCCGTTTGTGTATAAACGAAAGGCACAAACGAAGGGAAAGGTCTTCGTTTATCAAAATACCCGGGTATGTGTAAAAAGCACCTTAAAAGAACAGCATAAAGTAGCATAAAAAAAGCAATTTAAATAGAATAAAAATTAAAAGACACAGTTAAAAGCAATCAAAGAGGAGGGGAAAAAAGAAAAATATAAAACGATTAAGAGGATTTATAGCATTATGCTTTAAAATTATTTAAAGGAACTCAACCATAAGCACACCGAAAGAGAAATGTTTTTAACCTGGATTTAAAAGTGCTTACAGTTGGGGCTGATTTCAGTTCTGCTGGTAGTTTGTTCCAGTTGTGTACAGCATAACAGCTAAAAGCTGCTTCACCGTGTCTAGTTTGAACTCTGGGCTCCACTATCTGACCTGAGTCAGTAGATCTCAGAGCTCTGCTGGGTTTATACTCAGCTAGCATGTCATTCATGTATTCTGGACCTAAACCATTCCGTGATTTGTAGACGAGTAGCAGAACTTTAAAATCTATTCTGTATCTGACCGGGAGCCAATGTAAAGACTTGAGAACTGGGGTGATGTGATGTGATCTCTTTGTTCTGGTTAAAACTCGGGCTGCAGCTGTTTGAGACTCTTTTGGGGGAGTCCAGTCAGAAGACCGTTACAGTAGTCAAGTCTGTTGGAGATGAAAGCATGAATCAGCTTCTCCTGATCTGTTTGGGACATGAAACCCTTCATTCTGGATAAACTTCACCACTTACAAAAGTGCAGTGCACAAGTGGGTGCATATGCGACATACCACTGGAAAAGTAAGATTTCTGTGATTCCATTGATGATAATAAATAAAAAAAATTATGTATTTTAATGCTTCTTCCACTCCCTGCTGCAATGCAATGTATTTTATGTAAAGCACTTTAAATTGTTTGTACATGAAATGTGCTATAAAAATAAATTTGATTTGATAAAAAATCAACGAGCTGGCCCTTAGTGTCATTTAGTTGCCTCTCCAAATAGGTCTCTCTTTCCTCTGAACTGGGGAGGTCTGCTGTGAGTTGGATGGCTACTCCACCCAGAACTGTCAGGGGGAAGAGAACTAAATCGGTTAATTGAACTGCTTCAGCAAGCTCATCGCTCCTCGAGGCTGAACAAAGTCTGCTTGCCCTCAGCAGCTGCAGTCCATGATTGTGGACTTAGACTTTCCACATGACAAGACTCCAAATTACAGAGGCTGCTAAATGACTGCCACAGCACCGACCTGTCCAGCCTACGGGTTTGGAAACTCGAGATGAAATGGGCCGTGGCTAGCTGAATAACAGTGGCTGAATTTTCCAAATGAAATGTTAACATACAGCACAACACCTGTAGAATGTCTACCTTTTCTCATAATCCATCTCTTCTCTGCTGTCTCATTTTCAGCTCAGCCCCAATGCCCTGTCCAAGCTGCGCTACCTTGAGAGTTTGGATCTGAGCGACAACAACCTGGAGAGCCTCTCACCGAGCTGCTTCTCTGGGCTCCCCCTGGCTGAAGTCGACCTCAGTCACAACAGCTTCCAGGAGTTCGGCATGGACGTGTTTGCTTCTAAAGTGAACGGGGAACCTGTCAGCGTGGATCTGTCTCATAACAAGATTGTGTCAGTCTCCAGCACTTTGCATGGAAAAGCTTTGCACGTCCAGAGCGTAAATCTGTCAGCAAATCAGCTGGTGAGTGTGCCAAGCCTGGCAGGACTTTCTCTGAGGTACCTCAACCTGGACGGTAACTCCATCACGCAAATCAAGGAGGGAGCTTTTTCTCAGCTTAAAGATCTGGCTTATTTATCCATCAGTGGCCTCCACGACCTTCAGGAAATTGAGCCGTACAGCTTCAAGGGCCTTCAGAGCCTCCAAGTTCTGGATCTCTCAAACAACCCTAATCTTAAGAGCCTGAGCCCCGCAGTGTTCAGTGGACTCGACTCCCTGCAGGAGCTGAATTTGTCTGGCTCTGGTGTGGCATCCTTGCCAACCAACATGCTGAGCCACCTGCCCAGCATTAAGAGTATCACGCTGGGACAAAACATCCACTGCTGGAGAACCAAGAAGCAGGGACAGTTCCACCGGCAGATTGGCCAGGTCCAACACAACGAAGTGCTGAACTGTAACGTGGAGGGCATTGTGTTGTAAGACTGTACGTGTGGAAATGGACCACTCTCTGCAGTGCTGATTCCAGAGCTGTGCCTTGATATGCAAAGCAGGTGTTTGAGTTGCACTCACTCAGCTAAATCTGTTCCATGGGAATGCTATGGATTATGTCTTAAAGGTTTAATGGAGTCTTTAAGAACTCTTAACACAATATCGTACATACTGTAGCTTTTCAGAACACAGTGAAAAATTTCCCAGCATTTCAAAAAGCACAGAGCTTTTCCCTTTACGTCTCAGCATATTTACTAATCTGAAAACTTTGCATGAATCTATCTTGTACAAACACTGCATTAAGTGGTGGATTCATGTACTTCCCTTCATAGGACAACTTTAAAATCTACTTGCACTTATTTATGAGGTCTTTTCTTTGATGACGCACCTATAGCTGAGCAGGCCAAAACCCCTCTGTGCTTTATCTGCACTCGCAGGTATCGTACGACGTCTGACCACTAAGAGTTCTCATTTGACTTTGAATGTGACGGAAAAGGCTCAAGTTTGAGGAGTTTCCTCGGAAGTCTGATGCTACTCTCATTTCTAATAGTTCACTGTTGAAGCTACAGCCAGAAATCAATTAGCCTAGCACAAAGAATAGACTCGGATGAAACCATTAATCTGGCTTTTACTGACTAATGCTTTGTATGTGGTTTGTTTAATCTATGCAAATCTCTGTTAGAATTGAAGCTGTGCACCTCTTGGTCACGTGGAGGAAAAAAATGGATTTTATTTGTGTTTGGGTGGATTTTGGTACCAATTCTAACAGTAGTCCTTTTCACACATCGGCTGTGGCTTACAGAGGTGGATCAGCGTTGCATCAGTGTGTGTGCATACGAACATCAAGCTGGTGTCGAAAACTCCGCTGAGTCATGACTGCATCGCTGGTTAGACATGCGCTATACACACGGCCAGTTTTTCTGGTGTTACTACCTCCCTTGCTGGCTCTCAGCCGTATCAGCGGCAGGTCATTTTCTAACCCCCATGACACTTTTGTACTTTGACATGATAGCGATACACAATGAAGGCGCATTAGTCCTGGCTTGACAAATGTGTGGAAAGACCTAATGCTATCTGTATTCCTCGTTCTCAACCATGCAGTGCCATTTTGTAGGTTTTGGGAGCTCTATTGGTTAAAATTCAGTGTTATTTTCATAGTTATAATTTAAAAATGCTTCATGAAAATGAGAACTCTTGTGTTTTACTTTCGAATGAGCATTAAACGTTCTGATTGAATGGATTTTCTAACCACACGGTTCACCATGTTTTCACATCGACGTCCTCTGCAGTTTGCCGCAAGCTGCAGCTTCACCACTAGATGTCACTAGATGTGACGTGCTGCTCCTTCAGTGAGAAACTTGAGTAACTCTGCTGGCGAAGAAAAGTATTTCCCAAAAATGTCGAGGTTTAAAATCCAAAGACCAGATCTTTTCTTCCTTTACAGTGAAGTCATGCGTGGAGTGGATGAATTTGATCTCCACAAAAAAAAAATGATCATCTCATTTTTTCTTTTTAAAGGAGCTCAAACCGAACATGATGTTCTGGGTTGGGACGATGTCTGCTCGTAGCGACGTTGTTTGGGTAAAGTTTAATTCAAAGCCGTTGCGCTCGTTGACCTGTGCTGTGTTTCAGTGACATCACGCTGCATGTATATACAAACCCTGACCTTGTTTACCGACTCTCAAGTTGAACAAGACATGATTTATTTTTTATTTTTTTCAAGAGGAGCAGGACCAATGAAGTATGACAGCTTCTCACATATTTATACCGAAGTGACGTCCGTATGTGTTGACATTTCAAGTCCTAGCAGTACTTGTATAAACTTACCTTGGCATTCCTGTGGTGTTTGGCGTACGATCAGCCTCAAGACTGCACGTTAGGGTTTGTGACCGTGAGCAGTCTGTAAACTGCTTTGGCTTTGAACATTTTAAGGCAATCCATGTTGTAATTTCTTTTAATTCGAAAATCAGATCAGCCCACATTTTGATTTAGAGGTCTATATTTGTACTTGTGTACCTATACTGTACATAACTTTATATATAAGTCTGTATGTAGGTAAATTTTATGTGTAATAAATTGACGATTCTCACATTGTGAATGGGGGGATGTCTGTTGTTATTCATATTCTGCGTGATGTAAAACTGTCAACAGTTGCTTGTGTTTGAATGAAGGAAAAAAAAAAATACATTCAAAACAAACCCACTCACAGGAAAACATTGTGTAAGTGTCTGCGCTGCACACAGCAGTTTTGCTATAAAATCCAGTTTTTCAAAGCGGCGTGTGATTTGTGTCTTTGCACAGGACTGAATCATAGCAGGGTGTGGCTGTCTACAGGATGTGAGGAAAAGCTTAGATCTCAGCGTTTTATCCTAACAGTAATTTACGATCTGTATTTAAGTCTGTAAAAAATGTTTTTTTATAGCTTTTTTTAAACACGTTTTTAACTAACAAACAAGTGCCTGGATACAACAAAAGCACAAACGTTTATGTGGCGTTGAATGGTGTTTAAGAAAAGGCTTTAAAGTGGGAAGACGTGCAAAGGCTTTGGCAGGTTACCATGCTGTGGGCCGGTAGCCAGCCAGGGAGGTGGCTTGGGAGAAGACAAGCGGAGAAAGTGGGGGGAAGAGAAGTGGGTATCAGGCATGACAGCTTACTGATATCCTGTGTGTGTCGGGCAACAAGTGTTTGCTTTGTGAGATGGAGGAAGCCTTCACAATGTGCTTTGGTTTCTTTGGCACATCTTTTAAACTCCCCAGAGTCTGCCTAAATGCAAAAAAAAAAAAAAAAATGAAGCTAGGGGCTTTCAGCTGTTGCGTCAGAGCTGATAGAGCGTGTCACATCCTGCAAATGGAGCTCGGCAAATCGGGAACCAAGCCAAAATTCTTACAGTCGTCTTGAGTGTATGTCCGAGTGTGACCGCTATTCTCCTCAAGTGAGCAGAAGGCTGATAAAGAAAAAAAACAAACATTCAGTGGATTGAACCCTTCGCAGAAAACACTTCCAGATGTTTGTACCACCTTTTTTCTTTTTTTTTGGTTTGTCTTGTGAAATACTCGCATGTTGTATTCCAAGGAACCAACCATCCATCATAAACTGTCCCCAGCTGCATTCAGCAGAGTAGATGCACTCCGTAACGCTGAAAGAGTGAGACACTACAGGGAAAACTATTTTAAGATTCAGGGCTTTTTGGCCTTCATAACGTGTTTCCTTTGAGACTATTGGAAAGAAAACATTCAAAATGCACATCAGGTGTTTTTTTCATGCAATTTGTCTTTTCAATATTGACTCGAACCGCTACATATTTAGTGAAAGGCTTAATTTAATATACTTTTGTCAGAATACAGATATTCCAGTGCAGTCTCACTCAGAATGTGAAAACACTGTAAAAATGACCCACAATTCCAAGTTTCCCAAATCGTCACGTGCCTTTTAAAAACCGTGAAATTTCTGCATTTTGCATCAGGTGAAACCATCATGCCGACAGTGCTCGCCACTTTTAAGATGCTCATAAACGGGCTGTTATGACTGGAGTGATTGTGTGGTTTGTTTGTTGTTTATTTGTTTTTGTTTGTTGTGTTCTGTTTTGTTTTGTTCTTTTCTTTATTTGTAGGGGCCGTCTGGGGTGGGGCGGGTGGATGCCTTCGGGTTACCAAGTAGCTCCCCGAATACGCTGCGGGCCCCGGACCTGGTGAACATCGAGCCCTCCTGCTCTGTGGCGGATCCCAGGAAACAGTGGTGCCTATTGCAGCCATTCCTTGGCTGCCCTCTCCGGGGGAGCCTCTCTCCCCCGGTCTTCTAGATCCCCATACCCCTCTCCCTTCTGGCTCCTGTACACAGCACACATTCACACACGTAGGGTTTGGGGGGGGGGGGGGGTTCTGTGGGGGGCAGTGGATGGGTCCACGTAGGTGGTCCCCTTTGCTGCACTCTGCAGCTCCCCGCCCTTGTTTTAATTACACCTTAGACATTACTAATCATGAGACACACACACACACACACACACACACACACATTAGGTTTTGGGGGGCGATAGCACTGAGTGGTATCTGGTGGGCGGGGCTCTTTGGGTATGTAGGCTGCCCGGAGGGCCACGCTCCCAGTTCCACAAGGTTGCTTGCCCCTCAATTTTAAATGCTCACTATTAGAAAATATCAAAGAGCCAGAGGGGAGAGGGGAGGGGTCTTCCTGCACCCCTGTTGCCTGTTTGCTGCCTGGGGCGGGGGGGCCAGGAAGAGGAGTTGTCCTGCTGGTTCGGGGTCTGTGGTGGCTGGGGGGCTGCTGGCCCCCGGATGTGCCCGCTACGCCACACTCCAGCGGAGGTGGGGGATGGATGCATGTGCTGTGCGAGTGTTTGTGGATGTGTGTTTTTGTTTTTTTATGTATGTATTTATTTATCTTCTTCTTATTATTATTATTATTATTATTATTATTATTTTATTTTTTTTTCTCTTATATGATTTATGGGGTGACTGGGTCTGGGTCTGGGTCCTGCTGTTCTCTGGCCTGCTTGTGCTGTTCCTGATGGGGGGGGGCGGGCATTGCTTCTCCCGCTGCTCGTGGCCTCACCCACCTGTGGGCACGTCTTGACTCCCGGGGCGCTTGCCCAGGGGCACTGGGGCAGGCGCTGGCCCACTGCGGTTGGCTGTCTGGGGCGCCTGGCCCTCTCGGGTGTTGGGCGGGGCCCCTGCCGGGGGGTTTTGGTGGCGCTCGGGCTCGCGGGGGCCGGTTCCGGCGCGCGGCCCATGTCTGGGTGGCGGGGGCCTGGTGGGGCTGGTAGGCTGCTGCCTCTGGTCGCCGGGGGGGGCTCTGCCCGATGCTTGTGGGGGCTCTGTCCGGGAGCTTCCTCTGCTGTCTTCTGGGGGGATGCGTGGTTGTCCCTATGGTGGGCTTCCCGGGTTCTGTGCTCCTTGGGGGCTGTTGGTGGCTGTTGGTGGCCTGGGTCTGGGGGCCCTCTCGGCCTGCTTCTGATTGCTGGGGGGGGGGGGGGGGGATTGTGACACTATACACTGATATTTAAGCATGGTTATTATGTGGGACCATCTATGTGTATTGCATGTTCATGCACACACACTCACACTCACATTCATTAGCCCAGTAGCATGCTCACTATGCTCACTAAGCAGTTGTTGTACTGTCCTGTGGTTTAAGGTCACCTGTGTATCATATGAGATTGCTGCTGCTTGTGTTTTTTAGTTTTTTTTGTTTGTGTGTTTGTTCTCTGCTTGTCTGCTTACAGGTGCTCCATGTGCTTCTAAGGTTGGATTCCCCACAAAAGCCGTGAATCGTCTTCAGTTTTGTTTTTACAGGTGTAGCAGCTGGTTGTCTGATTTTTCATTGTTTCTGTTCTTTTTTTTTTTCTCTTCTTCGCTTTCCCTGTCTCTCTCTGTCCCCCGGTCCGGTTCGGCACTATTATCTTATCATGTTAAATATTGTAACAAAAAAAAAAAAAAGATGCTCATAAACACTCTGAATGCAGCACTGGTGGCCTCTATCTGCGTGAAAAGCTCGAGTTCAAGCCCCATCCGACCTTAAGTTCTGTTACTTTTCAACTACGACGCCACTTGTGATGGATTAAGTTTGGATATTAGACACCTGGTTATGGTTAGAAATTGTAATTACCTTAATGGTTGGCTCTCAAACTATTTTTGATGTCCAGTATGTTTTCCTTTTTTCGCATTTCGTCAATAATGCAAAATATTGGGTGTTAAGAAGACCTTCAATGACTGTCATCACACTGGGTGTTGGAGCTGACATAATAAGGGCAGGAGAGCAGGAATATGTTCATTCATGGAGGAAAAATACACAGGCCGCACCGTCAGCGCTGTTAAGAAAAACAGTCCAGCTTCCTTCTTTATTTATAATGTGACTAACACTGGTTACAGTGACAACATCAGCATAAGAGCATGGAAACAACCGTTTTCACAGGCTAACAGTGTGGAACACTCGAGGTGCCCTGCAGTGGGAGGCCCAGACTATTTTAGCTTGCAGAGGATAAGTTTATCTGCGTGTGGAGTATGCATGACAGATGCTTAAATGTTTCTCAACTGATTAGCTGCGGTATCTGCTTCAGTTGTCTGGGGCTGGCTTGCTTGGCAGAGTTTCCAGATAGAAACCGTTTTTACTCTCCCCAAAAAAAGATGAAGGTGGGGTCACAGACCATCTGAATTGGACGGACACTGATTGGAACAGTCTCTTGTGGATGGACTGTTCAAAGTTAAAAGTATAGCAGTCTCATCCTATACCTTCAGGGAACTTGTTTGTTACATCCCAAGTCTAGTCTGCTCCAAAACTACATGGAGTAGAAAGAGAACGAAGGCATGTAATCAGGCTTGACCAAAAGGTTCGGACCATGCAGCGAACAAATGGATCTGTTCTGGATGTGGAGAGATTGCTGGAAGCTACTGTGAATAATCTCACGGACAGGAAGGCCAAATTTTCAGAACTGGGATCAGTACTAAAAGTTGATATTTTGAGTTGATATCTCTAAGGTCTGTAACATTACTTTTGCATTCTGTCCTTTGTATTGTCTGACAGAATGGCATGTCAATGAAACTGACTTCATCCCAAAAAACTGTGCAGCAGAACTTCATTGTTTATGCGTGCGTGCATACTTTTGGAGGGCACTGTACATTCCAATTTGCTCCTGCCAATGTCCTGCCGTCTCATCTGGGACATACTGCACGCAGATGTACTAACAAGCAGTACAAATGTGCCCACAAGCACTCTGTTCATGTGTACTCTCAGAGAAGATACGCAATGGAGCATGACTTGCAAGGCCAATTAGTGATAGTGAAAATGTTTCAGAAAAGAGCTCAGAAAAGGAGGAGTTATCAACAGAAATACTGGGGATTTCTGTCGGACTCTGAGGAGACCTTTCGAAGACAGGAAGCGGCATAGCCTGCTGACTCAGCAAAGATGGAGACTTGAGTTCCCATGAAAGGAAAAGAAATCGCCATATAAACAAATGTTTGATCTCCTCGTCTCGCTTTTGTGTAAACTGACTCCCCAAATCTGGTGGCTCTGTCGTCAGATCTTAAGAAAAAAAAAAATCAAAGCAAAAGTATGTTTGCATGTACACCTTCGGTGAAAGTATTTCTGGTCTAATTGCTACCAGGTACTTTCTACCTTGATGATTAATAAAAATGCCACCTCGCTTGTTTGCCTTATTTTCGTGTCTCTCTCCAAGCGTAACAGCCACACACGAAAAAATAACAAGTAACATTAATCTTTATCTTTGAAAACAACTTATTCAGGCGTGCTGTTTGCGTTACAGTGGCGTGCGACGAGAGTGAAGCGATGAAAAGGTAATGACTTGCCTCTCTGCAGTAGTCTGGCTGTGAGATGTAATTACTTCAAAGCAGAGGGACGCTTTGAACTGTGTATAATTAATTCAGGCAAGCAGAACTAGGGTGTCTTTATTAAATGCTCTGTTCTTGCTTGAACAACTCTCAGACAAATGTAATGTGACCTTCCTGGACAGATCCTCTGGAGAATCCAGCCATTCAAGCAGATAATTCACTTTGCTCGAACAACGAGCTCACACTGCTTCAAACACTGCAAGGTTTTAGTGTTCATTCCTGTGAAATCTGTGAAGGCTGTGTTTTAGAGAAAAGTTTCGAAACTTATAGAGTCAGTATTTGCCGTTTCGAAGCTATCATTCAGCAGTATTGATTTACTGGTGCTCCGAATGCCCTCTGTGGCTTGCTGTCATGCCGTGACAATGGACTCTTAGCCACTGTGTCAGCGAACTGCAGCTCAGCCCAGAGGTTTTGTTTTCCAGGCAAACAAAGGATCAGCTCGGCTTGTCACGGGCCACAAAGATTTGCTTGTTTTCTAAGAGCCACAATAGCTGTAGGAGTTTGCACTGCTGTACAAATTAGTTTCAAAACCATTATTATGTATTTTGTTTTGTTTTGACCATGATTGTTTGTTTTAAAACAAACGATTTAAAAAAATCTAATTTAAAACATTAGAATCACGTGACTCCACCTGTAGTTTGAGGTGGCTTTCCATACCAAGATTGGAGCTTAACTTTTTAATGTCTTCCCTTACAGCCATTTTATTTCCTCGGGGCAATTTGTAATCAGTTATTTTTCAGGAAATGATTGCGGTATCACTTCAAAGTTTTAAAAAGTAAGGGCGTAACATATACCTCAACCATGTGGTAGAAGTGACTCGGCAGGTTTGTCCTACCCTGACAAATTTGTGTGGTCACTGCAAAATGTGCTGGATCTAATGGTAGAGCAGGACATCAAAGGGTTACATAGAGTTTATCCCCCTCATACAATTGTGATTACTGTTTAAAACTAAGGTTTATGAGAGTATTTCTTATGGATTGCATCAGATCAGACTGACACAAAAAGCATCAGTTTCTGCTATTCTGGTATTCAAACATGCCAACTCTGCAAAAGTTACAGTATTTCTTACAGTATTGTCAGAATGGCAGCTTCTGAACTTGCCAAATCAATCCGTTTGAATTAGATTCTTTAGATTTTTCTGCAAACATTTCTTTTGTTAACCAGTTTACAACTGAGGTAAACTCACTTTGTAAATGCACTTACAAAGAGGGACTGCACATTCAACAAGTTGCTCTCCATTTAAGGCTTGCGGTGTCTTTTTTTTTTTTTTTTTAATTCACTGCTTTGAAAAGAAAAAACACACCATAACAATGTACATAAAAACATTTTGCGTACATTTTGATTTAATCTCAGTAACAACCAGCATGGACAGCATATGCTAATATTTGCCGTTTTACATCAAATGTATCAATAAAACATCATTTAATTTCTCTTTTTAAAATTAGGCCTACTTTAAATTTTTGTTAAGAAACCAATAACCAACAACATATCGGTAGAACAAAGATGCTTCATTTGAACAATTAAGAGGTAAACAAAGGTTTTTCTCTACTGTTCTTTAGGCTTTGAACTAAAACTTATATGGCTTACTTACATCCGTGTAGTTTGTCTGACAATGAGAAAAGGCAGACGAGTCCTCAGTTGAAAAGAAAAAAATGTTGTATAACTTCTCTTTTAGTGAACACAAATAACAGGCCAGATTGACCCGGACATCTTTACGAGGTCAAATAAAAGTTGAAATGTAAAAAATAAGAAACTTCTGACAAAACTTCAGTCATAAATGTCCTCTGTTAAGACTGAAAAAAATGCAACTGGCTTGGCTTGGCTTAGCTACAGCGTTAATAAACTGCCTTTATTTGTATTGCTTTATGTGTTGTTGGGGACTACTGTAAAAAAGCAAAAGCTAAGGAATGTGAAATTCCTCGGTGATTCACTTTTTTTTTAAACACCAGTGTGCATGTAGGGGTTAGGACCCTCTCGTGGGGTTCCAAGATGATTACAAGCCTTAGACGCTTGACTTTCCTCTGAACTCAGGACTTGTAAATCAATTGTTTGGCCAACTGCACCAAAAAATGTCCACGGGAAGCTTATTCAGCCGGTTTGTTAAAAAAAAAAAGTTATTTTAGATAATATCAAAGGCCGCGTGACCCTTCCACATGCCAGTGGATCATTGAAACATTTTCATGATGAGAAAGAAGGCCTGAGTATAACTTCTCCTAATATGTCACTCATCAGAGAAGTTTTCTTTCTTTTCTGGGAGACAAAAAACAGATTCAGGTCATCAGTTGCTTTATCTGAGAGTAGATATGGTCGAGAGAAACATAACTTTTCTTGTCCAGGGACAAATCCTGGATCATGTTACTCTCAGCTGACAGCTGACTTGTTTGGCTTAAAAAACACGGCGTAATCATGAGCAGTGTCGGATGGACATCAAATGCCCAGTAGATAACATGCAGAACAGAACTATGCTGGGTCACAGTTTGTATATCTAGTTGCATTTTTAAGAGAAATATTGGTTGTGATTTAATTTAGGTTTTCATTGCGCAGATGCATTATTTCAGGTGGTCAAATCAAATTGTAGATTTTGATGAGTTGCAATCAGGCTGCTCAGATGGTAAAGCTGTGGCCATCTTTTAACAGGAGCCTAACCTTTGATAAGATAACGTCTCTGTAAAGCCATCAACGGAAATTTATAGGTCCCTGTAATGACACTGCTCTGGGTTGTACGCGCTTGTGCTCAGTGCTTAAAAGAAATGACAGTCAGCTTTTTTTTCTCCACTTTCCAGTATCCAGGTTGAAGGAACATGGGAGCACAGAAGCCTTTTCGTGGAAGCAGCACTTCCCTAAGAAAACAACTTCAGACAGAGATACTGTCTAAAGTTGGAGACGGAGAGGAACACCGGGGAGATGGACACGGTGGTGTTGAACAAGACAGCTGAGGAAGAAGCTGATCACACACTCACACCAAACACACACACACACACACACACACACACACAGGGCTGTTTAGAGCACACTGTTAGAACTCATTCATCAGCACTGTTTAAACGACACTAATTCAGCTCAGATGAACAAAACCCCCACGTCCCAAAGACTGTATCTGACGTGCCCTCGTGTTGCAAAGCGTGCACACGTGTGTCAGTTTTTAAAGGGTGAAATCACCACTCCCAGCCCCAAGCAGCTAGCTCTGAATAGTCAGCGAGGCACGGGGGCAGCAGGAGTCTTGCATCACCTTTCCTGTCGTGGTGGTCTGTGGAGGGAGTTTCCCAGAGGAAACTGGATATATCCTGAGACGGCTGCCCTCCCCTGTCATTCTCCAACATCTGGTTTCCATCAGGAGCTGCTGTGCTGTCAAGGTTTTCCCCAGAGGATACCACCTCTTTTTCTCTTCCACTGACATTTTTTCTCAACCTCTTTCAACTGTCTCCATTCAATTTTCATTTCTTTAGATCAAAGCCAAATTGCAGCAACGTTTGGACATAGGCTGATAAGTAAGTTCTGGCTAATATAAATTTAGGTAAAAAACTAAACGGGTGGTACATTCAAATAAGCGTCTCAGGGTGGTGATAGCCAAACTACACCAACCTTGTCTTCAGCCTTGGCTGCATGATAAGCAGTAGGGATTTAAATTTTCCGCTCACTGACCAGGCCGGACATCATGATCCTAAGCAGCAGAAATGCTTTCAAATTCTGGATGTAGGTCTATGATCCGCTCATTAGGCTCAAATTCAAATCCTCATCTCTGCATTTTGGATGAGTTGAACAAGTTGGTCGGAGTTATATCTTCCTTAATCCACACGGGCTATCAGCAACTTAAATTTTTCTTCTTTTCTGCACTGCCTTTTGAAGTCAAGTCAACACCAAAGGTTTCTCAGGTTCTGCTAACCACTGAGGAGAAAGAGCGTGTCAGTAAGACAAGAGAGTGTCCTGTTCAATTTCTCCGCACAGTGAAAACTCACCCATGCATACAGTGTGACTGACTGTGAGTGCTTCTTCTGTCGTGGCTAAACTGGATTTCTGTTTCCCTATATCTCAAAAGAAGATTTTACCACAGAGGAAAAGTTGAAAGAAAAGGGTGTGTGCTTTAGATCATTTTAAGTCCAGGTCTGCAGTCAGCTGTAACAGTACCAGTGGTTAGTTTGCATCACCCAGCATGTAAACTGTTTGGTCTCTCGATTGGATGTTTTCTTGGCATGCCTCTATCCTGTTTTTGAAATCCATCTTCCAACATTACAATGGCTTCTTGAAAGACAAAAACACGTTTTAATCAGCACACCAGAGAGAACATCACATCCGATGCATGTGGATGCCATGATTTTTCCTAAACAGACGACTAAATAAAAGGCACATTTCTTACAGATAACTACTCTTGTTCCTACAAACTGAAGATTAGACTCTTACAGTCAAAGTCAATGATGAACGAACAGGATTTGTGAGCTGGTGACGCAGCACACACCACGCAATGACCAAATGAGGTGACTGCTTCACTGCGCTGTAATTACATCCACATGATTGGGCCTGTGGATCAGTCTCCTTGGCTCAGTCCACACGGCTTCCCAAAATTTTGCAAGACCTACTTTTCTGACTTTTCAAAACTGGGCACAGTCTGAATGTTTAATCATACATTTCACACAGCTCCAAAGGAGATCGACTCACAACAAGGAGGACATCTGCTGATATGATATGGGCTAAGTTAATACTGAATAAATTAATGGATTGAGACACTTTAAAGTCATCTTAAGACTGAAGCCTGGGTAAATCACTGGCATGATGTAGCATATGAACTCCGCAGTTCTATCAAGTAACCTGCCCCAAAAACGACTTTAAGTATTCTGAGCACATCAGCATTTTTCAGTCAGAAGACTGTGATGCTGTCAAAGCCTTGATAGGAGTGCTCTCTAGTGGAGAAACGATGTAACTGCATGCTGCAGAATCATTTGTCTCCATGTCAAGCATGCAGATGAGAGAGTGGAATAGCACCTCATACCAGTGCAGTTAAACCCTTTGTTCAGATGCATATCACCAAACAAACTACATGTGTAAGACATTATGAGTCCAGCCCTGCCAGAATTGTGGTCTACAGGTTGCTTATTGTTGGGGTATATAGCCTACTACAGTGTGCATTTACTAAAGCATTTGTTTACAGTGTGTATGAAGTAAAGATGCATGTTGTAAAGATTTAAGCTGTATATTTGTGCAACTAATAATATGCCCCCCAGAAATTCTCTACACGGCTTTTCATATGATAATAAAAGCCTGAGAAAGGATGATGAGTTAACCCATTTTCAGTAGACAACGCTGAGTGTTGCGCCAGTAGTGCGCCATCAATCAAGAAGTTGTCAAGGACCGGTGGCTGCGCAATGTTGGGGCCCCACTGACGTTCGTCGGTTGAGAAAAATATTGTGCCAATGAAAACAACCACCTGATGCCAAAGAGAACCCAAATAAAAATACATCAATAGGCCACACAGGCACATGTATAAGAAGTCAGTTAACTTCAGTGTAAGATAATGTCCATCACAAACACTATGGAACCACTCCCTGGCTTGAGTGAATGAGCTAGAGATGTGACAGTATGTTGTGGTGGGCTAAGGTTTTAAAAACAATATATATATATATATATATATATATATATATATATATACATATATATATATATATATATATGTAATCCAATGAGAAGCTATTGTGTCAGAGTTAAGGAAAAACACTCATTCAGCCCTCAGACAACAGAGAAGAAATTTTATTTAATAGATCATTTCCAAATGTTTTTTGAGAATACAAGGTCATTCATAAAAGTGCTTAAACAACAACACTTATTGTGAAATCTGGTGGATCTTTCTCATTGTTTTTCCTGTCACATTCAGCCCCTTTTGTTACTACTCAACATATAAAAGGTTTTATTGATGCAGAATAAGGCCTGCAACATTAACAATACAAGACCATCCATTTTGTCATTCATATTTTCTTGCTCTTTTATATTTGATTTAAAAAAAAAATGTTATATTGCTAAGTTATCTTTTGTACTTGTGTACAAAGGAATGCTGTTAAATAGGTGGTTTCATCACCTTAGACTCTAATCCAGTTTTATACACTAGTACTTAACAAACAATCAAAGCGATTAAAACTGATAAGTTATTGGTTCAAGTTCTAGCTGGTATTGACCAGAAAATCAGATGATGTGCTCACTGATGAAGAAATGTGACACGCTACAGGCATCATAAAGAATACCTGTAGTGGAACTTTAATATAAATATACACTTGTAAAATAAATAGCTATAATACAAGATCTTCTATTACTGGAGAATTCTGAAGCATCCTGTGTCCAGCATTAGCAACAATACACAGTTATTTTAGTCATCCCTGCACCTGTCCATTTCGCTGCTTACAATGGACTGCAGCTTGTCTGAATACGCGTGGTTCATCACAATGCATCACATATAGCCAGCTATATTTAGACATGTTTCTAAGTCCTGGGTGACAGTCGCAGTTCTCCTGTTCAGCAGTTGAAAATGGAATTAATCCTCATGATACGAAGGACCTTCCTTGCGGTGTAACTGTACTCATACTGCACGTGTTCATGGAAGAAATACAAGTATCCTGAAAGAGAAAAGAGTGGTATAATTATTAGTGAAGGTAATGCTGCTTTGCTGAAAAAAAAACTTTTTTTTGTCTTGTATACAGAAAAGGAGCAGTGTGAAGTATTTAGCGACTTCTAGTGGCGAAGTTGTAGATTGCAACAAACTGAATACCCCTCGCCTCACGCTGTTGGAAAAACCACAGCGGTCACAGACAACATGGCCCTCTCCAGAGCTGGTGTTTTATTTTTTTTTTGTCTGTCTGAGGATGTAGATATTTGTAGATATGACTTTTAAAAAACTAAAGAATTAATCTTTCCATGCAACTCTACTCCAGATAAAACACATTGTTTAGTACATTCTATTTTTTACCTATAGATTACCCTGAATGTTACATACTGGAACTTTGAATGTATTGAGCATTTGATAGTTTTTATAATACCGTAGCGAAAAGCAGCAGCGTCGACCTCATCATCCATTCCTGGAAAGTCTTCCTCCATGGATCGTGGGAAGCCACTGTCCATGATGCCTGTTGCTTCATCATAGCTTTGGGTGCCAAACAAAACAGAAACATTGAAATATAGAAGTCTAAGTAGCAAGATTGAGTTCTGGTCCCTAAAGTTACTGTTCTGTGCTAATTTAAAGATTTACGACTGTTAAATTATCTGACATGTAATATGGATGTCCACATACCTCCAATAGTCTTCTTCAGTGAAGAGCAGAGTTTTGCCAGTGTCTTTAATGTGCACAGCTGCGTCTATTTTCCTGACGGTCTTGGGAAGACCTAGTTTGTGTATGTACTTTGGGTAACCATCCACAAGGTTATATCCATTTAAAGCCCACATTCGAATCCCTGTTGAAACACCGAACAGAGTTTTGTTGTGTACATACAGCGTCTTGTATTTAACAGACAACCAGAAAGTACATAAGACCTACCACTGAAAATGATGACTAAATCCTTCTCTGGGTTCTCATATGCTGCATCAACTTTGTTCGGGAGGGAGGGCCATGTTGACTTGATCAATGTCTGCTCGGGTTCCACCATCTGAGGATGGAGACGCCAATAGAATCTGCAACAAGGTCATAAATCACAATAATCAAACACATGGTGAGTTTATCAAGTTATATTGAGTGAAACTTCTGAAAAGCCTAGAGTAATTCTTCTCCCACACAGAAGTTTTATAATGGCGCCTCACTAGTGGCAGCCTGCTGCAGTAGCCCTGGACATGTTGTGTCCTTCTATGCAGCTTCTTGAGATTTTCTAATGAGCCTATTTTTTTCTGTGAAAACTCAGATGTTTAAAACATTTTCCAAGCTGGTGTGGACGCTGTGTGGCTGGAATGGTTTGTGCTGATTATTCTGCTAATTCTTTTTATATCTGTTATTATCCATGACCCAGGCAATGGGAAAGTTGTTTGCATGTTGGAGCAGTGGAATGAGCTTTCCAAAGCCTTAATAATGCCCATAATAAGACCCCCCATCCAACTGGCTGAAGAGGATGTTGTGGCTGTAGAGTAGGGAAGTGGAGACAAAGGAGGAGGAAGTTTAATCCATTTATTCCCTTGATTGTCATGGGAAATGTGAGATCACTGGCAGATAAAATGGATGGACTTGGAGTGCTGACAAGGTCACAGGGAGAAAATCAGGAAGGCAGTATTTGTTTCACCTCTGTTAACTGCTGTTGCGATGTGTGATTGTCAGCTAAGTTGCTGCCAAGCCACGGAAACAACACCCAAATCCACTGATGGCGATCTCTGAGGATTTCTACCACACCTCTTTCTGTCACACTTCAACTTTCTAAGTGTTTGTCAGCTGATTTTTGATTTTATCTTATTTTGTTGTCAATCTATAACAATAGCATAACATTTTCATAAGGATTTATGCTTCAACAATATAATTTATTATATTGTATTAGTCAATTGAGCTGAACTGAACTGAACTGAACTAAATTAAAATGAATTTAACTGAATTTAACTGGAGCCATGGCGTATAAGTTTAGATTAGTCTCACGATGATGAAGATCTTAAGCGCCATATTTGTAACAGGCAACTCCTACTTTACTGTACCTGTCTTTGAAGATGATGGTTTCTCCTCTGAGCTCTGTGACAGCATCAAGACTCAACATGGGATCACATTTGTTTGGCGCCTCAGGCTTTGGCTTCACTTTCTTTGAGTCTGGATTCGCTCCTGGAATTGACATCTGGCATTAATGTACGACACTCATACTACTCCTTGAAAAATAAACCAAGCCTTCAAATCTTAATAGTGAGAATATTATTATATAATACATACAATGACGCTAAATCTAAACATAGATTATGCATCTGCCCACCATAGAGAGCTTGAATGCCTTCAACGTCATCCTCAGACAGCGGGAAGCCTGTACTGTAAGAGTAAACTGGATACATCAGGGCACCTGCATCTGATGAATGGGACATGCCGAGGGCGTGGCCCAACTCATGGGCTGCCACTATGAACAGATTGTAAGCTGTGGGGGAAAATCGATGGTAAATTTAAAAATATTGTTGACCTTGCCAAAGATCAATGTCATTGTTGAATATCTGACAACTATTATCACTTGATGAGTCTTTAGTCCAGTGTTCATCCTCATCAAAATGAGTGTCTCCTCCAATCCCTTGGCCGGGAGGGTAGGCATGAGCCAACAGTCCATCAGGCCCATCAAATGGGTTGTAGTCTCCATGCTCTTCAGAATAAATGGCAGAAACAATATGAACCATTATAATGTAGATCTATGTGTCGTTTCAAAACGCTTTAAGAATACATTGTTGTAGGCTTTATGTACCTTTTGACCCAAAGCTTATCATGATGTCAGCATTGCCTTCGTGCAGCTTCTGAAAAGTCAAAGGGGTGACATCAGCCCAAACGTTCAGCGCCCTGCGGATGGCTCTGTCTACATCAGACCTCTTCAGATCTGGTGTGTAATTCAGTATCCTAAAGCATCAAGGGACACAAGAAAAGGAGAGTTGGTGAGTAAGTTACAGTCACATGACTAATGCCAGGCCTCACAAATTTGTCTTCAGGTATGTTTCACTTCATACCTGAATGTTACATTGTTGTTCTGCCATTTTAGGTGTCCAGGGAAGTGGTTGTACTCGCCAATATCTGGGACCCCACACCTGGCTTGCTTCATCAGGTCCAAAGTGTTGTCGTCCAGATTCCCTGTAACCTTTACAAGCAGAAGAGATTGAAACAAAATTTGTCACTTAGGTGCATGCGGTGCCAAATTACAAGAGGAGATGTCAGTTTAGCAGTTGCTGTAACAGTTCACAAGAAGCACATCCTCCTTCCTCTTTTTAATGTGAAATATTGATTGTATTTGACCAAAAGAGACATGTAGGAAAAGAAAAACTCTGAAACCATGGCATAAATAGATATTTTCCACATATGGTCACCTCGAGTTTGAAGAATCTTTGCATGTCCATTATCTTGGTCTGAAAGGCACCTGATGACGATTGTCGACCTTGGTAACCAGCTGGAAGACCATAGAAGCGGCGAAGGTATTTCTTTTTGAAATAAAGAAAAACCAGTCAGATAGACGCTTACACAGTAAATGTTTTTTGATCAACTATGACAAAACAGCCAACTGAAACCAGCTAATAAGGCAAAACAATGAATGAATAAGAGCTTAGATCTCACCTCTGCTAAACTCCAGTTGTCTCTGTCCACAGGCAGCAGAGGCAGAGCAGAGTAGTTAGCGACCAGCGCCAGCAGCAACAAAAAAGCAATCATTGTTGTTTACTCTGAGTTGTCCAAACCAGTGTTTGGAGTCAAGACGTTCTGAAGGGTTTTTATAGTGTTCTCATTCAACTTTTTTTTTTCTTTTCCAAAGGATCCTGGTGATTCATGTAAAAACACCTAGCCACTTCCTATTCTGCATGTTGGGAATGTGCTTGTGTCTGTAAATCTGCAGTGACTGTGGTTTGAGGATGCTGTTTTGCACTAAACAAAAAAGCTTTGATGACCCCCCCCCCCCCCACACACACACACACTACCTCTGGCTTCTGGTCATCATCATCAGTGGAAGTTAAATAGTATAACAGAAAACAGGGAATTTTTCCATCGTGCTGCTGTTGATAGTCTCATGATAGTCTTGAGTCTCATGTGTCTTAGTTCATCTGAACACGTCACATGGCAATGTGAAATCTAAATTTCAAACAAATGATTTACATACTTCTTATGAGTTTGATCATTTTCCAACAGTGGTCAGCATGCTGTGATTACTGTCATCCTGGCAGGACATGAGTTGGTGTATAAGATTTGATTTGAAGTATTAAAAGCATTGTTACTTGATGTTGGTGTGTTCCATGTTGCCATGTAAAGTCTGATTCAGAGTTACCAGGAATACACAAAGCATAAATATTAAACCGGATACCATGATGACCCAATTCTGAGGAACTGTAGGATGTTTTTAATCATAGCATCGAAAAACCTCAAAGCCATTCCACTTAGATTATATCTAATTTATATTATATCTTAGAATGCAATGTTTTCAAACATAGCAGCATACATAGTATACAATGTAATACAAGGTTCATCTGATCATAATTAGCATATTTAGGGATTGTAAAATATTTATTAGGTTATTACTATACCATAAATGTACTGGATATGGCTTGCATTTATGTGAGTGGTGTTGTAGAAACAATATGTTGGCATTTATTTACAGGAAGAATATGTAGTCCTTACTGTGATGTTTTCCACCTCTAACCAAGTAGTTTGGTTCTCTAACTCTAGACAAGTAATGGTATTCCTGAAATACAACCAGGGGCCTGTACTATAAGCAAGTTCCTCATAAACCCCCCATACCCCCCACCCTAAACACACTTCCTTTTTCTCATCTGTGTTTTCCATCCTGACAAGTTGGAAGCTAGTGATATGTAGCCTATAAAAATGTCAAAGGTAACTTTTTCAACATTATCTTTCATATTACAAGATAGAAAAACTGCTCTCCATTACTGTGGTTTGGTGGAAATCCAGTCTTATTTGCTATGTAGCACTAAGGTTCCGAAAATGCAAGAAGAACAAAACGAGTTAAAGAGCCAGAGCTTGTTTGGTAGAATATCTGCCTGAGATGTTCACAAAGCTTTCAAATGTGTTTTATGACGTATGAAAGATTTGAATGAAAGCTGTATCCATTTATGTTAGGAGCCAGTGGCTGCTTGGCCTCGCTAGTCGTGAGCCACTGGTGCCAGGTCCGGCCGAGCGAACGGTCTCTGGCAAGGCCCATGAAAGGTTTTCCATTACAAAAACTTCAAAAATTTTGACAACAATGAGTTTTTGGGGGATTCATGACTGCCAGAATCAACTCTTAAGTCAGTTCTCAGTATTACATTTCAAAATGAAAATTTGGCTGGCAAATATATGTAGGGTTATTTCAGAGAAAGGTAGGTAAATACTAGCTGCCTCTTACTGTTACTTCTCCATTCGTGTTTCTGAGACAGCACATTGGAATGCAATTATTAGCTCCTGTCAAGATTGTAGAAAAAGACTGGTCAATGACCATTAGATTTGTCGTCTTTTAGGCACTTACTGCCATCCTAAATCAATTAGCAGTGAACTGCTGCCCCAGCGATTGACAAAACAATTGCTCTGATTGTCAACATTCTTTTGGAACATATGTTGCTGCGCAGCCAGAAAAAACCCAGATCTCATTCACTGCCTGAAAAACAGCCATTGGGGTGTTAGTCAATCATGGTTCGTCAGCTATAGTCTGATCACTTCAAAAAACTAAACTGAGCTTACACCTCCATGTAGAGAAAAATACATCATAATATGGTAATGTATGTCATAAAAGTCTAAAGATAAAAAAACAAACAGAGATTAAAAAAGGCCTTTCCCAGGTGCACTCTATTAGAGATATCATGTACTGTGCATAAAACAAACAATCTAACCCACACATTGCCACATCTTGCAGAGAGACAAATATTTTTGGAGTAACATCAGTGTTGAGGTGGTGGCTGAGAGTGCTTCTGACTCATGCTGGGGAAGTTGAATGTTGGGGGGGGATTTTTGCAGTTATTTTAAAATGTCACCAGCAAATAAACATACACATACATAAACACTGTGGGAGAACAGACACCACTGATCTGTGCTGTGTGTGTCTGTGCTGAGTTGTGAAAAATCCAGTTGACCTAAAAAGTCCTGTGAACCCCTCCCTGTGCCCTCAGTGACTGTTACAGACATAAGAAATATATTGCCAAACTATGCAGAATTGACACATTTCTGAAAAAAAAAGGTTTTGTGATGTTTCAGACAGCCCCGTGATTTTGTGTGTGTGAGTCACCAGGTGCAGTTTTTAAAAGAATGTATTCCAGTGGGAGATGCCGTTCGTATTACCTGAGGGTGTACTATGAATACTACAAAGCAAGTTCAACACAGCCAGGCTTTCTTGGTTTAAACCGTCTCAACAAAACCTAAATCACCACTCAGAGATAATGGGTACTTATGATAATGGGTGATTATGATGCTTTTTTTGTCAACTCATGTCCGCTTCAGTATCTTTGCATGCTCAAATAAAATGGGTGTTTTATGCATTATTTGACACTTTGCCTACACAAAATGCATCCCCCATGATCTTAGGTCTGTCATTCTCCACTACCTTTGGAGGTGCCGCCCATTTTGACTTTGGGACTTCCAACCCATACTCGACACAGATGTTCCTGTACAATATTCCTGACACTTGGCAATGGTGTCCCATGTATGTTGTACCTGCCTGCATCTTACACCTTGCTGCTATGATTTCTGGAATGTCTCAGAGGCCTGTTTGCCAAGTTTGCATCTAGGGTCTTGTGTGGTATGGTAGTCCCTGGCTTCCGTAACCAAGGAAGTAACCAAGGCCAGTTCTTGAGCTGCCATTATTAGCGCCTCCGTATTGTCTTTCAGACCAACCTTTTCTAGCTACTGATAGGATTTCTCGAAATCAGCCACTTCTTCAACTGTCAAAGGTACATGCCATGCAGAAACTGATCCTTCCATGATGGTTCCTCCTCTTCCTCTTTGCCTCCTCTGAGACATTCACTTGGCAGTTCATCACTGAGGAGTATCTTCTTGATGTATTCCTGGATATTTGTTGTGACACTTACTAAAGACTGGCCTCCCTCTTTCTCCTTTGTGTACAATCTCAGCGTGTTGGACTTGGGGTGAAACTCTCCATGCATTGTGAGGAGCTTTCTTGTGTAGATATCAGTGGTTTCCATCTCCTCCTTTGGCCAGGTTATTATACCAGCAGGGTATCTGATGACTGGCAGGGCTTGTCTGTTGACCTGTGTAATTCCAAGGTATTTGTAGCTGTTCTGAATGTCTGCTATGCTGCCCTCTGGTAACCCCATCAGTCGTAATCACCTTGCTTCCCGTTGATGTCATTCAGTTGCATTTAACTAGTTTGAATGACATGATGTATATAAACTTGATTGTCAATTGGCAAGCTTCGTTGTAATTTCAGGAATGGTCCTCCTGGCTTCTTAAAACGTGTCTTTTGAAGATAAGTTTTGGAAGAGCTTTGGGTTTGTTCTCCCTCTTGGCTCTGAGTTGGACCTTCTTCTTCTGCTTTCGGCCTCTCCCTTTGTCAGGGGTCGCCACAGTGAGTCAATCTCGCATCATCGATTTGGCACGTTTTATGCCGGATGCCCTTCCTGACACAACTCTCACCATTTGGCTCTGAGTTGGACAATCACTCCATAAAACCAGTTGCTACTGATTTACAGTCCAGTTCTTGGAGTTACTTGGCATACCTCAGCCTCTTCTCCTTGTTTCCCTTTCTTAAGAATGGCTTCCTGAAAGCCTCCATTCCATGAAAACTATTCCTAATGAGGCTTAGTGAACAGGAAATGCACAGTATAATCTATCAAGGCTCAGATGAATTCATATCTTGTGTGCTGAATTTATTTTTTCTACTTCACAAGGACATCACTTTCAGATTCTGTTAATCTGCTTTAGATTTTTTTCCTCTTTTGTCCTCCATGAATCCAGTTTCTAAGGACCCAATGCAGTTCATACCAAGATACGTCAAGTTTTCAGCACATAGCCCTTTGGGAATATTACTTTATGTCTGTCAAACTGACTTATCTTTGGCATTTTTCATAGACAAACTAAAGAAAACTTTGACATCCTGAAGAAATATTGCTTAAGCCGCAAGCAATATTTGACATGACACAGTACAAAACTGATACTGCAATTCAATTTGTTAACACTGCAGTTCTACAAATAAGATCCAACAAATGGTCCTGGCTTCACTGAGCAACTGCAACCAGAGACAAGATACTACCCTGCCCTCTTGTCAACACAAGAAGGCAGCAGAGACCCAATGCAACAGCTTTCCAGGTTAGTTGAGAACTTTGAAGATGCAAATGATTCTATCACTTAGACGTCTTCTAGTTGTCAGTGCTCGTTGACTATGTGACACTTTGGCAGATGTTGCTGTCTGTTTATTTTGTTTGTTTTTTCCAGAGAATTTTCTGTTCATGATGATGCTTTGCTCGTTTTGTGCTTGAACAGAATGTGAGCTCACTTTTGCCTCTCTACCCTTTCACGAAAGGCTGTGGAAGCGTTTTAATAATCAAACAATATCATTTAGTAATTTCTGAAATAACCATTGTCAATTTGTATCTTTATGTCCAAGACAAGAATATAATATACAAGTAAAGACTTTTTAGAACTTAGGTGAAATTTTCACGTGATTACAGATTCTTTAGAATTTAAATGACATATGTTGGTATATATGTGTGTGTGTGTGTGTGTGTGTTTGTTTGTGTTGTTGAAAACTACTTAGTCAAAATGCACAATCTTGGTTTTAATCTTGGTTTCAGTTGCAGTATTTTATAGCAATATTTCTGAGCCAGAGTCAGGTTCTCTTAAAACAGTTTTTCATGAACTCTGTGGTCATGCCTTTTTAAATCCCTGCAAAATTGATAGTATAGTGATGCGTTTATTAGAACTTATCACTGTATTTAGGAATTTACAGTTTGGACTAAGTTTTCCTGAGTGATAGGAATTGATGGAGAGATGTGAATATATTATTAATGTTGTCTAGTTCAGTGTTGTTAATAATGTGCAATCACTTACCTTCGATATATCAATAAAATCCCCTGTTAGGAGAGAACAGCCTCCAGTTCTGAATAATGTGGTAAAAGAAAATGCTTTTGAATACTCATTTTAGACCAGAAAAGATTTTTTCTCCAAAATTGGAACATGTGTATTACTTCTGTCCTCTTCTCTGGCATGGCAGTCATGGACAAAGCTATTATGCTGAAACAGAGGGGTTTGAATAAAAAGTCAAAAGAACAAGTTCCACTACAGTCTACAATTTAGATTTTTGTGTTTGATGACTGTGCAGAGTGGAAATGTGCAAAAGTACATGAACTTAAAAAGTTCAAACATTTTAGTCCATATTAGACTTATCAGTGCAAACAGAGTAATGCAATTTCAGTGTCAATGCACCTTGTCAGTGATCTAGGGCTTCAAAAAAAAGCAAGAACCTGGCAGAAGGTCAGAACTTACAACACCGGATTTGGTTAGTATCCACAGGTATGATTTTTGCTGTTTTTTCAAGAACACAACTCTGTAGAGTGACATAGTGTCACAGCGTTTTCACTATTTTGAAAAAGTCATGTATTGACTGTTGCCTTACATATTCCATGGGACAAAAGGTCATTTGGAATTTGCAGGGGTTGAAGAATTGTGCTACACAACTCCCTGACAAATGAGAGTCAAGATCTAGTTCATTACTGACTGCCAGTACTTTTTAGTAACTTTATCCTTTAAAATGGCATTTTGACATTCAGCCACAGCGTTTCCTGTGGTTTCACTTGCTGATTTGTTTCTTTTTTACACTTTAAAAACTACTTGGTCAACAGTAGATATCAAAGTCGAGATGGCTACAGTTAAGAAAAACACCATGCTAATAATGTATCGTATCAAAAAAATAATTTTCCTGGATTAATGGCTGCTGAGTCTAGCCCTCAGGGCTGAGGTCACAAAAATTGGTGGACACACAAGCCATATGTCCTTTTGAAATACATTAAAAAGTTGAATAAATAAAGAGATTTTGAAAAAAAAACATTTTCTTTTACTTGTCTATTTCAAGTTTTCTGTGACACTGGGTTGCAATAGTACCCTGTAGTATACCATTGACTCTAACTAGTGTATTGTATGAAACAAAAATTCAAAATCCATACTCTTGTCTTGTTTTTGTTTGTTCTCTGTATGTGAGTCCTCTCATGCTGCATTCTGATACTTGAATTACCCAGGTATTTGGAAAGGTCTCTCCCAGCTTGTAACCTGGCAGTACTGCACTCGCACTCTGAAATACCACCGCTGGTTAAATCTGACCACATTACCTCGTCTGTACTCAGACTGTAAAACCAAAGCAACACAGATTCTTAAAGTCTTCCCTACAGAGGGAGGCTGTTGGTCCCATAAAGCTCCACAATGACCAATCAACTGTAATTGTAGCCTGAACGTACCGCAGCACCACCCTTGCCAGTCTAGGCATCCTGGCTGGTGGCAATTTTATTTTGTGAAGGCCTCAAATCCACCCCTTGCGAAGGCCTCAAATCCACCCCTGCAAATCCACCCCTGCAATTTCAGCTCCCTTTCCTCTCATTGAAAGCTCTTCAGAATGCGTGGGACTGAGAAGTGCCTCTCAGGTCATTGTATTGAATTAGTCTGGAGGGAGTTTAGATGATATTCTTCCTCAGAGGCTCTTTTGAGGGAATCATGTACATTTTATATGGTATAATTACCAACATGAGACCATAAAATGAACAGTGCATGCATTTAAATCCTCATTTTTGCAAGTATGTCACATGACCAAAAAAACCCTAAACGTTCAAATGACTGTTTTTTTTTTTTTTTTTTGCTGTCCCTCACACTCTGCAAACCCCTCCCTAAATCCTTTGTACTGTATGAGGCTTTCCAATGATTTGCGAGTGGTATGAGTCACAATCATCATTTAAAAGGCTTTCTCATTAACCAGAACTTCCATGTGCTTAAACTGTAGTAGGTCACTGCAGTTCATGCAGTATTAAGACTGTGAAATGCATGTCATGCTGCTTTCTTTTTGTGTCCTGGTCTGGCTTGTGCCGGGTCCAGGTTTTACAGCACCTACATTTATTCGGGACGAAGAGAGCACTCCATCAACAGAACCACAGGTTGACTTGGAGCTGGCCACAGTAAGTGCATAATTGCATGAAATGGAAATTGCATAATGCGAGGTAACAACCTGGCAAGGACTTACTTTTGTATTTTGATAAATAATTGTTATTGCATTAGATTTTTGCATGGGTAGGAGGTGCACGTAAGTAACTGCTATGCCCTTTGAGTCTTTGTCGCTGTTATATTGCTGATTTTAGCAGATTCTTTCTTTCTTTGTTTGGAGCAAGCTGCCTGTTATCCATAGTTATCTGATTATCCATATCTATAGTTTTCTGATTATGCACAATCTCCAATTCTTGCTGTAATAGTGTCATCAAATTTTGCATTAATTAAGATTATTCATCTGGATCCTCAGTGCAAAATAGTTTCTGAATGTTTTCTAAATCTACTGATAGGACTACCTTCAGCAATATTACAACCTGCAAAGAGATCCTTTGGGGTTCATGAAGCGGAGTGGGCTCTCCTTCGTCTCCAAAGTGAAAGACATGCAGAATTTCTTTGGGCTCAATGCTACAGGCGTGTTAGACTCTGACACCCTGGAGCTGATGAAGAGCCCCCGATGTGGAGTTCCAGATGTGGAGGAATACAGTCACATCCAGGGGACACGCTGGGATAAGAATGTCATCACATACAGGTACTGAATGTGGGTTTTAATCATGTCTTATGATCAAGCTGCTCTTAGTCTTTTTACTTTAAAAGCTGAGGAAAAAAAAAGGTCTTTCTGAGACCTGTCGCGGATGACAAAAAAATAAAACCGTCTGGTTGTTCTGAATTGCGGAACCCCGCCAATTCCTTAAACTCAGTTTGAGCCAGCAGGCAATAAAACATTTTGGCAGAAATAGAGGGAATCAACTGTCACAAGTCATTGTGGTTAACAGATTTTCGGCTTTGGACTCCTGCCTCTGAGAGGTTTTGTGGGTTTGTTAGAGAGCCAGGTTGACCATACATGCATGAACTTATGTAACATTGTCTGTCCATTTCAGGGTAAGCTGTGTTTTAAGGATGCCTAGAGGATTGCACACAGAATAAATATATAATTAAGGACAAGTTAAAAAAGGCAGCTATTGTCATTTCTTTAAAATATAACAGTTAAGTTACAGAGGTTTGTATAAATATGTATGTACATGTTTTGTCAGCCATGAGATTGGGATTACTACTAGTCTTTGAAAAAAAAAATACAAGTTAGTATAATGTTGTGGTATCAGGGATTTTAAAAAGAAAATAGCTAGTGTGCTTGTGTGGTGACCCTGGATAGCATTTTACATTGTTCTTTTCTGTGCTCTCGCAGCATCGGCAGATACACCAGAGATTTGCCTCGCAGCACTGTGGATTCTTTGATTGAGTCAGCTATCGGTGTTTGGGCCAGAGCCAGCGGCCTGACATTTATTAGGTCAAACACCCAAAATGCTGACATCATGGTAGAGTTTGTGACCTATGGTGGGTTGGATTTTTTGTCTCACGCTGAAAAGTGGCAAAAGATGTCAGGAAGAAAATGTCCGAACAGCAGATATCTCAGGGTAACCTGTAAAGAGGCTCTTGCAGTTTCAGTTGTAACTTAAATGTTAACTCAGGTAGTATCATCTTGTGTTGGTTGCTGAACTTGGTAGACTCATTCAAATGAGGTGAACGTGTAATTTCCAACTGGCATGAAAGAAAGTGGTTTTCGCTGTGGTTTCTGTCTCATGTATGGCCTGGATTATCTTACGAAGCGCACGGTGACTTGTATCCATTTGACGGCCCTGGAGGTACGCTGGCTCATGCTTTTGGTCCGGGATTGGGAGCTGGAGGGGACACACACTTTGATGACAATGAGCGCTGGATGGCAGGAGAAACAGGTGCTGCACTGACTCACACTGAAAGATGCTACACAGAAACTGCTAAAGGCAATAATGTCTACCTACATGCACTTTTTGTCTTTGTGGTAGTGCAGGTTTTAATCTGTTGGTGGTGGCAGCTCATGAGTTTGGCCATGCATTGGGCCTCAAACACTCCAGAAACCCTGAGTCACTGATGTATCCTACCTACAAAACCTCACCTCCTGCCAACCTGCTATCCAGAGAGGATGTGGCCAATATCAACGCACTTTACAGTAAACTGTTTCTATTGATGAATATATGACTGTATATCTACAGTTGTGTTAAAAAGAAGTTCTCTCTAATCCAGTTAAGACGTTTATGAGTCAGAAAAAAAAATAATAATAAATCACCTGGGGGGTATTCCTAGAAAGTAGCAAAAGTAAGCCAGGCTATAGCCGGTAAGCGTCGCTTGAACTAGCGCCATCTCCCAATTAAGCCTCAAGTCGTTCCCCGAAGACATTCCAGCTGCATCTCGTTGAAGCTAAGGCTTACATAGCCTAGCTTAGTGTGAGTGCACGAGCAACGTAAGAAGCCCTGACGAGTGGATGGTGGAAAAACGGAGATCTGTGTGAAAATGAGAGCGAGAAGCGCTGTTATTTTTTCGGCAGCTGAACAAATAATGCTTATGGAGCTGTATGAGGATTTTAAAAGTGTCATCACCAGAAATGGTAATACAGCTGCGATCAATAAAGCGAAGAAACGGCATGGCTAACAACTGCAGACAGACTAAATACGTAAGTTATGAAAGTTTCATACCATTGTCAATTGTTAGACATTTATTTTACTGTCCTCGTGTATTTATATTCTCCTCTTTGTGTTATAATTTGTTTACATAAAGCATGCTGAATTGTCTCTGTATGTGATGTAGGCCTACAGCACAAATATACTGGCCCTGCTCACTTTATTAATAACCCAATAATCGACACGCATCATCATACTTTGTGACTATAATATCGTGAGTGTGAGACCCACATATTAATTTTTTCACTGTTACATCTCAACAGGATCAATCTAACAGCCAAAAGCGTACCTGTCAGCAAGTGAAGGTAAAGTACAGGAAAATATTTCAGAGTGGTAAGTAGCCTTTGAAGAAATGTGTTTGTCCAATAAAGAGAGCACCAAACTAGATATGGAAGAAACTGAAAATAAAAAAGATCAAGCTAGAGATCATGAAACTGGAGAGGGATGTTAGTATAAATTCAGATAAAGGAGAATTTGGTGTTGTGAACTGTATTTAATTCTGTTTTCTCTCCACAGCTTGAGAAACATGTAATAATAATTAAACAATTCAACTCAACTTGAACTCAAACTTGTCATTATTGTACGGTTCATGCAACGTGTTAGAAATGTGTTTTTTACATTTTTATTCACAGTGGGGTGCCATGACCTAAGGTGTGGAAAGTTATAAATCATCGCAATACTGACACTCTCCCTCTGTTCAAGTCTAAACTCAAAACCCATCCGTTTAACTTTGCTTACCTACAGTGATTGCTCCGTTCTGTGTATTTTTAATATGGTATGTTTTAATTCCTGTGTTTTTATCTAATATCTTGTTTGTACAGTGTCCTTGACTGTTTTGAAAGGAGCTTTCAATAATTTGTATCATTAACATTATTACCTGTCCCCCATTTTTCTGAGTCGGGTCCTACGTGGGTGTAGATCGGGTGTTTGTTAGGTATTGATTAGTTTTAATGAATACCATGTTCTCTCATTTAATTTCATGCTCAATACGTGTGTATAGTTGCGTTTCTTTAGTTGCACTGGCACCGACTGATTGATTTTTCGAGACAGTGAAAGTGGTGATATGATAACCACAGTTTTTGCTTTGTTTTTTAGACAAGACATGAGTTGCGGGAGCGCAGAATTCTTGGTGAACATTTCTTTCCGGAGTCCGTTTCAGCCGGTCGGACATTTTTTGAGTTGCAGCTAAGCTAAGCTTCAACTTTAGCCTGCCCGCGACCAGGCTAGTTCAGCAGCATAAACTACCTTGGTTACTCAGCGGGAGTTCAAATAAGCCAGCTTTATGGAACGGAACTCTCGCTAACTTTAGCCAGAAGTAGCGAAATAAGCCAGGCTTTCCGCTAAGCCAGCTTCTAGTAATACCCCCCTGGTCCTTATCAGGTGAGAAATAAATAAATACAACCTCAGATGGACAATATATTACACCATGTCATTATTGGACATAAACTAAGTCAAAATGCAGAAGTGCAGTGTATGTGTAGCCTGGGAAATCCCATGCTGCTTTGCGCTCGATTTCATTCTCACTGCAAAGTCAGCCTGGAAACCACCGCCCTTATTTTTGCCAGAGTTTGGGAACCAATCACAGAACGGGGGGGGGCGCGCGCAGCAAGACGATGACGACGTCCATGCGCTACACCGAAGCTTGTAGAGTGTTAATCCAACATGACAGCGGACACAACATTACCGTTCGATGCAGCCTTAGAAAGTGTTTCGGAGTAGATTCACCCTAAGGTCATTTGAACCGTGACATCCAGCCAAGTAGCCCACCCGAAGTTTTTCCGATATTGGCTGAACATCAGCTGAGTTACTGAGTTATCCCGAATACCTTAGTACAAGCGCTGACGGACCCTGGCAGTATCTCCAAAATTACCACACTAAAATCACATGTCATGACACCAAACTTCTACAGTAGTACAAATATGGTCTGTACTCACAAAACGATGCATTTGGAAGTTTGTACATAGTCCAGGAGTTTATTATTATTATCAACACAAGCCTGATAGCTTTTCTGCTGCTAAAGCTCCGTTGACGTCACTTCTGGGAGCTGGGAGCTTCAAAGTAAGATGAGGGTTGATCTACTACTGTAGACAACAAAGCAAGGCTGCTCAATTTCTCCATTGATAAAATAAATTCACAACTCTACAACATAAAAATTCATGTAGAATATAGCATATAGGCCTACTTTGTTGTTAATTTAAGTAGCTTAGAGCGCAAGTTTACTTTTATTTTACTTTTTTTTTCTTCTTCCTCGTCGAATTTCTGTCGTCATCTGGTATAAGTGATACAATTGGCTATGAATCGCGCGCAAAGCAGCATGGGAAGAACCTGACGTCATTTGATAGACATTCGTAGCGCCCAATAAACGGCTCCAGGCATTCGTAAACCACGCCTCAAATACGAGAAAATGCACACCTAGTTCCCAGACCACCATCTCATCGAGATTGTGGACGCGTCAGCCAGGCTAGTGTATGTGAAAAACTAAGTCTGCACTTGCTAGAATTGGAATTAAGGCCAGGTGCTGCTAATCAAATGCACTTGATAAACTGATCATCAGCAGGCGTGAGCACCTCTATAAAAACAGAGGTTTTTTCAATTTGTTGTTTTTTATAGCATTCAGGTGTGTTTTATGGTAATGCCAAAGTAGAAAGACATCAGCAATGATCTTAGAGAAGCAATTGCTGCTGCCCATCAATCTTGGAAGGGTTATAAGGCCATTTCGAAATTATTTGTGTCTTATTCTACAGCGTGAAAGGTTTTTTACAAATGGAAAACATTCAAGACAGTTGCTCATCTTCCCAGCAAGTTCACCCCAAAATCAGATTGTGAAATGCTCAGAGATATTATAAAAAAAACAAAAAACAAAGAGCTACAGACTAGAAAGGCCTCAGTAAGCATGTTGAATGTTAAAAAACTAAACAATGTTCCAGTCAAAGTCCAGACTTCAGCCTGTCTGAAATGTTGTAGTGGGACCTTGGGAGGGTGTTTTTGTTTTGTTTTGTTTTTCACATGACTGTACATGCTGGATTTGTAAAGCTATTATTGAATATTTCTCCGTAAGTGGACCCTGATTCCTAAACTTGTCTTGATGTATGTCAGGTCCTCTCAGAGGTCATCTAAATAATGTTCTGAGGGGCATTCAGCAGAACCCCCGTCTGTCCATACCACTGTCCCCCAGACTCATACAGGACAAATGTGCACCAGACATGACGTTTGACGCGGTGACAACTCTCGGGGATGCCAACGTCTTTTTCAGAGACAGGTTGATAACTTTGCTTAACATTCATTCATTCATTCATTAAAAAAAAAAAGATGTGTAACCTATCATATACAGAAGAACAAGTTTTGAGTGCAACTGTAATTGACAGGCAAGAAACAGCAGTTATCATTATCGTTGTAAAAGTTGTTTGTCCTTTGTTTAATTCTGACAATGATGACCCGACAAGATATCTTTGGATAAAGCATAACGTGCAGTCTGACATCAAACAAGGTCCCATTACCAACTTTATGCCCAAGATTGAAACGAGAATCGATGCTGCTTTCTGGGTTCCCCGCAGATCCACTGCTTACCTCATTCATGGTAATTATTCAGTGACATCTCTTTCACAATTCTAACCTGCATCATTCAACAAAACCTTCATTTTCACACAATTTTTTTTCATGCATTAGTCAATTTATGACTACTAAATGCAGAAAATAATCCGCACGTTTGATGGTGCATTTCCATTGACAGAATCCATGTTCTGGACAGTGAAAGGTTCCCTTGTGAAGGGAAAACCTCGAGCGCTCACCCACTTTGGATTTCCAGTCTGGATTCAAGATGTTGATGCAGCGGTGCACATCGTCAAAACAGGACGCACCCTCTTCTTTATGCATGATATTTACTGGAGGCAAGGCAACACATAAAAAAACTTGTATTCAAAAACAACATTCTAAAGATATTCTAGACTGCAGTCACTACATCGCTTTGCTGATTGAGAGTTATTTGAATTAATTTGAGCCAGTTTACCCCGGTGTTGCACTACACAGTTATGCTTTTGTGCCCTGGGCAGGGAAGTGGAGGCATTATAAATGAATGTATTAGCGAGCTGCAGACGGAATTCAATCATATCATAGTCCTCTTCTCACAATGCATGTACAAATCATGTGTAGATAACACTGCTAAAAATCTGCCTTTTTGTTCCTGGTCTTTTTCAGCTACAACGAAAACAGAAAGGTTATGGATTTTGGTTACCCAAAGTACATCAGTGAAGGCTTTCCTGGAGTCAACACCACGATACAAGCAGCTTTCTATAAAGAGGGTGAGAAAAGTACAGTGCAAATAAAGTAGAGGAGAGTATGTCTGCAAAGTAAATTCAGTTGCTTGTGCACTTGAAAATGTCCCTCTACAAACCATAATGTATTATATATATACAAGGACAAATGAGCAGATTCAGTTCTGTATAGTTGTGCCTGTGGCTCGAGGGGCTGTTTTTCGTTATTAGAAGCGCAGGAATGCTAATTTACTAACACAGGAATGCTAAAGTTTTTATAGCACATGTCGCTCTGTGTTTGACAGAATATATGATTTAAACTCCTTTCTGTGACATACTCAGTGGTGGACAAAGTACTCAACTCCAGTACTTGAGTTAAAGTATTGATACTCATGGTCAAATCTTGCTCAACTACAAGTAAAAGTTGCTCTGTCAAAATTTTACTCAAGTTAAAGTACTTAAGTACTTACTTTTAAAAATACTTAAAGGGGAACTGCGGTATTTTCAACATTAAGCCTCTTTTATGAGTCGTCTGCAATGTTTTAGAACCCCCCTCACCGCTTTTTTGATGTCGTGTTTTATTTGGCAGCTCGTTCATGCTCGCACTATTTTCTTCGCGGTGGCGGAGTAATATCAACAAACATCCAGTACAAAATGTCAAATAAAACACGACAGAAGCAACTTTTTGCAACGAAATTTGATATGGATTACCAGTGCACACCAGTAACCACTCCAGTGAGTTGATGATTTTGAAAACGGACGTTTATGGTGCTTTTACGGACCTTTTTGGACATGCACCATGCTTGCCATTCTGAAGCAGGTTGAGAAGAATCAAAATTAGGCAAATACCGGAGACAGCAGTAAACATCAAAAAAGCGGTGAGGGGGGTTCTAAAACATTGCAGACGACTCAGAAATGAGGCTTAATGTTGAAAATACCGCAGTTCTCCTTTAAGTATTCAAAAGTACAAAGTACATTTTCTCATATCAGCACATTGCTGTATTGTTTTCTGAGTGCTTTTACAGAACCATGTAACTCTCTGAAACCACCCGATTATGTACTAACATGTAGACTTTTTGTACACCACACATTCACTATGGAGCAGAAGTTTACTGTTGAGTCCCGCGAACAAACTACAACTCTGCTTTGATGAAGATCTTCAGTTCACAAAACACTCATCGTCTCGGCAGAAAACAGCCTTGCAGCCAAATCTAGTTTTCTGTGGAGACTCCAGATCTTTTTATACTACTCTGGTGTGGCCAATTGCATTTTAGGAAAGAAAAACAGCAACAGTGGATTACAAAGTCTAAAAAGAATGAGTAACGACAAGCTTCCTAGAAATGTAGTGGAGTGGAAAGTACAATATTTGTCTTTGAAATGTAGTGGAGTGAAAGTCATAAGTTTCCCAAAAAACAAATACTCAAGTAAAGCACAGATACTCTAAAAATGTACTTAAAGGGATAGTTCGCCTCTTTTGACATGAAGCTGTATGACATCCCCTATTTGCAATATCATTTATGAACATTGACTTACCCCCCGCTGCGTCCTGTGAGCCGAGTTCCAGCCTCGTTTTGATGTTGACGAAGGTAGTCCGGCTAGTTGGCTGGGGTCGCGAAAATAAAGCGTTTTGCTTCTCAAAACAATACGCATTCAAAAGAATAATACATTTGCATCACAAAATCGTCCCTCCAGAAAAAGTCAGACCTCACAATCGCTTGGCGCTATTTTTGCCTCCCTTCATATCAATGCGTGCAGCCACCTAGCGATAGCCGCACCTGTTACGGTGTTTACTGCTCGGAAGCAGGGGACTGCTCGGTCTGCACTTCGGTCTGCACGGTTTACAGAGCCCGTAGTGATATGAAGGTAGAGAGAAATAGCTCCAAGCGATTGTGAGGTCTGACTTTTTCTGGCTAACGATTTTGTGATGCAAATGTATTACTCTTTTGAACGTATATTGTTTTGAGAAGCAAAACGCTTTATTTTTGTGGCTCCAGCCAACTAGCTGGACTACCTTCATCAACGCCAAAACGAGGCTGGAACTCGTCTCACAGGACGCAGAAGGAGGTAAGTCAATGTTCATAAATGATATTGCTAATATGGAATGTCATACAGCTTCATGTCAAAAGAGGCGAACTATCCCTTTAAGTACAGTACTCAAGTAAATGTACTCCATTACTGTCCACCACTGGACGTACTATAATTTCAGCTGCAAGCAAAAGTAGACATTTGAGTTTAGAAGATGCTCATCATCAAGATTCTAGATAACACAACATTAAAAAAATGTAATAAAGGGTTCTTCTTAAAGAGCTGCTCTTTACTCTTGTGTGTGTGTGTGTTTTTAGATTTCATCTACTTCTTTGTGGGACCACAAGTCTACAAATTCGACTACACCCGCAAACATATTGTTGGAGTTGAAGCAGCGAATTCCTGGCTTGGCTGTTAAAAATACTGTACGATAAAAATACAATAAGCAAGGAACTAACCTGAATATCTTGATGACAACATGAAGGGAAACGCACTTTTCGGGTGAAATGTATGAAATGGTAGTCAAGATCTATCAAAATAAAGTGTGAACATCTAAACTTGATGATACATGTTTGTGGTTATTTGGTGTATATCACCGAAAAGCTCTCAACAGTTCTGAGCTGTGTAGCGACTGTGGTTGGTGTGATATAAATCTTTATCATCCTTCAGCGTGTGGTGTAGACTGCTAGACAGACACATCCGAGGGTAAATTAGGTTTGCATCACAAATGACTGCACGTTTTAACTTGACTGAGTATGAGAAGAACTTTTTTCACTTGTTCCTGTCCATGGTTTACCCACGTGCCGTTTACCCTTACAGACAGAAATTCCAGACATACGAGGATGCTTCATTTTAAGGTTTTAACCACAACACCTCCAAAAAATTAGGGCAGGTAGATTTAGCTGTAATTACCAGGATTGGAGATTTTTCAGCCACCTGACTGCCCAACAACTTCAAGACTACTCCCATATAAAAACGTGCAGCCTGTTGGCACTGAGCATTTTCAAAAGATGGAGTTGTTGTGGATGTCACTGATGTATGTGGAAATCTTGTGGACTCGACCGATTGATGAGGATCAGCAGCAAAGGCCTGAGGATGTGGATGTGGCGGAGGTTTGTGGACGGATGATTGTACAGCGAGTTTAAACAACAGTTATTTAAATTAGAATCAAATCTCATAAGGGAAATGTTTCTCAAATCAAATTGTATGTTTGTAATGTCTATTGTGCAACCTATACTGCAAATCTTACCTGTAACAGTAATTTCAGTGGTATGTAAGCATATTTGATTTGATTAAACCCAGAAGTGGTAGTTGCAATGCAATGCAGGTGTTTTTTCTTATCATAAGTAATAATTCTTCCATAGTTGCACCAGAACCAAATATTCCACATCGTATTTTCTTTATACTTTATGCTTGCAAGTATAAGTCTAATTAGTTCAGCCCCATATTTAAAAAAAAGTTGGGACACCGCTGAAATATAAGTAAAAACAGAATGCAGTGATTTACAAATCTTAAAGACCAATATTTTATTCACAATAGACTCTTGGCAATTTGTAAAATGTTGAAAGTGAGACTTTTTGCCATTACATGAAAATTTTAGCTCACCTTGAGGCTGATGGTTCCACCACATCCCTAAAGCCTTGGGACAGGTGCAACAGAAGTCTGAAAAAGTGAGAGGTGCTGACAAGACACAGGAGGAGGAACATGGTGCAACTAATTAGGTTCATTGTTAACAGGTCAATAACCTGACTGGACATGAAAAGAGCACCATAGAAAGGCAGAGTCTCTCAGAAGTAAAGATGGGCAGAGGTTCAGCAATCTATAAAATGTGAAGCAAGTTCAGAATAATGTTCATCAAGATAACATTGGAAAGACTTTGAACATTAATCAAATGCGCCGGTATATAATGTCATCAAAAGATTGTGATATTCTGGAGACGTTTCTGTGCAGAAGGGACTTGGTCGAAAATCAATACTAGATAACCAGGTTATTGGGGCCTCATGTAGCACTGCATCAAAAACAGAAATGTCATGAAAATGCCTGTATGGGTTTAGGAACACTTCCAGAAATCTTTGTCTGCGAACACAGTTCATCATGTAATCAATGTCGGTTAAAGCTCCATCATGCATGGACCAAGGCAAAGTGGAAACCAGTGACATTCTGTTCAAATAAATTTCAGCAGATACAAAGCAAAAAAAACAACAACAAACAAGAAAAAAGGTCAATTATAGCAAAGTAGTTGCCTTTTCTTTTTTCTGTTGTTGTCTTTGTCATTTATTTATCGTGTATGACAGTTGGATAACCATCAGCCTTAAAGCTGCAGTCTGCAACTCTTTTTCAAGCATAATGCCTGGAACTGTCCGGGGATTCTGAAAGTAGTACATTAAATACCCCAATACAAAAAAAAAATGAGTTCTCTAGGTCCCCTATATGTCCTGCTAGGTCCCTCCAAAGCCAGCAGGTTTGTTTACAAAATTTCAGACCGGACCGGTAAAAGGTAACCAATCAGGTTACGAGCTGGGCTCTGCTGCCTGTCAATCACCGATTGTGCACGCGCGATACAAGGTAGGCTCGTCCCCACGCTTATTTATCTAGACTATTGAACTTCATTACGGGCTAGTCTACTTACTGTGTCTTCCATGATCGCAAATGACAGGTGAGTTGATGAATGAGGAGTCGTTTAGGCGCATCTGGCGTGCACGTAGACGTGCACGAGTTGTCATGTGTTTTGAAGGGGCGGGACAGGAAGTTGAAAAACTTTTTATTTTTCAGGAAAAAAATAAGCATTTCTTGCATTTTGCGACTACGGAGGTCACCGTTTTCAACTTCAAGCGTTCTGATAGATCATGTAAACTCTTAAAATGCCAAAAAGTAGGACTTTACGTATGACAACAACAAATCTTGCAGACTGCAGCTTTAAGTAACATTCCAATGTCTATCAACATGTCAGCGTTTTACTAAGGATTGTTTGTTTCTTTTGCATTTAATTTGAGAGTAACACTTTGGCAGGGAACGTGTTGATGTAACAGCACTTCTTTGTGCAGCAACAAGTAATCTAATTACAAATCAAACAATGCATCCATTATCTTTGTACTGAGACATTTCATTGCAGTGGAAGAGAAGTCTCTCTAATGGGTACTCTTAGTGTCATGGCTTCACCAACCCAAGATAGATAACTATAATATGCTGTCAGATAACAGTTATCTACTGTTAATCAAAAGCATAACAAATGTTTACTTTCAAGCACTGTATGTATAAATTGTAGTTTACAATTATCATAAAATGCATTATATTCAAGTAGAGTACATCAGACACCAATACTGTAACAAGAGAAAACATAATAAAACCCATTAGAGAGATACATTTTAGACACCTTATCATCACTTTCCAGACCTGAACTCGATTATCTCAAGAAGCTCTACAGTCTGAAGCTCAGAGACAGAAACACCGGAGGACCAGGAAGGAGGACCAGGTCTGGGTCAGCCATGGAGGAGAAAATCACAGAAATGCAAAACTTCTTTGGTTTGAGAGAAACAGGAAGCTTGGACTCTTGCAATCTGCATGAGGTGGGTGTCATGAGGGAGCCGAGGAGTGGTGTCCCACATTTACCCCTACAAGCCTAAATGGAAGAACTCACATTCAAGTGAGATCCCATTTTTATTAGTAAATTTATCATTTACCCATAGATTGCACATGCAATTTGTCAAAATTTTTTTCACTGCGATGCAGGATTGTAAAATATACCCCGGACACGAGGAGAGAGGATGTGGAAAAGTCCTTACATTCGGCCCTAAAGATGTGGATCGATGCAGCTCCACTGCGCTTCATCAAAGTCAACCAAGGAAAAGCGGATATTGTCTTCACCTTCGCCCGCAGAAGTAAATCTGAAAACATGTCTGAGGAGCTGTTATCATGGCTTCTACGTTTGTCTCATAAAAGAAGTAAAGATCAACTGGCATTCCTTCACTGTGTCAGAAAATGTCTCTTCCTC
Organism: Odontesthes bonariensis; assembly: GCF_027942865.1. Classification (NCBI taxonomy): domain Eukaryota; kingdom Metazoa; phylum Chordata; class Actinopteri; order Atheriniformes; family Atherinopsidae; genus Odontesthes; species Odontesthes bonariensis. Next base: position 26,706,237 of record NC_134514.1, on the reverse strand, counting down.
TGTGGTAGTGCACGGATATTTATTTCCCTTTGATGTGTTGGCTCATGCCTTTCAGCCAGGAGAGGGGATGGGTGGAGACGTGCACTTTGATGAAGATGAGATGTGGACAGCAGGGAGGCAAGGTCATCCGAAACATGTTTTTGTAATTGAGAAGTCCTTTTAAGGAAAACAAAAAATGCCAAAACCTTAAAGGGATACAATGTAGTTTAGCGGCAGTATAGCGATCTCTATTGGTCAAACTGAAATTCTACACTGTTGTAAAAATGCCCACCTGTACACACCCACTAACTAAACATCGTGGCGAATGCTGCCGTTGTGTTATTTAGTCAGTGCAGTTAGGTCATCTGATTCACAAGTGTAGACTGCCCACGTAAGATACTATAATCAGAGATTTTCTGAAGAGAGAACTCAAGATAATATGCTATAATCCTGTTGCTGGAGGAAGTGGCCGGGGACAGGGACGTCTGGGTTTCTCTGCTCAGGCTGCTGTCCCCGCGACCCGATCCCCAGACAAGCGGAAGATAATGGATGTATGGATGGACTGTTGCTGATCTTGAATGGGATTCTTCCCTCATCATGGTGTATTCGTGGAGTGATTCCTTTGTATTAGCAGACACTTACAAAAGTTACATCTTAGACAGATGCGCGCAGGCACTACCAACACACGCCGCAATAAACGCAGACTAGCTCTACACTATTCCGATTACAATCACAAATTAATCAATTTTCATGTGTAGATAACAATTCTTGTTCGGATCAAAACGCTATTCTTATTCTAATCAGGTCAGTCCGTGTATTTCTGAAGCTAGGCTTCGTCTCGAACTCAGGAGGAATTAGAGCACCGTCATCACCTGTCTCTTTGCGATCTAAAACGCAGATCACTATGGTAGATGAACAAGATCACGCTTGGAGAAATTTCACAAAGATGGGAAATGCCAACATCGAACGTTTCATATTCAGTCTGTGAAAGGCAGAATATGAAACGCTTGGTGTTGGCTCTTCAACGCAAGCAAACACATAGCCTACAACTACAGCTAGCATACAGTACCTAGCTAAGTGCCGTAAACACAAACGATCACGACACTTCAGAAGCGGGTCGCTCCTGCCGAAGTTACATATGGGATTTTCAGCACACAGACCCCTGTTGGGAGCGAGACAGGCTTCATTCGCTTACCATTGACTTGTTTAACCTTTGGTAAATTCCTGAAGGCTATAATTTTAGGTGAAAATGCTACCTAGTGCCCCTTTAAATACATTAATAAATATACAGATTTCAAAAAATCCAGTACATATTGTTGCATGTGTTTTAATCAATTACTAAGTTAATAATGTATACATTTATTTGAATATTCATACATTATCTTTCAATTCACTTTTCTATTTATCAACTTTAATATATACATACATTTACTTCTAGAGTTTTGTATGGTAATAAGGAACTCATGTTTCTAAAAGAGGATTTGTCACCTGGGAGTACCAGACAGAAGCAATCAGTTCTGACCAAATGCCAGCTGTGGCAAACTTTCAATCATTTTCTTGGCTCATTCATTTACGTTGATATAATTTCAACTTGATTGAAAGGATAAAAACGTCAGAAACTTTCTGTTTTAAGCAGGTCAACATTTTGCCGTAACGGATCAAACGGTGGTCTATCACATGTCATCACATAAGCCTATACTGACTGAAAGTTTGACACTGCTAGCTTGTTTTATGTGGTCAGAATTGATTGCTTCCCTCTGGTTCTCCAAGGTGATCAGTCCTGTTTTAGACCGAGGTCAGAAACATGCAAATGTAGAAAAATCTGTAAAAAGATCAACCTAGAAATAGATCAATAAACAACGAGGGTGATGGATGAATATATTTACAAACATAAGTTAATAATCTAACACATTCATAAATAAAAGCAAATATGATTTATTTATCATCTATCTGTTGGACAGTTTTGGTCCACCACAAACTTTTTCAGTTCTCACATATAAAAAAAACAGGAAAATAGTTCAATTCAGTTAAAAATTTCAATTTCCAGACAGTTATTATGGGCCTCACTTGTGGTTGACTTTTCAGGCCACACCCAATCAGGGAAGCTATAGCAGTTGTCGACAGCTGGCGATAAGCACGTGCTGTTAAGCTTTCCAAACCACAGACAGCAGTTCTCAGTAATAAATAGACTAATCGAGTTTGTCTCATTTCTGTGTTCCAGGTCACAGCCTATTTGCTGTTGCAGCTCATGAGCTTGGTCACTCACTGGGTTTGGCTCATTCAAAAGCCCTCCTCTGCTATCATGTAGCCCACTTACAGGTACCGCAGCAATGCATCGTACTCTCTATCCACAGATGACGTGCTGTATGGTGAGGAACGAATTAAACATGTACTGCTATTTCCTAAAAAAAAATTAAGTCAAAGTGTAAGAGCTCGTTATACATTTAAATGCACTGTTGATCTTTTCCTCAGGGAAACCCAATAAAAGGTGGAAACCCTGCCAACTGCTCCGAAAAAATGTAACCCCGACTTTCATTTGGATCCAGCGGCAATGATCGAAAATAAGATTACTTTCTTTAAAAACAGTTGCACCATGCTGTGAATCGTAATTGTATAAGAAGCTAAATAGATTTAAACTGCCAGATGCGTGTGGATGAGAACAACGCAGCCGACTTATTGGAATCGCCTGAGAGAGGGCCACATCAGCACATATTTACCCAGCATCAGTTCTCATATTGATGCTGCTTAGGACATCCCTGCCAAAGGCGCGGCGTACATGTTTGTGCTAGAGTAATGGGCAGTCTGTAATGTCTCGTTCAGGCCTTTTCAGCATGACAAGGCTGGTTCTCCAGCAGGAGAACACAGTGTTACACCCAAATTACAGGCTTCTGCAGCTTAAAGGATAAGACCGGTTTTTTGACATTGGGCCCTTGATTTCACATTATAACATGATGTTCTACTCACCCCTGCTTGTTGTTGAACATTTGGAGCTGTTCCGAAGATATTCGAGAGGCGTCTGGCTGCTCTCTTGAGATATTCGGCCATGAAACGGTTTCCTATGGGCAAGCTTATACAGGCACAAACTATGCTGTTTATAATTTATTAATTACTGTACATTAGCACTGATAACGTGGAGGTGCGTCGCTTACTTAAGAAAATCCGGGTTACTGTAATTTTGAATTTTTGTCGTAAAGTGGGTGTTACTGACGTCATCGTCGTGCTACTGCCACAGACAGCCCACAGACCTGCTGCCTATTTATTCATTCGGCTAAAATTCAAAATTAGTAACCCGGATTTTTTTAAGGAAGCGACGCACCTCCACGTTTTTTTTTTTTGCTGTGTTTAGGTGGTAATGGTAGATGGGGGGAGTTTACCACACCAGAAACATTCAGTTTGAAACCAAAAAAAAAGTAACTGAAAGAAGAGATAGAATCAGAGATAGAATCAGAGCTGAACCTGATCGTTCCCATTTGATTAGAAACAAAATTCACATGCACATTTTTTTCTATGAATATGGTGAAAATAATTCCTGGAAATTCTTGGCTGGGACGCTGACTTGTTGAAAATGTCATATTATACAACAATAACATGTGTCAGACCACATAACCTAGTTGGGCGTGAAAAAGTGTGTGTTTTTGGGTAATTGATAAAAAAAAAAAAGACCAAAAAAACCCACTCAAATTAATCTATATTTACAGCTTGACACGCCATCCTCTGAATGTTTCCCTGTAGTGGAAAAAACGTTGCCATCTCACAGCTTCTGTGTCTTTTTTGAGACCCTTAAATGTTTTCAACGTGTGGACTTTTTCTGCTGTAACTAGTCACAAAGTAAAACTAAAGCCCAATCTAAAAAGTGTTACACAGTTTGATTGAATTTAAACAACCAAGCTGCTTTACTATAGCAAATAAGAAGTGGGCCAATGAATGTTTGTTGAGTAATTTTGGTGAACTACGTAATCAAAAAGATCAAAAAACATTTTTGGCAATTTGTTCTGCTTTGATCATGTTCTGCTTTGTTGCTCTTGACAAAGGATGAACTGAACATTTAAAATATCTCTAAAAGTAAACATTACCTGCAGAAATTGGTAAAAAAAAAAAAAGAAAAAACACACAAAGTCCAACTGTTATCATGTGTTATCAGATGGGCCACTTTTCAACCCCTGTCAATTTCCAGCAAAGGGGCGGCTTTCATCAGGAGCTGGAATAGGCCATGCCTGAGTACACTTTGCGCTCCTTGTCGGTTTTGATCAAACCCACCACGGGTTGTATTTAATAGTCCAACAGGCAAGAAAAAACTCCACAGAACATGAACAAGGTCACGGGAAGGGACGCGAAACATCAGCACGTCGAAAACTATGATAAGAGCCAAATAAAAAAAAGGGGAAAAAAAGCATCTCGGGTCGCAGAGCCTGCATTTTTGAAGAGGAAACTAAAAGAAGAGAGGAAAACAGAAGAAAATAAAAGATGCGTCTCGCTGACTTTGGGATATTGCTTCTGGCTTGTTTATCAATGTGTGATGCAGCACCTGTCGCCGCTCCAACAATGTCGTTAGGAGAAGTCCTGGCCAAGGTACGGTCAGTATGAATATTAGCAGCAAATAGTCCCAATGGAAAATTCCTAAATAAATCCTCTCTCTCCATCAGTCATACCTCTCTAACTTCTACAGTGGTGCTGGGTCAGTGAGCCCCTTGATGCTGACCATCAGCGATGACTTGTTCAGCCAAAATCTCCGGAAGATGCAGACTTTCTTTGGCCTAGAGGTAATGATGGCGAATGAAATATTTCACTTCTAAGAGTACTCATCATTTGGGTGAGCTGTGATGAAATATTAAAAGCTGACCTTTTGTTTAAGGACACTCGGTATTCGCATGGATTTATGCAAAAGGATTCCTTTAACAGTCTCTGTGCTAACCCTCACATCAGGTGACAGGTGTTCTAGATAATAACACCTTGGAGGTGATGAAGGCACCGAGGTGTGGCGTGCCAGATGTTAAGCACTTTCAACACATCTCCGGTAGACCCAAATGGGAAAAACAGCTAATTACTTACAAGTAAGGAGTCTATTGTTATTAGTAAAACTGTATTGTTATATTTCAGGTCACTCTATTGTGCAAATATGACTGAGGAGTGACAATACTAACAAAGCTGGTGGTAATGATGTGACTTGAACAGGATCACTCAGTATACTCCGGATCTGCCCCGGAGTCAAGTGGATGCAACTATTGCTCAGGCCTTCAAGCTTTACAGTGATGTAATCCCACTGGATTTCAAACAGGTTGACACAGACATTGCAGACATCATGATCCTCTTCCAGAGAAGTTGTGAGTGTGGATGAAACTCTTATCTTGGGATCAAATTACAACCCGTTCCAAAAAGTTGTGTTAGAATGCTGTGTAAAATGTAAACTAAAACAACATGCAATGATTTGAAAATATCACACACCGATGTATATATATATATATTTTTTTTTTAATATATTATATATTTTTATTTATTTCAGATTTTTTTATATATATAAAAAATCAAAAATAGAACATGAAAACATGTTAAAGACAGAAAGTGAAACATTTTATTATTTCATAAAAAGTAACAGCTCATCTTGAATTTTGAAGGTCTCAAAAACACATTTCAGAAAAGTCGCCGCGGCAGGGCAGTACGTGGTTTGTCGATGTTGTGCTGAAACACGCAAGGCCTTTCTCGGAAAGATGTTGTCTGGTTGGAAGCACATGTTGTTCTCAAACCTTTATTCACCTTTCAGCAATGATGGTGCGCTTCTATATGTGCAAGTTGCCATTTAACAGAATATAATAGAAAATACTTTATTCATTGACACCCATTTTGATAATCAACATTTGTTGTGAATAAAATATAATTTTATAAGATTTGCTAATCATTGCATTCTGTTTTTATCTACATTTCATAAAAGGCTCCCACAATTCTTTGGAACTGGGGTTATAAAACAATCAAACTTCAAATTTTTTCACTGTATTCTGAAGCAAAATACGATGCAAATAAAAAGTGAAACCGTTAAACATGATTTGCCCTGCTGTAGATCATGGGGACATGGAGCCTTTTGATGGGCCATCGGGGACGTTGGCTCATGCTTATCCTCCAGGACGGGATATTGGAGGTGACACACACTTTGATGAGGATGAAAGCTGGACTCTATCCCAGGATGGTAAATATATTCCACCGTGTTATTTTAGTAAAGTTGTAGCTGATGCATGTGTATGTAATGTGTATAATCTGAGTTTCTTATCTCTTATGGTTGCTTTCAGGTACTAATCTGCTGCTGGTGGCAGCCCATGAGTTCGGCCATTCTCTGGGCCTGGACCACTCGAGTGACAGAAATGCACTGATGTTTCCCAACTATCAGTATGTCAGCACAAATGGATACAGGCTGCCAGATGATGACAAACGTGGGGTTCAAGCACTTTATGGTAAATAGAAATAACAGCTTCCATACACTGATTTAAACATGGTGTCTGATTGAAAAGAAGACTTTCTATCACTTATGACTCAAGTAATTAACACGAGTTCAAGGCTTAAGGATAGTTTGTTTGATTTTACTTCCTCATTTTTCAGGCATTCGCACACAAGTCCCCACAACAGAACCAAGTTTCAAATGGCCTCCTGGTCCAGAACCTGGACCACAACCTGGACCAGGATTGGAACCAGGTTTGGGACCAGGTTTGGGACCAGGATTGGGACCAGGTTTAAGACCAGGTTTGGGACCAGGTTTGGGACCAGGATTGGGACCAGGTTTGGGACCAGGTTTAGGACCAGGTTTGGGACCAGGTTTGGGACCAGATTTGGGACCAGGTTTGGGACCAGGTTTAGGACCAGGTTTGGGACCAGGTTTGGGACCAGGTTTGGGACCAGGTTTGGGACCGGGATTGGAACCAGGTTTGGGACCAGGTTTGGGATCAGGTTTGGGACCAGGTTGGGAAATCCCAGAAATGCCTTTGCCCAACCCACAAGATCAACGATGTAGTCTTGAGCTGGGATTTGACGCTGTTACCTCCATCCTGGGAGACCTATACTTCTTCAAAAATGGGTACATTATTAATCGTACATAGTGAGCGGAATTATGTGGAACACCAATCTTACGTCTTTCTTCATTTCAAACTAATGTGTTACTAGATACTACTGGTGGAAAAGTTCTGGTTTTCCAGAAATCAGATTCTTTAAAGTGAGCACAACGTGGCCTCAAATCAGCTCTGTGGATGCTGCCTTTGAAATCCCTCACCTGCAAGTGGTGTATCTTTTTCAAGGTAATTGTCATAGGGTTGGAAAAAAAAACAGCCGATGGATTAAATGAGTTGAGTATTGGGAAGCTGTAGAGGTATATACAAGATGTCACAATTTCCAGCCTGTTTCTCTGCAGGGCATCAATACTGGGCCATCACAACATACACAAAGGCAGTAATACCAGGCTATCCAAAGCCCATCACCGACTTTGGCCTCCCTAGCTCATTCAGAAAGGTGGATGCAGCTGTCTATGAAACAACAACAAGAAGAGCTCTCATTTTTGCGTACGATATATATTGGAGGTGAATGCTGGTAAAAATCGAGTTTTTATTTAGCTGTTAACGCAGCAATTAAAGAAATGAAAACCAGTAACACATATCTATTAAGCACAGCAACTTAACTAAGTGTTGCACATTTCTCGATTTCTTCACAGCTACGATGTCATCATGAACCGAATTGACTTCGGATTCCCTCGATACATCAGCCATGATTTTTCGAACATTGGCTCTAAAGTTGACGCAGTCTTTGAGAATTATGGTAAGAGATAACTACCGTGTCATGTCACCAAAGTGGCTCAGCTACAAGAACCCTGCCCTGATAGAGCTTAGTAGCATTTTCCAGATAACTGTTTGAGTTCAGCTCAAACAACCTAATTTGGAGCAAAAGGCAACATTAAACAAACAAACAAAAACAACTCAGCTGTGATCTATGTTCAGGGCTAAATGGTAGACAGGGTTAATAAACATGGCAATGAAACAGCCAGTTGGCAAAGAGGCAGAACCACAGCTATGGTTGATTACCGGTGATTCTCCTTGTCTCTTAGGAAAGAAGTAGCAATATTTTACTATACCAACTTTGCCGGAAATACTAAATGTGCATTTTGTGTTAGTATGTATAGATTTAGCAATTTGCCTTTAAATGAAGTTTCCCATATGAATACAAACTGAATCTCTCATCCTACAGGATATCTATACTTCGTAGATGGCCCTGTACAGAGTGAGTTCTACCTGCCGTACAGAAGAACGACGCGTGTGCTCCTCAACAAGGAGTGGCTCAACTGTGACAATCAGTTTGTAGGATCCAACAACAATGACTATAACAATTACGATATTCTACGAACACTTCCCGTTTTTCAATAAAGAGGCACCAGAACAGCAGTTTTGAGCAGAACAACCAGTTGTGCTGTTCTCAGAAATTGACCTTCTTTCATAGATGTGTTTAGCAGCAAATTAATCTGTCATTGAATCGATTCTGTAGATAAGCATTGACTAGAATAGAAATGCTGTTGTTTTCTGTGTAGAACTTGCAGATACAAATGCTGAATGTGCAGACTTAGATGTTTACTCAATTATTTAATGATGTCGAGTTGCTCAATGTTTGATTAAAGGTTGCCCTGTGACCACATCCCTTCATTACAAACAAACTTACTGTGTGTGCTCTGGTTATTTACTTGTTTCAGAATATATGGAAACACACACACACGACACATATCCAGTGTTCGAATTATCCACCGGGCTTCGGGGGGGTCGGACTTTTTGCGGATCAATTGATGACGTCATCATCTGGCAACCCTCCAAAATCCGTGCTGCGCAGCCGCAGGTGAATTCAGCTCAAATCTGCACGCAGCACTGTCAAGTTCAACCACCTAGCCAAAGTTTGTCTCACACACGTTGCTGCAGCAGGACGTTGCTAACTTTCCAGTTAGCAACAAGCACAGCAGCACAACCAACACATGCAGAATAATACATAAATATTAAACCTAGCAACGACCCATCTTCAAACAGCTGTATGGCTTACCAGAAGCCCACTAGCAAACTAGCAACTAGCCTACATTATGTAGTGCCCATGAGACGCAATCAAGAAATGTCAATCAGCAAAGTGAACCCAATGACGCATACAGAATCAAGCTGTAAATTATCAGACTACAACTGCCAAATTCAACATAGCTTGTAATGTCCGCTGTAAACAGTGTGCGCTTTTCTTGAGATTGAAAAGTGCTATCAGACAGCCCCGTGGTGCTAGTCATGGTACACTGCTAGCTGCTATATGAAATGGCTTCAAACAGTCAAATTATGATTAATCCTATATTTGTCACGACGGACATATGGTAAGGAATCCCATTTTCCCTCCCTCTTTGTGGGCATGCTATCCTTTTTGCCTTCTTGCTCGACACAGCTATCTTTGCTTCTTGCTTGGTGGAGTCACACTATCCATTTGCCTTATTCTAACTTAGTTAAATTATATTATTCCAATTGTGCTTTAAACACATGATAAGCCTTTTACTTTATTTTCTGACATCAAGTATGTTGGTTGGTGTATTCTGGATTAGAGCAGTCCGCCTCTGTCTTTGAACTGAGACTACTTGTGCATGTTAACTCGATGGAAATCTGATGTAGGCTATCTTTTTTTCTCAGGGGAGAAAGGGAAAAGCGGTCACCTGTCTTGAATGTTTGTTCAGTGCTTTAAAGTTGAAATAATATTAGTCTGATTTGTTAGTTTCATTTAACAAATCACGGGAAACCTCCACCTTGACAGCTTAATTCCACGCGCTCGCATCTCAAACATCATTTTAACGTGCATCAAAACCCTGCATCTCAGTGCTGCCGATGTTTTGGACTATGCGCGTGCGTGAGCTGCCTGCGAACATGCGAAACGCGCGCTGGTGGTACAGTCCATTGAAGGGGTGTTCCAAAATGCATTTTATTTGGTTATTCATAGTAAACATTGAAAAATACTAAGTAACAAGACATTTTCAACACCTGATTTTAATAATAGATCAATTTTTTCAGTACCCCCCCAAAAGTGTAATTTAGTCCCATTTGGGGGGTATCAAGTCTCAATCGGGGGGGTCAGACCCCCCCGGTACCCCCCGTAATTCGAACACTGCACATATCTGAGTGAAGAATTTTACAGGTGAAGCATATTTGCAAATAGGCTGACATTTTTCAAGTGTTTCCAGGGAGAGCAATATGCATGAGAGGGAGAATAAGGGGACTTAAAATCCAAAATGCTTTAGGTAAAATATAGAAATATACCCTCGTACTTTAGCCATAGCTACTAGGGATAACTCTGCAGGCTTTTGTTAGTTGCATACACCGACGTGAATGAAACAGTAACATAATATTGTAAATAATTGAATCCAATATTGTTCTGAACACGTCTGAAGTGTTATGCTGTCAAACACTCATTTATTTTCCCTGGATGCTGCAATTTTAGAATTTGGACCACAACGCTTGGTTAGCTACTTAGGAGGAGATCCATTATCGAAAAAGACATCTAACAGACTGCTGTTTTTAGAAACACGGATAAATCAAGGATTTTATAGTTCAGGGTTTCATATGTCCCTAAAGATGCTGGCTGGGGCACACAAGAAAAACAGGCGAGGAAGATAATTAAAAGCAGAAGATCCAAACTTTAGCAGGGGAGCTTTGAACAGTTGGTTTACCCCAATTATGAAAGCCGATATTTCAACTCTCGATTTTGGTTTGTATGCACTTTAAAAAAAAAAAAGATATGTGTGTGAGACATCTGCTGCCTTCCAACAGATTGTAGATGAAGGGTTTTTTTTTTCATTTGTTACCACCTGCACTGTATTACACAATGGATAAACCTGTTTCCAGAAATGGTGTTCCAATAAACCAGATAACCCCCAGCACACTTTCAGCATTTCTTATGAACAATGTAACCCCGGTACAAAAGCTGTCCGCAAGGAGGTTTGTGAAGAACTCAGACCAGCACCGCAAATTAACCCCATTCTACGGATGCAAACATTTTGGAAAGTCAGCAGATAAAGCATGACTGTTTGCACAATTACAAACCACACTCTGCAAATGGGAAAATGCATTTTTGTAATTTAGGTGAACCAACTCTTTTTTTTATTTATTCATTTTTATTAATCTGTTAGGGAATTTTTGATGGTTTTAAAAAACACAAATAAGACATCACTGCTTAAATCAGAATTAAGGAGACGCTAACACTTTTATTGCTTGCTACCATGACAGAATATTAAAATACTTGGCAGTACTTCCAGTGTCCTAATAATTGTTTCTCCATGCAACTCAAAGGAGCGCAGCGTCCTCATTTCTGGCGATCACCTGTGTATTTCTTGGCTGTAGGTCTGACATATTTAACCATATCTATACATACAAGATACCCCTGGAATCTGGGTGTTGAAAAATAATTGAAGAGATTACTTGGCAAAAAAGCTGACATCTACGAGTGTTTGTTGTGTTCTTCTTGTACTTCCTGTAATGCGTGTATATTTTATAGGTGTGTTTCCATGGTTTTTAAAAAGAGAAAGATTTGAAAAATGAATAATCAGTCAGTCAATCACTGAAATATAAATCAACCAATTAGTTCCCCACAAAGAACTTAATGTGTATCAAATACACGTCAGCTTTTTTTGTTTTCCAACCTGACTGAGCCGTTTTAAATGCACAGAGGTTATTGTTTGTAAATATTGACATGTTTATTAATGGAATACTCTACATTCGAATAGGGATTAAATTTACCCAGAATTTTTTAACCAACAGATAGTTTATGGAAGCTTTTCTGTGCCATCAGAGTTTGAATACGAATTTCTAATATTGAATTTTTACAGCATCAAAATCAGACTTTGAATTTGAAAAACCAACAGTGTAAAAAAAAAATAATCAATTTCTAAAAACAAAAATCAGTGTAAAAAAATTCAACATCTAAAAAAAAAATTCAGTGTAAAAAAATTCAACATCTAAAAATTCAGTGGAAAAAGAACCAGAGAACCAGACTCAACAGGGTAAACAGGGAGAAGCAATCGATCCCTGTCTCTATTCATCCAACGGCAGCCAATCAAGCTAATATCAGCTCAATAGATATTAGTAATATCTATTACTCAATTTTACTAACACAAATGGCAAATAAAGTAAACTCACTTGCACCATCACCCGCGTTGGTCGACATGGCTGATCTGTCCAATGGAGCGTAACTTGATTGGCTGCCGTTGGATGAATTGAGACAGGGATCGATTACTTCTCCCTGTTTACCTGGACGTTGAGTCTGGTTCTTTTTCCAATGCTTTTTCCACTGAATTTTTTTTTAGATGTTGAACTTTTTTACACTGATTTTTGTTTTTAGAAATTGATTTTTTTTAACACTGTTGGTTTTCAAATTCAAAGTCTGATTTTGATGCTGTAAAAATTCAATATTAGAAATTCGTATTCAAACTCTGATGGCACAGAAAAGCTTCCATAATAGCTCAACTTTAATCTCAAGTATGAAAATGAGACCATTTCATCACATTTCATCACAAAACTAAAATATTTTGTATTGTAGTTAGTTTACTTGCAGAGAAACTAACTACTAATGAACAAAAGTTTGATATTTGCTTCAGTTGGGTCAGCAAGTCTTTTATACATGCACCACTTTTAACAACACTTTCATTTAATTGTGCTATATGTGCATTTCACCACTTTTCTTAAAGCACGTTTGTTTTATTTTGTCAATTTTGCAAAGGCTAAACCGGATATCCTGTAGTGCTCATAGCTATAATGCTCGCTGAAAACCGAACTATTTAATCCTCCATTCGTTCCTAAATTCATAGCATAAACAGACGTTTACAGTTTATTTTTATTCCAACATAATATGACACCAAATTGAAATGTGTGTATGTTGTAGGTTCTATAACCGTCTGCTTTGCTGGTTATTGTCAGCCATTTAGGCACTGCAAATGTAAACAACGGCATGAACAAGACAAAGGTTCCGCTTGACACGGAAACAAACTGGAGCACGAATTGAAATAACTGTTTATTGCCTGTGCTGCAGGTACTTGTCTGTCTTCTAACAAACTAAGCCATTACTGTAATGCATTTTGTTATTCGGAGCTGAAAGCAGATATCAAGTCGTACATTCAAACGGAACTTGTCTGTGTTAGCTGTATGTAGCGTCTTAATGTTACCGAGTGTGTGTGCTGCCGACAGCCAGACATGATAACAACGTTCTTGTCAACTTCTCTACTCTCAGGGCTGCTCGTCCCTGTCGTTCATGGAGTCACTCAACACGTTTGAATCTGAGATGGAGCCCGACGGGCAGGGGAACTACTCCCTGTTTCCTGCTTTGGACAACATTGCAAGTCTGTCTGGGACTGCCGAGACTCTCGAGAGGTTGTTCAAAAATGATGTGATCCTACAGCACAGCCCTTTGCAGGGTTTAAATGTCCCCTGTTGACTCATTGTCTACAAACATTAAAGTTACAGCATAGATCAATTCATATAGAGTACTGCTACATCAGCATTTTACAACTTTAGGCCATGTAAATGCATCCAAATTTAAACTGTAGCAGGATGTCGTTATTTACTTTCTTTCTTTCTTTCTTTTTTGTCTTTTCTGTTTTTGGCTGGTTCATATCATTTCATGTACACATGCTTGATGCAGCTTCGCAGTTATTGTTATTAAGTGTGGACAAAAAAGTGCTCTAAATGTTGGTGGTATCATGCTTCTTTTTTTCCCTTTTGCAGTGAACCTCCCAGTGATATTGCAGAGAAACCGAACCTCACATGGCTTGATGCTGCACAGGTATCTGCCACGTGTGCGTCACACTGTAAACTTATCTGGAGCGTCATTGGCGCCATCTGCTGCTGCAAGCTTTTTATTTTCAATTTGTTTTTGAATGTGTGTTGTCACGCACGTTTTGTGCTCCTTTCGTGCAGATTGTGTTGGAGGAGGCCGGGCGACCCATGCACATAAAAGAGATCAAGCAGAGAATCATCGACAGGGGACTTGTTCAATCCAAGTACGGCTGACAAAATGGGGATTCCCTTTTTTTTTTTTTTTTCCATTTGCAACTTTGCACAGTTCTTTTTTACGACAATTGATGATGTTAGTCTCACTGTGTCACCAGAAGGTGGCGTTGTGTGTTGCTTTCTGGTCAGTAATTTAGAATTTGTGACTATGCAGAGTCTCTGCTTACCTTAATGTTCTCTCTTCGACAGCGCAAAATCAAGCCTGGAGGCTGTCATGTACCGTGAGGTAAGGATGGTGTTTGAGACTCAGGCTGATGGCAACCTCTGCTGTCGAGTCTAACCCTCCTAATCACACCTTCTTTAGTGTATGGATCGATTACACGTGTCATCTGTATTTGTGTCTTTTGATTTCTCCATGTTTTGCCATTCCGCCTCTTTAATCTTATTATTTCTTAAAAAGACACAGACATCTCTTAGGTGTGATCGAATCAAAGGGAGCTCTGTGCTTCGATGCCTTTGACTTGCTCTATCCTATAGTGATTAAATCAGTCGAATTTGACCCCCCCCCCCCAGCTTTGGGAATGAAACGTAGCTTTTTCAAAGCCCTGTGCATTTGGCCTCAGTCTCACATTATGTTTCAGACACAAAAAGGCAGCAGGAGATTCAAGAGGATTGAAAACAGAAACGGAGTCTTTGCACTGCTGGTGAGTCATCTGGGATACTAATACCACTTTCATCCAAAACGTTGAGTCAGCATTTTACGGTATACAGAAAATTTGCTTGACTTTCTTGTCATTTTTGTTGATTACGGAGGCCCTGCTGCAAGCACAGGATCTATGCCCGGGTCTTAAGCAGGATATGCATTACTATTCCAATACTGTTATAGCATATAAACAGCATTAAATTTCAGCATCATTACAGGCGGTAGGTGTAGTGTTCTCATTGTGGAGACGCAGTGCTGTCTGACTAATATTGGAGCCATGTTGGTAACTGCTTGCGACGAATAAATCCAGCAAAGGCAGATTTTTAACGGGCTCTGTCTTAAAGTGTGCCGTTGGAAACGTTCCCAGATCAGTTCCGGCATGGATTTTAAAGCATAAAAAACAACCTTTCAATTCATTTTGACGTTTTCAACAACGTGCGCACGTTTGGCTTTTGGTTGACTTGCATCCGTGTTGTATTTGTTTTGTTTATTTATCTGTTTTGTCTACATTTCACCACTCTGATGGCGATGCGAGCAGCATGTTCAGTTACTCTTTCACACGTCTCTGTCTTTGTCCTCCTTCTGCCTCCTCGCAGAGTGATGAGGAACGACAGCAGGCCCTGCAGGCCTTCTCTGCCCAGGCTTTCCTCGGCTCACCCCAGCAGAATACCGCCTCCAGCTCCGGCTCTGGCACCTCGGTGACTGGTCTCCTGTCCTCTGAGCATAAACCCAAGGTGAAGAGGGGTCCACGGAAAAACCAGAACGAAAAGTACAGACTTAAGTACTTGAGGCTGCGCAAAACTGCCCGTGCCATGATATTTGTAAGTAGCACATGTATTCATGAAGAAAAAAGCCATCGTTTCACATCTGTAGATGTAGAATGACAAAATGTAAGCGACTTGGGATCCACGGTGAATATATTTGCTGTTTTACCCCCAGGAGAACGCAGCTCTCTGTGATGAAGTTGCTCACTTAGAAGAGAAGTTTCTGAGAGCAAAGGAGGAGCGCAGGTGAGTACAGATGCCTGAGCTGGACTGGTGGTTCCCTTAATGTTCTGCAATTAGTTTAGCTAACCGCTGCAGTGTTTAGCAAGGACCTACCAAGTCTTTGGACTTGCCATTTTATAAAAGTCACATGACATCAGGAGACCCCTTTTTTTCTTCTTTTTTTAAATTTAACTTCCAGGTTCTTACTGAAGTCGTTGTTGCAGTACCAGTCTCTCTCAGAGGGAGACTTACTGCCTACATCCAGCTCGAGCACCCTTCCGCCTGCGCCATCTGCGGCGTCGACCTCGGGACCCGCCGGGGCTTCGAGCCTATCCGCGGCCCACAGCCTCACATCGTCGGCTGTGGCAGGAGAGGAAGCACAGCTCAAAAAACCCAAGAAGGAGAGGAAAGAGCGAGGAAGGGAAAACGGAAAAGAAGAACGTAAGTTTGAATGCAAGCGCAAGAGATTGGTGTGGCTCGGTGTGGATAAATGGTCGGAAAATTGTGCTTCCAGTTCCAAAGAAGATGTCAAAGAAGAGGAAACTCGCTGACGGGTCACGGAAGCTGGTGCAGCCCATCCCCCTGGACTCATCCGGCCGTCCCGTGTTTCCCATCGTGCTGGGAGGTTTAACAGTCTACAGTCTGGGAGAGGTCAGCATCTGAGATGACTCTTAACGTAGAGCTGGGACTTTCATCTTGTCATACAGTCATATTGTTCTGATCACCTAAACTATCAGAAAAAAAAAAAAGAAAGATGTATATAAAATCAGTCCGTTCTGAAACTGCTGAATGCATTTCTCCGTCTTTTCTCCAGATCATCACAGACAGAATGTTGTTCCACGACGAGTGTGCAATCTACCCGGTGGGCTTCTGCAGCACGCGCTTCTTTGCCAGCATGAAACACCCTGAACAGCAGTGTCTCTACACCTGCCAAATCAAGGATGGGGGGACAGGTCCACAGGTACGCGCGCACTCACAGACCTGCCTGCCCACACACAGGTGTGGCTTTTTGCAGCCATACGAGGTGTCAACGCAATATTGGTACAGCCACGCCATCGTTTGTTCATATTATGCTTACAGGCAGCCAGACTTTCTCGTAATATTTTAAAGTGGTCTTGAGCAATAGTTCTCCAGGCTTTCTGAAAGAACTGAAATATGCTGCTTCACTCGTTCTGATAGCAGTCACGTACCTGACCATTTTCACAGAAAAATGTGTTTTTTTTCGCTGGTTACAACATTCAGCACTGACCTATGAATCATTCAAGCATAATCAAAGTAGCTAACCCAAGGGAAGAACTGTTTTTTCTATGTATACATAACAGCAAAAAAAACCCAATATTAGATGGTGTCCTTAGGTACTTTGTCCGTCACAAAGACGCATCATTTGTGCAATTTTTTTTCAGTTGCCTCAATGAAACATGCCAAAGACAGACAGAAAATAGTGCTTCTGCACCAACAAAGGGATTCCTAAAGAGCTATCAGCTGGAAACTTCAAATTTTAGGACAGTGTGCAGTGTGTCCTTAAAGAATGTGATGAAAGTTGACAGGTGGAGGACAAAAGAAGAAGTAGTAGCAGGACTACATCTACAAATGGTGAAAAGTATCTGAAAGTGATGTCCTTAACAATTAGGGGAAAAAAAATCCAACAAAAGTTGAGACAGGACCCGAGAGATGCACCTGGAGGTTTAAGGGCAGATTATAGTTCTGCGTCTATCGTCTTGACGTGTTGCTTTGCTCTGGTCGCGAACCACTTTTCATGTTATGGTTCTGCAACCTCGGTCTGGAATTTCTAGGGACGCACAGCAGTTTCCCCTCGCGAGAATTTCGGTGGGCGGTGACGAGAACTTCGGCGGCGCCGGCGGAAGTGTTTATCTTTCAAAAAAAAAAAAAAAGTGTATGCAAGACATAGATCTGGAGTTGCTCGACATCGAAGAAGAACAGCTTCTTTTATTGGAGTTGGCGAAAATGCAAAGGAGGAAGCCACACAGACAACCGGAAAGGCACACCGAGGACCAATCACAGCCGCTTTTGTCTGCGCACTTCCGTTGGTGGTTTGCGTGCGTCTGTCGCGTAGTCAGGATTTTTCTGAGGTGCACGACAACGTGCGCAGAGCCTCTGCGTGGGGGAGTGGTCAAGATTTTGACGCTCGCAGAGGCTCTGCGCCCGAGCGTCAGAGGCTTTGCGTCTGAAGCATAAATCAACCTTTAGTTGATCCACGATTGAAGCCTCATCAGACACGGTCACCATGGAATGGTGGCTGTTTAGAGGTCTGAGGTGCGCCCAATGACACAAGAAGTGGACTGAAAATCAGGGGCAACAGGTCTTATGGAGGGAGGAATCCTCCCCGGAGCCTGGACCTCAAATTTATTAAAGTAGTTTGGGATCATCTTGACAGAGAGCGGAATAAAAGGCAGCCGACATCCAAAGAAGAGCTTTGAATTGATTTAGCGCAGTTGGGGTTTAGTTTTCAGGACTTATTAGTTGAAACATTTTTAAACACCCCTCTGTCCTCCATCTTTAGTTTGAGATTGTACCCGAAGAGGATCCTCAGAATGCCATCGTGGCCTCCTCTGCTCTGACGTGCCATTCAAATCTACTGAAGGCCATCGCATCTAACAGGTACTGGACTGATCAGTCTTATATTGCATAAACCACCAAACTTGAGGTTTGAAGCGCTAAATTCTAGCGTTATTTTTTTGCAAAAGCCAGCTATTATTACACTGCAAGACATCGTTTGTGATATAACCTCTGAGCTAAGTCGGTTGTATTTAGCAGTTTTTCAACATAATCCCACACTCTCCTCCCTTAGTTCCAAGTCCGTAGCACCCATTGTGCCATCGGGGGCGGATTTCTTCGGCTTCTCTCACCCCACAATCCAGAATCTCACCCAGAGCTGTCCTGGAGCTCGCAAATGTAGCAAGTAAATTTCCACTGCTCACTGAACTTCACCACACGGCATGCGCTTTGAATTTTATCTTGGATTTGCAATTGTCAGTGAGGATGAGCACATGGCAGTATCGCCTTTTATACACTGTAGCTGGTATTTGTTGTTGAAAGCAACAGCTTTCCTGGCAATCTTCTTGTCCAGCTATATTTAACTTATTTCTAAAGCAAACTCTGTTTTCGACTTCCACACGGGACGTGATGGGGCAACAGGCGAATTTTACAGATGGTTCATGAATTTTTTAAGTCCATGTTTTCAGACGAGACTGATTTTTCCAAGCTGTTGCACACTGGTGCTAAACTCTCATACTGCAGAGCGAAAGTTGTGCAGTCACTGAAGAGAAGAGAAAAGAATGTTGTTCTCTTCTCTTCTCTTCAGTGTTATGTTGTTATGCAAGCTGGACTATAAATCACGATTCCCATTTTCGGCTTCTTAACCTGTACTTTTCGTTGGGTTTTGCTTTCACTCGGTTCATTTAGCTACAGATGGGTCCGGTTTGAGGTGTGTCGCCCCGGCGACGGCCAGGTCCCTCACAGATTATCGGAGGATGACGTCTCGGTCAACTTTGAAGCCTACCAGAGACACCAACGCTTTGATGGGAACATCAAGACGGAGCACATCACAGGTGTCCTAAGTATTCTTTTTTTTTTTATTGGCAACAAACACTGCATGGCCAAAAAAAAGAAAAGGAAAAAAAGTCTTAGAAGTAGCTGTGATGACATCTCATGCTACCTGAGCCACTCTTTCACAATTTGAGCCCCACAGTTTGGTATTGTGATCTTGGAATATGCCTGTGCCATCAGATGAGACAAAAATCTATTGATAGGAAAACCTAGTGATTCAGTATATTCAGGGAGTCAGCTGACTGTAGTTCTTGGGCATAATGTTGCTAAATAGAGACTTTACTGATTACAGATCATCCTGTTGCCTCTACAAGCTTGTATTAGCCTTGAAGGCACGAGGCTTCATGGCTTTAGTAATTCTTCTCGGGTGGAGTCTCACCTTTTTGTTCCCTTGAAAATTGATGCCTTTTGTTTTTCCAGTTATTCCCAGAGATAATTGGCCTTCTTAAAGGAGAATTCCGGCTATTTTACAAACATATCCCATCTGTTGGAGACCCAGGAAAGTTGGCCAAAGGGAAAAAAGCGAGAAATTTTCATGCCTGCTGCGCAAAGTTTTCCAATTGTGCTGATTTCCATAGCCCCTTTCACACTGCCAAATAACCCGCGTTTAATTCGCGAATTTAGCGTGTCCGCTGTTGCGTTCACACTGCCGACCCGGGCTGCCGCGTCAACTCGACTCGTCTTTCGACCTGCGTCGGACCCTAGTCTTTTTGCCGAGCCGAGTTTGATGTGAACGCAATCGACCCGGGTCGGACGTGGGCGTGGCGTGAGGAGTTTAAAAGACAAAATGGACAGCTGATTCAGAACAACAGCGACAGGTGAGGACAAGTTTCACTCTGTTTTAGCCTACATCAAGTTGGAGACATTTTTAATATGGCCAACTGGGGAGACAAGGAGGTCCGCGAGCTCCTCAGCCCCCGAACAGAGGACGTTATTTACCGCCACATTTCGGGGACGGTGAAAGATGGACCTCTGCTGGAAGGGCTGGCGAGAAAGATGGGAGAGCGCGGTTTCCCACGCAGCAAGACGCACCGTAAAGTAACATCTCCATGAACTGCATATACAATTGAATAAACGATATCTCAAGGTGTCCCGCCATCGTTTGTTTGAAAAATTTGATGCAGACAGGTGTATTTAACCCTACCTCCGACGCATGGCTTGTGCCTACGTCATTGTACACGCCCAGCATGTTATGTGTTTCGTGTGACGCTCTGCCACTAGGCAACGCCCCCTGAACTCGGCTTCAGGCGACACGGGTCACCCTAACACGCCAAGCGTTCACATTGCTCGACGCGGGTCGAAGGTGCAATTTGGACCCACTAAGGTAGCGGGTCGCAGTGTGAAATGGGCTCATGAAAGCGGGCTCTATCGGGCAAGCGTTTAACCTTTCCTGAGGCTCTTAACGTGTATCAAAATACTTTTTACCGAATTGGCCGTGGTGTCAGTAGCAATACAATTCAACCCTGGGGCTAACCATACCGTTAGCTAGCACAGACATTATACATTTTGAGATTTCAAAAACAGCGTACTTACCTTTCTCAGCTTCCGTGTTCAATAGACGTGCGCACAAATTAATCGATCGCCGAAGTCATACACTATAGTATTCCAAAGTACTGTCTTCCTCTGTGGTCAGTGCAATACAATGTCCACATCTGCACCACCATGTCTCCCCAATGCGTGACCTAGCAGCAGCTCCCGTTTCTGGATCATCGTTTTGAGCCATCCTCGCTGCATCTTGTGCCAACAACTCTTCATCAGTGTATTCTGGTTCAAAAAGATAACCCCGACCATCAAACTCGTCAAACTCTTCCATTCCAACATCAGAATCTGACGAACTATCCATCTCTAAATTGCTTCCAATAAAATCCAGAGGGTTCTTATCTCCCGCAGCTGAATAATGGGCGACATCACGGCGAATATGGGTGTTGAAACGAGTCAATTGTTCGATAGGAAACAATAGCTGACATTTTGTACTGGATGTTCGTTGATATTACTCCGCCACCGCTAAGAAAATAGTGCGAGCATGAACGAGCTGCCAAATAAAACACGACAGAAGCAACTTTTCGCAACGAAATTTGATATGGATTACCAGTGCACACCAGTAACCACTCCGGTGAGTTGATTATTTTGAAAACGGACGTTTATTGTGCTTTTACGGACCTTTTTGGACATGCGCATGACTTGCCATTCTGAAGCAGGTTGAGAAGAATCAAAATTAGGCAAATACCGGAGACAGCAGTAAACATCAAAAAAGCGGTGAGGGGGGTTCTAAAACATTGCAGACGACTCAGAAAAGAGGCTTAATGTTGAAAATACCGCAGTTCCCCTTTAATAATGCGTTGAATAGCTCTTAACCCAGTTTTAGTAGTTTTCGCATTCTCTTTAGTTGAGCTAAACTGCTTGCAGTATTGCTAACAGGTCACAGATTAGAGTCCCTCATTTGGGACAAATAATAAACTCTGTAGTGTTCCTCAGCAAATGCTGTTTTGATGTCTGATCAGAGCTGTGGAGCTGCTCAGTTGTACTTAATTCTTCTTGAATCTGTATGTATGTGTGTGTGTAAATTACCTTCCTAATGCCAACAAGAACTCCTCCAGGCTTATGGTCAGAAAAAAGTAACATGAACGGAAGTGGATATGTTGGCTGAAAAGTGCCTTTTCTCACTGGTCACAGATATAACTTCAAAGTATCGCCAGAATACCTGCTTTTGTCGGCTTTATGCATGTTTTGACGCCAACCTGATGCATCAGTGACCCTTCTATCTCCATCTCTCCTCAGCACAGACACCACAATCTCCTAGCTCCTCTCATCAGCACCACCTGACCTCGACCACCATGAAGCCCTCCACCTCTTATTTCAGCTCCTGAGATTCCGGTCATGTGATCCTGTGATAGAGGCCATAACTTATTTACAACCCTCCCCCACCCACAGGGTTGTTTCTTCACCATTCTTTTTCTACGTAGGTTAAAAACTCAGGAAACTGAAGCGCATGTTAAGGTAACTCCGGTCTGTTGTTGATCATGTCCGCTTTTAGGAAGCCTCAGACTGCGTTGCCGAGGTTGCGTTCAGAGTTCATGCTGCTTTATATCCATGGTGTATGTCACTTAGCACATTAAAATTCATTCTTAACATGCCAATAATAAACCTGACACCTGTTGTTTATTTATTGATTGTAGAAATGTTTCATATTTGATTTAAAAAAAAATAGTATACTTACTTATAGCATTTGGTGATGTTTCTGAAACAGAAAAACAGAGTCTCTTCAGTCAAAGGCTTCTCCAGTTTGGATGCAAAACGGACCGCTACAGGAAATCTTTCCTGCCCACAGCCATCAGCATCTATAATAACTCCTTGATTTAATTGAGTTACATCAACATTTAATTTCCCTCTGGGATAAATAAAGTATTTTTGAATTTGAATTGAAATCCTACAGCTGTGGTATTTAAATAATACACTGTAAAGAACTTCAGTTTTATTTCTTTATTTGTTCCGGTAATGTTTAATTGGACATTTGTCGTCTTTTTCCTACATTTCAACAGTCCAGCATGTGAATAGAAAAGCAGCATAAACAATAATGAAAACTTCTTGCACTTCGTTTCCACAGCGGCGTCTTGATAGTCAAGTAATCTGGTCATTACCAGGTCTTAAATTAGGTGAATACAACCTGTAATGGAGCAATACAAGATGGATTACGCTGGGTAATTATTTAACAAATGAGAACAGCTCATGATTCAAGAGCATGTAGAACCACACTCAGTAATAAAGTACTGAAAAGATTTGATCTGTTGTGTAAAAAACAGTCCAAAAACAAGTTAACTTTAAAAACACATTATTTTCCTTCAGTTGCTGGTTCAGTAGCTTTTCCAAATGTTTCCTCTGTCTGGATACCGGCTGACAATGAAAGGAGGTGCGGGTAAAATCCCAGAGGCGCTGTAGATGGGGCAGGCTTTAAAGTCGCATGGTGAGTCTTTCCAGGCATACCGAAGAGCTGTGACTTCACCAGGAGGCTGACAGTAAGTGGAAGATAACTGGACAGTGGTTGGACCCCACGTCACCATGGCAGCGGGAACCCACTGGGACTCTGGCCCGTGTGGATGCTTGCTTACCGAGCAAAAGATCTTGATTTAAAAACAAACAACATGAGGACAAGAACAAGCAAGACATGATAAGACTAATAAAATGATTTAACAGTGATAGGTTAATGGTAATACTGTACAAACAGAGGAACCCACAGTAGTGTGTTGCGCTGCCGTGGTGTAGGAGACTATGTGGCATCAACATTCAACTGTGTTCTCAGGCTAACGCAGCAGTGAGGCGACTGCTCTGCTGCCAGCCTTACCTCAAAGATGTCTTTGGATGGTGTGACGGAGGCGGCTTGGTCGTATGTAATGATCAGAAACATTTCTGTGGACACTATTTGTCTGGGGAAAGGTCCGAGGAAGGGCACGTCCTCCTCGCCATAAGCCACGGCCCTGGCGCCCAACGTCAGTCTGTAAGCAACATCCTGCTTGTCTCTGGGGTGGATTCTGAAACAGAAAAGCAGACCGAATGGAATAGATTTCGTCACATCAATTCAACTCTTGAACACTTGTGCTGCAGGAGAAGAGTAAAAAAAAACGGCCCGTTTTGGCAGCTTCCGGCAATCCGAGCCATTTCTGCAAAATTAAGCAGTTTCTGATTCAACCTGCAAAGCTAAAAACAGAAAGCGACCACACCTCTGCCCTAAAGGGAGATCCAATAACCCCAGCTCACTACGCCAGTGGTATTTTCCCTCAATATTCAATGAGCAATATACTTAAACTCTACCAAAAAGTTCAAACTAGTTTAAAATGATCTTTTTTTTTACTGTAGTTTTATATTGAATCCTGACAGCTACACAAGTGATGTGGATGACTGTATTCCCATGTTTCTATTTCTTCCACGTTAAAAACAACATCTCCGTCCGTCACTATCCATCATTCATTTCATCGATGCCCCCACATTCCCATCTGCTGCTTGTACTCTACGAATATAAGGGCTCTTAACGGTATGAAAACCTGGGCAGTGACTCCGGACTCATTACAAAGCGCAGATTTTCTTGACAGCTGAGAGCAGATATAAATCCTGCGTCTTCTCAAGTGAAACCAAAGTGTGAATCTCATAAGTAGGTGGAAGGAAAGTTTAAAGGCTTTTCAGTCGCTTAATCTTCAACGGCTGCCTACAAACCGGATCCTTACGTGCCGTAGGGGGAAGTTTTATCAGGCAAATCAAACGCCACAGCCATGAAGGTCTTCTTCATCCGGGGGTTCGGGACAAAACCCACGTCTGCCGTTTGGTGCCAGCGGATTTCTGCAAAGCCGTCGTCTGTGGGGCCGTCTTTGTAGGTGTCCAGCTACAAAGAAGACGAAATCATTTGTCAACGAATGCAAACGCGAAGAAGAATAAAAAAAAAAAAAAAAAAAAAAAAAAAAAAAAAAAAGGTGTTTGACGATTTATTTAGATCATGAAAATTATCGTGACTCAACCGAGGGGCGAGAAAACTTCTTCAGACTTCGGCGCAGCGCTTACTTGGACAAACCCAAAGGGGAAGTCGAGAGCCGTCTGCCCCCCTGAGCCCTGGTAGAATGCCATCCTCCAGTCATCAATCAGAGCAGGGAAGGAACAGTTGTACTTGTCCCGATGATAGTCTGCATTCGCCTCCCCTGGAAGTGTGAAAAATCCTACAGATGCCCCATCTGGAACAGAGTACACTGAACGTGCGCTATCTTTGAAAGCTATGCTACCTTGATACCAGATGGCTCCATAGATGGTCATACTGAGCAGGGGGTGGATCATTGCGTTCCATAAAACTGAGTTTTTCTCTTTCGGACTGAGAGATGGCAACAAGCAGAAAGAAAACAAATGTAACTACACTTTGCTGCCACGTGCATAAGACGGCGAGTCTTATGCAGACTTCTGCGTGTTTTCACCTGTCCTCATTTTGCTCCAATCCGCACTGCCGCAAGGCTCTAAGAGATGACCATGCTTCCACTGGCGTGCCTCCCCAACAGGACTCCACCAGTCCTATGGGATACTTCAACTTGTCGTACATGTAACGTCCAAAGAGCCAGCACACCGCCGAAAACTCCCCAACTACACCTGGGAAACGCAAGTGTCGGCCGATCAACCAGAGTAACGCGAGCAAATAAACAGCAAGCAATCCAACAAATGGTATCATGGTTGATGTTACTTGTGTCAGGAGTATCCATTTCCATCAATTTACCATACGATGCAACAGAATTAAAGTGCCTCAAAACAAAACCTTTGTGTGCTTCAAACAGTTCTCCGAATACATAAAGAAACTCTGGTCTTACTGGCTGTGGGCACGGACCAGGGCAGCTTCACTTCGATGAGATCGATCAGCTCAGTTTCGTTCATTCTCAAAGCTGCCATGAAGGGCCTCACATGAGGATATTTAGCTGAAAGTGCCAGTTCTTCAGACGCGTTGAAAATCTGTTTGAGAGGAATGCATTAAAGAGAAATCAATGGACGTAATCAAGAAGATAAGTGCAATTTTCTTTCCAAGGCAGCTAAGCACCGATGAAAACGTTCTAACTGACGAAGCCAAACGTGTTCAACCAAACGAGTGCCTTTGGAAACTTACCTGGAGCCAAATTCCTATGTTCTGTGTGTCAAATCTATCAAAAAGAGTACAAATCAAGATTACTGTTCACCGTACCTGTGATGTATTGAAGTACATGTTGCTCTGGCCTCCACACAGCCAAATGTCCCCAAACATCACGTCCGTCAGATTAACTGTGCTGTTGTGCGAGGCTGCGGTCACAGTGTAGGGACCGCCGGCATCAACGGGGTTAAGGGTGACTTGCCAAATGCCTGGGAAAAGAGTCACAGATAGGTGGACTGTCAGAAGACAAGGCGACAGACGTTTTCGGGTGCTTTTTGAGTAGTTTACTTGTGGACTAAACGCGGAAGTGGCTCAAATGCGCACACGACTCCTGCTTTTGATTTTTCTCCTGTAATGAAAACAAGATGCGAGCCAAATTCTCCCTGCCCTCTTTATAAGTTCAACGCCCGTATTGACAGGTGGCAGAAAACAAGTCAATTGGCTACTGGTTGTTTCTGCCATTGCTTCGCTCTGGTTTTTGCAAAGTAACAGTTCCTACTTCCCTCTAAATCATGGCCCAAAGGATTGGTTAAGATTAGGGATAAATGATCTTAAGGAGTTATGATAATCTCTGTAAACACAGTTATCCATTATTGACCTGTCACTCTTTTCTGCAGATGTCAGGATACATTTCGGAACTGACAACGATTTGCTGCATTTACCTTTTGTCACGGTAGCCGATGAGGTTTTCTGATTTATCGGCCCTGACAGGGAGACGGTGACCTGTGCCCCCTCAGGGCCAAAATATCCCCACAGCACAGCTTTCTGCGGAGACTTCTGCAACACCATGTGGTCTCCATAGTACGAGGCAAAGCGCAGGTTCCCATCTACCCACACAGATGGTATTAATGTTCATCTGCAGCCTGTGTCTCATTAAAATGGAAAATACTTCATCCGTTTATGAGAATTAAAATAACGCACACCACTGTGGTGCACATTAGGTCTTTCATTTCTGTTTTCAAGACAACACTGACAGAGATCCGAAACAATTTAGCCGAGTGTGGACCCATAAGCTGTAGGCCTACTCACCGCAGCCACAGTGGAAAGTAGTTAAGAGCAAAACGAGAGCAGCAACAGAAACTACGGCCATGACAGGAAAACAGCCCGCGTTAGTAAAACCCTGTCAAATAAAAGTCCCGCCCGTCGACAGGCTGAACAAGCCGCTTTAACCCAACGCTGGAGACGTAATTGTTCGCCAAATGTGTGTCATTTGTTTGTGGGCGAGTCAAAGCTTCCTTGGTGTGACGTCACTCGCGCCTAGACTTTCAAAATAAGAGGTCAAATATGGATTTAAAAAAAGTATGTTTGTGTGCATTCCCTACAAATTTCAAACAGCCCTCATAGGCTCACCTATGCATGTTGTGTTTTATTGACAGGAAAAATTCTTAAAAACAGAAGACAAAATGATCAATGTGTATGAAAGCCCTAGAGGTTGTCAAATACTGACAGTAGGACACAGACTGGTGCAAATCGGCGCTCCCTGTGCGGCGATTGCGCTGTTTGCGCAGCCTGTCATGCTAGCCAAATACGTGGTGGCCAATGGGCAAATTCTAAACCTTCCACGTAAAACAACAACTTGCACACTGCAGAAACGTCACACCACTTTATAAACCATCCGACAATAAAGTCACAAGCCTTACCATCAAAACCATATGCATGGTTCTCACATTACTGGCATGGGGACGTTACAAAACAACTTTATAAACAGCATGTCACTTACCTCTTGTCGGTATGCGCGCGCATGTGAAAGCCCAAAAGAGTCAATGGACGATACTCCCATTTACAAAACAATTATCTTCTCTAGAAAAACTGCGTTCAAGTATTTAAAACATTACAACAATATAACAATATTGACTTTATTATAAAGTGGTGTGATGTTTCTGCAGTGTGCAAGTTGTTGTTTTACGTGGAAGGTTTAGCACTTGCCCTTTGGCCACCACGTATTTGGTTAGCATGACAGGCTGCGCAAACAGCGCAATCGCAGCACAGGGAGCGCCGATTTGCACCTGTCTATGTCCTACTGCCAGTATTTGACAACCTCTAGCAATGGGATTACGCTTCAAATGCCCCGGAGTTCCCCTTTAACTACTGCTCATAAAAATAGCTTACCACATTTCAGGGAAATTAAACAAAAAGATTCAAACTTTTGAACAGTCACTTTTACACCCCAGTCATATCTGTCTTAAGCACCTGTTATTTATTTTAGCTTTAATTTTGGGAGTATGATGACCAAAAGGTTTCCATGGTTTTATATTAGATATTGTCATTTTAGTATTAAGAAAGTATTTGTTGATGTAGCATTGGGCCAAGATAAATATACCAATGCTGTTGTATGCAAAAGAAAAAAGAAATAGTATTAATTTTTTTAATTTTACATCATGTTTTGCTTCATAACTGTGTCATGTTGGAGCTGATCATTTCCTTAAACTCAGTAACAGTAACAGCCCACCTTATTCTGCAGATACTTACTTTGTGTAGAGTTTAACTGCTGTTTGATGATTAGATTTTCATGTGCAAGAACTCAAATTCGTGTCCCATGAAAGCCTGCAGATGCTGTGTGTCCTAAGGTCAGGCAAAGCGGACATAGCTGCTCATCGGGTTTCTTGTTTTCGTACAGTGTTGGAATATTATTCAAAATGTTATCATTATACATTTCTCATGCTAATTTCTCATAAAATCTGGTAACACTTGGTTTGTAAGTGCAAAAGTTCATTTTTACTTCATAGAAACACAAGTTTACCAACCATAAGCTGACGTCTTTGAAATAAGAGAGAAAAGAAATGCAACTGATGGATTTTACTAGCTTACTTGAATTGAGTAAAAAATGAAAGTAAATCTTGATTTAAAAAAAAAAGGGCACCACCTTTGAAGAGGGAACACTATTATGATTAATCTGAATAAGTCTCACAGCGCTGCTCAGTAGTTCTTGCTTGAATTGACAATAAAACAGATACTACTAAATATTTATTGCAAGATTATCTTCAGCATGAGCCTTATATTACAAGTAGGAAGTGTGTGTGTGTTATGATAGCTTATAGGAATATTGTGAGGTCAGAAACAACTTGTGAATATGTGCAGTGAGATGAGTTCTGATATTTAACTATATGGATGGGAATTATGGAGATACGTCAAAAAAGGGAAGAGAATGGGAAAAAATCCCAAAGCTGAATTAA
The DNA here is from genome assembly GCF_027942865.1 of Odontesthes bonariensis. NCBI lineage: Eukaryota > Metazoa > Chordata > Actinopteri > Atheriniformes > Atherinopsidae > Odontesthes > Odontesthes bonariensis. The sequence continues at coordinate 26,677,219 of NC_134514.1, read as the reverse complement.
ATTTGGGATTCTAATTCTAGAGACTATATATGGGTTAACGGTTAGCAACTTTGAAGTAATTAATGGCTGCAATGCATCTTCTCTAAACATCAACAATAACATTGGAAAAGGAGAGGACGGATCTGACTTTGTTGGTCTTTGTCCTAGATTCTCTTTATCAAATCCTGAACTTTCTGTAGGGCCTCCTGGAGGGGATGCTGTGCTTCTTTATGAGTCTTGTCCAGTTGGACTTGGGTTGTTACCAATTCTTGTTGGCAGTCTTGGAGCGATTGTTCAAGTTCTTTGTTATTTTCCTTTCGTTAGACAATTTCTTGGTTTGACTTATCAACCTGGGATTCAGCTACATGGATATTGGCTTGGCTAGCCGCCCTTTCACTAAACGAGCTAACATTTTATTCAAGGCTTTGTCTTTGAGCTTTTTGGTCTCCACCTCAGCCATGAGCTCTGACGTGATTTTTCCAAGCTCAGTGCTTATTATCTTACTACCATAACCTGGTATTCGCTCTTCAGTCAAGTCTATCATCACGTTTTCCACCAACTCAAACGGATCTCCATGGCTGGAGCATTCAGATTGGGGTAAAATCATGTTGAGTTCACGCGAGGGTGTTTTACAATCAGCTTGGTTAATTAGTTTGAGTATTTATGTTAGTATTAATGATGATCAAGGACTAGACTTTTCGAGACCAAAATAACCACAGGTAATGTAGTGCGGGGAAGAAACTTGTCCTGTAAACAATTTAAAAAAATCTGTTCAACTGGAATGAGTGAAAAATGCATTGTCAGCGGAATTATCACAAAGGGAAGTGTCATTTGTTGGAGTGACTAGTCTTCTCTGAAAAGTTTCCTGAAATGTTTTTGAATGAATAAAACCCATATTACAAACATTGCCCATGGATTACGACCAAATTACTTCCAGCTACATACTGACCACCATCTATATGTAATCCAAACTTTTAAAATCAATTCTACTTCTCCACATCACAAGCATTCCTTTAAAGACTTTATAATCTATACAGCATGCAACCATTCCAAATTTTCTTGCAAGCTAAGTTGATAAACAATCAGAGTGAACATTGCTGCAATAATTGCACGATTTCTCAAACCCTCTCCTCAGATTCCCAAAGCAGTGTGCAGCTGTACGGTGAATCCTTATGAAGGCTAAAGTAATTAACATCTATAGACTAACACAACAGGATGAAAAATGACAGCAGATGCAACATTAATTATCCAACAGTTTACAAGCCAGGTGTTTATTTACCAAATTATTTTATGTGTTCGTCTGCGGTAAAGACAAATGGGCATGTGGCATTCTGTTGGCATGCTATTAAAAATAAAATATCAGCCCTCACACGAACTGACAGTCTTGCCTGTGATAGAACAAGAAAGAGACTGGAGGAGGTGTTGGTTGCTGTAGAAAGTTGTGGAAGTGGAAGAACTCTAAAAATGAGGAAAAGAGTACATTTAGATGCCGTTTGGCTACAAAGATAAGAATAGTCAAAACTGAATTATTGAATCGTAATTGTTTTGGCTCAAAATGTCCTCCAGCCATGTTAATCAAAGCTATGGGAACGTGGTACTCTATGAAACAGAGAATTGACATTTATCTTAATTTGATTTCTATGGCAACCAACGACTGGGTGCTGTTACCTTTACCTTATGACGTGCATGCATGAAGAATTCTTCCCACTTGGTCTATCGTTGGGGGATTTGCTCAGGCTTTACAGGCTTGCAAATCTTCCTTTTGTGTATCTGCTAATTGAAACAACTGTCAAATTCTGCCCCAGGCTCGTTGCAGCATCTGGGACATAACTTCTACTACACAGGCAGTTGAACATGTGCCACTTAAGATATGATGAAAAGGAAACAGAATGGGAATTTTGGATCTGAGCAAATTAGAATAGGCATTTCTGAATGATGTAAAATACTTTAGTATTTTTTTTGGTTTCTTTGGTTTGTTGGTTTATTCAAAATGCAAGTTTATATTAGTTTATACTATATACTATATTATATGTATTTTATGTATCAATCTGAAGCATCTTTTAACTATACTTTCCAATCCAATTATTTTTATTTTATAGATATAAAAATCAAGAACAAGTATTTGTCCAGTATAAGTCCAGATGAATGAAATTTAAAACCAAATTACATGGGGATTTTTTTGGATTGAGACAGAGACTAGGCCCTTCAGCAGAGACCGACTCAAAACCAGAAGTTTCAAAAGGTTTATTCATAAGACTCATAAGACTTATTCATTATTCCTAATAGTGTTTTCAGGCTCTGCGGGTGAATCTCCACAGGTGACGGGGCTCCAGCAGTCGGCACGAACAGGAGTTCTCCTGGAGCGGTGATCGTTTCTCCTTCGGGAGTGATTTCTAAAGTGGTTAGTTGCTAAGTATTCATTGCAGTGACGCCAGCTCCAAGTCATTCAGGTGAGCAATAGCCACTGAATTAAACAGACTTCAGTGGTAACAACACCTGGAAGAGCTGGTGACAAAATGACTAAACAAAAATCTTTACTGAGGACAAGCCAAAAGGTTAGCCCTTCAGAGTACCACACAGACCAACTGACAATAAACGGGGAGCAGACCAGAGTATTTAAGCAGTTGAGAGGAAACAAGCCACAGGGGAGTTGAATGAGCAATCACAAAACAGACAGGAGAAAAGAGACTGACAGGGAAACACAGTGAGAAAGTGAAAATAAACAAAAGGGAAGGGATGCATCTAGATTATAACATTAAGTAAACAAAGTCTTATCTTCTTCCATATCAAGTGTTCTTAACTTTTATAAGCTGTTGTATATAGTTCCACTATGTATTTTACAAGCCTTGGGATTACACTTGAATTATGAGTGAGGAAAGGGCCCATATTTGTTTTTGAGATATGAAACAAACATATTGCAGTTATTTCTTATATCTGTAAATGTAAAATGATAGATTGCTTTGTAGTTAGTTTTTGCTATTTATTCTTTTCTAATATGAGTAAAAAAGCAACGTGTCTCTTTAAAAATGTGATACTTTTTTTTTAATTACTCAAAATAACTCGTATTTAACAAAGTTAACCCAACCCCAACTCCTCCCAAGATAGGAAAGTGTATGATACAATACCATCTCCAGTCAACATGGCATTATTCGTTTTATATAAATTATTGTTCTACAAATCCAATTTTTTAATTTCTGGTGTAAAATTCCTGTGGTCAAAGCGCAGTCTTTATGATCAGAAAACAATACTGGCCCACACTGATCCTTTACTCAAAAGATCACAGTAACATGCTGTTGCTACTGTGTGTGTGCTGTCTGGAAGCTTACAAGAGGAGAGACAACACCTGACCAGCCAACAGAGCACAATTCAGCTTCCGTTCCATCAGATGTCTTTCGACACACAACTTTGTGTTTCCTGTTAATTCCCCTTCAATAACACCCAGACGGTGTTTTTCCTCTGAAGTGGCAGATATTTTACCAAGCTCTCTGTTAAATAAAAGGGGCTTCAAGGATCTATTTCATCCGTTCAACATATACACGTCAGAGGTGATAAAGAATTTAGGGGCTTTAACATGTGCTTACACTGTGCAAACATTAAATCTCAATATTCATGATTTTCCATTTTGAAAACTCAAACCAGTTCTTGATGCTGAAGTTTTAAACAATTTTCTAAATATTTTAACATTTAAAAACTTTTCCAGTTTGTTTAAATACCAGTTTAAAAAAAAACGAACATTAGAATTTGGAACAGGGTAGGTCTCAGGAGCTGTTTCAACAGATCCCTGAACCAGGTTTATGGAAAGCACTAAGAAGAGGGTGTTTGTTTTCTTCTTTTATTTTTCTTCTGGCTGTAATGAGCCCACAGATGAGGACCTCATTAGGGTGTGGCAGACTCAGAGAGGGAAATGTTGACCAACTGTCTTGCACACTCCTGCAGTATTTACAGTATAAACCTTGTGGCTGGCAGATGAGTGTGTTCTTATTTATCTTGGCTCTGAGCTTATCAGTAGAGATTGGAGCTGTTATGAGAAACATTTTTTTGTGGGTGGCCTCTCCAGCGTTAGTGGTTAGGTTATAAGACTTGTAGTGAATTAACTGCTGCCTTGAATTCTGTTGTCATCCTCCAGTGCACTCAACGAGACGTATCCTCAACGCATGTCTTTTCTGGAAATGTGAACACAATTTGGCTTTTTTTCTAATAGATATTTTCACTTGTATTATACTGTTAGTTTCCAACAAAAGACTGCATATTTTAAACTGTGTAGTTTAAACATCACCTCACATCACCATGATGACAGGAGCTAAAACTCCTTGTTTTAGCTCCTGTCTCTTTAAGATCCCCTTCCAAAAAAGTCAGCTGTGCTCTGATCAGCCTGCTAATCAGTCACAAATGGTGTGAAAAAGATTTGTTGTGGCTAGTATACACCCAGCCACCTGCTCTATAACTTTTAGAAAGCTTTTTCCTACACAAAAAGTAAAATATTACATTGAAGAAACTAAAACCCCAACCCACAACAGTATAATATGATCTCTTTAACCTTTTTAAAGGTATTCTTTGAAGGAAAAAAAAATGTGTAAAACATTAAAAGTTCAGCTACAGGTAAACAAGTCAGTGTGTAGTTTGTAATAAATCAGGACCCTAATGCCAAATGGGTAACAGCGTCAATATGTTTGTGGTAAAAAACGAGCTAATGTGTAAAGGTAGCTGTGTTATCATGCTCAGCCAGTGTATGTTGTCATATTGTTAGTTGGCCGGTATTCTAATGATTTTTCTGTTTAATTGAAAGGTGCCACTAGTAATAAACAGGTAATAGAGCTGACAAAGAGTTTTTTGGGGTATTTCCTTTAAATTTTCTTTGATTCTTTTTACTTTTCAAAAGCAAAGTTACAAAATCCACTTTTGATGTCCCACTGTATAGAACTCATTTTTCAGTGACTACATATTATCCTCTTATCCTCTTGAAAATCTTTGCAAGTAGGCCTTGTCTGAGCTCTCCTCAGCACTCTGTTTTGGTATGTATTTCCTCAAAGTGTATGTATACCACCTATCATCACTTGATATGCTTGGCATGCACACTTTGACTTTATTTCTCCTTCCCCTGTATTAAGTGAAATTGAATGTTTTAGTTGTTGTTATTATTGGAAGAAGAAAAGTTCCATTACCTCAGTTAAACAAAATCGCAGGGGAACAATAAAGGTATCTCTGTTTCTGATATCCTGCCTGGTTTTTGGGGATTTTCTGCTTGCCACACATCACCAACTCTTTTTTTTACCTCTCGTGAAATTTACGTATTTAAGTATGAAATGAATAATTAGGTAAAAATTTGTACTTGCACTCCATTTCTTTTTTTCAAAAAATGCCAAATAGATTACATCTGTTTATCATATTCAAGAGAAACTAAAGAACATTAAAAAAAGAGACCTGAATCTTTAGAGCTTGGGGCCACAGCAATTAAATCTTATTTCACAACATCTCCCAGAAGACATTTCAACACAGACATGGAAAAGCATCTGCACTGTAGTATCCTTGATAGATAATATTGAACGTCAAGAATAATAAATGACACCACAAATAAAGAAAATTGTTTTCTTCACACATTGCTCTGATTTGTATGCAGGGAGAGAGTATAACACCTTCTCAGCCAGCTTGCCGGTGACAATTTGCACACATTTCCCACGCAGCCAATTAAGTGACAATTAACTTGCAAGCATGTGCACACACACACAACAAGAAAAAGACCACATATACAGACGGAAAACATGAAATGAGAAAAAACAAGCCTTCTGCATTGCCTATCTTTAATTAGCTTATCACTCTTCTGTACAAACAGACGAGGGCAGTATCAAACTTGATGTCGGAGTGCATTCCTGTATAAGTGATGCTTCAATATTACCACTCCACTTGAGTCCAAGCCAGTGCTTAAATTAGATTACAGAAACTGGAATGGAAATGGCTATCCTTCCTCTAGTGATCCATGGAATGGGCTGTGGTCGGTTCCGTCACATTTTACAGCTAATTTCATGAGCTGAAATGAGAGATGCAAATATGTTTGTGGTTTCATGCATGAACCAAGATTTATGACTGCTGTCTAAGACCCTCATAGGTCTCTTAACATGTCAGCTCCCATCCATCATGTGATAAATCCCTTGAATTATCGCCTCCCTTTAAGTCACTCAGCAGCTATTAGGTGCTTGAGTGGAGCCCAGGCATCATCTTTGCAGCCCACACTGCATCTTGCTTTCACACTTTCACATTTACCGACACCTAAATCAGTTTACACATGACACCGCCTCGTCCCATCAATGCCAAAGCAACCTGCTGAAGGATAAATGCAATTTAATCACCAACAGAAGATATGAGCTGCATTTTAAAAAAACAACAACTTACTCCTAAAAATTTTTCACAAGCAACCTCTGGACACACCAGAACATTTCATTGTTCTCCTGGGGGACTTCAATGGCTATGTTGGAGTGACCTGGACAGTTGTGATTGGGAGGAACGAGCTTACCGATTTCAACCTGAGTGGTGTATTGTTCATGGATTGTCCATTACAAACACCATGTTCAAGCATAGGATGGTGCAAAAGTGTACCTGGCACTATGCCAGTTTAGGCCAAACGGCAATGATCGACTTTGTAGTCATGTCATCAGCCCTGTGGATCACCATCTGGTGGTGAGTTGGATCCGTTGGTGGGGAAAACTGCCGGTCAGACCTGGAAAGCCCGAACTGGTAATGAGGATGAACTGAGAACGTCTGGCGGAGGTCCCTGTCCGGGAGGTCTTCAACTTCTGTCACCACCAGTATCTCCGCTACCTTACCACAGAGATAGGAAACAAGGGCATGAGCTTGCTACCAGCTTTGCTAATGCAGCCTGTCCTAAATATTTTGCATTGGTGTGGATAGGGGGGGTTCACAGCTAATGCAGTAACCACCTGAAATATTGTAATCATATCTTGCCAGGCAACCTGAGGAGATTTCTTTGTCTGATGAAAATGCTTGAGCCGATGAGGAAATTAGGCTGTCTGACGTAGAGGGAGCAGATTTGGCATATTTGCCATACTGAATCCTTTATAACGGCACTTTCCCCTTTTCCTCACAGGGGGAATAGTTAGAGGATACCTATGAGATGAAAAATTTGAAAAACAAAAAAGATCACTCTTTTGTAATCAGGAAACTGCTGTGCTTGTATGATTTTTCACGAGAGGTGTTCCTTTTTTTTTTTTAACTGTGTTGCAATCACAAAGGATTTAATTTCAGTTCATAGTAAATTTAGTAAATTATAGACTTATCTGAGAACGTAAACTTCAGGGAAAAACCTAAGAACAAAACAACAATTACCTATTGTACACTTATTATAAGTCTGCACACTAGTTAAAGCACATAGAAATGGTTTATTTCTCGGATCCCCTGTGTTTTAGTCTTACAATGTGTCAAGAAATTAAATTAGAAATGTAACACAGGGTAATTAGTTTCTCTGTTGTCTGCACTCTTACATGTAACACCCACTGTCACATTTAGTCTCACCTCACCAGCTGCAAACATCCTACACAGATGTTAGGTTAAGATGCTGCAGCTTCACTTAACAATAAAATGAAAAGGAAAAATGTTTTGCTTTATACCGGAGGATAAATGTACGTTTCTGGATCAGAGAGTAATATGTTTGATACCAAATCTAACATGAGGTTAAAGTAGGAATATAATGCCCTTTCTTTCGTCAGTTGATGCAATTTCCTGAGGTCTGCATGAAATGTCTGTGACATGCTTTGGTCAAAATACCACAAGTTTAAAGAAACTCTGCTCTATTCTTAGATCTGTCTTTACGGCTCTCTTTATGCCAGCTGGTTTTACGGGTTGAAGTGAGCCACTCGACTCCACTCCACCCTTTTCTTCCACGGGATGTGCATCTTTTGGAACTAGAACGACAGTTTCGTGATTCTAAGCAAACGTAAAAGTGGACACAAATTATACTTAATTAACAGCGCTTGTACAACAAGAGGGTTCCAGGTTCGATTCCCGGCTATGGCCCTTCTGTGTGGAGTTTGCATGTTCTCCCCATGTGTGTGTGGGTTCTCTCCGGGTACTTCGGCTTCCTCCCACCGTCCATAATGATGCATGTTAGGTTAATTGGTGTCTCTAAATTGTCCCTCGGAGTGAGTGTCAGCGTACATGGTTGTTTTTTTTGTCTCGTTTGTCTCTGTGTGGAACTTTGATGGACTGGCGACCTGTCCAGGGTGTACCCTGCTTCTCGCCCAATGACAATTGGGATAGGCTCCAGCGACCCTGAATTGGAATAAGCGGGTATAGAAAATGAACGAATGAATGAATAACAGAGCTTGTAGAATGTTATTGCTGTATGACAAAGCAAACAACGGTTAGCCTGAGAGCTATGGTTACATAAACCATGGTTACACGACCACTCACCAAACTGATAAGAAAATACTTAGAAGGAAATTTAAATCCTAAATATATAGATTTACTTCATCGGCTGTTCAGCCCACTGATCCCACTTTCCCTCATGTGTTGAACAGATCCAGGTTGTTAAAGCACAGATAGGAACAATGAAGTAATGTAACAGCCAGCCCTGAGAGAAGCCTCCTTATTTCTACATCACATCAATGTTCAACAGACCCTAGGCTTTCCTGGTTGGGATTTAAAATATTTTGTTAAAAAAGTACCTGTAGAAGATTGCTTGTTTTTTTCTTCTCCATATGTTAATCATGTTACTGCTGATAAGATAATGTCTTTAACAGGAAAATAAAAAGACTAAGGAAAACAGTTTCGATCTCCAATTTCCAAGCTATGGTTAATTTAGCACTATTTGAATTTAGAGTTGGGCAGAGATTAAATCAGTCGTCAGGATAATCTTACTCTGAGTTGACTTTGAATTATCATGTAAACATAAACGTCTCTTTGAATGAGAAATATTAAGCTATAAGGAGAGTGACAGGGTAGCATTAAATCAATGTTTTGTAATGAGAAACAGCTTGATGAAGATGGAGAGAACATTTGGTAAACAGTTGACACACTAATTATTTAGCTCATGCCAGAAAATTGTAGACAAAAGCCATTTTGAACATGCTTACAAGAATAAACAGTCGAACACAACATACATAACATACAGTATTTATCAAAAATCTTAGCATAACAAAACGTAGTGATCAAAATTCCTATCAATCACATCAAATATCATATAAATGTGTTCAGTCAGAGGTTTCTTCAGCACCGTGGCAACAGAAAACGTTACAGAAAATCCTTCCTGCTCACAGCAATAACTCTTAACAATGACAAATCACTGTTTTCATTCTTTATGCTGTAAAAAAAACAAAACAATTTCCTATCTTAGAATTAATTCAATTTAGTGCTTGCACAGAAGTGAACTTACTGTCGTAGCACAAACAATATGAGGGACAATATAAATATGGCGGCGAAGCAAGATGCAAACACTACAACATTATTAATGACCTTTTCCGTTTCAGTGACAAGCCATTTGATCATAAAAGGAAGCCCGCAGTGATACAAGCCCTGGAGGAACAATCTAGACTGAGCATCAGCTTAATAAATGGACGTATCTGGTTCATCAGCTTTCCTGAGTCTCTTGTTTTGAGGTAAATAATTCAAGTCAATACATATCAGAATATTTTTTCAAGCAGAAGTGAAGAAGATTGTAGTTTCCAAATATTGTTATATTGATAGAGTTGCTACTTACAAACTGTAGCTTTCATACATTTTCAGTTAATGAAAATAAATGAACTGAAATGTACCTAATGAGCAGTGTGAGACCATATATTTTATGATGCATCAGGAATATACTGTAACAATAGGAAGATAATCAGAGAACTGATTTAAAGAAATACCAAAAAGTCTATATGGATTCTGTGTTGCCAGGCAACCAGCTCTCCTCTCATCATGGAAACAAAGACCATTAGACAATAGCATACAGAGACAGTATACACATCTACAGTTATTTAATCGAACAATTATCTACATAAAAATGATCTCCTCACTTAAATACTTCCCGTTTTCTTCTCAGCGTGTAAAGACAAAAGAGTTTCTGTAAAAATGCTCTTTAACCTTATTGGTGTTTTTCTTTTCTGAGCATGTAACCTCATGTATTTTGCTTCATACAAGTGTAAAGGTGAGCCTCCTGGGATCATTTCCCCTCGTTTATGTGCCTGTAAAAAAAGCCCAGCATCTACATCTTTTTGCAGATCCTTTGAAACTCAGCATGTTAATTTTATCTGTGATTTTATGGCCAATTTCAGTCCTTGTCTCCTTATCTGAGTTTAGATGTGGCGGCTGTTGGCCCAACAAGCCGGGATGGATTTTTCTTATAAAAAATGGAACGTTTCTTCTGCTCCTTCATCATTAACAGTCTGCATCAAAGACACCAGCAATTACCCACTTGGTGCATTCAGCTGTGCTGTTCTCCTTTGATATCACAGTTTGCATGGTCTGGGATGATTTAGAACTTTTAATAATAACCAGCTAGCAGACCTGGAGCATTATCATAATAAATTGTTGTAAAACCAGCTGAAGCTGCTGTTTACCTATAACAATTTTCTGCTTTTTCATTTTGACATATGGATGCTGAACGTGGCTCAGATCAGCAGGTGGCACTCTCATAACAGCCAAGCCAGCTGGTGGAGGAAGTGTGCTGCTCCGAGGCAGCTGATGTGTTTGCCTTTCAGTTTTCAGTTTATCTTAAGCCTTCCAGAGAGGACAACTTCAGTCGCTGGGATTGTAACAATCGCATTTCAAAGATAAGCCACATCTGGCCAACACAGAGGGATTGTGCTTTTTTCATTCAACGGACAAATGGCATGGGATTGTTATTTTATTGTCAAGTGTGTTTAAGAATTGGGGGATATAAATAATTTACTCTACTTTATAATAATAGCTTGGATAGGGCCATGCTTAAATATGAGAAATCTCTTCACCATGGCTATCTGATGTTAATGTGCTGTGATGTATGCATTACAATACTTTTATCTCAGCTCCTGTGGAGATAAATACGTTACAGTAAACTCAGTTTCCTTTGATCTTTGCTCCCTCAAAGGAATTCATATTTTGATTAAAACATTTAAATGAGACTGTCTGGTGTCTGATAAATATGTGGATATAAACACATTCCGTACACTCAAAGTTTTTTAATAAATGCTGCATTTGACATAATTGTTATACAGCTCATTATTGGCCCTAACAGTGTTTATGAGGCAGCTTCTACCAGATTTACCAGGGTTTAGGCCTGTATTCCTAATCAAAGTGTGACAGCTTGACACAATATGAAATAATGAAGTCGTTACATGTCCTACATTATGAGACTGCCTTGTCCTTAAGTGGATATTTATAGCTAAACCACAGCTGCAGCCTCTGCTGTTGCTTTCCTTTGTTACAGTAAATATTAAGTACAGTACTACTGAATGAATCACTTTCAGCACAAGCTGCATGCTTCAAAAGGTTACAGTCCATTCCAGTCAGGATGAGAAAATCAAAATTGAGTTGTCGTTTTTTTTTTTTTTTTAATCCTTCTGTGTAGCACAGGCAAAGATAGGGAGCTGTTGCAGCTTATTGGCCTTTCAGGTGGGCACGGTTTGCAGTTCACAGGGAAAATAAAATTATACCTCTGTCCCCAACATACTGCCGTAGGCCTGCAAAGAACTTAGATCAGCAGGAGTAATTACACCCAAGTCAAACCCTTGATGAATTAAAGGCAATAAAGCTGCAGAATGGCAGAGGTCACGTACCGGATTAAATTCACCGAGTATTTCCAATTTTACCTTGGACCTAAACTCCTTGTGTTAAGACTCAGGGTCGTCTATACTCCTGACCCCTCAGCAGTTTCGTCTCCGTTGAATGCTTAAGAACCAAGTGGAGCAAATTCCTTCATATTCAATCAAAGAGGTGTGAGAGGCGTTAACAGTGTTGCAGAAAGAGAGAAAACACGCTCTGCGTTTTCTTGCTTTGACACCTCTCAGGATGAATAAAAGCTGTGAACATGAAGCCTTTTAATGAGCCAAAATCTCTTTTTAAGACTGTGTCACACTCGCATGGTGTATAGCGCCAGAATGACAACATGCAGAAATACATTGAGAAATACATGTTTTCGATTGTGATTTTAAATGAGATACTTTGGAGCAAGGAGACGCACACATTCATAAAGCATCCTCCTAGAATCCAGTCTCCTTTGGTTTAAAACGTAAAAGAATCACCTCTAGCATGCAGATTAATTTTGTCGCATACCCATTGTGGCTGAAATTAAATGAGTGCAAGACAGACAGCTGAGGTTCTAATAACTTTATCTAAGACATCGCCTTTGGGCCGCACCGCTTGTGAAAGCATCTGATCACTCAGAGACTTAAATTTCATGTTGGCAAGGTTTGATGTTCAGATTTTTTCTTTCAAACAAAACTGTCAAATTCACAAATGAAAACTGAGATTAATGGATGGATGACCACCATGCCTGCTAACATGCTAATTGTCTACTTGGATGATGAAATGTGCCACCTGCGATAATTAATGGATTAGCCTCTATTTAGACTTAAATATCATTTTCCTCTTGCCTCAGAAATTAGGCAGAGCGACAAAAAAAGAAAATCTCTCAGACGCTGATTTAATTGAGTTTGGAGGAGTGAAATCTCACTGCGCTCCAACTGAGAGAACAGGGTGTTTAATATTTAAATGCCTCATGTGAATTTCACACTCAAAATAGCAGCTTTGTGATTGTCTTAAGATGGCATCTCAGAGTGAAAGATTTGCGCACACATGCACATGTTCTTGTGTTTTGTTGTCTGGAGAAAAACTTGAGCCACCAGTCAAAGAGTTCTATAGATTAAAGGCTGAGTAGCTGATGGTCTGGTAGACAGCAGCTCAGTGGTGTTAGAGTCCAATACATTGAAATGTCCTTTTAAAACTTGATCAAATTTAGAAGAAACCAATTGGTGCTTCTTAAGCACCAGAGTGGTAGGCAGAGGTACAGTGGTAGACACTAATTTTCCTGTATTTGCCTAGTCTTGCTCCTGCCACACTCCGCTCTGTCTTGCACTGTGATACCTGATGGATTACTGTTTGGGATTACCTGCATCCACAGCATCTTTCATTAGGTTTAATTAAAGTTGATTTATCTCCTGTTTGCCTGCCTCTGGAGTCTTTTGTCTGTGTTATGGCTCTCTTCTCTACCGTAACAGTGACAAATACATTTACAACTTGGTAAATTCTACTTATGATCATTGCATAGTATCCAAATATTACAAAAATATTTTTACTATCCAGGATTTATGCTCACACTGACCGACCCTGGAGAAAAACTGCGTTCAAGTATTTAAAACATTACAACAATATTACTGGGCATGTATTGTTGTAATGTTTTAAATACTTGAACGCAGTTTTTCTAGAGAAGATAATTGTTTTGTATATGGGATTATCGTCCATTGACTCTTTTGGGCTTTCACATGCGCGAGCGTACAACTAACCGGTGAGTTACATGCTGTTTATAAAGTTGTTTGGTAACGTCCCCATGCCAGTAATGTGAGAACCATGCATATGGTTTTGATGGTAAGGCTTGTGACTTTATTGTCGGATGGTTTATAAAGTGGTGTGACGTTTCTGCAGTGTGCAAGTTGTTGTTTTACGTGGAAGGGTTAGCTCTTGCCCCTAGCCACCACGTATTAGCCTCGCATGACAGGGTGTGCGAACAGCGCGATCTCCACACAGGGAGCACAGATTTGCACCTGTCTGTGTCCTACTATCAGTATTTGACAACCTCTAGCAATGGAAATGCGCTTCAAATGCCCCGGAGTTCTCCTTTAAGGGTATGAACGCACAGTCTATTACAAATATCTGATTGGAGGACAGAAAGTTTGAAAAAAACAGTGATCTAGATCTTTAAGTGTAAATTTACTTTTCAAAATAAAACTACCAATTTGCTGCCAGTTTTCACCAACAGAGGTTTGTGGCCTCATCAGAAGGTTTGTTTTATCTCAGGTAAGAAAGTATCAAATGTTGTTCCATCTTTATGAGTCACATAGTCTGACCATCCATTCGATCTAACTAGTTCTTAGTGTGATGAAATTCAGTAAAGATCAAGTCCTGATATATGCACTGAACAATTTTGTCATACCATAGTGTACCAAGATGTAACAGTGTAATAATAATTATCAGCTTGTGAGAGATGCCTTCAGTTTTTGGGCTGTGATGTTCCTGTAAGATTCCTGTTCTTGCTTTGGCACCCTTCCTTGTGTTGGGAGCACTCTGTGCTTTTTGCCTCCCACTCATCAAACTGGACGAATTTGTAAGAGCAGTTATTTTCCTAAATCCACAAGGCAGATCTATGCACTGCACATGCTCCATTCAGAGCAGCATACAGAGTGTTACTGTTCAGAAAAGACCATTATTTAAGTAGCTGCCATTAGCGAAGCCAATTCAAGCTCCTGCTATCAGTGACTGATAAGTAGATCAGCGGAGGTGTGGGGGAAAGTGCTTGCCTGGGTAATGCACCAGCGTCTCTTAGCAGTGCGAACTGCTGAGGCTGATAATGAAAGGGAGCTACAAACCAAAAGATTCCTAATCAATTTACAGATTTGGGCACATTTAGGAGAGGGCAGTAAAAGCCAAATTAAGGCCATTACTGTGGCTTTCTGTGTAAATGAGAATGGGTGATGACTAAGCCCTACTTGACAGTTTTCTGACACTCAGAAGACAAACTTTGCTCATCAGGCAATAGTTTTTTAAATTTATTTTGAAAGCCTAAATTATGTATTCTATATGTTATTTTCTAAACAAGCTGGATCTTTTACATTTTTTGCCTGCATGTCAGATTGGTCACAAAAAGCAATTTATATTGTTATTTGGTCTTTAGAAGTGAGCGTGTGTAGCGTTATTGGTTATCAAATATAAGGATTTATCTTAAACCTCGAATTAAGGGCACCACCTACCTATATTTTAACTTTACGTTACAGTCAGGTAGGAAACTGTTAAAATCTTACGATCCTGGTATGTTAAATTAATAATCAGTTAATAATCAATTAATAATCAATTAATAATCAGTCTCATATCTCGCTACTTTCGTGAAGTTCTCGTTTGGTTGGACAGACATTACATAAAGAAAGCATACGACACAATCTGTGATTATAACATATATATATATAGATATATGAACTGTTTATTAAAATGATATGACCAAAACATGAACCTTTAAAACAAACAGGAGATGCATTGAATATGGGTGATTATATAAAACACTTAGTGAATGGAAAATAAAATATGGGGAATGGGGAGATACTGGATGTATTCAAATAGTTTAAGTTGGCTGACTATTTGACGCTAAATACTGACATTTCGGATTAATGTATCATTCTGTGAAAGCCTCGAGACATCCATCAAACCCACTTTAAGGTGAAAACGGGTCGGTCTTACTGTGCTGAAGTTCTGCTTAGTCAGCTTGGAACACGGCAGCGGCCACGCGGGGTCCGAGGGGATTTCTCTTCCGCTCTCTGGGCCTTCCTGGTTGTGGTGGCTGACTTTAGCGGACTTCTCAGTTGCTTCTTTCACTGGGAAACGGGAGCGATGGTGCCGAGGGCTGTGGTTAGATGATCGAATCTTCCGAGTGTCAGTGGGTCCGTTGCTTCTCTGATGAAGTGAACTTAAGTTCACAGAAGATTAATAAAAGGTTGCTTGGAGTTGGCTTTCTGGGTAGGAAAACTTCATTCTGTTCTTATCTTTGTTCGGGTCTTTCTTTCTCGTCTCACTGGAGGGTTTCCTCCGGTCATCCTCACGGCCTTCCGCTCTCTCCTGAGATTATGGGAAAACTCCCAAACTCTGGTGAGCTCTTCTCTTCTGCTCAAACCATCTCCAAAACTCTCTGAGCAGCTGTTCTCTGCTCAAATCTCCTTCTGAAACTCTGGGTTGGAACTCTTCTGGAACAAAAACTAGAAGCAAGAGCCGAGAGAACGAGAGCGAGAGAGCCAGTGTTTTTCGCGGGCTCCGGGTTTTGACTCTCGGAGGCGGGGCATGACGTAAGCTTACACTACTCTTTCAGCCAATGATATGCTTGAACTGTGTGCATGTCTGCCTGGGTGTCTGTGTAAGATGATCTGTGCTATATGGGGATTTCTGGATGAGACAAAGAAACTCTGTCTCATAGAACATTTGTCTCGGTGATTCTGAAAACACCACATCTTGTTAAGATATGCAGATTAAAGATATAACATAGACTTGCAATATAAAGACATCAGAATAACACACAACGTAATTGATGATTATGACTTTCAAAATTCAGATGAATATCTATGAAATCGTGACATATGAATAGTGAACCACACAATGTTAATTTTCTGTGTTAACAATGGGGATACCAAACAAATACCAAATAGATACCGAAGGGACATCGTTAAAAGTTAATTGTTGCATATATCTTGTCCATTTTACTGAGTCCTCTGGGATTTAAATGTTCAACTAATCAACACTGCAGACCACTAGGGGGCAATGTGGTTCCATCAGGCAGGTTGGGCATTTTCCACCAAAATCAGTTCTTTGTCAATATTTAAGCCAGAATCGTACAAATTGTCTCTATATGCGTCTTGTGATCAAGCTGGAAACCTGAAAGAAATTGTATACGGTTATCAAACACATTTAATATAGTTTTAAGATTCGACTAAAAGTGAGCCTTAGTGAAGTCTTCTCAGTTCGTATGTAGCCATCTGGTCTCTTTCTCTGGGGGAAGAGGGTGTTAACATGTCAATTCGATTCATGGTGAAGATAAGATAGTGAGGTCTCCAACATCTCCAACAGAAAGGTCCTTTGTTCATTCGAGTTTTCCAATTTTTATGGCAAGTGTCTGTTGCTTATTTTTCACTCCCAAAAGCTCTTAAGAGGGTAGAAGGTTAACGTAAATTAGGCAGTTTCTGTCTCTTTTTCCTTTGTGGAAAGAAAATGAAGATCTGGTTTATATCCACATACGTAAACATCCCCCACAGGAATGTTGGTTTTGTCAAAGTTTGAAAACTCTTAATCCACACGGCACTGTGACTGCTACACGTGCCATGTTAACGAGTAAAAGTGTTGTTATTAGTTATCATTTCAAATACTTTTGATGAGGAACATTTCAAATATTAGTTTAGTTATCCTCTGCATGACATCCAGCACAAGTGTGTGACAGGCAATGGAAGGATCTAATTTAATTTATTTTCCTCAAAGGTCTTTGGCTTAATTGATTGAAATGAAACAGATGTCCAAGTGTAAATCTTGTCTCTCCATCCTTATTTTTTTGGTTTCCAAATATTGAAATGCATTGTAAAAAAAAAACAAAAAAGGTTAAAATTATGAGTCACTGTCTCAGCTACAGAGCAGCTCACACAATTCAGCAAACTCAGACATTCATCTGCCACGACAGGTAGATAAGGAGTACGGAAAATTAAGTAAATTCTGTTTTTCAATACATGTGACAAGAAGAAATCTTTTGGGGTGCATTTGCATTTCCTGCTGTGCCAAAAAAAAAAATAAGCAACAACCAAAAAAAACAAGACAAGGTGTCAAGTGAGAACATTCACTCAACACCTAGTTTTTAGACAAAGAGGACCAACAAAGAGTTCTCAGATAAATGTCTCCGTCATCTTTATGTCTTTGTCTTACATTTGTAAAAACTGGGGACATTAATCTTTCAAGGAACAATTTCAAACATGCTTCAGTGGCTAACACAGCTTGGAAGCCATTCTGTTGTATCACTTTGTAACACTTTGCATATTTAACCAAATTCCAGCACAGTGAGAAATGACAAATTCATGGCTTTTGTGTCATTCCCATGTTGAAAAATTAAAGGTTTCCCTATGAAATATTATTCCCCTTATCTGCATGTGTGCAACTCTTTGTTGCTACAGGTTATCTGGAGATGTTCCATGAGCGTTCTGTCTGTCTATGTATCTGTGCATTTTCCATGCAGTGGATATACAGTCCATGATTGATAGTAAATACAAGACAGTTTTGTCTCAGATCTTCTTTTGGTTTTGGTTTTCTTCATCACTAATGAAACCCATCACACAGTTAAACTTTGAATAGCTGATGATGACCCACTCGCGTCATCTGTCGTCTCGGGCAGCAAGTCTAAATTTGTTTGGTTTCCTCAGAGGGTTATATTTGACATTTTGACAGCTTGACATATGCTGCTGTCTAAGATGTTGGAAATTTAAATTACCCCATGCAGAGAGAGGGAAGCATGGCTCATTTAATCATTTTGAAAATAAAAGTCAGAAGAACAATTTGCTTGTCCACCGAGAGAAATGTGCCACAAATGGTCCTTTTTTTCCTAACCCAATTATATTTGTATGGAAATGGATCTCTGTGAAAATTCTGCCTCCAGCACAAATATGTGTCTTTAATACAAGGATATTAATGGTGTAGGAGGTCAAATTTATACAATGGGCCAGTAGTGAAATGTCTCTGGAGGACAGTGAGCCAGTCTCAGTTTAGTTTTCCATTAAAGTCGTTGATGTATAGAAAACTGTGCTTAGAATTATGTTTTTAAACCTGTAGTGCAGACAAATTCATGAACAACAGGCAATGGGAAAAAATAGACTTTGCACCGAAAAAAACATTTAAATCCACAAGTTTTAACAAAAAGGAAAAAAAAGTTTTCCAGACTACCTTCACTGTGTCAAGAAAATATAAATGATAAAGAATTTGATGCCAGCAGCGCACTCAGAAAGGTTGGGATAGAGGTGCCATACACCTGTCGTGAACAAACTTTACTGTCTTCTTCTTTCCCAATTTTTTTTTTTTGTGTGTGTTTTGAAGGCATACATTTTAAAATGTATTCATATTTTGTTATTACAATTTAGTTGGTCAGAAAAAATTCATCAAATTCATCCTCGTCCTTCTCCCCTTCGGTAGTGAAGAAGGATGGTATGGAGCCAGGATGTATCTGTCGCTATCTGGGCTCCCGAGTTGCGGTGATGTTTGTTGTCTTTTGGTTGTCAGTTCTTGTCTCATTCCTAATGTTGATTGGTGAATGGGGTCGCACTTGTAAACCTGAAGGGGTGTGGTTAATGTCGAAAGGAGGAGGGGGAACCCCATTGGAGGTGGGTCTAAAAAAGCCAGTGATTTTCTTGACCACCTGTATTTCAGCTCTGTTCTGGCTGCTGCGGAAGAGTGTCAAAATCCGATCTACTATTTTATTCCTCTTCTCTACCCAAGCAGCAAAAGGCAGGTCCTAAACACCTCACAATCACAGACAAAAAGATCCCCGGATGTCTTCTCCGCAGATGTTGGGCAGCTTGCACGGAAGAACCAGAAACCAGTAATGCTTGTTTTCGGTTGCCACTCAGGGCTGAAAACTATCCTTCTTCTGGGTAGCTCGATGTCCTTCAGGGAAAATTTCAGTCTTCAACATTTGGCACTAGGCAAAAACGTTCGTCTTCCTCTTCTTTTACTGTGCCTACTTCTCCAGTCGACTTCAACTCTCTTCTTCCTGGATCTTGTGGAATTGCAAGTTTCAACACTCCCCAGTCATTGGAGTCAGTGTACCCACGGTGGTCAGAGGTGCCAATTTTTCATCTTCCTCATCCCATTGATACAGACAAAGATCACCTGTTTCGTACTTGGACACATAGCCCCACCTTCCACGCAGTCTGTAGGGTTCCATTGACCATTCTTCCTTCAGAGACTCGGGTGGCGGTAGCTGAGTTCTGCACAGAAACACCATACTATTCTTGGCAGCATCGGCTATCAAAGGTGGATGTTGGTATGTCGTTACAGCAGTCTCACAAATGAGAGTTCAAGGCTTACATACAGCCTCCACTGTCTCGGTAGATTTCCTGTACACTATTTCTTCTTGTTTCTGCTAGCGTTTAGTCCTAGCCATAATGTACCTGGTTTCTTTTACACAGTTGTTATAATCTACCCTCGAGCTCTCTGAGAGGGTTTTTATCAGTTCACCAAAATGCTGCCCCTCTTTTCTCACTGGTTCTCAAATTCACTGGTCATAAAATGCGTTACCCCTCTGTTTGTCATTCAGTTTTTACCCTACAAAAAGAAAATCTTTGAAGCTGTCAGAACAAGATGGATTTTTGGCACCTATCCAGTTATCCCTACGATATGCAAATGTTGACAGGTTCTCTCCTAAAAATGTATTAAATTAAAAGTGATACTTTATATTTCTGTTTTTTTTCAACATAAAACATTTAAATGAAACTTTTGCATACCAGAGGTCATGATCCTAACTGTTTTCAGTTGTCTGTTTCCACCAGAAGGAGAGATCACTCTGCAAGGACTCTGAGTGCAAGGACCAGGCTGCTGAACATTACCAGAAAAAATCAGATTAGTGATGTTACCTCATATTGTCCACAGCCTTGAAACATGTATGTTAATCTAAGTTCTCAGTGTAAGACAAATTCACCCATCTATACAGATCTTATTCTGATAAACCCAAACACACTGACACCTTGTGGGCAATTTGGGGTTTGGTGTCTCGCTGAAGTACACAGGGACTGAATCACCAACCTTCCCATTAGTGGACAACCCAATTCTCCTGAGCCACAGTGGATGTAAATCTACAAGGGTCTCTTGAACAACGCCGGAAAGGATGAAGCCCAGATGAAAGTTAACTCTCAGATGCTTTGATCATAATAGGATTGCACAGGTCAGACCATGAGCAGATGAAACTTGGAGCCTCACAGCGGGGAGATATGAACTTAGTTGCGTGGCTCATCTCAAGTGTGTTGTTTTTTTTTTAACAAAATCCACAGTTGTCGGGCAAGAATCTGGGATTGCTGCAGCTGATACCCAGCTCTAAAAATTCTCTTTGATATTGTGGTAATTCTTTTAGACTGTGAGATCAAAGATCAGCATACAGAGACAGCTTTGTAATTGCTGTCACACACTTAAAGTAGATCAGTGGGTTGCTTCAACTAAAAAAGTAGACCACCTTGCAACAGTGATGTAACAGTGTAACTTTTTCAGCCGTGTAGTAGAACATTGTACATTGTAGGATTCACTCACTGCTGGATTGTGTCCTTGAGTCTTCATTTAATTTCATCTCCATAGAGCAGTTCCTCTCACTGCATGAAAAGAGGGATTTGCGGATGTATGTGGCCCCTTACATGTCCGCATACGTTGAGCCCCTGCATTTGCGGT
Organism: Odontesthes bonariensis; assembly: GCF_027942865.1. Taxonomy (NCBI): domain Eukaryota; kingdom Metazoa; phylum Chordata; class Actinopteri; order Atheriniformes; family Atherinopsidae; genus Odontesthes; species Odontesthes bonariensis. The sequence continues at coordinate 26,656,120 of NC_134514.1, read as the reverse complement.
GGTAAAAGTGAAAACTTGGCCCAAATTGTCGCAAATTGACCTGGCAACTGCTCCCCCATGCCCCCCTCCCCTCCCCTACTTAGGAGAGCCTTTAATATGTAAATGCCAGTGATCAGGTCAGGAGCTGCCACAGTCATTTTCAAGTGGGGTGGGGTGAGGTGAGGTGGGGGGTGGGCAGGCCTGTTTCTATGTTCATACCCATCACCTCCAACTCCAGCCAAGTTTGTTGCTGTGTTGTCTTGAAAAAGAAGAGGTGCACGCTGTCTGCTGGTGACAGGTGATGCATATCTGGTTTTTTTTCTCCCAAACACCTCTTTTGTAACCGCTTTTTGTGGGCAAAATTCAAGGATTCAAGGTTTCAAAGGTTTATTGTCATGTGTGCAGTTAGAAACGTGTTTCCCTGAACAATGAAATTATTTTCTTTGTTGCCCGCACTGGATGTCCAAATGTATAATAATAAAGATAAGATAAAGATAAAATAAGCATGCAACAGCAATATTCTAAAAGGTTTCTTAAATAAAATAGAAATATAGAAATAAAAATATAGAAATCTGGCCTGTATACATAATGTGCAGTAGTGCGCTCAATGTTTTATTGTGTATGGCTTAATTCGGTGTCACAATGGTCACGATATCGCCGAGGTCTTTTCTTTGTCCTTGCAGAGTCCATTTTTGTGTCAAAACAGTGCAAATTGCCAGCTGTGGTCAGACAACATTAAATAGCAAAAGGACGGGAGGTTGTCTCGCGAGTATTCCGTGTAATGACGTATACGCAGATGATTGGTGGAGCTTAACGGCTCGCATAAGCTCTCGTTCAATCACGTATGAGAAACATTGTGTCGTGCAGTGTAAACAAAAAGTTTAAGGAGCAGATCTGGCGGCAGAAAGGCAGACAGAGTCCCGTACTGTGAAAACTGCCCTGGTTTGTGGCTGGAAGACGACTAGCTTTCAACTCCCCAGCAACTCTCTGCGGGTCTACAGGTTTGTGTGTTTTTTTCTACTTGCACATGACCATTTGATTGTTTAATTTTAGTCTTGTTGACACTGTACAGCACTTGGGACAGTTCTCGCTGATTTTAAATGTGCTGTATATTAAACTTACTTACTCACTTGCTTACAGGCAGATAAAATGAAAGTCCTGTTGAATGCTATGACCGGGATGTCTCGTATGGTGGCCAGAGGGTTCTGGAGGGAATCGACCAGAGATTCGCTAGGTTGGAGGTAAGATGGCCGTCGAGAACGGACTGGAGTTACATTCCAGAGAAGTTGAAGAGCGCACCCCCAAGAGAAGGCGGATACAGAATCCGAAAATCGCGGTAAGAGTAGGTTATTGACTGTGGCTTTAGGCTAAACTCAACTTAATTGTGTCCATCACGTGAAAACCAGTGTGAGTTGCTTTATTTAAAAAAAATGAATTTCGTGTTTTCAATTTATAGGAAGCAGCTCGCCGCCTGCATAACTCACCGTGGCATTATAATCCAGGTCAAGGGTAAGAATAAGTGAATGTTCTCCCAATATCTAGTTGAGTTGGACCCTATGTTACGTTACGTTAATGCAGTTTTTTTTTATTAACCATAGGCCTGTTGTTTTTACAGGCTACTGTCACCTCACAATATGGATGTAACGAGTCGCTTGAAGGAGGCGGTGTCAAACAGTCCGAACTTCAGAGAGGCAGACGGGGACACTATCGAGGGTGAGCGGCGCTGACTTTTACCCCGGCTGGCACTGATACTTTTAAGCACCGGTCATTTTATTCATTCCTCTTGTTTGTTTTTTTCAGCTGCGTGACGGACCTGTGTGCTGTGCTACAGGCGCGTCTTGAAGCCAACCCGAAATACTCACAGTCTCACCACAGAAGAGTGAAAGAGAGTAAGAACATATACGCTGTCAATATGACTTTCGTTACTTTATAGACAAGTTGTCAATATGCTGTGCATGGATTATTTATTGGTTATTCCAACAGCTCCCAGAAGCCAGCTTCTGATCCAGGATGAGGACGTCTGACAACTCCTGCAGACCCTGCAGGGACCGGAGTAATGCGAAGAATGCGGATTCCAAACGGCGGCGTTTAGGCTTATTGTGTATATTGTAGGCTACAGCAGTGTGTGTATATAGTTTTCAATTCTTTATTATCAACATGGTTCTTATTACAATGTAAGCTATGTACATTGTGTGGTGTGGCAATAAAAGCGCTTTAAAAAAAAAAAAAGTTTTCTTTTTCATTCTCAATAGATTCACGTCATTCATGCCTGCATTAGCCTAGTCATAGTGCAGCTTATAAGAATGACGTGAATATATGAAGTACACAAACATCCCAGGAATATTAGTAATCATAATCACAATTATTAATCATAATTACTGAATGATATGCCCATATAAAGTATGCATATATTAACCTTATTGGCCAATGGGCGGACAGCTTTACAGGAGCTTTTTTTATGTAATCACGTGCCTTTTTTGTCCAATACCAGCGAGGCCAGTGAGAGGTCCAGGCACTCTCACAGCGGGGTGCTAATCGCTGGGCCATTAGCACCCCGCTGTGAGAGCCCGCCGCGAGTCGGGTTCGTTTCCGACGATTTTGTCGCTCAACAAACTTAAAGTTTGTCTGCCTGCAAGCGCCCAGGTGCGTCCGAAAATTAGGCAAATTCGCGGAAGTTCACTGCCGTCCACAGTGACACAAATCCCTCTTTTCGTGCAGTGTCTGATGAAAAACATGAGAAGTCCCCTAAAACTTCTCAGAAGTATCACATCCATTTTCAATACCCGCTTAATCCAACTCAGGGTCACGGGAGACTATTGCTGCTGTCATTGGGCAAGAGGCAGGGCACACTCTGGACAGGTTGCCAGTCCATCACAGGGCCACACAGAGACAAATGAGACAAACCACCATCCATGCACGCACTTATGCCAAAGGACAAGTTAACTTAACATGCATGTTTTTGGGCAGTACCTGGAGAAAACCCACAGGGGGAACATGCAAACTCCACACAGAAAGGCCCCAGGATTTGAACCTGGAACCCTTTTTGTGTGAGGCAACGGTGCTCACCACTATACCTTTTCGTCTTTGCATGTATTTGTTCAGCTTTACACTTCTTTATTTTCGGTGGAGGTTGAATCCTATCAGAGTGACCACGACTGTGTACTAAAGAGTTCAAGTCACTGGAAGAAAAGTTTATTTTGTAAATCCAAATGACATATTCAAAAACCTTTGAGTTAGTAATTCTGTCTCAAATATCTGCCATGCATGCTCATATGCTTTGCAATCCATTTCAAAAGATGGATGTTGATTTATTTCTTCTTTCCTCAAAGAAAAAAGCGTTTGGTGTTTCAGGTGTAATTTTCTCTGACCAATCCCTTATCTGCAGTGTTTTCACCTTTATTATTGACCTTGCTTGGAAATACTGAAAAAAAAGAATTACCTAATGTTCAAAGTACTACCTTCAATTGTAATTTACAAAAAGGAGGAATTGTCATGTATTTCAAATATATAATTCCTTTTCAAGTGGTGTCTTCTTAGTGAGATTGACTTTGTTTTAAGCAGCTGTTGACAGCAGAAAACACATAAAATACAACTTTAAGAGACAACTTACAGCTTTAGCCTCTAACTGACATGGATATGGCAGCATTTGTGTTCCAGAAAATTGCTTAGTGTGCACAACACCCAAAGATGTGAATAAATATTCTGTTCAAAATAGAAAAATTATGACAAGAACAGACTCACTTCTAGCTCACGAGAGATATTTAAATGTTTAATCAGCCAAATAAGTGGATTTTTATCATCGAGTAATTGCTGCTGAATTATTTATGTGTGTTCTTGATTTAGTGTTCAATGAATTATTTGCTGGTAATATTTTTTTGAAAAACACCTGCACAGGATTCAGCAACTTTCAGTCTTTGTTATGACCATGAAAACATTTTACAGCTCATTATCTGAAGAATTGGTTACTGGCAAAGCTTCCCAAAGTTTCATTTGTGAATTTGTCATAAATGAGTTTATCACAGAATCATGAGAAAAGAATGAATGGCAGTATTAAATTAATCTATCAAATCCACGCTTGCTTTGGGGCTTGCTGGTTTTACCTATTATTCTTTCATTCTAGCAGGCTCAGAGTCTCGTGTGGTGAACGTTTGAATAACACTGAAAAAATTCTTTCACAGTAAACACCTTGGCAATATTTAGACACTGGCTGGAGGATTACAGAACGTTAGGATAATTAATTATCCATCAGTTTTTCTGCATTTTATCTTACTTAAAGCAAAGCTGACTTCCAGAAAAATTGGGAAGGATTCTGCTATGTTACAAAATACCTGCCTTTTTCAACACACACACATATAGATTTATGGGTGTCATATTATTAAGGATGTCAGTATTGGGTATTAAAGGAGCATCGACCATCGGCTGGAAACTACTGTTGTATGTGAGTGACCATCAAACCCCTTATTTGGCACTTCATGAGAAACCGTCACAGCACAGTATGTACACCACTATATAGCCACATGGGCTTCAGAGTGCTATTGATGCTTGTACTGCATATATGTCATTTTTGGAGAGAGATATGTGGCCATCAAGACATTTTTATATTGGAAGGCAAGTGGTTATGTGAGCAGGACAATCTCAAACTTCATTCTGCACAACTTAAAATAGCATGGCTTCATGGACAGAGTGCGTGTGCTTGACTCATCCGATTGCAATCCTAATCCGTCCCCTACTGAAACTGTGAGGTGCTCTATGAGGGGATGCATCAGACAAAAACACATCATGGACTGTTGAGCAGCTGAACTCTTGTATCCAGCAAATGTGGACACAGCTTCTTCAGAAAAAACTGCAACAACTGGTATCCTTTCTTCCTTTCCTTACTACTTGCTTCTGCAGAATAAAAGTTAACATCATTTACTAAAATATAGATTTAGTAACAGTTTTTCTAGCATTCTGAATGGGTTTAGAAAATTCACAAACTGATGAGAAAACATAACAAAAATTAGCTGAAAAACACTGAGAAAGTGTAGCAGAGAGAGGTGTGAGAGAAATCTTCAGAGACTGCAATGGCTGGACTGAGGTGTTGTTTTTGTAGCTGGGAAACAACTTAGGTGATGATGTCACACACACTGCTGGCTGGTAACACAGGTGAACTCTCTCCACAGACAACATGGACACGGCCAACAGCTCAACATATGGGTTGCAGAGGTGCTTCTTAGTGACACGTCCAGCATTGCGCCATCAGTTGTGAACATGCACCACAATCTAACCCTCCTTCAATGTTAACCCTGTCTGCAGTCTCTCTCTGCACTTATAGTCCTAAAGCTGTGTAAAGAGGCGTCAGAGTTATTCCTGTGGCCAGTTCTCGAAACAGTGACCTTCTTATGTTCCTGCTGCATCGTTGTCAGTACTCCAAGCATGTCATTTTTATCTGCCAATGATGTCACACTTCACATGATGATTAAGGGGAGAACTGGTTCAAACTTCCTCCACTTTGATCGTGCTCTGCATCCACAGCATCTCCTCCTCAGCCAGTCTGGTTTTGGGATCTTATTCCAGGCATTATTTGGGCTTTTGAAAGTTCAATCAACTGCTCAAACGCTCAAACAATTTTCCCGTTGGGTGCCAGGTTTAGGGTACATATCAAACTGCTTTTAGCCTTATGATACTTTTGCACTTGTAAAAAAAAAAACCTGCAGTGTGTAAATCTGGATGGATGGATGGACGGACAGACACAGAGATGTATCCAAACTCATTTAAAGCAAAACAGATATAATTTTTTTTGATACTTCTCCATGAGAATATGATGCAGCTGATTCTATTTTCATCCTCAGGACATGGGCTCTGAGTGCTTCGAAGGGTGAGGAAACAGAGCCTGTTGAAGTAGAAGGACTTGGTTATACATTTGCACAATACCCATCAACTTTGTTTAACTAATCTGTGCCACCTCAGGAGGACGGATGACATTGTTCTTCCTTTATACAACACAGCTATTATTATTTCTCTTACCTGACTGTAAAGGAAATAAAAATTGCATAACAGTCAGCAGCCCAGGACTGTGTCAGCACGCAGGTAAGTAAATGTTGGAAACAGGAGAGAAGTGGTCAGGGGATGACAGAGCAGTCTAAGAATAGATGATGACACGACAAGCGGATGAAAGACAGGACGGTGGAAGGAGAGGTAGCAGAGGAGAAGAGAGGGCATGAAAAAGGAAGGGCTGAGACAGGATTGGAAAGAACAGAGTGGGAGAGAACAGAACTGAGTCATCAGTATGGTAATAGAGACGCAGAGAACACAAAGTAGCTGAACCACACTGACTCACTCAAATGCACTTTCAGTTAAACATGGAATGTCCTAGTGAGCTCTAGTGAGAGCACCAGGAGTTCAAGCTTAAAAAAAGACCCTCTAGACATAATTCTTACGTGTTTCAGGTTTTTAGGCTGGCCCTTCAGTTTAAGTCCAGAAGAAATCATGCAAATAACCATGTGATAAAAGTAAAGTGTTATTGGGTGATCATTTACATATATACATATATAATATGTGTGTGTTTGTGTGTGTGTGTATATATATATACCGGTATATATAAATAATCACTCTCACCCAATGGCAGCTGGAATAGGCTCCAGACCCTGAATTGGATTAAGAAAGTGGATGCACGGAGGAGGTGGTGACGTCTAGTGGCTCAAATTGCAATATGTAACCAAATGAATGTCCCCAAAATACCAACTCCAGATGCCATGAGATATGTCAAGCCTGCTGCAGATGCAGTGTTTGGTTGGTCCCCTCTGGGCTACTATAGTGACTGGGCAGAGGAGTGAGGAGATTAACAGAGAAATGGAATGTAAACTGCTCATCATATGAAAAAACTGAAATAAAATTCTTATTTTCATGCGATTATTCTCTGAAGTATTGAAAAGAAAGAAACCCCAACAATCTAAGAATTCCATTTGAGCAAGCACTTCAGCATCAGTGGGGAGAAAAACAACTTTCTTTGAACAGGAAGAAACCTTCAACAGTCTGTCTGAGAGAGAGTTTGGATACTATATGTTCAGGAGTTTTTCTCCCAGTATGTATCCCTGCATTCTTTATAAATCATTTTCTTTATCAAGTTGAAACTTCAAGTAGAATGTAATAGTGTAAGTGTAACTCTCACACTGTCTGGACTGTCATCATTACTGCAGTCACCACCACACCATATGGACAGATCCGAACCTCGACAGGCCTGTTGTGCCACATTGGTAGGATTAGACTTTTGTGACTCAGGTAAACTCATCAGTTTTTTTTAGTGCAGACATTGAAACAGTTGGACACAAGGGTCTGTTCAGGCTGTTATTTGACACAGAAAAAACCACTATCATCCCTCAATTACCATTATGTTTTTCTTTTAGCAAATGGCTACATATAAATAAGCCCAGCTGTAGTGAGATTTGATTCAGATGCATCACCTGTTCAGCATTTTCATAATATTTTGGTATGCTCAGATTAAGCATCGCCACCATCCTAATGAGCTGCTAATGAGTGTGAAATGAAGGGTGCAGTGCCAGATGCAGTGCCCCTTTAACCTAATAACTCCTAATGGTGGTGCATACAATAAATTACTGCATTACATAAACTGATGACAAGTATCAATAAGAAGCCTGAAGGACTTCCCTACCCAACTTTGTTGATTAGCATACCTGATTTCACAGCTGTGGAATACTGCCAGATAAAAGTCTCCTGAGAGAACAGTCCATGTTCATTCATGATATTTAAAACCAATTCAAAAAATGTTGGGATTGTGTGTGAATGTGAATATAATTGGAATCCAGTCATTTTTAAAACCCACAAACCAATATTCTATTCACAATAAAATAGAAAAAACAAATAAAGTGTTGAAAGTGAGATACTTTGCTGTTTCGTGAAAAAAAAAAAAAAAACTCATCTTGAGCTCTTCTTGAATTTGATGGCAGCAACACATCTAAAAAAAAGATGGGGCAGGGCTGTGTTTGCCGTCATGTAGCATCCCCTCTTCTTTTAAAAACACCTCTGTAAATGTCTGGGAACTGAGGACACCAGTTGCTGGAACCTTTGGAAGAGGATGTTGTCACATTCTCGTTTAATATAGAATTTTTTTGCTGCTCAACGGTCCTGGATCTTCTTTGTTGTAATATCTGTTTGATGATGTGCCAGATGTTTCCTTTGGTGAAAGGTCTGGACTGCAGACAGCCCAGTCCAGCACCTGGACGCTTTTACTACGAAGCCACACTGTTATGATAGATGCAGCATGTGGCTTAACATTTCCTTACTGAAATATGCAAGGCCTTCTCTGTAAAGATGCCGCCTGGATGGGAGCATATGTTGTTTTAAAATCTTTATGTATTTTTCAGTATTAATGGTGCATTTCCAGTTTAGTGTGCAATAATGCACCCCCACACCATCACGGATGTAGGCTTTTGAAATAAGCGCTAACTCAAGCAATTCCTCTCACCACAAAATATTTTTGCATTTTGGCTGAGTCTGTTTTGAAGGTGATTTTGGATCATGTTCACATTGTTGCTTCTTCTTTCGTGATAGAGCTTTCACCTGCATTTGTGGATGGCACCACAGACATGATGATTTCTGCAAGTGTTCCTAAGCCCATGCAGTGATTTCCATGACAGAATTATGTCTGTTTTTAATGCAGTGGTGCTTAAAGGGATAGAAGATCACGGGCTGTATCCAGAACTGATCTTTGGCTGTGTCCCTTGCTTTCAAAGATGGTGCTCAGCCATGTGACTGACCTGTGGCCACTTGAACTAATTTGTTGCAACACATTTCTGCAGCTCGTTCTTCGTAGTAATTCTTTTCCAGCTTTTTGTCATCCCCATCTCAACTTTAAAAAAAAAATCAAATTCAAGACAAGCTAATATTTTTCGTGTAATCTCTTTCAACATTTTCAAAAACATGACGGGGATGATGTGTGATCATTAATGTTGCTGCTCCAGTCAAGCAAAATATCATTGCATGACAAAAGTCACAGAGACATATATCATTGCTGTCCTGAATTTCTAAAGGTCCAGGTGGTGAAATTTAGTAGCTTAAGTGAACAGGCCTGTTTTAGATGCAGTGTTTGGTTTGTCCCTCCAGGTTACTATAGTGACTGGGCAGAGGAGTGAGAAGGATGATGATATGGGATGATATTGATATTGATCATTGTATAAAAAAAAATAAAGCACAGCAATTCTTATTTTTTATGCGAGTCTTCTCTGAAGTATTAACATAAAGATGCCCAGCATCTTTGGAGAAAAAAACTTCCGTTGAAGAGGGAGAAACCCTCAACAGAACCCGACTCAAGCAAGGTGGCCATCTGCCTCGACTGGTTAGGGAAAAGAGACAAGACATGGTTGTGAATGCTATATTAGGTCTCTGCCAATAGTTTGCCTGAAGGTCTTTCACATTGGAACTTTGATGCTAACTTGTTTTTAAAAAGTAGGGAAGAGGAAAATCCTCATACTCGGCAGTAACTGAACTAACTTTAGACAAATAGCACCCAAAGTTTGGACGTTCATCAGTAAACAAAAAACTCAAATTGAATTGAGTGAAGTGAATACCATATTTTATTTATCCTGAAAAGGAAATCATATTGAGAATCCAAAATTATGTTATCATCTTGCCAAAAAATACTTTGCAGTCTATGACTGGATGATGGTTTTCAACCAGCAGCTGGTTTATCTTCCTGATGATGCTCTCCCAGGCCTTTTGCTGCAGGCATGTTATTCTCCTGGTTGTCTTGGGAGCTCTACATTTGGTCTAATCTTACAGGGTAATTTCAGTTAAATTTAAATTCAGTTCATTTATATAGCGCCAAATCACAACATTACCATCTCAATGCACTTCAAAGATACAATCCAACTGAAGCCAATTAGATCTAATCCAATCAAATTAATTAAATTTCAAATTCATACAGAGCCAATTAAAAAAATTGCCTAGCCATGGAAAGCAACAGATTGTACCGAAACTTCTCTGCGATCCAATCTCCCATACTGAGCGTGACTGTGGAAAGATAAAACTCCCTTTTAACAGGAAGAAACCTCTGGCAGAACCAGACTCAGGAAGAGGAGCACATCTACCTCGACTGGCAGGGGGTTGAGAGGACAGGAAGGAGGGAACAAAAAGCTCCATAACACCAGACCAGGGACACCTGCTCAGAAAGAAAAACACTAGTTAATGACAACAATAAGGTTATGTGTAGGCAACATGAAGAGTAAACGAGAGCAGAGTGAGGAGAGGTGTATCATGAGGAGTCCCCCAGCTGTCTGGGCCTACAGCAGCTTAACTATGGGAGGTTTCAGGATCACCTGAGCCACCCAAAACTATAAGCTTTGTAAAAAAAAAAAGGGAAGGTTTTAAGCCTAATCTTAAAAGGTAGAGAGGGTGTCTGCTTCCTGGATCTGTACTAGCAGCTGGTTTCACAAGAGAGGGGCCTGATAACTCTGCCTCCCATTCTACCTTTAGAAACTCTAGGAACCACAAGTAAACCTGCAGTCTGAGAGCAAAGGGCTCTGTTAGGAAAATATTGCACTATGAGAGCTTTAGGATATGATAGAGCTTGGTTATTAAGAGCTTTATATGAGGAGAATCATTTTAATTTCTATTCTGAATTTAACAGGGAGCCATTGAAGAGAAGCTAAAACTGGAGAAATGTGATCTCTCCTGTTAGTTTTTCATCAGAACTCTGGCTGCAGAATTTTGGATCAGCTGGAGGCTGGAGTTTTTTGGAAAGCCCAATAATAAAGAATTACAGTATGGAAGCAAATCGTAATCAAAATTCAAATTCAAATGCATTATCAGAAATGCTTTTTCATTTTAAGAATGTGGCTGCATTATTTGACTCATAAATATAATTACTAATCAAACATCCTATTTGCATTTCAATTATCTTCTTCAAGACTGCTCATTCTTTCATTTAATTCAAATGAAAAGGACAAAGACATTTGAAATTTAATTTTCAAAATATGCCTCAGCAAATAGATACCAAAATTCAATTTGAAATGTAAAAGTTGAAAATTCAAATGCATTATCAGAAATGCTTTTGCATTTTAAGAATGTGGCTGCATTATTTGACTCATAAATAAAATTACTAATCAATCATCCTATTGCATTTCAATTTTCTTCTTCAAGACTGCACATTCTATGCCATAATCAAAAAGAAAACTAAGCGGACATTGCTTTTTCGTTTTAGTGGTCTGCATGCAAAATACTGCCCACAATTCGATAATGAAAAAGCAATCTGAGCGGCGCAGGAGAGTGACGTCACGCCTGCTGACCGTGCTACCCATCATGTAGGCTACGGTAGGGGGCGGTGTGCATATTTGCTGTACAGTTTACCTGCCCAGGTGGAGTCAAACAATATATCCGATTCTGATGCCGGTGACCGGGTTGAACGGGTCACAGAGAGCTTGGCTGCATACTCTGCCGTCACAGATTCAGAGGTTAGTGCAGCAAGGGCTAGCGCGTCGCGGCTACGACCGGTCGGGCCGCGGCCATCGCTGAGGGAGCAGCCATTAATGAGGCTGAGACAGACTTTGCGAACAGGAGTCGGGGGATTACCTTTCACAGGTAGGATTCAACATTATTATTGGTTGCATTTTGTCAATAGAATATTATTATACTGTATTTGTGTCTGCCGGCGAAATCGTAGCCAGCAAACGTTAAACTAGGATATGTTTATAGCCGGTGTTATGCCGAGAAGTGCACCCCCTGCTGGTCGTACTTTAAGGAGAGTCTGTGATGGAATGATATGATAAAACTACATCATAATTTGTTTACCTAATTGAATTAACGGATGCAAATCTCAACAAGTCCAAATTTGTATATAAATTAAAATAACCAAATTTCATAGTTTCAGGTTCATTTTTATATCATTTCATCTGGGCTATAATGAGTTGAGATTGTTAATAGAAAATGTATCCAACCGTCTTTCGTGTTGACTACAATAGTATTAGTCACGGCCCTTACTTTTGAATATATGTCCAATAATATAAAAATAGTTAGGAATAGGAATACTCTAAACTCTACAATTGTCGGATTATCATAATTGTACACGTATTATTAATTTACATGAAGAGATGTGAAAAAAGATGCACGAATGAAACACCATTGTCAGCTCAATATTATTTTTTTTGGATAAATGTAATAATCCACACCTGAAACGGTTTACGCGCGCTCCGTGGATGGGAATGCACTTCTCGGCATAACACCTCTGTTCACACGGCTATTAGGCCAACGGAAACTTCATAAATCATATATTCCATAACACAGGCTTAGATTACAACTAACACAAGAATGCTACTTTTGAAATAATGCAAATATTACTGTTATTACATTGACCATCACATTTTACTCAGGTTTATTAATGACGTTTATTATGCCTGTATTATTCACATGTAATTCTTTCATCCTAACAAAAGTATTTACCTCATGTCTCATACCCACCCCTCAGATTGTCCGACCGAGAGTTGGTGTTATTCCCTCCATCTTCGGCTTACAGGTTCACCTAATAAGAGTAGGTGTATCATCATAAGGCTATTAGCATTCATAAATTGAAATATTATCAATAACAGGGTGGTGTGAAATACTTATCCCTCTGTGTGTGTGTATTTTTATATATTTTAATATTATGCTTCTTCCTTTTAGCCAGAAAAGGCCAGGACTACATGTTCTTCCAGAAAAGCTGAAGAGAGCCTGTCTGTGACCACTCAGGATGACCCAGAAGCTTCAACCTCAAACTCACTAACTCAGCCTAATGATTTGAGTATTTCTTTTTTAAACATCATACCAAAATTACTGTTCTAAATATGTTAAATAGCTACTTCTCAATATTTATACTGGTGGATGTTGTGGACAATGCTTTGTACTACATCGCATGGTTTGTAGTCCACCAGATTCTGCAAAAGCTGTCCTGTGGTGTGTGCCATGCAAGCTTGGTCAGAGATGCTGTACCTTCATCATTTCATGATAGCTACCACTTTCTAGCCCTGAAAAACAACGGTGTACCAGTGATTCCATCATGTGGCACAGTGAAGGTGCTGAGAGCTGCAGAGTGGGTGATTCGCCAAGCTTCAGCAAAGTTGTAAAGACGACGACAGTCACGTACATCATCCGGGAGGAGAACAGAGGATGTTTTTCAACTTGGGGAACACATTGAGGAGACAAAGTTTGGCATCAACAACCATTATTCCAACTTGTTGTCATTGTTTGTGTCTGTGTTTCTGAAAATAAGGCCCCACCACATTGGCAAACTGACCTCTCTTGACCTGCATAAAAGGGAGCATGAGACAAAAACAAGCTCTGCAAAACACTCCTCTTTCAGGGTGTTAGACCCGATTCTTTATATTGGAAGCCCAAGAACCAGTTGGAGCAGTCTTAAGTTAAACAAAGTATTTATTAGAGGTCACAGGTCAAGTATCAGCGCTGGACTTGGAGAGACAGAGTTCTCGCATGAAATCCGTCCGACCAAGTCCCGAGATCTGGAAACATTTCATATTTATGTTCACCCTTATCTCAGAGGTTGTACCTACATTTGACGACGCATCATTGAATATTTACTCATGCTGTGAGCAGGCCATCCACCGTCTTCATCATGTTCTTTGGATGTGATAAGCGATGTGTGTGTGTGCGTGTTGTTTCAGGCGTGCATCTACTGCACCAGACCTATCTGTCCTAAGAGCCGCTTTATCTGACCCAGTTATTTTATCCCGCTACGTCATCTTAAAGTGTTGGACATACATTTGCGTTGTATGAGCAGAGTGTAACGTACAAACTAGGAACATAGATTATCTAGAGAACTACAGAATATGAATACATAAAGTCTAAGAATAAAGCCTATTTATAACAAGGGCTTTTAGCTCATTTTGTTTTGCTTTAGGTTGATACCATTCAAAATATTAAAACTTGTGTATATACAACTACCTTCTTGTACAGTGTTTTTTATATTCTTTATATTTTATTATAGTATTTCTATATTTCTAGACTAACTCAGAGAGATCCCTGAACAAGTAGTGCATGTGTCTTGACTGCGGTTCATGCACAATTGGCAATTTAAAAAACCTTGAACCTTGATGCTATGGTCATAACAAAGTTATGCTGTGAAGCCAAAAAAGCAAAAATCAAAGATATTTTCTTACATTGTTTTGGCCTTGTGAAATACTTTATTACAGATTTGATAAAGATGTTACATAAAAATCATAACAGCTGTATAGTGTCTTTATTCCTCTTCAATGATACAAAGTACGTACTTGTAGTACGTGATTGGAAAATTCGTTTGGTCAACAGCTTGAATGATCTTCAAGCAGTGTGTATACATACGTACTCATTCATTCGTAGGGCACCATAGGCAATCGTCAAATAAATACACATACAAAACAAACATCCTCTACCTTACACTAGAAATATATATATACACATACATATGTATATAACAAAGCTGGATTCTCATTCCATCCGTTCCAAAGTACAAAATTACGACAAGGCTCGAGCTGCCAAAACAGCGGCAGCTGACAACGGGCATCGGTGTCTTATAAATATAGCCTACTGACCAGTCTATCACACACTGTCATTCTGCTGTTAATGTACGGTACCTGTAGGTGGTGTTCTGGCCCTAGTGTGAGTCCCCCCCCCCCACCAGAAAATGTGCGAGCCCTTGCTGTCATCCTGAGTGGTCACAGACAGGCTCTCTTCAGCTTTTCTGGAAGAACATGTAGTCCTGCCCTTTTCTGGCTAAAATGAAGAAGCATAATATTAAAATATATAAAAATACACACACACACACACACACAGGGATAAGTATTTCACCCCGCCCTGTTATTGATAATATTTCAATTTATGAATGCTAATAGCCTTATGATGATACACCTACTCTTATTAGGTGAACCTGTAAGCCCAAGATGGAGGGAATAACACCAACTCTCGGTCGGACAATCTGAGGGGTGGGTATGAGACATGAGGTAAATACTTTTGTTAGGATGAAAGAATTACATGTGAATAATACAGGCATAATAAACATCATTAATAAACCTGAGTAAAATGTGATGGTCAATGTAATAACAGTAATATTTGCATTATTTCAAAAGTAGCATTCTTGTGTTAGTTGTAATCTAAGCCTGTGTTATGGAATATATGATTTATGAAGTCTCCGTTGGCCTAATAGCCGTGTGAACAGAGGTGTTCTGCCGAGAAGTGCATTCCCATCCACGGAGCCCGCGTAAACCGTTTCAGGTGTGGATTATTACATTTATCCAAAAAAAATAATATTGAGCTGACAATGGTGTTTCATTCGTGCATCTTTTTTTCACATCTCTTCATATAAATTAATAATACGTGTACAATTATGATAATCCGACAATTGTAGAGTTTAGAGGATTCCTATTCCTAACTATTTTTATATTATTGGACATATATTCAAAAGTAAGGGCCGTGACTAATACTTTTGTAGTCAACACGAAAGACTGTTGGATACATTTTCTATTAACAATCTCAACTCATTATAGCCCAGATGAAATGATATAAAAATGAACCTGAAACTATGAAATTTGGTTATTTTAATTTTATATACAAATTTGGACTGATTGAGATTTGCATCCGTTAATTCAATTAGGTAAACAAATTATGATGTAGTTTTATCATATCATTCCATCACAGACTCTCCTTAAAGTACGACCAGCAGGGGGGGCACTTCTCGGCATAACACCGGCTATAAACATATCCTAGTTTAACGTTTGCTGGCTACGATTTCGCCGGCAGACACAAATACAGTACAATAATATTCTATTGACAAAATGCAACCAATAATAATGTTGAATACTACCTGTGAAAGGTAATCCCCCGACTCCTGTTCGCAAAGTCTGTCTCAGCCTCATTAATGGCTGCTCCCTCAGCGATGGCCGCGGCCCGACCGGTCGTAGCCGCGACGCGCTAGCCCTTGCTGCACTAACCTCTGAATCTGTGACGGCAGAGTATGCAGCCAAGCTCTCTGTGACCCGTTCAACCCGGTCACCGGCATCAGAATCGGATATATTGTTTGACTCCACCTGGGCAGCTAAACTGTACAGCAAATGTGCACACCGCCCCCTACCGTAGCCTACATGATGGGTAGCACGGTCAGCAGGCGTGACGTCACTCTCCTGCGCCGCTCAGATTGCTTTTTCATTATCGAATTGTGGGCAGTATTTTGCATGCAGACCACTAAAACGAAAAAGCAATGTCCGCTTAGTTTTCTTTTTGATTATGGCATAGAATGTGCAGTCTTGAAGAAGAAAATTGAAATGCAATAGGATGATTGATTAGTAATTTTATTTATGAGTCAAATAATGCAGCCACATTCTTAAAATGCAAAAGCATTTCTGATAATGCATTTGAATTTTCAACTTTTACATTTCAAATTGAATTTTGGTATCTATTTGCTGAGGCATATTTTGAAAATTAAATTTCAAATGTCTTTGTCCTTTTCATTTGAATTAAATGAAAGAATGAGCAGTCTTGAAGAAGAAAATTGAAATGCAAATAGGATGTTTGATTAGTAATTATATTTATGAGTCAAATAATGCAGCCACATTCTTAAAATGAAAAAGCATTTCTGATAATGCATTTGAATTTGAATTTTGATTACGATTTGCTTCCATATTACAGTAGTCCAATCTTGAAGTAACAAATGCATGGACCACTTTTTCTGCATCACTCTGTTATAATTGGCTTTGTTCTTAGACATTAGGAATAAAATAAGACTCAGTACTTTTCCATATGACCTTAAGTGATGCAGGAGTAGACAGACAAAACAGTCAGGAAAGTCTGGGAAACCAAGGGCAGATTGATACACACACATTATTTGAATTCCTCAGAGACATTATTTGAGTTAGACAATTCATATCCAATCACATTTGATCAACAAGGGATCCACCTCGGGAAACTAGGAGACATATATACGAGGTGTAACCGGGGATACGGGGCTCGGTCTGACGGATTCTTGCGAGGTCTGTCAGACTGAGACCAGCGCTGAAATACTGCACTTGTTGCCATACCAATAAAGACTTCATTTTCACTTGAATTTACTCCGGTCCGTTCTTGAGCCTCCTACTAAAAGAACCCGATCTAACAACTCTGAAGCAGAATGCTCCTAATTTGGCAATATTACCAAAGTGAAAGAAGGCAGTCCTAGAAACCTGTTTTATGTGTGAGTCAAAGGATAGATCCTGGTCAAAAATAACTCCATGGTTCCTCAGTACAGCGATGTCCAAATCCGGTCCTCAAGGACTGCTGTCCTGCAGGTTTTAGATGTTTCCCTGCTTCAACACACCTGAATCAGATGAAATAGATCTTTCAAAAAATTAAGTTCGACACAAGCCTGCTGATACACTGACCCTTGCATGCCTTGTCTTGGCTCCTCTGTCCATCTGAAACTGTAAGTAGTGCTTTCAGAACCTTTTTCAGTTGAGCATCAGGTCGTGTGCAGGCATTAAGCCATTCTGTTCCTTTGCCTTATAGCAGGCTGTGTGTTGGCTGTGGCATTTGGGCGGGAGTGTTTTTGTGCAGCTTCACCTTCTGTGGTATGTCTCTTTTAAATTTGCATGCAGTTCTAATTTGTCTTGCCACTAATTGTAGCTTATTGGCTCTTTTAGTGGTAGGGACTTGGCTCACTTCTTCACCTTCCTCCCACGTATGTGCCCATACAGGGAACGTTATTTGTATTGTGGGCAAGTGTACCGTGGTTTGCTTGTATTCTCCCAGGCGTGTTGTGGCGCCGGTGGTCCCAGCTGCCGTTGTCTTGTCTCTGTGCATCTTTCTCTCTTGTTTTGGAGTGTCTCCACCCAAACTGTATCTGTGAGTGCTGTGCTGCAGGCTTGAAATGTGGGTTTAGGTGTTGTGTCCAGGCACTTCATACAACTTGGTCCACGTCTAAAGCCCTATTCGGACGGGACTAGTTTAATGGGGGGACCTGGGGTAAAGTAATAATAACCGGGAAATCTAGTCCCGTCCGAACACGCCATGTCAGTAAAGATAGCGGAGTATGTCGGTAAACTTTGCCAAGAATTCTACCTCCTGTGAAACGGTCCGGAGTATCTACCATAGGTAATACTAATCCCGTGCGAATGCGACCTTCGGTAATAAGTACGGAATATGTCGTCACATCCTTTTAAAGAGAGAAACAATTATGTGTGTCTGTTTGCAAACATGGAGGTTCTGGATGAAGCGCTGCTTGCAAGCACGCATGCTTCGACCTGGTCGGCGCCATGTCTGTTTACGGAAGTGAAATGAAGACGTGCATGGCATCCAGGATGTGACGGTTGTGCGTAACCAACAACTCCTCCCATGTTAGATGAATAGTACAGGGATTTCTTGTCCCGTCCGAATTGGTCATTTCTTCTCCCTGGCGTCGTCTGGTTAACCAACATTACCATACGTCCCCCCCCATTGAACTAGTCCCGTCCGAATAGGGCTTAACACCTAACCATATGCTATGAACAGGATCAGAGGAGCTTTACTTGGACTGCTCAGTACTGAAGGCCTGAATTGGTGTCCACTTGTATTTGGGTTTATTTGTTTAACTTTATTATTAGAATTTGTGTTGCACGTTTAGATGTTTTATTATCCATCCATCCATCCATCATCTTCCGCTGGTCCGGGGATCGGGTCGCGGGGGCAGCAGCTTGAGCAAAGAGACCCAGACGTCCCTGTCCCCGGCCACTTCCTCCAGCTCTTCCGGGGGGACCCCGAGGCGTTCCCAGGCCAGCCGAGAAACATAGTCTCTCCAACGTGTCCTGGGTCTTTCCCGGGGCCTCCTCCCAGTGGGACGGGCCCGGAACACCTCACCGGGGAGGCGTCCAGGAGGCATTCTCACTAGATGCCCGAGCCACCTCATCTGACTCCTCTCGATGCGGAGGAGCAGCGGTTCTACTCCGAGCCCCTCCCGGATGACCGAGCTTCTCACCCTATCTCTAAGGGAGAGCCCAGACACCCTGCGGAGGAAACTCATTTCGGCCGCTTGTATTCGCGATCTCGTTCTTTCGGTCACTACCCACAGCTCGTGACCATAGGTGAGGGTAGGAACATAGATTGACCGGTAAATCGAGAGCTTCGCCTTCTGGCTCAGCTCCTTCTTCACCACGACGGGCCGGTGCAGAGCCCGCAACACTGCAGACGCCGCACCGATCCGTCTGTCAATCTCCTGTTCCATTCGTCCCTCACTCGTGAACAAGACCCCGAGATACTTGAACTCCTCCACTTGGGGAAGGATCTCATTCCCGACCCGGAGAGGGCATTCCACCCTTTTCCGGCCGAGGACCATGGTCTCGGATTTGGAGGTGCTGATGCTGATGAGAATCAGCATGTTTTATTAATTTAACCCAATTCAAGACTCATGTGCTGTGTTGTCAGCTCAACTCAAAAAATTCTGACCAGATGCTCTTTGAATGACGGTCCTGCATAAAGTTTTGTAACCGCTTTTGCATTTTATTACAGGGAACGGCCATTTTTAACGAAGAGTTGGAGTAAAAGATTTTATGTAAATAAAGACTATATACGGGAATCGCGTCTGTTCGTGTGCTTCGGAACCAAGGTGCTTTATACTTTAATTTCTTTGGAGGGGTAGAAACATAACCTCCAGGTTACGTTGTTGGACAATCTTCACTTTTAAACGGTACCATTTGTAGCTTAAAGAAAACACAAATCCCCTTTGTCATAGCCCCCCTCCCGTCACACAAGGAAATGCCATTTAGAATAATTCTATAGCTAGATGGTTTCATCTTGAGGTGCTCAGCTCCAAAGACGACAACTTCAGAATTTAGAAGCAACAAAATGCAGTCATCCAGTTCTTTGTTTTTAAGACATGCTTGTAGTTTAACCAACTGACTGGTTTCATCTGGTTTATAGATAAATATAGCAGCATAGCAATGGAACTTTATGCCATGTTGTGTAATGTTACCTAATGGAAGCCTCTATGAAGTGAAAATAATCGATCCCTGCATGAGATGCTCTTGTATGTGAGGAAGATCTGTTGTTTACATGAATAAACTTAGATAAGTATGATTTAAACCAGCCTAATGACGTTCATTTAATCCCAATAACACGTCTCTGTAATAGAATGCTTGTCAAATGCAGCACCGAGATCCAACGGAACAAGCACAGATACTAGTCCACTATTGGAGGCCAAGAGGAGATTAAAACTTAATTTAAACTTAAATAAACTTAACTTTATTTAGCTGTCTTTTGACTGTATCGCCGGCCAGGGAAAACAAATTGATCCAAGATCGTTGGGTCTGAAGGGAAGCTGAAAAGGGTCAATTTGTTCTTGCAACAAAAAACTAAATTTCTTGGAGACGTCTCAGAAACAAAAGCGGTTTTGTTTTGCTCTGATAAGCAGGCCACTCTTTCCTCGTGGTGCAAGAACTTCTGCTTTTAAAATGGTCTCAGTGGATAACGTGCATGCTCTAGCTGAGGTGCACTCTCTCCACCATACAAGGAAATCTAGAGAACTATGATGTGATGGTGGCTATGTTGCTGAAAAAAGGTTTTGTGAATGAGAGTTTAAGACTACTGGATAAATGAATATAATAATAATTGCTAAAACAAGCCACTCGGAACACCGGTTGAAAAATTTAGTCTTTTGTTGTTTTTTATCATTAGCTGAAAATCACAAATGTTCATTGATTTACGCTGCTTAAAAAAAAAAAAGAACTTTTTATTTAAAGTAGGTCTCTCTGTGACTTTGATCAGGACTGAAATAGCTTAGTAACCTTTTGATGGATTGCAAAGAATTTTTGGTTTAGATGTTCCATCAGATTAATTAATGCAGAGTTGCAGCAAAGAGACAGACAAAACAAATTGTGTGCACATAGTGTGCTTTGGATGTTTTTGACATGCAAAAATTGGTTTACGTGACTGATTATCAAGCCCTCGCATTCCCCTCCAGACCTGACTCACAATTGCCCACCTATGTTTTTATTTTTCATTTCACACAAAGTATATCAACATTGAATATCTTGATGTCTGACCATCAAATTGGAAATAATCCAGTTTTCGTTGCAGAAATTCTGTCACCACTTTATCATAGATTTCCAGTCAAACACATTTCTCTTGCCTAATGTTAAATTGTTCTATAACCGACACCATTTATGTGGGTTATTCCGCATGTTTAAATGCCACACATCTGATCTCTCCAGTAATAGCAGGATTAATCAAATGCAGCGGATTACTTGCAGGTCTGATGTGACCCAGGTCTTGTTGACGGTCTTTACTGCTGCCGGGTCTGATGGCAGTTGACCTTTTCACATATCGCGTCTATTAAACCCTTCTTTGCAAGTCATTTCAGGACATTTAGAGGGTTTTAACGGTTTTAACTGTGCTAGTGCTGCTGGGTGCCAGCTGATCCCTCTACAGCAGCATGAGGCTGCACCAGCAGAGGTGCGTAGGAAGGGTGAATGTTTATATGTGTGTTGTGAGAATTTAATGGGGGTCATGTCCTCACCTTATTGTGTCTGACCGGGGCTTTTCTGGCGTCTGTGGTGATGCAGGGTCACCATAGTGATGTCATTTTGATGCTACAACAAATGAGAGGGTTGCCTCTTTAGGTTTTTTCCAACTGGCTTTTGCATTTTGACTTCCTCCTGGGAAGAAAACCAGGCAACTGTTAAAAATATTTAAGCTGATGATGAAATAAAAATTAAAAAAAGCTAATCTAAATGAGAATAGCTCTGGCCAAGCCACTGCATTGCTATGATAAACAATCAATGGCCTTTGCATCGGTGTGTTAACAATTTTGCTGGCACGCACTTAGGAAGCACCTGCATTAAGGAGCATTTTCCAACCACTTACTTTGGCAGACAACCCCTATATTGATTGATTGTTGATGCCCTTTCAGCCATTAAAAAAAAAAAAAATCTTGTTCTACCATTCCCTCTGCCTTTCCGTCATGCTTTTGGGCCTTTAGTTTTCCTATGAAGATGATTCTCAAATGTTAGTTACTGATACAATTTCTGGGACATGATTTTCTCTCCTTTTTTTTTTTTTTTTTTTTGCCCTCACTGACATGGAATTACATCATCCTTCCTCAGGTGAGGTTGGACAGAAGGCTTGCAGTTCACTGCTAGATGATGATGCAAAACTTGACAGGTTCCCTGCAGTGCGTCAGTGTATCTGTTGTGTTTTTTTTAGCATCCCACTGAGCAACAATATGCGTTCAGCACAATGCATCACACTTTCAAGTTACTTCCTTAATACTAATAATTTATTCATTTGTGTTCATGGACATACTTTCTGCTGTGATATTTAAAACAAAGATATTGTGGAAAAAAAAAAAAAACATTTGGTGGTCTGGCACACTGTGAAGCTGAATAATAGAATTCAGCTCCTTCCCCAACCGCTCATATTTTAAACCATATAAGTCTTTGAAATGTATTGACCATGATTAAGACGTGCGCCTGAGATGCATTACTACAAAATTCATGCTGGATTTAAAAGAAAAAACTGAATTTTTGTCTCTCCCAGCATGAATACAGTCTCTGCTTTGTGACTATTTCACATAAAATTGGTCGCTTACAGCAAAAACGTTTAAAACGTTTTTATTTCATGTTTCATACTTTAAGTCTTCCAGAAAACATCTCAGATTATAGAAGGCACATGAAGCCTTATGTCTTACTGAGTGAAATCAAAGTTGCAAACACAAATGACAGTGTGTTGAATTTCGAAGATGGCTTTTCAAATCAGTTTCTCATTAACTTTGTCGAGGATCCTTTGTCAAGAATTCAAGCATGTTATTTTGTCACCTTGAGGTGGAATGAGGCAAAGAAATATCATGTTAGATGGAACTAAATATATTGCTATACAAGAGCTGAATTGAGACAATGGAGTTTGGTGATTAGACTCATCACTACTGCATCATTTCAGTGGAGCGGTGAGATGGATGAAGGAAAGGATTAGCAATGGACCCATCATCTGGGTTGAGATCTGTGGTGGTTGAGCGGAGATTGGAGATGGCAAATACATCTGATGAGGCCCCTCTGCAATTCTAAAACATAGCATGGACATCCATGGCTTCCTGGGGCACTGAATCCTTAATGTTTATAAATGATAAGATGGAAGCAGTTGGATGAATTCTGAAGTCCATCAATCCATCTATTTTCTATAACCGCTTAAACCAATTCAGGGTCGCGAGGTCATCTCAGCCAGACGGGGACAAACGAGACACACAACCATGCACGCTCACTCCTAGGGACAATTCATAGTCACCATTTAACCTAACATGCATTCTTTTAGAGGAATGCTGGAGTAGCCAGAGAGAACACACGCATACATGGGGAGAACATGCAAACTCCTCACAGAATGGCCCAGCCTTTCAAACCTGGAACTACCACATTGCTAACCACCACACCACCATGCAGCCCTGAATTCTGAAGTGTTAAAGAATATGTCTGCTAAAATTCCACCTCATGCAACTAATTGGACAATGAATCACAAATGGACTATGACCCAAAGGTAAATTGCAAAAATAAATCCATCCATCCATCCATTTTCTATACCCGCTTAATCCAACTTTGGGTCACGAGGGGGCTGTAGCCTGTCCCAGCTGTCATTGGGCAAGAGGCAGTGTGGGTCGCCAGTCCGTCACAGGGCCACACCAAGACAAACGAGACCCACAGCCAGCCACATTCACACTCACTGCAAGAGTCAATTTAGAGTCAGGTCACCAATACACCTGACATGCATGTTTTTGGGTGGTGGGAGGAAGCTGGAGTAGGAGAACATGTGCTAACCACCACACCACTGTGCAGCCCCAAAATAAAAAATATATATAAATTATATATATATATTTTACTATTATTTAGTTCATGTTGAAAAAGTGACAATTATTTAGCTAAATAAATTTTATTAAGAAGGTGACAGTCTGAAATGGAGCAAATTGAGCTGAATTTCACTGGCTGAAAACTGAAGGCAGATGGAGGAATCCCACTCTGCTAAAGCTCACTGATTACATGCGATTTGACATGATTTAAAAAAAAAAACAATCATTATCCAAATACAAATAATGGTGCCTGGTGCTGTTTTGATGCAATTTTATTTCCAATCTTTCTATCTGCCAGTGATCCAGTCCCTTCTTTGAATTCATCCTTTGGTCCTCAAACTCTTCTTTAATGCAGTGCTTTATAGAATAATTCTGTTTAAGGCAGTGTAACACTTCATTTAGCAACTGTGTAATGATTATTTCATGGAGTCTATGTTTTTTATAATACATCACTTCACAGTGGTGCCCACCAATCACTCAAAAAGAGCATTTACATACACTTAAGTAATTGGATTACGTTTGAGACATGAAGATTTACAAACATCATGGAAAACTAGCCATCTTAACTAATGTAAAGGCTTACAGAAACCAGATTGCTCTGTAAGATTTTTCCAGGAGAAAGCTTAATGTTTGGACATGAATTATCATAATTTGGTTTCTTACAGGTTTTTAAAAGAAATTCTAATTGTGATTGCATGAGGTGGAAATAAGAGTGCAATGAGGCATCATTGTGTTTTATTTCCTAAAAGTCAAGATAACTGATCTTAACAAAATGCCTCTGCTAATTCAAGTTAATGTGCAATGTGAAAATCAATCGATTCTCTCCTGACACAAACACTCATCTTGATTTTGAAAATGAAACTTAAGTGTGAGTTTATTTATAAATATCAGATAATGATTAGAAATTAGGTATAAATCAAGCTGTGTTTAGTGAACTTAAGAAACATCAACACAATTGTCCTCGAAGAGCTTCTAAAAAGCAAACACCTCAAGCTTGAGAGAAAGGAGAAAGTGCCTTTCACCTTCAAGAATGGCAGGCGTGACAAGAAGCGATCAATACAAGACAAACAGCGTTGGGGCCGGGTCCTCAGATCACCGTCTTTTTGACAAATGAGCCCAGCTTTGTGATACACAGACAGTGGGGAAAAAAAAAAAAAAAAAGTTCTACCTTCTGCCTTGAACACCACAATTTTAGAAGCGAGTGACATTCCTCGAAATGAACGAAGACAATAACAAAAGATAAATGTGTTCCTGCACAGACGAGATAGCATGGCATGCTCACAATAATTAATGTAACTCCAGACTGAAATGGCAATGCAGTGGGGAAGTGTTTTATTTAAGACACAAGAAAAAATATTACACACACACAGAAAAAAATAATCGAGAGTTCTTAACATGCAAGTTTGTTCTTTGATTCCTTGAAGGACCATACAGCATGTTGACCCCTGTCCTTTAAGCCCTCTTTAAAAGGCAAATGAAAAATAAACCATTAACACCTATTCAGGCACACTATATTCCAATAAACTGCCTGTTTTTTCCATCCAAACCTGTTTGTTCGTTTTGCAGCCATCTTCAGTATATCCGCTCACAGAGAACATCTGATCTGCCCGTCACTCAGCTGCACACTCAAGAGGACAGCACAGTCAGGTGATTAACTCAGAACAAACTGCATTACTTGATAACTAAA
The DNA here is from genome assembly GCF_027942865.1 of Odontesthes bonariensis. Lineage (NCBI taxonomy): Eukaryota > Metazoa > Chordata > Actinopteri > Atheriniformes > Atherinopsidae > Odontesthes > Odontesthes bonariensis. The sequence continues at coordinate 26,630,669 of NC_134514.1, read as the reverse complement.
CAACGTGCTGACAGGCATTGCTTAGGTCCAGATGCTGGAGACACAGACATACATCTTATCTCATCATCAACCAGTCCCTGGGCTTGTCCATGATAAAATTAGTACAGGGACATTGAGTTTAATGTGTTGATAGGCTTATTTGTCACTGTAATGAGTTTGGAAGCAGGAAATTTGTGAACCAGTTGTGTTGCCTGCAAGCTCCCTTGTCAACACTTGTGCGTTTTCATTTCTCTCTCGGGTGTCTTTGCAGGTTTTGGAGATGCATGTGGCTGACAGCTGTTGTTTAAATCATTCATATCTTAAAAGTGGTTCAAGTCAAGAAATCCCTTCTGCCAGTGGTCAAAATTTTGACCACTGGCATTTTTATCCCATGCAAAATGCAACCATCGTGAGCAATATGTTAATTCATGCCTTGCTGGTTTGATTTATACCAGATTGTTTACCTCTTAAGCATATGTTTTCGATACTCTGGGGGTCAGCAAAACCCCTCCTATGTTCCAACACGTCATCTGATAATGGACTTTTAATGGTAGCATCATAAGTTTTACAAAGTCATAAAATGGCTGCAATTGTTACCTTAGTTCGAAAACTGTACAGGTAAACTCCTATTCAGACTCATTTTCGTAGTGGACATACCTATCTGTGCGCTAAACGGCACTGGAAGCAATACGAATGCCGAATGTACATGGAATATCATTCACAATTATAATCAAAGAATACTGATGTTGAGAAAACTTAAAAAATAGATAAGTTGATTTTTCCTTTAACAGCACACTACTATCCTTGCCGAGTCGTATTAGCCACTAAATATTGGTTGATCTTTTCTATTTTCTTTGAAATACAGTCAGTTTTAATCAGGTGCACTTAAAATGCTCTGAGAAAATTGTTTTTGTAGTAATTTCATAATGTGAATGGGGCCGGCGACAAATTTACAAGCACCAACCCACACAGACACTTGCAAAGGAAGATTGAAGCAATGATCATTTTACAAGTTGTGTTTCTGATCCAAGAGCCAGCTGCTCACATCCATGTTGTTAATCCAGCAAATGGTAGCTTGTCACATTTATATGTTCTACATCATGTAAGTTGTAGAATTATGCGCATGCTGTATTAATTAGACGCTTCTTACAAGTTGAAGGACAATATTGTGCTTTATGTTAGTATCTCCTAGCTGTTTTACTGGCCCTGATTGAAATTAAACACGTGCATCAGTTCAATAAAGACAATAAATCCTTTTCCCCATTCTTGCATGCCCTCATTCTCTGGTGTTTGGGCTTTTCATCCAGCAATGCTTTGTTTCCCCTACTTTGTAATTCTGTTTTCCCACAATTTCAAACTCGCCTGCAATCACAACTCTGGTCCAATGGTCTTGCCTGTCTGCTGTTTCTTGAGCCAATCAGTCTGACATCCATTCTTTAAGATTTTCTTCTGTTCTGCCAATCTCCTCTAGGCTAGCTTTTGTGCAACCCGCCTCCTCCTCATCTCCACCTCTTCCTGATAAGAGGAACCTCATCAGACGTTTCTGCCACCTCTTATCTTTGCTCATCCACCACTAGTATCTAGACTCCTGGAGGAGTCTAAAAGCACCAGAAATTGTGACTGAAAATCATTCTATTAAGACTATTTTTCAACTCCCTTTAAATCTTTCCAGACTGCTGCTCCACTTGAATAAAATTCTGATTCTATAATCCCCTGCATCATCTGACAAAATCACCATTCAAGTAACTTAAAGATAAGGTCTGGGCAGTGAATTTAGGCAATTCGGAGATTGTTGTAAATGTAACAACAATCTCCGACAGAATGTTCGAGGGGCAAAATGTCTTGAGGATTTACTCACACAATCCACAGTGTTGTGGTGTCGGACATACTTTGTTTGATATCTCAATTTCCCTTTGGAGCTTATGTAATGGGACAAAGATGGTTGTCCAATTAAATGGCCAAGTCAAGCCGTAACCGTAGCTCAACTCAACTGTGCTTCTACCGTAATGAGTCTTTTAATCCATGCAGTGAGACAGATGCTGAGAGAGTTGATTATGTATCCCCTGTGATGCCATCATGCAGTCCGTTAAGCTGAAAGCTGTTTAAGTGCTCACCTGCTTTGGCTTCAATGGCAGGATTTGGTGAAAGATTTTCAGAGATTAAAGCTTTTTTTTTTTTTCAATTAATTAATTTTTTTTTGGATTAGCCCAAATTATTATCTCCATGCGCAAGTATGAACTTTTCATGTGGAGATTTTCATGAGCAAAGCACCTAGAAAATTAAAGAAAACTCCTCCATGCTACAAAATGTCCTGATTTTTTTTTTTTTTTTTTTTTTTTTTTTTTTTCGAGTGCGTGTGTGTGGCCACTCAAAATCCTCTACAGAGAGAGCAAGGTTTGGGGCTGTAACTTTTCCAGTCTCTGAGAAAATGTTGCAGTGATCGGGACACAATGCTGCAGTGAACAAGAGGGTAAGGCCACTGGGAGAGTTTTACTTTACTGTGCGACAAGGTTGTGCTGCTGTTTTCTAAGTTTGAAAAAAATAAAAAATAGACTTCCAGTTTCGGTAGAGAGCAGCTCATGTGCTCAGAAACACAACTGAAGATTTTGTGTTTAATTCAGAGCTCTGACCGACTGGCTGTGCACCCATCTGGTAAATAAGGAAAATCGTTTCATTTTCTAGCTGGGTGCTTCGTTTTCACAAAACACACACAGAAGCAGGAAGCCGGATCTACTTTAAGCATTGTGTTCTATGTGGGTGATATTCACTTTAGTCCAAACAGCAGGTATACTTAGGGTGATTTATCACAGCCACTGCAGTTTGGAGGTAAGTGAGGAGTATTTAGCAGGTTGCAATTTGCAAACTTGCAAACTGCTACAAACTGTTACAAACTACAAACAGGATCGTATTTTTCTATTCCTAAAGTCATCAATAGACATAGTAGAGCAAGCACCAAATAATAGAAATATGCTTAAATTTGATTTAATATGTCCCCACATCTGTGCCCATGCAGCCCAAAATGACAACTAAGTGATCTCAAGTGGTCTTTAAAGCACTGGCATAGGAATTGTAAAAATGATGGCCATAAAGGTAACGGGTGCATTGTATAAAGATGTATATAAGCCCTAACTATAATCATTTACTACTTCTAACCCAGTGGTTTTTATAGCTTATCCAAACCAACTAACTCATTTCCTAAACCCAACCAGAAACTGACAAACTTTCGAAGAAACCTTTTGTGTTTACATGTAAAGAAGGCAAGAAAATGCGTACATGAGGGTGGCTGTTATAAAAGTAAAGTATTTCAGCTGAACCTCATTCATTTTCTAGCCCTAACCAAGTAGTTTTGATATGTATCTCTAACTCAGATGGGAAGAAACAGAAAAAAGCACAAATGACAAAAAGGGCTGCAGGTAACTGCACCATAGATTCTGTGATTTCAAATTGGTTACTGGCCCCAGGCTGTAACCTTATTTTATCTATCTGCCAATCCCAAAAATGACCTGCATTTAGCCCTGAATGGCTGCTAATGTTTGGACCCTGCATACAAAATGTTGACTGCAACAGGCAAAGGCTGCTTGAACTTGTCTTATGGTTATCCAAAAGTCAGGGAGAAACATACATATTAATATAGCAATCCTAGTAATGCAGATTACCTTATACAGGGCTGAACGGTAGTGTGGTGGCTTGCACCGTCACCTAACAGGAAGAGGGTTCTTGGTTCTGTGTGGAGTGCATGTTCTTTCCAGGTACTCCAGCTTCCTCCCGCCGCCCAAAAACATGCATGTTAAGTTAATTGGAAATAAAGGTTATCATATAAAATTTTTTTGATGATTACCAATGTTGGTAGTTGATTTCTTGGACAGTGATTTCTGTTTGAATTGAATCAACCAAAGAAATCCGTCTCAAAGTATATTCCTTTTATATCTTCTTTTTTTTCCTACTAAGTACAAGGAGAAAACAACAACAAATAATGCGTTAGTGTGACCAAAAGTGGACCTAATAGAGCTTCTAAAAACTGGATTTACACCAAGATGATACTATTAGGGTTCAGATAACTCCTGCATGTATAATCTCAACTTGACTTAAATGGGCGTAGGTGCTCCACTAAAAACAACAAAACTACTCCATTCACACATGTGTTCCTTTTGTCAGATGGCTAAACGCATCAGAAATTGTGCTTTAGAATCCAAATCAAGTTTATTGCCAAGTAGGTTTGCACTTACAAGGAATTTGACTTGGTGTAGTTGGTGCAGAGTACTAAGTATCAATATAGATGTATTTACAGATTTTTATATATATATATATATATATAAGGCAGCCCATTAAGACTTTGTGTCAACTTGTGCTCACTTAAAGCATTTCCAGACTGCCGCCCTGTTCTAATAAAATTTAATTTTTATAACGGCTGCATCCTCTGATGAAATCACCATTCAAGTAACTTAAAAGCAACTTCAGCATTTGAGTGCCTCTAAGTACAATCCATATTATATAAAAAGACTTCTACGTTGAATTTGATTTCATGGGGGCAGCCACTAGAACATCTTATAGTTAATGGGGTTTTTTGGCAACAGGTCAGTAATATATTGAATATGAAAATGAAAGGAGCATCCCAGTCAGGCTGAGTAGGCTGAGATGAGTTCAAAACCTTTCTTTTTTTCTTAGCTTTTTTTTTTCTTTACCGCTGCTGCTGTCCATGCCTGTTCTTTAAATATCAAATTTACTATATTAGAGAAATCACTGGCTGTCTCACCAGAGTGGCAGGATCTCAGTCCAAAAGAGCCATCAATTCATTTTCTATTCCTGCTTTAACCTCTTGTGGGTCGTGGGTGAGCTGGACCCATCCCAGCTGTCATAGAGCTTTAGAGGCAGAGTACACTCTGGACCGGTCGTCAGCTCATCACAAAGTCAGAAACAAACAACCCTGCATGCTCACACACAGCAATGGTCAGTTTAACCAAGAATATTTGGAGAAGACCAACACAATCACAGGACAAACATGCCATGTCAGCACAGAAAATTTGAACTAAAATTCAGACAAAAATTGCACCAGGAATGTTCTTGCTGTGTGGCGACATTGCTGGCCAACACACCATTTTGCTGCGCCAGTCTAAAATGGAGCCTAATTCTGCACTCTTCAAACAGGTAAAAGACTTATCTTTATCAGAAAAAGCAGAGCCAAGATGAGTATGGTATTGTACCTTTTTCAGTGGGATGCTTCATGAAAAACATAGACTAGTAAGTGGAGGAATCTCTGGAAGCTTACCTTCTCCAGACTGGAAGGCAATGACTTACATGCACACACAACTGGCACGCATATCACTGCACAAATCAATTGATTTAATGGATATAACACCAATTCCCATTTTAAATGACATCTCAAAGCACCTTCAGCACAATGAACAAGTTCCAAATAATTTCACCTACAATCCAATTAATTATGAAACTAGAATCCAGTTGAATTGATTTAATTAATGTCCATTTCAAAACAAGTTCATTATAGTTTAATATTATGTCAAATCATCAAAAATGTCCTAAGGACCATCAGATCACAGATCTTTACTTTGATTCAGTAGCAAGAGAAGGGTAAGGGAAGGTGCATTTTGGCAGGTGCCCTAGTAGTCTAGGCCCATAGCAGCATAACTAAAGGGATGTTTCAGGGTCACCAGAGCCATTCCCAACTATAAGCTTTATCAAAAACAACAGTTTTAAGCGTAATCTTAATTTAAGGTGGAGAGGGTGACTGCTTGCCAAACCAGTCCTGTTAACTGCCACAAGAGAGGGTCCTGATAACTGAAGGCTCTGCCTCCCATTTTACCTTCAGAAACTCTTATAACCACAGAGTAGGCCTCCCGTCTGAGAGCAAAGGGCTCTGTTGGGAAAATATGAAACTATGAGGTCTTTAACATCCAATTGAGGTTTATATGTGAGGGAATGAAATTTAAATTCTACACGTAGGCAATAAAGTGCAGCTAGAATGGGAGAAATATGACCTATCCTGCTGATTCTCATCAGAACCCTTGCAGCAGCATTTTGTATCAGCTGGAGTCTTTGCAGAGAATTTTTGGATAGCCTAATAATAAGTAACATAGTAGTTCAATCTCGAAGTCACAAATTCATGGACCATGTGGTATTTGGACAGAGTGACTGTTTTAACATTTATGGGATGATTCATGAATCATTGCAGGCGTGCTGTCAAATACAGTATATCAGGATAAATGTCAGATATTTGCAAAGCAAAGCAAGAAACTATGGTGCATACTTTAATGTATAGTTATTCTTTCACACTGTAGCTGACTGCATGACTCGGTATAGCCAGATTGTTTTATCCTCAATAAGAGATTTAGGAGACCTAAAGTAGTGATTGTTGTTTAACAAAAATGTGTTTACTAAATGACAGGATGAAGAATGATTTTCTATCAAATGTTTAAGTTATGTGCCATATTTAGAGCAACCAATGAAAATACATGAGTGAAAGAGGCGCTCGCAAGTCAACATTTAGAGGCTGTAACAGGTGGGAACAGGCTGTGGCAAAACAATTATCCTTTCCTCGGTGTTGGGTCAAATCAATTAAATATGTAACATGCTTTTCATTTGTAAAACACTCAACCATACTATTTGTACAGAACATTCTGACAGAGTAACAGACAAAAATATTGTCATATCCCAGTGCCCCCAAATTAATTAAAACATTTTCTGTCTTTTGCGCTCCCTTCAATGACTCCAGCGACAGCATCTAATACTAATCAACCATTGATAAGCAATTATGAAAGAAGTCATGGGGAAAATGGGATTATACATGCTCCACTTGCAGGCTTCCTATGTCAGGATACCAAACTCTCAGTGAAACACTGCATGCACTTTTACACGTGTGTGTTCAAAATATTAAGGGGATGTGAGAGCAGAAAGCATCCTCGATTTGAAGAATTCTGGGAAGATTCCTGGTAGGTGAACAAAGTTCACTGTTGCTCAAAAGGGAAATAAAAGAGGTGCAACTTTTTGTCATCTTTAAAAAAAAACAACACACATTTAAAAGAGCTAGTAGCTCAAGTGAAAATTACAGTGGGGACTTTTACATGTGTTGCAATATTGATTTTTGTTCACACTGTCTGTGGATCAGGTTGGTAAAAAGAAAATATTCTGACAAAGTAAAAAAACTGACACAAAATGCTTTGTTGTCCCTTTTCTGAGCAGCAGTTTGCTTGGCTCGCATGTCGGATATCTTCTCTGATTCTCCAAACTGAGAATATGCTGTGGTCTACTGCTGGTAAGATACTCATGTGAGTTACTTGTGTTTGCATATTAGCAAATCCAGAAAGAGTTCGGATTGTTATTGTTCATACTGTCAAACGTACGCTGACAGGTGAAGTGAATAAGACTGATTATCTAGTCATAATTTTCTACTTAAACCTCAGGTCCAGGCTGTCATGCTGCATTTTGCCGTCATTTTGAGTTGTACCACGCAACAAAAACTCTGAAGCAGCCCAAACACCTTCCCCAGAACAACGGCATTTCCACATTTTTGGCAGCGGCCTCCTCAGCAGAACACTGCACCCTACCCTACTGCAAACACTGCTCAGAAATGGTTCAAGGAACAGAACAGAGCAAAGAGCAAAAGACCTCAAACCTCCCGAGGTCTAAATCCAATTGAGCCTCCACGGGATGCTTCTCAATAAACCTGTTCCACAAAGGTTCACGATAAGGTTCACAAACCAACCTGCCATTGAGAAGAGCATCATTTTTATTACCTAAGTCAACAATACATGTAGTTCTGGCTCTTTGTCATAATTCAGCTGACCAGTCTGTGTACCAGTGTAATTACATCTTTAATTTTAAAATTCGATTCTAACTAATATTTTGGTTATTTTTGTACAGATGAACGAGGAATTTGGGTTTTAAATGGATACATTTGAATATTGTTATATATTCTACATAAGAACCTTTAACAATCTGCTTTGATACTTTTTCTTCGGGCAACAGTGAAACAAAATAGCCTTACTATGTGTTGATATGGAGTTTATTAAATAAAGTATTTTTCTATTCTATTCTATTCTTCAACTTTTTTTCTATGAAACGTTCAATCGGAACTAATTCTGGTACAGCATATTTAGTTTGTGCCGTTGTGCAGAGAGACAGAAGTATGCTGTAAGTAACCATTTTCGTACAGCAAACTCAAAGCACAAAAACTGTCTCTAGTTTGAAACTCATTCATCTCGCTCTCCTCTCTGAAGCAAAGCAAAGCTGCGCAACAAAACATGAATAAAGCATACTGTGCCGACAAAGGTGGAAATGCTCTTCACATCATGCTCTTCGTCTGACATTTTTGATAAACACAGATTCGCCCGGTGAGCAGCTCTTTAAGAAATTGATACCTTGGATCAAAGTATTGATTAGATTGGATATTGACTCACTCACCAATTTCCTGTGCTCCTTCATATATAAAAACTTGATTACCACACAAGCAATCATCATCTAGTGTGATTGGATTCTTCCAGCATCCCAATCCTCCTCTCTTTCCCTTCTGTCTGTTTCCTCTCAGGCCAATTGATTTCCTCTGGATCCACTCTGTGTACCTCCGACCAGAAAGCAATGTATTAAGTGCTTGTTTGGATCAATCTAATGTGCAGTGATAGCACATTCACAAAGTGCTGACTGGCTAGCAAAACTCATTAATTTGCTGTACGATGTTTTCAGAAGATCCCGGGACTGGACGGCTACATACGTGACAGCTGGTTTGTGTTGTGAGAGAAAGCATTCATGTGGACAGCGTAATTGAGTAATTAGAGCACAATGTCTTTCTCAGAGAGTAAACATTATAAACAAAAACAACATAAAACATTATGGTGCTAACACACACACACAGAAGTGCATTGCCACTGCCGTGACATGAAAAAGGGACTTTTAACTGGGACATATAACTGGCATATAACTGGCATATATGGGACAGCACTGTCAGCCACAGTGAATACTTTTACGTTTTCCATTCAAAATAGCTATTAGATTTAAAAAATGAAAAAATACAAGTGTTTTCTAATTTCATGTCTTGTGCTATACACCCCCAATTTAATGATATTTGGCCCAACAATAACAAAAAAACTTGTTTTATAGGTATAGCACAGATCAAATCACCAACAAGTTAGACAACTTCTTTGAAGTGAAATCAGCTATACTCAACTCACCGAGCTTTCTGCCCACATGCGCCATCATACTTATGGTTCATCTGGTCTCTGATGTTTATTCTGATGAAAACTCACTCTGCAGTATAATATTTGTCAACCAGATTTTGAACGTAGAAGTGAGTCTTCGATCCATCTATCTCCAATCTTTTTCAGAGTCAGGGGTCTGAGTACTGATGTAATTACATCTTTAATGTTTAAAAATGGTTTACATGTAGTCTTTAGACCCTGTGGTTGAGTGAAAGAAAATAAAAATAATAATAATAAAATTAAAAAATCCAGCCCTATCATGACTGCCCAACAGGAAACTCAAACTTCCTGTTATGCCTGTTAATTAGTTTTCTTCAAAATTCGGCAATGGACAATGCACATCTTTGATTTTCTAACATTTCTCTATGATGCATCACATTTAAAGGTGCCAAACTAAGAGATTTAAAACTCAACAGCTATGACAGTAGGCGTCTCGACTTATAACTCACTGAGGGAACCCCTGAATGTTCGTATTTGAGGAATACTTTATAGTATATGAAAGAGGAAAAAGAGATGAACAACAGGATGATTTCTCACACAGTTCCTGTTTGTTTCAAGCATACTTAACCATTAACATGTGGGAGTTTCAAACAGTGATCCCATTTCCACCCTCAGGTGGTCAAGTTGCAGCTGCAGTAACAGGGTACCCCTGCTCCAATCTGCAAAGATGAAACGCATACGTTGGGGATACTAGAATCTCAGAAACAGACCGGAGCACTGTGATGGTAGTGAATGGGAGCAATATCCCCGTAACACCAGTGCATGGTTATCTAAGCAAAAATTTAGTCCAAATGTGAACTTGTAGTGTTGCAGTGTGGCCAATGCAACACCTTATTATGAAGCTCGACAACTTCACCGAGAAACATGAAATTCTGAAGAGTAATGAACATGGCGGGTTTTTGATGTTTCAAAAGTTGGAATTTCAACCAGACAAAATCATAAACCTTCAAGACTCTGCTTACTGACAACTCTCCAGGCCCAATGAAATAGTGCATCCTCCTCATAGACATTGTTTGTTTTTTTCTGGAATCAAAGCATTTTTTTCCATTGTTCTAAAAACCTTATTGTTTTAAACACTAGCTGCACTGTAAGTTTACAGTGAAGATGTAGGCATTTGCACCGAGACTTTTAAAGTGGACAAACTACAGACCAAAGCTTTGATAAAGATGGTTTCAGAGCAGGCCCAGCCCAATTCCTTTCAGGTTGTGCTTCTCTGCCAGCTGCGTTAGGTTCTGCCATCACTTGACATGATTCATGAATATAATCTTACCAGCGTGTTTTACCTTGTATATCTACACTTCAGTTACTTCGGTATTTTAACTTGTTTTTCTTTTAATCTTTGAACTGTTTCTAAAATGAGACACCTATTGAAAATGTCTTTAATAATAAGATGTTTTTACCAAATCTAAGTTTATCTTTCCAATGATAAGAGTCGTTTCCAAACCCCCTCCCATTATGTGGAGATTTTATTTCCTCTAGCAATAGGGACATTTGTGTCACCGATCAGCAAGACAAATGCTGTTCTATCACACAGTTTATAAAGGTGATCAAACAGCACTCTTTCAGGGTATGTTCTGTGTCTGTTTACTTTAAAGCAGTCAATTTAGTAACCTGGGAAGAAATGAAAGGAAATATTCTTTACCATGGTAACCAAACAGCCTCATACAGCACCACCCAAGAGACCCACCACCACTAGCTAGCACCGAATGAAATATCGGCAATTCAAAATAGCATAACCTATAAATAATTATCCTCTTTCCTGAGTGTCATCTCCCTTGAAACAGAGGACTGTTTTGTCTCTGTAGTAAGAAGATCTACTCTTTATGAAGGTAAAATAGTGAGAACCTCATATATTTAAGCTGGTTGAAGGGGAAAAACAAGCTTATTTCTGTGAAACAGTTGTTCAAAGAAAAAAGCAGGACTCTGAGGGTTAGGTTTTATTGCGGTTCACCTCCCAACGTTACAGCAGGGGGTAAATAACTTGGCCTTCTTCAAGGATTTTTATTCCAGTTAGGGACATTTACTCTGTTTATCACAGTCGTGCTTAGCGCTCCATATTATCATCTGTAAACCCCACTGCCTAACTTACTGACTCCAGACCAGTCAAGAAAAATATACCTGATGCACGTTTTCTGCTTAGTGCTCATAGTTTAACTGTCAATTTTAATAGCAACCCAGTTAATGATAAAGTAGCATTCTGCATCTTTTTTCTCACAGTGGTTGTGTTACTTTATTTAATCGTTGTTTTTTGTTTCTGTGTCACTTTTATTACTGATTTAGGGATTATCAGTAAGGCAGATCACAGTTGCCATTTTACTGCAGTCAACACACTCAAACACCTCTTTGTTAGATAGCATTAAATCCAAGGTTTGACACTGACATAGTAGGTTTTGGTGGACTTAAATGATCTCCCTCAGCCCGTTAATAAAACCGTATACTGTCTGACTTTTGTGTTTATTTATTTATTGACCTTCAGACGGCGTCTCCTTTTCAGGGCATTCTTTGACGCCGTCCACTTCTCTGCTTATGTCCACGAACTCGCATAGATGCTATTCAGTGGGATGGACGAAAGGCTCTTCTTTCCACCTCCTAAATTTAAACCACAACTGAGTGTTCTGATGTGCTGTAGCTGTGGAAATAACCATTGTGTTTGAAGGGCAGTTGGTGGTGTTTAGACAAAGGTCAAGTTCAGATACCTGATCTGAGCTGAGGTTGGCGCTCTTAGCAAATGATTTATATTTATGATATATTTTTTTAAATTTATTTTAGATAAACTCTTTAAATTGATGGGACCTACTGTCTATTATATCCAGCTCTATAGTCTTCACTTTGTCACCATCCTGCATCTCAGTCACAACATGAGGCCCCTCTGTATTAAAGACACAGTTTTTAATAGATTATTGTATATAGGAAATGTTTCTTTTCATGTTCTTAAGGCAGTTTTAATGACCGTCATATGTAAGATGACTGTATGAAAGGCAGATGTAAACGATGTGTGTCACTGTCCAGAAATGTCGGATAATGGGGAGTGGGACAAACAATAGCCATATGTCACATCCATGCTTTATTCTAACCTTGTGGTTACATTTGCAAACAGCAAAAATTTGTAGTTAGTTTAAATGCAATCCAATATTCATTAAATGTACCAGACTGCACCACCTACTTCAATTTTACTAATTCTTTTTCAATTTAACAGAAGCTATGGACTTTAACAGCCATAAAAGGCATAAAATGATCGCCGTGGCGATGAGAGCACATGTCATTTCCAGCCAGTCACATCATGTCCAAACATGAAATCACTTTGAGACTTGCAGAGGTGCCTAGAGAGATTTGACTAATTGTGTTCAAAGCTGATACATACTGACCATACCTCCTTGATGGGGGAAGGTAGTCTGCACTCAGAACCTCTGCTGACCACTGCCAATCAAAGCAATTACATGCGAGGTAAGCTTGCAAGAACGGAAATTGAATGGAAGTGTGTTTTGATTGAATATGCCCATCCCAATTAGGGGGTACCTCTCAGGCATCCGAGTTCATTATTTCACTTTCCCATCAGAGTCTGTTTCTCCATCAAGGGATGCGAGTCGAGTGCTGCTGTGAAACCCTTGAATTTCATTAGGGGGCTAACTTTCTGCTCATGCAATTTTCAAGCCTGTCGTGTAGTTTCCAAAATGCAAATGTACTGGTGAGGTAGAGGCAGGCTTAGATTACTGAGCTCATTGTTTTTTTTTTATCCACTTTGTTCCAAGCTGTGCATCTAGTCCATACAAATTCAACCTATTACTTGTGTTCCTGTGCAGTCTAATGTGGCAGGCATGTTTAGGACAGATGCAATTTAACAAAAGGGAAATGTTCCAGCAACATGAGTGTACATGCAAATAACAGAAAGACCACCATAAAAGTAAGAAAAACTAAATAAAATAGAAACAGAAGGAAAACATTAATAAAAAAAAAAAAATGTAAAAGTTAAAATGACTTTATGGTGAACTGTAATATAATGCTGTAATAGTACAGCAGCATATAAGTCTAACTCATGCCAACCTGACTTAAAGTCAGGTATCATATCATAATATCATAATAATAATAATAATAATAATCATAATATGATAAAAATATCATAGATGACTGGATGAAGCGTCTGCATTTCAAAGTTAAGAGGAAATTCCAAACAATCAACATGAACTGCCATAAAATTCAGAACCAATAAATGAATTAATGAGCCACCTTTAGCAAATGTGAACACACCTTTAAACCCACCCAAAAGACAAAGACTTTGGAGAACTGATTTTCTCATGATTGTGAGATCATAGATGGGAATCCAGCTGCTTTGCAAGGAAAGTGTCATTTATGCCCAGGGTCAATGTGTTCAGAGAAATTGGTGAAAGGTTCAATTCTACATCTTTCTGCTTTTCATAAAATGTTCTTTTGACAGTAGATGTACCGCACAAATGTGCAATCTTATTGGTGCTTCATGGAGCTTTGCTTTTTGTACTGCTTTGTCCTGTTTAGTAAATCTAACCCTTAGTTGGAATTGAGGACACTACTTCTAGGTACCCACCCTAATTATATATGTATATAAAATCTGTCCAGAAAAAAAAATAGTAAAAAAATAAAAACAAACAAAAAAAGTCAGAAGTATAAAAAAAAAACCTAATAATATGGTAAATACTGTATTTTAAAAGCTATAGATCAGATCCATCTTGTGCAAAATGCCTCAGTCAGACCTCTCTGCCATCCCTGAAATCTGGTGTATTATGTCAGACCTCTTTCACTCTGCTCATCTTGTTGCAGTGCAAACCTCTACTTGGGCAGCCTTTAACCCCCTATATAAATGGATGTCACTTTGACAATTGCAAATACCAAAATGCATTTGTTAGCCAATCACATCCCAATGAGCAACAGCACCCCTCTTTAGTAGCAGACTCCCCCAGCTGGGAAGCAACGGGACCCATAAAAAGGATCTCAAAGAATGCGACTTCGAGCCTGAGGGGTTCATCTGAACTCAAAGCTTCCAGATACCAAACAGATGAGATCTGATGGCTTCTGTGGGAAGCATGACCAATCCACAAGCACCCCACCCCAGAACTCACAAAAGTCAAAATATTTATTGTTAACATTCCAGTTCCAGACACACCAGATGATCTTTGTCAATGCTCTGAATAGTAGTAGTACTTTATCAAGATAAGGAGGACCTATTAACTATTAGTTATAGAGATGTGCTGATTTGGTTTAACTATCAGATTGTAACAAATTGTCTTGTCCTCAGAGACACTTTTTTCTTCCTGTAAGTGGACCAACACTCAAAAATATTGAAAACAAAACAAAAGTTGGACAATAACCTTTTTGGAACCATTCAATGCACATGAAACTGCAGCACACACGAGTTAACATTGTTTTGCAGCCTGCCTGTTTCATTTCTGCTTAACAACATAGTATTACAATAACACTGGAGAATGCCCAAATGGCTTAGGCCTTATCATGAATTCAAACTACAATGAACTGAGGACAGCTGCAATGGATTTCTTTTGGGAGGCAGTGAAGGTCAACAATTTGACAGTTTTACGAAAAATTTGACATTTGGATGAATGACAAAAAAAAAAAAAAAAAAAAGCTCATCTATCCACAGAGGACGGAACATTACTGTGGATGTTAGTCTCCTATGGCAAAAAGGCAAACAAGTGTGGGGACAGTCTGATGTACAACATATTGTGCTTGGGTTTGCACAAAGTGGCAGTTTCATGATATCAAATTAATGGAGTGAGTGAACCACCTTGGTCTCCCATTGATTCCAATAAGACAAAGCAGTGAAGTGAGAAGAGCACCACAGCTGGCTTTACAAACAGACTGAAGGGGTTTCATTCTCCAATGGATTATCCACAGTGATGGAATTACAATAAACTGTAACATTGAAGTGAATTGGATACGCAGTTACACAAAAGATTACAGTGGTTTATGAAAAGAAAGAAATGAATAATGGTACCCAAACTACTTCATTATATTGTGTAATCTGATCAAAAATGGTGTCTTTATATGTGCCCCTGAGGACTTTTAATTTTGTTTTTATTTGCATTGCAACTGTAGCATGAGAACAATTTTCCCTGAATGTTGGGACCACCACATTGCATGTATTATGTCTTGACTGTGTGGCGCTGACAGATCATTTGTAACAACACTGCATTCCTGTCATCTGACATTACCTTTGCGCGAGAAATGAAAGGAAATGAAGCCATTTTTGAGACAGATAGGTCCAGTCGATATAAAGGCTGTTACTGAAACAACTGATGCCAACTGGCAGCGAGTGAGTACACACATTCAGGCATATAGTTTCCCACTGCCAAATTCATCCATATGTCATAACTGTGTGATGAACAGAACACCAAAGCCCTTAGTTCACTGCAGACAGCTGGTTGCATTTTGGGAATGAGTATATTGACAGCTACCACTAGAAATATAATTATCTCAGAGTTTAGTGACCACCAAAGGTGAAAATTGGATTTCTTTAGGTGGGGAAGTACTGTGGTTTCTGAATTGCCATGGGAGCTCATGCACATACCAAATGTATTTTTGTTACATTTTCAGCCTTAGATATATGTATAACTTCATAGGAACTATAACATCTTCTGATTTGCACTGACAATGCTGTGTGGAAGTGTCCAAAATGAATAAATAAATAATTATCTCCTTTGTCACTCCTTTGTCACACCAAAGAATGTTTGCGATTCGTTTAGCTGCAAAATTCAGCATTATCTTCATGCCATCCTGCTCTGGTGAGAATGGTCACTGGGTATACATATTGCAATGTTTTATCACAGTGTCTTTTTGACATGTTTTCCTCACTGAGTAGTTAGCATAACGTTAACAATGTTAACAGTTACTGAAAGTGCAAGAAAACAAAAAAAGGCTGCCTTAAAGAAAAGTTACATGAAAACATTGTTTGTTGGGAGGGGAGAAAAACTTGTCTCCTCAGTTTGATTAGCATGTGGTAAAAATTCATCTACACCAACATTCAAATGATGACCTTTTTGACTGTTTAATGTGATAAATGGTCCATTCCTGACAGTTACACCAGATTGACTGTTTTCCTCTATGTAGTTATTTTCAATTCAATAGCATGAAAAATAAGAGTAAAGAAAATGTGTGTCTGGACATGAATAAATTAAGCATTTGTGACACTTGTATTGTTCCGTGGGACTAAGTTGTCATATGTGTGTCTTCCTAATTGGCTGTGTTCCTGCAGAGGCAGGGCACCCCATGACAAATTGGCAGTCTATCACAGTTTCAAGCCCAAAACTTCTTGCTGTGAAGCACCATTTCGAGCACAGCTGCCAGCTAATTTGAAAAAAATGCTCTGGAAACTGTTAAGATATTTTGAAAAAATATTATTTTGAGGTAAAAGTTTTGCTGAACTGGATTGGCACGACTTCACGATGCTGAAAAAAGACCTTTTTTGGGGGAGAAATACCAACCGGTGAATTGCCTCAGTGGTGTCATCTTTATTTCGATTGATGTGGGCGTAAACAATGCCTGCTTTGGTCACTGTGCATAAAATGCTTTAGATAAATTGAATCACAATATCTTTACTACACTTTGTAACATGTGCAACCATTTCTACACAGAACTTATGCACACAGCAAAATTATGTACAAGAAAACGCGAGGCTCGCTGGCTGAATTTTAAGGGTGTTAATAACTCATCTATTGTCTGATCCTGAACCATAAAAAGACAATAAAAAAAATGCAATGCAGTTTGACTAAATAATGAAGAGTAGTTGATTTTTCAAAGTAGACCTGATAAAAATGGCTTTTTTCTTTTTTTTAACTGAGCCAAAGACAGCATCTTCAATATCTTACCTGAACAGGCAACCTGATTACCTTATTTCCTGCTTAACTGTCCCATGTTGTAGGAGAAAACAAGCTGCGCCTGTGTCATTGGTTAATGTCATGGAAAAAGACAAGCAGCAGCTCAAGAAGTGATTGCACAACAAAACACAGCAATAAACAACCACAAGTCAGAGAATGGACAAGAATAGTAATAAGAACTATTATAATCATAACAAGTGCAGTGCTGTGCCTGCCAGAGCAGCTCCCTTTGATTCAAATGTTGTTTCAATTGATTCCAAGTAGGAGCCATGTACTTAAACAGTTTTTCCACCAATTAATTGCACACTTTAAAGATAAAAAAAATAAATAAAAACAGCATGTACTGCGAGTTAAGAGAACTTATCATACTTTTAAGAAGGTTGTGCTGGTAAGACCAAAAATAGTTTTGTTTTGTTGGATACATGACGAGAGGTTTGTAATGGTCCAACAAACAAATTTAACAAGATTTAAGCAAAATAATGGAAAAATAATAAATGTATCCACGCGTTCAGTCACCTACTAGTGTTGACTGCATAGATGATTCAGCAGGGTAGAAGTGCAGGCAGCTGCTGATGCATGTTGGACATGAGTTGAATGCAGTGGTGCTTCAGAAGCGTTCTGACCCTGTTTGGCCAGCCGCGAATGTGATGAACAAGTATTTAATTCAGTTTTATTCATATAGCACGAAATCACAACAAATGTCATCTGTTAATTCATTGTAAAATAGTAAAATCCAATTAATTGAATTCCAAATGAGTCCAATTCCCCCAGAGCCAATTAAAAAAAAGTTGCCTAGCTAAGGAAACCATCAGATGGATCCCCCAGCAGTCTAGGCCTATGGCAGCATAACTATGGGATGTTTCAGGGAAGTTATAAGGCTGATCTTAAAGGTAGAGAGGGTGTCTGCTTCCCGGACGTACACAAGAGAGTGGCCTGATAACTCAAAGCTCTGCCTAACATTCTAATTTCAGAAACTCTGGAACCTAGAATTAAAAACAAGTAAAACTGCAGTCTGAGAGCAAAGTGCTCTGTTTGGGAAATAGCGCACTATGAGATCTTTCGGGGAATGTGTAGCTTGTTCATTAGGAGCTTTATATGTCAGGAGAAGAATTTAAAATTATTTTCCGAACTTAACAGGGAGCCAATGAAGAGAAGCTAAAACTGGAGAAATATGATCTCCACAGCGAGTTCTCATCAGAACTCTGGTTGCAGCATTTAGGAGCAGCTGGAGACTTTTCAGGGAATTTGTGGGACAGTCCAATAATAAAGAATTGCGGCAGTCAAATCTTGAAGTAACAAATGCATGGACTGGTTTTTCTTCATCACTCGGAAACAGAATGTTCCTAATTTTGAAAATATTACAAATGAGAAAGAAGGCAAAGGACAGATCCAGGTAAAAAAAAAAAAAAAAAAAAAAACACATCTCAGAGATTCCCCACTACAGCACTAGAAGCCAAGGAAATGCCATCCAGAGTAACTATATAGCCAGACAGTTTCTCCCTGAAGCACTCATGACCAAAGATAACGATTTCAGTTTTGTCTGAATTTAGAAGCTGAAAATTCAGAGTCATCCAGGTCTTTATGTCTTTGAGACATCCTTGTGATAAAACCAACTGGCTGGTTTTTATCTGGTTTCATAGATACGTACAGCTGAGTATAGTCAGCATGGTAATGGAAATTGATGCCATGCTGTCTAATAATATTACTTAATGGAAGCATGTATAAAATCCAAATAATCTGTACAAGCACAAAACCCTGCAGAACTCCATAAGTTACTCTGGTATGCGAGGTGTCAGGGTTGGGTGGCAGGACACGGATGCGGACTTCAGAGGTAAAAGCAAAACTTGGTTTATTCACAAAAACGGGGATTAACAAAAAGCGTAGCTGAGCCGGAAGACAAAACTAGACTGTGGAAAAATAAAACATGATTATGGCTGAGACAAAAAACAAAAAGACTTAGCATGACAAGAAAATACTTAACTTAGTTTAACATGACGTGGCGTAGCAAGGGAATGGTGAGATCTGGGAAAGAAATCATAAACTGAAAGGGGAGCTTGGAAACTAAATAGTGAACTGAGAGTGATTGGTGAATGAATGCAGCTAGGGACAATGAAAACAGGTGACGTGAGTGAAACTAATGACCTGGCATGGGAAGTGAGGGGAAAAACAATGGCAAAACCAAGACATGACACAACCTAAAACATGATAAAACATAAAACTAAAAACATGGGGAAAACCCCATGGACATGACACAAGGAAGATTCTTCATTTAATCAAATCAAATCAAATTTATTTATATAGCACATTTCATGTACAAACAGTTCAAAGTGCTTTACATAAAATAAAAGCATTGCAGCAGGGAGTGCAATAAGCATTAAAAATACATAAAAGAATATAAAGAGAAACAAATAAAATCATTTAAATGAATTTAAAAACAGGCAACAGTCTAGATAAGTTAAAAGATAGCGTGCAGATTTCATGCATAGACACATGAGAACAGAAATGTCTTTAACCTGGATTTAAAAATGTCTACATTTGGTGAAAGTTTAATCTCCACTGGCAGTTTGTTCCACTTGTTGGCAGCATAACAGCTAAATGCTGCTTCTCCATGTTTAGTCTGGACTCTGGACTGGACCAGCTGACCTGAGTCCTTGGATCTAAGAGCTCTGCTGGGTTTATATTCTATGAACATATCACAGATGTATTTTGGGCCTAAACCGTTCTGGGATTTGTAAACCATCAGCAGGCTTTTAAAATCTATTCTGTGACTTACTGGAAGCCAGTGTAAAGATTTTAAAACTGGTGTGATGTGTTCAGATCTCTTAGTCCGGGTTAAAACTCTAGCAGCAGCATTCTGGATGAGCTGCAGATGTTTAATGCTCTTTTTGGGAAGTCCAGTTAAAAGAGCATTACAGTAATCGAGTCTACTGGAGATGAATGCATGGATTAGTTTCTCCTGGTCTTTTTGGGAGAGGAAACCTTTAATTCTGTTGATGTTTCTGAGATGGTAAAAAGCTGCCTTGGTGACAGCTTTGATGTGGCTGCTGAAAGTCAGATCTGAGTCTATCAACACTCCGAGGTTACCAACTTGGTCAGTGATTGTAAGGTCCCGAGTCTCAAGATATTTACCAACGCTGACTCTCTTCTCTTTGCTACCAAACATAATGATCGCAGTTTTGTTTCCATTTAATTGTAGAAAATTCTCTCTCATCAGGGTGTTTACTTCCTCCAGACACAGACACAGTACGTCTGCTGGGCTGCAGTCGTCCGGTGACAGAGACACATAAAGTTGTGTATCGTCTGCATAACTGTGATAATTGATGTTAAAATTATGCAATATCTGACCCAAAGGGAGCATATACAAGTTAAACAGAAGAGGTCCAAGAATTGACCCCTGGGGGACTCCACAAGTCATGGCCACTCGCTCAGATTCATAGCTGCCAATTGTAACAAAATAACTCCGGCCTTCTAAGTAGGACCTGAACCAGTTTACATTCATTTACATGGACAATCTATCAAATAAATATGACTTAAACCAGCCTAATGAGGTTCCTTCAATCATAATAAGATGTTCAGGCCTCTGTAATAGAACATTGTGATCGACTGTATCAAAGACAGCACTAAACAGATTAAGGCTTTTAGTTATATAAGCTTTTCATATTTAAAATTGTCATTTGTTTAATAGTTCCTTGATATTGTATTGAAATGTATATATTATTTTGTTTACAGTGTGTATTAGTGTCTTATTGCTGCTGACTTGAACTGCTGCCCATATTGGCATAGACACTCCTGGAAATGAAATATTAAATCTCAGTCTTCTATTTCTTGGTAAAATAAAGTTTAGAGCAAAAAATAAATAAAAGAATAATCATATGTAAATCAAACATAAATTCACAGTTATGTTTTACAGTAAACATACAGCAGAGACAGATGGCCTATATTCCAAATCTAAGGTGATGGACTGAGTGATAATCTTCAATATACTGAGGCTGTATTAATATAACACATGGAAAGCAATTGAAAATGTTTGATGAGAATAACTGTTAGAAAACAACTCTTTTTAAGGCCACCGTGGCCCCTTGTACATTTACTTGCATGCTAATATTTCAAAAGCAAGTAATACATCTAACCTCCAACCTGTTTACAGTATGCTTAACAACAAATATACTTCCTTTTGGCTCCATATTTTACTGATTATTTCTCAAATCCTACGGCTCAAGCAGAAAAAGACAGTAGCCACATCGCGCTTGAGTCACTCTAAGGTGAATTATTTGACCACCAGACATTCTGAACAGGTAAGAATGTCACAAGTCAAAAGCTTGTGCTAGTAGCATTAGCATGTTCCGTCAGCTCCATAGATGCTAACCTCTGGACACAATACATGATGATCCATGTCGACTGGTGTTGTGTACAGTTTTTGCTCACAACTGTTAGTGTACTGCTGGAGTTTGCAGTGCACTATGATAAAAAAGTCTAAATTTGAATTTTGAACAGCTCTACAAAATAGCTGACTCACAACAAAAACAATTCCAAATGTTTTATTACCTTTTTATGGAATGTTTTTGATAGATATTTTTTTTGCATAGAATTAAATGACGAATAAAATACTAATAATCTTAAACTAATTGCTCATTTTGACTAATTTTGCCCTCTTTGCAGAAAAAAAACAATTCATAAATTTATGGAATAATAAACCGTAATTCAGACTTTAGAAAATGTTTTGCTGATCATAATTGCCCGATATTTTGTGGGTATGTTTTCATCCAGAGGCGATAAGAAAAATGACACAGCTATCACATTTCTGACTGATGGGATTCATACAATACAGCTTTGTAAAAGCAACATAAAATATTTAAGTTTCTTAAATGACAGAGCCAAGAGAGTGCCAATGAGAATAATTTTCCTTAGAGTAAATGTGTTATTTCGTATCCTGAAATCCTCATGAAATGGCAATATGTGCAGGGCAGCCGTCCAGAGCTCAAAGCAGCTTAAAGTCTGGTTTATGGGCGGTAAAGTCAAAACATGCAGTAGCTAAGCATTTAGGAGAGCAAAAAAACTTGCCATCGGTTTCTTTAGCAATCATTTTTCGTCTAATTTACTCTTTTATCATTTCTAATTGAGCATTCAGCCTTAGCCATACAATCACAGCTGCAGGGCTTGACAGAACAGCTGAAAGCCTTGACTAGGGCAAAACTACTTTTCTCTTTGAAATTGACTGTGTCACAAGAGGTGGTTGCAAAAGGACTCAATAGCAGGACACACACACAATGGGATATGGCAAAGAGTCTTTTCTTTTAATGAAGCTTGAAGGTGAGAACACCGCAGGATTTGTCAGCATGAATGTAGCAGGCACACCGGAGTTGGGTCTGTGGCAGAGGAGAATCAGACACATGAAAAAATAGCCAAGGTTCGGTCAAAAACAAGATGCAAAGTTTGAGGCCTTAATCACACTACCATAGAATGTAGATTAACAATCAGGCGATGAGTGGAAGGAGAGTCCAGGTTAAATACTGTGGTAGATGAATGATGAAGATCAGGTGTGCAGGAGAGACTGGAGCAGCCACGCCTGCTTATGGGAGTGTACACTGAGTTGGTGCTCACGCCCACAGACAAACAAAACAGAGGGAGGAGTGAGTGTAGGAAAATATAAGGTAGGAGGGCCAGCACCTAAGAGGGCAAGGGGACCATAACAGACTGTTACAGGCCTAGAAGTGCATGTGCCTAAAGCCACATGTAGGTTCCAAAAACACCCAAGAGCGAACTACTCTGAGTCCCTCTAAGTGTGCTGCTATGTCTTCTTCTGCCTCTGCAGCACTCAATCCTGACTCAAGTTGTATCTGCTTCATGTGTAAGACCTTATAAGGACATGATCTACTGAAGCACAGAAACCCTCATTGCAAAGTGGGCAACGTAGAAATATGCATCATGTTACTCTGATTTAATGCAATATCAGAATCAGAATCAGAATCAGAATCGCTTTTTATTGCCAGGTATGTGGACACACACGAGGAATTTGACTCCGGTTACACCTCACTCTCTTTAGTGCAACAATTACAAAAAAATAGACAAAAAAATAGACATAGAACAAGATTAAATCAGAAGTGCAAATTGGTGCATGGTGCAAGGATGAAACACTGAAGTCCGGTTTTAGCTGTTTAACACAGAGACAGCCTGAGGGAAGAAACTGTTCCTGTGTCTTGTTGTTTTGGCGTACAGAGTTCTGTAGCGCCTTGCAGAAGGGAGGAGTTTAAACAGTTTGTGTCCAGGGTGTGATGGGTCTGCAGAGATGTAACCTGCCCGTTTCCTGACTCTGGACAGGTACAGATCCTGGATGGAGGGCAGGCTGACACCAATAATCTTCTCTGCAGACCTTATTGTCCGTTGCAGTCTGTTTTTTTCCTGTTTGGTGGTTGATCCGAACCAAACGGTGATGGATGAACAGAGAACAGACTGAACAATGGCGGTGTAAAACTGGATCAGCAGCTCCTTAGGTAGGTTGAGCTTCCTGAGCTGCCGCAGGAAGTACAACCTCTGCTGTGCAATATGATGCCTCAATATGATGCATTTTCAACTGACAGTTAACAGAGAAAGATCATGTACCAAATATATATATATATATATATTAGGGCTGGGCGAGTTAACTCAATATTATCGTGTTAATTATTTAACGCCGATAAATATTTTATCGCGCATTAAATCAAATCAAATTTTGATTTGATTTTGATTAGATTTGATTAACCAGTGAAATCATATGATTAATTAGATTAAAAATTTTAATCGTTGCCCAGCCCTAACATATATATATGTACTATATATACATATATGTAATATATATACATATATTAGCACCATATTTGCACCATAATCTCATCATACTCAGCACTTAGCAACTGTTTTGAGATACTTATTTTCTCTACACTGCGTTTTCCAACATTAAACATGGGGAGTATGTTAAAGCCTTAAATTCTCCATTATTAACACTAGTTTTCATTATTTCCACTCAGCTTGCCAACATAACAAGGATGTTTCTCACAAATATGAAGTTGGGAGAAATTAAGCACACGATCCTCGTGAACCATAAGTGTCCCTTCAAACAACATCATGCTGATGGTTTTATTCGTAAGAAGAAAAAAGCAGTGAAATGTGTACTGATGGACCGCCAATATAGAAATGTGAGGTCAGATGGCTATATGTCATGGCTACATGACAAGAAATTCAATCAAAAACCCATCTAGTCAATGAGGTGTGAGAGTTCCTGAATGGAGAATTGAAGGACCATCAACTTTCGAAATTCAAGAATAGAGAATGAATTACTAAGAACTGCGGTTGTCATTTATAGTTTCAAAAAAGCCACGTTGAGGGACCATAGCATACATTGCTTTTCCTATTTCCTATCTCTCTTTTTAGTGATGTCCATTGGTGCATAATGAACAGGAAGTTCACCGGACTGAGTAGACAACTTGTAAAGCCAGCACACAAGCACAGAATATGAAATATATATCAACAGAGGACATGTCTACATGGAATTCACTTAAGAAAAACATATACTTTGATAGATTTGAGTCCCCATGAGAGAAGCTTGTATGGGCTTTTGCTTTCTCAGTCTCAACCATTGGTGTGTCTTAATAAATTAAAGTAATCTTGTAGGCAGGAGGAAGCTTAAGATATCCTGGCACATTGATGAATATTTCATTAAGGTTTGCGATGTTGGCATGCAGCAGCTAATAATGGGTCGAACCTCCTATAAGCCTCTTCCATTCCTCCTCTTCACTTCGGTTTCTGTGGATATCCTGGGAATAATAACAGAACATCATCATGGCGCAGTACAGCCATAATGAACTTGGTGGCCCTAAATCTTTGAATGCTTATGAATTCAGTACAGTACACAAAAGTGCATTTACAAGTATGACATGAAATTTCATTATGAATTCATTTTCAAACATTATTAGTTGCTTCATAAACTCATGAAACATCACTGAAAAGGGCATTCAAGCTCAATATGTAAATGAAGATCGAATGTGTACGATTGGAGTAATCTGATTCAGAATCAGTATCATACAAACGACTTCAAATCTTAGAGTTGTAACAAAAAAATAAAAAACAAAGAATAAGAAAGCAAGCTGACCTACTTCAGCCCCCCGTTCTCTCATAATATAAACGTTTCTGTGATGCACTGACGTGGTGTTCTGAGGATATGCCTCAGACTTCAGAAGTAACGTGTTGTCAAGTTCATCAACAACATGAATGACTGACTTGACAGTTATCATACGGGAAGAATTCCATATTTCGTTGATTTATTTATTTTCAAAGTTGCGGTTGTATGAAATATTTATGAGCATGAGCGCATTCTGACGCAGCAGTCAGCGGTCAGAGTGCTCTCACTTTTGAGAACCAGAAGCTTTCCTGACAGGTGAGCTAAAGCTATACGCTACTCAAAAAGGGGCCACAAGCAAAGTGAATTTTTTACCTACTCTAAAACAACTCAAACCTAAAAGATTTCAAAGCGATTCAAGTGACCAGTCCATGTAACCATCTGCAGCCGAAGTGACATGGTAAATATATACAATATATTGTCTGCTCATACTGCAACATTTTTATTTTCATTTTAATTGTTTTAAATGGTGAAAAATGTGTTTTTCTATGATGAGCTCTTTTTGAGTAGCGTTTAACTTTAGCTTACCTAACGGTAAACCTTCTGATTCTTCTGAGAGCACTCTTACCGCTGTCCACTGCAGGTAAGATACTATCTAGTCATAATCACTACACCCCCATTTAAAAAAAACCACTCAAACTAAACAATATGCTAATTTGCTACAATGCTACAATGAGATTACAATGACTAAATGTCACATAATGGTCAAATGATCGTACCTGGATTTTGGACATTACTGGTTTGGTAACGCAAGTCTGGTGTCAGTCTATGGCCACTTTGACACTTCATAGGCTTAGCATGAACAGCATCATATAAGCATTGCACAAAGTGTAAACATTTGCATTAAGGAAGTAAAGTTAAATAGATTACAAAACATGGTAAAAACTAACTGATGGACACGAGTAATGCCAGAACAAATAACATTAAAAATAATAATAATAATTCAACTGGAAAATATTATTTGAACATGGCATGAACCCAAAGGACAAACAACAAAATCCACAGACCATGACATTTGGTCCCTACAAGATACATTGGATTCAAGAAGTATATTGGGCCCCTCATTAAAAAAATAAATTAAAATTAAATAAAAAAACATGGCCTTCCAAATAATTCCACCACCACCTCTCCTATCTCTTAATCTAGTCTTTATCACTCATTCTTAAGGCTGTTTTGCAGTCAGCATCAAATGTTGCCAAAGGTGGTGCAGCATTTAAGTAATGGAAAAGGATACCTTCTACGGCGGCAGCTATGTTATCGGCTTGACAGTGTCTGACTGAGAATGAACTGTTTCAGTGATCAGATCTCTATGAAGAGTAGGAAGTCAGAAAACAGCAAACTATGTCAGTACTGTTCCCGACTTGAGGAAAAATAAGAAAGTTTTCTGTAACACGATTCCAGCAAAAAGAAATAAAAGGTAATATTCTAGAAACCCCATTCAGCATCTGTCAAGTTTCCCAGCCTAGGGCCTACCCCCCTCCAGAAGGTATGGGACCATAGTTTGTCCTCAGACACTTACTGTCTTTTATATACGACTGTTTTCTCCTGAGGCCTGAGCACTCACACTTAAGTTGAATTCCGACACTCTCATTTGTCTCTGATATACTTCTCTCTGCATCCCACAGGACTGGAATAATATTCGTACCCTCGTGGTCCATTTAGGAGACAATCCGTTTTCGTACTCCACTCCAGAGTATTGTCACTGAGTTTTTACAGTTTTTCCAGGAGTAAAATGAGAAGGTGCCTGGTGTCACTCAGGTCTTGAACACTTGCCTTCTTGCTGTGGTTGGGCTGGGAGCAGAGACACAGGCACTGAATTTTCATTTTCACTTCAAAGATCATTGAAGATGATGTCGACTCAAAACCATTTTGTGGCATACTTAGCATATAAATGGAAAAAAGATTAAATCACTAACAACTACAGAGTTCATTTTAACTCTCTGCTAGGCTATGCTACATCATGCACAAGTGGGCAAAGGGCCGTTAGTCAGGGTAGTGCTGTTAAGCAAGGTTCTACAGGTGATCAGAGTAAAAAGTTAAAGAGTAGTAGATATAAACATGGAGCTTTAAGTTAAACAAAAGAGGCACATAAATGCCCAGCAAAGATTTCTGTAAAAAAAAAAAGAAAGAATAAGGTGCATTTGTAGCATTTTCTTACCAATACTCTATAGGAGTGCGTTGAATGAGAGCAAAATAGCCCAATTTTTGACTTTTGAAAAACTATGTTTTTGCCTTCCTTTTCTCGCCCTAAAACGGAAACCTTCTGAAGGAAGTTAATGGCAGACATCTAAGAGATTGTTGCTGGTACGCCCTCTCTTTGACTTTGTTGCTTGTTACCAATTTACACTCCTCAAAGGAAAGCTACTCTGCAAGGAAGAATATCTTAGTGTCTAGTGGGAGGTTTTGAAAAAAAATAAAAATTGTGTGAAGAGTATCTGCATATCAACAAATTAACTCACTGATTTCCAATAGACCCCAATTAGCATTGACTTCAACACACTTTTGAAGAAAGACTGAAGGATTAGGTGAGTCGGACTAATAACCATTGAATTAGGCCCAAGTTCAAAGTATGAAATGTATCATACTCGAGACGATCACAATAGACCTCCTACTGCTTCCAACTGCACAAGATTTTAGAGCTACGCCAATTTGTGATGAATAGGGCACCAGAGGAGCTGGGTAGTACACCAATAAGCCTTAACATTAAAACCACTGACACATAAAGGAGATATAATTGATCCTCTTGTCAGAATGCTATGTTCTGCTGGCAGACCTTGGATGAAGATATTCATTTTGAAGCTAGTTTAGCAGGCCACACCCTTCTAATCATTTCTGGACACAAAGCACATCCAATATGGCCTAGCAGTAGGACGACCCCTCTTGGCACAACACAAGAACTCTTCAGTAATGACTTGAGGGACGTGACAAAAATCTAAAGTCATTAACCCAGTCAGCAAATTTCCCAGTTTTCAATCTGATCAAGCGTTTGTGGGAAAGATCTGAACAAGCTTGAACCACGAAGGCTCCATCCGGCAACTCACAAGACCCAAAAGATCTCTAGCTGTAGGTAATTGGTAAAATCTTCTGCCCTGCAAACCTATGTACTTATCCACATTTTCAGATTTTTCCCGGCCCTCTTGATGAAAAACATATGGATTGTTGCTGAGAGTGCTAGAATTTGTGCCACATGCAGAATTTTCCTTGATGGCCAAAAAGTTAATCTTACCTTCTTCTACACGTTTGGTGAATCCCCCAGATGCTCTTTGACTTTTTCAGGGCACTCTTTGAAAATAAGCTTGGGTTTTTGAAGTGTAAGTTGAAAGTGTGCCTTCTGACAGAAACTCCAATCTCTGCTGTGAAATATTGCAGCTTTAAGGATACCTTTGGCCTTTTCACGCCCTCTCCAATTAATGTCCTTCTTGCCTGGCAGGTGGGTTTCGGTGGTCTGTCCTTTCTTTGCAGGTTTGCTATGTGCCATATTCTTTCCCTTTTTAAAAAAAAAAGAATGGCTTTAATCATACTCCGACAGATATTTAGAATCTATCTCTTTTCTTTCTTTTTTTTTTTCCTGATGTCTTTGGATGAGTGCTTCTTGGCCTTCCTTGAGCTGCTTGCTCAGTGATGCCTCCTGTTAAAGGGTGTATGCCGACGTGATGTGACACTGAGATCGTTCACCAGCAGACTTGACTGACACGATTCTAGTACTTTAGGCCCTTGACAGCAGCGGATTTGAACCACTTTTCATATTTTTTTCTTTCATTATTTTCAGCAATGTTTTTTTTCTTTTGATTTCAATTTTTTTCCCAATATCGACTGTTTTGTCCATTAAATACAGACATATATAATGAAATTACAGGTTGCATTGCAACGAAAAAGGAGAACACAGAGATCGGTGAATACTTTTTGCAAGGCACTGCATGTAAAGAAAGAAAAAAAATGCTGAAATCGAATATAGAAAAGAGAATTTATATACAGCACAACAATCGGGGACGAATGCCAAGTGACTCGTCTCAAGGAGATGCCTCCTTTAGAGGTATATGATGGCATTTAATGCCACTAACAAAGATTTATTGTGTGCTGCTGCCAGAAAATGGCAGCACCGTGGGCCTCACACAGCGTCACCTTTTGCCGCTTTGAGAAGACATTTGAAGCCCCTCCCTTCTCCCCCACCTGCAGACAGAGATCAGCAGGATATTTTTTGGTGTTTAAAACAGCAGTAGGCAGGTCTGTGTTTCTCTCTTTGATGTGCAGGCATTTCAGCCGCTCATACCTCTTGCTCGTTCTACGTATGCGCGTCTGCATATATGTGTGCATGTAAGGACTGCCTAGAAGCTGTCACCAGAGGCTGTGCCGAAGACACCGTTGCCATGGCAACACATTCTCCAAGTTGACGACAGGCATTAAAGGCGCGTTAAGAGATTGAGTGTTTCTGTAAGGGCAGGGACACACATAAGTTTCACCTCTGATAGTGTCGGAGGGAATTGGATGTGCACGTGTGGGTGTGTTTCATTCCAGGTTTCTTAGATAGTTTACAGTAAAGACTGCTTTTTTGGATCATGCCATTAGGACACATTTAAACCCTGATGAAATTCTTAGTCTAATGTGCCAACCACACAGCTATATTACACCTTACACATCTCTTTACAGTGTGACACGTTCACAAGGTCAGTGGTAAAAACCTGCGTGTCTAGCGCGCATAATTTCACAGACTAAAAATGTTTTCTTATTAGATCAGATCAGGGAATATTGACTAGTTAATAATGATAATTCACTTTGAAAAAATCTGACTCAATATGTATTTGCATACTACGCAACTCACCAATGTAATCTGCTATGTCCTTGAAATAGCGGGATAAATCCTATATAATATAAACAATGATGGCAATTAATATGTTAATCTGGATTTGATGAATTTTTCAAACTTTTTTTTTTTGCCATACCTACAATTTGTAGATTCCTATTTTATTGCTGCTTATAAATAAGAATAAAACAGAATTCCTTACTTTGGATTTTTATCTTCTCTAATCCATGGCCGCATAGTGCAACACACCAAATTGTAGTAATTTTATCCATAATACCTCAAAGAAATTTTAAACGAAGACGAATTTTAAAAGAGATTCTTGTGGAGCAGTGGATGGAATAAGAAGGTTTCCACCTCAGTGAATTTATTCATTTCTGCTTGAGACAGAGGAGGTGAAATACAAAAACAGACAAAAACGATTATAATCAGAACCTATCTACGTATAGGAAAACCATTTGAAACTGGTAATGACCTGGAAAAAAGAAAGCCAGGAAGCTGGAGCTCATTGTCATCTGAGGTGAGCTTTACGCATCAAATTCCCTCCGAGGAAATTTAAATTGCTTGGAATCTGAGTATAAATATGCAACTATGTAAATTTGGGATACAGCTGCCGTCTCTACTTAAGAAAAAAATGAAGATTCTGCGGGGTTCTAAAATGTCAGCATTGGCCACAGCCACTTATTCATGTCTGCTCGTAAAGCTGCACCCCACATCTTTGCGTTTATTGGTACACAACTACATCGCAGGCGGTGGGGGGGAAAAAATGGTCAGAAGTCCTGTCGAGCATGGGGACAGCTGGGTTTATATGTTCACATCACAGCATGACCGCAGAAGAAGCAGAGACCAAAACTGGAATCTGAGACATCATCTTTTCTCTTTCAGGGTCAATTTGTGGCATTTTAAAAGTGTGTTGAATAAAGTTGTATATAAATTGAACCTAGTGTGGTGGAGTAAGTGTTCTTCAGAGACACATAGTGTCAAACTAAACTAAAAAAGAAGTCTATCTTGAATTACTTTACTGCAAACACAGAGAAACCACATGAGAAACCTTCAACTGTCCAGATTTCACAAAAAAGTATTTTTTTAATTTTTTTTATGTAGCTTGGAAACCACTCATTGTGTAGAGCTGCTGTAGACCTCCCAAGGACATTTCACAATTTGAATGTAACATGAGAAATACATAAGTAAAATATTACGCAGTGCATTAATGGATTTAACTTTTATATGAGGAGGAAATAAATAATAAGAGGACTCATTTTGGCTAATGACAGTAGGATTGAGTGCCTTCTTGGAGGAAAACAAACTTAGATTCTTTTTAATGGCATCAATGGAGATAAAGATTACCATCACTGTCGGTCCTTTAAGGAATTAACTTTTAATTAGGTTTGAGTCGAGCGTCTCTATTGATCTCCTCCAAACAATAGCAAACAGTTGAAGGTTGTTTGTTCTCTGCAGATCTACACGTACATATTGAGAAAAAATATGTCAAATTCTCAAAGGTAAGGATCTTTGTACCGAGGTTTGGTAAACAGGGAAATAATAAAGAAACAACAGAAATCAATGGTCAATAAATAAGATTTCTGAATTCTCCACCATATATTGTGTTTCACAGTTTTTGTAACGCAACTGATTGGCTAAAGAATGGACAAATGACGTGCTTTTACTTAAATAAACTACTTGTGTTCTTTTTTGACTGTACATGTGGATTGTTTGATTTGTTAATAAGCTAATAACTCTCAAAACTTTTACTGCATATCACTGTAACTGTAATACTGTTCCATGTGGTCTCCTATTTATACTTTTCTGTAAAGTTCGGCCATCAATCATGCTCTCAGGAGCTATCACAGCTGGGAGGAGCTTTTAAGCAAAACCTGTTTAGCAGCCAGGAGAAATGGCTGTTTGATATCTTAGGGTAATATATCTTCATAACCAAACAGAAGTATTACTCTGTGAGCATGCACTATACCTTCATATTATCGTATCAAAGCGGGATGTTAAAAGCAGCATGGCTCAGTGATGGATGATATATTTAGCGCTCAATCTATCACACATGAGAAGCAAGTCTTCTCTTGGGCTTCATTCCCCGAAGATGACACGGACACCATATCCTGCAACATAATGTTTTATATACAGGGCTCCTCTACCACTGAAGCTACCAACACAGCTTATTTGTGGAGCAGACAAATAAATGGCCCAAAAAAAATGAAACAGGTCAAGACTATGCACAAAATATTAATAAGAAAAATCTTTATTTATTGGAAATATTTTGAACCGGTGGTGTCACATGGCATGACTTCAGCTTTCCTATGTATGGTTTGGTGTTTAAAAACCTTTGGCAAGTTCAACATGAAATTCTGCCTTAAAGAAGGATCTGTACTTGTGGTTCGCAGATTTTTATATGTAAGAGTAAAATTGCCAACAGTTAGATTTGTATCAATTTGGTGTGTGCTAGAGTTAGCTCTCAGGGTTTTTAACTGTAGCTCGCTTATATGATAATAACTTACTTCAAGGGTTATTGAGTGCATAGTAGTTTTAAGCTGTAGGACAGATCTCAATAAATACACACTGAATACAAATGGAAAGAGGGAGTGTCGTCCGGTTGCTTCATTCCACTCCCTGAAACCAAGCGCGATGGCAAGAGCTGTTTATAGGGAAGTATACTATACCTTTGTTCCATTTTGACTAAAGCATTTCAAAGACTTTTTGTCACAAAATTGTGTCAGCTAGTGGAAAAAAGGTCTCTGTGTTTCATTACAAATGTATTTCCCCTTAACAGCAGTGGTCTAAAAAAAGAGAAGAAATTAAATCCATATTTGTTTTCTGAATCATTTTTCATGCCTGGGTTTAGTGGTATACGTATCTTTTCTCTCAACAATTTGACAAAATAACAGATGGAATTTCACAGTTTCACAATTAGACAAGGGTGGTTCATGCGGTGATACGTAAACTGACCTGAAGCTGTGGGCTTTGAAAGAGGGAGTTATTCATCTGTGTCTGACCTCAGTGAATCTGGACACAGTCAGACAGTGATATATGGAGCCCATCTGATGTTCCACCTCTCTTTAGATTTAAGAGTTTAAAACAGTTAGCTGTGTTGTGTCTCACTTTCTCCCTATAAAAGTGCTTTGTTGCTTGTATAGGTCGCTGCGGCTGCTTCTTCTTTTTTTCTGGTTTAATGCCTAATATAGTTCTAGCAAATGTGGCATCTAATTAACTGTCAAGACTTTAGCAGCGAGAAATGATGGATAATGCGGAAGGGTTGCATTAATAAAACTCAGCCAAGCAGAGTAAAGCATAGACTTGGGAATAGGGACGCCTGGGCTCAGGGGTACTATTTCATGCGGTGGGGCTTTGCAGATGGAACCGTGTGTGTTTCAAGTTTAAATCAAGTTGGCTGTTGTGTGAAAGGATACTTGCTCACTCCCGGGGTGATTGGGGAAGAATTTAACAGCAGTGTGCAGTCACTGTCGTGCTGCAGAGTCATCTGTGATTTACAGTCTAATTGGGGCATAATTTGCCAGCTGTTACATGTTTAATTTGATAAACTATGTTTCACACAAGGAATGAGAACTGACTGAAAAATGAGTTGGTCATCAATATATCTGGATCGCTCTGTTGCCCTTAAGGTTCACTTCAGATGGTTTGGTGACGCTTGTAAAATGATGCCCTTTTGACATGTGACCTTGAGTTTAATATTGCACCCTGTACAGCAATATAAGAGCAGATGTTTGAATGAGAACTTTGTGCTTTTCAAAAATCCACACAGGCCTCTGACAAGAGCTAAGCAATAAATCAGTTTTAAACGGGAGCAGCTCATCAGTATACTGTATTAGACTTAAACAACAGTTTGAATGTTCTATGATGTTACCTGTGGAGCTGTTTGCCAGCACTGAGCTCTGTCTGAACACCTAAGCACAAAGTTGAGTCACATTACAGTGTAGCAGAACATTTCACCCCCACGGCTGGAGACAAAGTTTATGGCTCCAAACAGGGAAAAAAAACCAACAACCTCTCTGTCAACAAACTAACAACTTTTGAAAGGAGCACCGGGGGAATGTACTGCATGTACTGCCGGCTAATATATGGATGCGTGTGAGTCTGTGTGTATGTGGCGCCTTTGAGGAGAAAGAGGTGCAGCTGAGCTTGACAAGAGTGCAGTGCACGCCCCTGGTGCTGTCATAGACCTGCCTTTCATTTAACATGCCCTTTCCCGCGTGAATCAGTCTGTCGCGTGTCACCGTGCTAGCAGCCCACACATCTTCTTCTCACCCTTTTCCATTTCACATGTCTCACTTTTCTCTCCCCTGTGCCCCTCTGTCTGATGTTGCACTCCCCTTTACTCCACTATCACTACCACCACCAAGTCTGATTCACTGACAGGTCCATCTGCCTCTTCTGCGCCGATTGTTCGGAGTATATGCTCCCAGTATCCTTTCCCTAAAAGTCACATGAGAGAATAAGGGTTAGAATTGGTCTAAATTGCTCCAGCAGCAAAAGAGATGGACAGGTTTTCTACAGCTAACGAATGTTCATTTTTCTGCACCCATTTTCTCATGCTGAATAAGTCATCATACTGTAATCATGCACATTAAGTATGACAAAGATGCTGTAACCAAAATTTCCCATTGTCATTACAGCACTGAGAGGCAAGATGGATAGGACAAGTCATGGTACAATGATTCAACATTAAAAGTCATGTCATCAGTCCCTGGGGTATTGAATAGTGGAACTCATTTTCATGATAGAGCAATAAATGTCTTTTCCTCTCCAGCTCTGAAGTATCCCTCCCTATAATTCAGCTCTCTGGAGAAGTGTGCTGGTCTGAAACATGCTTTAGTATAAACATGCCTGCACTAGTTCATTGTCAGTTTGGATGCATTTCATGGGCCTCATTATCCTTCTTGCATCTTGACATGGAATTTAACTTCAGAGCAAGGAAAATGGATTGCAGTGAAAGTAATTTTAGTGCTTAGGGTGCAGTCATCACAGGCAAGATGTGTACTCAAATTCAAATTCTCAAAACCTGCTGTGTCTCCTGTTTTAGTTCGTCATGCAAATGGGCTTCAGTTTCTACGTTACCATCCATGTTTGTGTGCAAATGTAAGGCTGTTATTTGGTCACAGTGAGAGGCTGTGATATGGTCATATCAGGTAAACTGCTTGATGTGTTTTACTGCTCGCTGTTGTTGCATCTATGTATACTGCATGCTGCCGCGTTCGTATGTGCCAGTTGCCTGTGGTAATGTACATCTGCAGAGTTATTGAGTGTATTACCATGCAAACTACACATGGGATGATCACATTTTTAGTTTATTTTTTTATTTTTCTGCACCAGTAATTTCAAAGGGTTGTAAAAGTTAACGCTGCCCGTTTTAGTTCAAATTCTCCAAATTATGGACTTTAAAGTTTCCATCCATCTGTTTTTTATCATTTCTTTGTCCTGTTCAGAGTCATGTGGGCAGAAGTCTATCCCAACCCCTGCCATTTGATTTTCCCCACACACACCTATAATGTATTTGTGCTATATTCTTTATGATTTAAGCATGAAGAGCTGCAATGTCATTTTTGTACTGCTAAATCCCACAATGCAACAAGTGTGTTCATTATTTGAATTGCCCTTTCTTTTATTTTCTTTTTGTTTGATAGCAGGTTTGTTATTGTTATTTAAATAGAAAGCCCTGTTTATATTTCAAATAAAAGGCAACTGAAAAAACAGGATAGAGGCTTGTGGGCTTTTTTTTAATGTTAATTGAGTAAAAAGAAGTGTTAAGTTTCCTGTGATGGTGGTGGTTAATTACATTGAGAGCAGGTGTGATTTATCCTAATAAGTGTATGAAATAGCAATTCAGTAAAAGAAGGGAGAGTTTCCCTTCTTTTACTGAATTGCTATTTCATGCAGCAAAGTGTCAAGTGTGATTATTATATTATATAATTACATTATAGCACCGGTGGAATTATGGCTGTGAAAATGCACCTTGCATTTTGCAGAATTTATCACAACCAAAAGCATACGTGGAGAGAGATTTAAGTTTCTATAAATAGCAAAAAGCAACAAGAGCAAATCAGAAAATGTGACCAGGAAACAGGAGAGCGCCTTATTAAGATTTAATTAAATTCATTTGCAAAAAAAAAAAAAAGAAACTGGAATTGAATGCTGTAATTGAACACTTTGAACTTTGACTATGTCTTCATTACTTCTAAAAAGATTTTTTTTTAACATCTTCATCCTTAAACAAACCATAATGGCAGCTGATTTTAGAACATGGAGTAAGGCTCTCATCTCCGCTCCATCCCTCTCCTTTGGGGGACGGTAAATTTTATTTGAAATGGATCAATAGCTTCTTGCTACAGTGATAACAAATTTCGACACATATTACTCATAATAACCCTTGAAGCATGGTCCTATATCACTATATACAGAGCACAAAGTACCTAGACTAAGAGCTAACACTAGCACACACAACAAACCAAGCTCACACTTTCACACACTAAATGGACTTTCTCTCTCAAATACTTACAGCTCCTTCGTCTGCACTTCGGTCATGGCCAATTCATACTGATGCCTCTTTTAGCCGAAGTGACCCAGATTGGTAAAAGACTGTGCCGCAGATTTGAATACATAACATGTCCAGACGTATTGCAGCAGGTTGCTACAAGTGCAGCGCCATTCATTCCAACTAGTCTAGTACTTTATCAGTCTTTGTATTGTGGAAGTTGCCTAGAATGTCACATGATCTCCGGCCTTCCGCTGTCCACTTCCTCCCCCAGATGTTGAGCCATATGTGTGGTATCACCAGAGCAAGGATAAAACCTTTGGATTTTACAGCATTAAAGCCGTTTTATCTCAGCTTTGCTGGGAGATTATTCTTCACAGAAGAAAGCCACCATCTGTCTACTGGACCAGAAAATAAAGAACATTTCCCTACCTCTTAACGGACGAGGGGAGGCTACAGAGCAACTGCAGAGCTGACACCTGCAACACTTCATGGGTCAGAGGGTGCGGTGTTCTCTGAAATAGCTACTTTAGGTTTTTATGTGCTGGGGCAATATACAGTAGACACATTGAAGCCCTGTTAATGCCTGTTGGTCAGACTAATGCTGGCTTACAAAGCAAGATTGCATCTCACGGTCGCATGTACACGTCCAAGCAATTTTGTGCAGCATTTTGCCATTTCTTTTTTGTTTTTATATGTATATATAAGTTTCTCTTGTGAGAGTAAATGCACACAGAGGGGAAACTCTGAAGTGATAAAAAATGCTCCATAACTGTCTAAAAATATTCATACTGTTTCTGCAGATTTATGGTTTGGGTTATGGTTTAACCCTAACCCCTTTGGGATTAGAAGTTAAGTCTAAAAGATTAAGACTAAGACTTTTTTTTCTTCTAATTTGTATGTATTTCTTATTTCATTTTTGTGACAATAATTGTGGTGGTGGTGGGGGTCGCATTAGGTTCCACTTTCTGTTTTTGGCTTTCTTTTGTTTTTTTTTGGCTTTATCTGGTGTGACGCAGTGGTCTCCTAAGGTAATGTCCCCTTTAAGCATTTCATTGCCTTATAAAGCTAAACCTACATTAACTGAGAACAGACGACGTATAAAAATGGCGGTCTTGAGATTGGAACTACTGTGTTCAAGGTGAAAGTTGAAAAAACAACAAAAAACAATGGCTATACATACTTGACTCAAACCTGGATCTCTTACTCGAAGGTCCAACCTCTAAATCATCTTTTTGTTTGCTGGTTGAAAAGGCAGAAAAAGGCACAATGGATAAGATTCATATTTGTGCATATGCATATTGCTCGGGCATATCCTCAGAAACCACAAGATTATCCGTGGTCAGTGAACTAGGCTAGGGCTAAATTCCATGACATGGTTTGTAAAAATGTATTTTAGGAGACTAAGGCTTCCAGTATAACAGCTTCCCTTTATTGCACCAAATGGTAAAATGTCCTTAAATTCACTGTTGTCCTGGGAAATGATTTTGACATTCTTATCTTTTGCTGAGAGCAAACCAATCTCTGCAACAGCTGGCAGCTAAGATGAAGGACGGGGATCTGATGACGTTAGCATGGTAGAATGTCACTTTACAGGTTGAAAGTTATGCCCCCTGAATCTTGTTATCATGATGGAGACACAGTCTCTCTTTGTTGAATGAAATCACTTGTGAACGTATCCCTAAAATACTTAAAGAAGTACTTGTGGGGTAACAAGTTTTACATTTAAGTAATTGTTAATGATTTATCACTCTTCCATCTACATTATTATTTTTTTGCCAACTATTGTTAGGGTTATCTAAATATATTGAGGATATATATATGTATATATATTTGTAGCTAAGAAGTGATACAGTTTGTGTGGTGAGAGTTTATGGTGTGAAATGTGTGTGCTGCATCTTTATACTTGGGTTTAATGTGTTGGCATTGGGAATATATGAATATTTTTCTAATTTATACTCCCTTTATTTATTTCAGCTTATTTCATTATTGGAGATTAAGTCGGATGTTACATTGATGCCAGTCTCAAAAGTTCAGAGAAACTTAAATTGAACAATATCGAGCGCAGTGATCTCGATTTTATTCAATCCAGTTATTGTTGAGAAACAGTGTCAAGACATAATTAAACCATTGGCCTTTGGTTTGAAACCCTTTATTTACCTGTCTGAGAATGTTGTTTTATTCATGAAAGTAACAAATAAACATATTGAAAATGAATTCAAATAGATAGGAAAATAAAAAATAAATATGGAATAAAAAAGTTTCACAAATTTGACTTTAATTGCATTTGAAAACATTTTTACACTCTCCCTGCACAAATTGACACAGTCCAAATTTGATTACTCTACAAAGAGGTTTTTTCCCCCCTCCCACCCATGCCTTGTCTGCTCTGGGTTGGCTGAGAAATTGTTGGGGTTTTCCCATTAATTTTAGTGGTGAAACGGTGAGCAAATATTTCACAAATCTCAAACTGTGTTTTAGAAAAGGTCTTCTTGTCCGGGTTGTTTAATCATGTCCAGGTAGAACAAATAAGAGAGATCTGGTCTTATCCAGCTTGAATTTAAATAGACAAATTTCAGCTTTTCTTATATTGATGGGTATTTCAGCAGCTTTATGCATGTTCAGTTTGCTAAAAGCTGTGTACTTCTTGAATAATTCAGAATGAAAGCCTGTGTTCAGCAGTTCTGTCCAGAGTGGGGTACCATGGTAGAAGTGGTCACTGTGTTGGGGCTGAAATTAGTCCAAAAATAGTTTTGCAGAAAAAGACTTTTCATTCACTGCACACCTGTGATACAACTGTAACTATCCATTCACCAGCTCATCATTTGAACTTCAGCACCTAATTCCTCCTCAGTATCAGTGTGAAGATGTGTTCAAGCCCCCATGAGTTGGATTTTTTCTATTTTGTTTCCAATCATTACACTGTATGAAGGAGGATCAGTCAGCCAGGGTCATTCCCAGGTGAAGGGAATGACAGCTTGGAAGTCACGGACAGGGCAGAGTGAGTGGGATGGACTATTTGTGTCATTCATCAGTCTGCAGTCAGCAGTGCATACTGTGCCGTGCAGCAAAAGATTGAAACAGAGTATGAAGATAGGTTACAGGAAGACCTTCAAACCGAAAACGGGATCCAATTATTAGGCGGCATTTAAGTCTGCATAAAATTCTTTAAGATACTGTAACTTTCTTAAATGCTGAACAATGCCAACATGAATTTTGTTTTTAATGATAGCAGCTAAGTTATTTTTTCTCATTCGAGCAACATATTGAGTAACAGAACGGCATTGAAACCGATACCCAGAGGATTCCTGAAAGTTTGTTCTCGTGCCACTGTGATATTTAGATTAGTAGCGTTAAGTGATAAGTCCTGTTGGATTGAGATGATATCATTGAAATTCTTTTGTTCACCTCACATGACAGTGAACTTGCTTCCACTTTGCAAATTCAAAAACTAACCTGGCTTCACCACACCAGTGTCATATGCTGCTGTCATGTCAGAACTCCTGGTGGTGCTCGTCAGCGCAGAAGCTCGCCTTTAAGCATAAGATTTCAAAGCTGCAGTTAAACGACGTGTTTTCCAGCAGTGTAATTCAACCCTGGCCATTGTTTTTTCCAAGACCAAACCAGGTCGTTTTGGTTCCTCAAGCTTAACACAATATCCTTTATATTGTGTTGCATAAACTAACCAAACATTAAAGTATACATTAGAAGATTGTGGAGATAAAAAAACTAAAGAAAGGAAGAAATTGCTGTCCTGTAAATTTAACCACATCCATCAAACCACCAAGCTGTACATATGTAACACTCTAGAATGATGTCTGCTGCAACCAGTGCATCAGGAACCAGTAACGAAGGATGCTTTGAGCATTTTTCAGAGACCAGGAGCTTTGACTGAATTCACTCTAAAATAATAATTCAGGGATCATGTTACCAATGTTTAATAACATACTTGATTGAAAGAGAAAAATGTGAAACTCTTGATTTAGATATGAAGTTGCCAACATTATTTTAATTGCATCAACTTATTCTGTGTAATCTAAACTCAAATCTCTAAGTCATTTTAAACTAATTTCAAGCTTTAATAACTCAATAGATTGGTAACAGTTTTTTTCCCACCTTAAGTTCGGAAAGTTACCATCCCTACCCATTTTGTGTGCCGGACAAATTCCAACAATTAAGACAAAACATTAGAGAACCAGTGACATGAAAAATACATTTAAATGTGAGTGTAGTTCGGTTAGATGTATACGGCCTGGACATTGGAAGTAGTAAGAACCTGTGACCGACCAGGCCCAGGATCTGACCATCTAATAGCAACGTGCTCTGCTTTGCTGCTGGGAACAATATAAACCAGTTGACAATGCTAAGAAAAGACTACATGTTGGTTCTGCGTTAATCATGTAGAAGGCTAGAACTTTGTTGTAATGGCATAGCTAAGTATGCTTCTTATTTACATGTATCAGCCAAAAGATTAAAATCACTTACTGGTGAATTAGATAACACTGACTGCAGGCATTCATGTTATTTATATTCACCACCTGCCAACACATTTTTGCAGACCAGACTGCAACCACCATGACAACAGTACTCCTTCCATTGGCAGTAGCCTCTCACCAGCTAGAATTCTGATAAATGATCCAAAGAATCAGTTCAAATCCAAAGGTCTTTCATTTGTTACCCATGTTATCTTCTCTAGTTTAACAGTTGTGATACAATTGAACTGTATGGTGACTGAGCCACAATGGAGTTGCTACCAAACATGTCTTTGTTGAGTTAGACTCCCTTATAGGTTGATATATTTTACACAGAGGATTAAGCCAAACATACTTGATTTTACTAGGCTACTCAAATTTCCCCTGGAAGAGCTGGAGGGGGTGGTCGGGTATCTCTGCTTAGTCTGTTGCATTTCATTTGTAAATTCCAGATATCCTTATTGGTATGAGTCGAACCAACACTGTATTTATCCTACTACTACTGTCCTGTGAGCTGTAGAACGGCACATGCATTATACATTTTAATAAGATAGTAGGCTCCTGGCATGCGTCAGACTTTGGACAGATGCTTGAGATAAATTGTAATAACCTTGATGATAACCTTATTTTTCTTCTAGCATTACCATCACATAAAAAGGAAAAGAAAGAGCTTCTAATGATGTGCATTCCGGCGTGAATGAAACTGCGAACATGTGTTCTTGTGTGTTTCTAGTGAGCTGAATATTTACCTGAAAACAGATCTCATTCATGCAAATTTATCACACTTTTTAAAATATTGTCAGTACATGACAATGCATCTCAGGGTTAGTTTGTCCCACTGACAGTTGAGTGTTATTTTTGGAAAAACAGCATCGTCTCCTTATGATTGTATTCCTGTGTTGTGGTGTCCAGTTTATAACAGCTGCCATCTGGGAACCTCAGGCTTCTCATTGAGGTGATTCACTCCATCGTTAAAAACAGATGCCAACGCTTGACGAAAAGCTCCACTTACATCAAATCCTTGTGATACTTTTCTCTTTATCAAATTAGTTGGACATTTTGTATCTTGGGGGCAAGTAGTAAACAAGCAATGACATAACAATGAAGCAAAAAAAAAAGGGGTTGAACACAAAACCAAGACACCAAAACACTTAAGTGTTTTATTGATTGCATTTCTGTCAGCCCGGAGGCTATGATGTGGCTCTGGTGCCTAACCTCTGCTGCAATTAGCCAAATGATTGAAGGGACGCAATGAGATGGTAAAGATATCTTCATCTTTCAAATAGCATTGACCTGGGTAAGTCAGGCTGACTTGTGCTTTATCAATATATCTTAAATTTGCAATTCGATCAATGTGCAGGACACTTTGCTGAATAAGAAAATGTATTTTAAAGTTAATTTTCATGTGTATTTATATACATATTTTCCAGGGGACGGAAGTTGCACCCATTTGGTGGAATGGCCCATATATTTGTGAGACTGTAAGAGTTTAATGTATCTTATTTGCAAGAGAGGGTTTTATGCTGAAATTAAACATCAAACTCTTGAATTTTTGAGTGAGAGGCTAAGAGCGCTCAAAGACAGAATCAAATCTTTGCCTGGGTCTTTCCTGCTTTCAAATGCGAACACTGAAGTCATGACGCCAGCCCCACAGAAACATGCAAATCAGACTGCACAGGCTCATGTAATCTGATAAACATCCTCTATTGAATATCAAGTGCCTAAATGCAATTTCTGCAGGAAATTACAGTTCTGATGAGCAGAAGATAGGTTGTTATGAATGGAGGTATAAAAGCCCATCAGGGATTTGCCGTTACAGTCTTAATGTTTTTGAAAAATATGCCTATTGTAGCACATCCCTCTGTTGCGGAATTGTGAAAAAAAATAACTATTCTACGCTCTAATTAGCCAAATATTCTGACCCAGATTTGATCGAGAGGATTCGAAAATAAAAGATGATATGCTTGCAGGCAGCGTGTCTCCGAGGGCTATCTTATCTGTGAGCACAGAATCCCAAAAGAGGCGACCCACAATCAGCTTTCTCTCCTCCCCAGACAGATCATAACCAAACCGTGGTGTCTGTTGAAATCCAGCCACTAAAGTCCTTGAAATCATAGTGAGGAAAAGGACATAATTAATAGAAAAGAATTGTGCTAAAGGATTTCTTAGGAGAGTAGCTTAATATAAGTTATGAAAAAAACAACTATTTAAGGCATTTAAAAAATTATTTTAGTCTGACATAAGTTCAAGTATCAGCATTTGCATCAGAATCATCAAGCTTGACTTTTTATCCCAAGTTTCACCTTGAAAGTGATGATGAGGGTTTGTTCTTTACGGTATTGATCTGGTCAGAGATGCGGATCACATTCTGAGGGAGTGGCTGTTTGGATAAGGGCTGCAGGGCTGATAAGTGTGACTGTCGGCTGACATTGGCTGGTAGCTGAACTCATTAGACTAATGAATGTGGACGAAAGGAGGAGGGGGGCAGTGAAGGATGGGAGGAGAGGAGAGGGCAGGCCAGAGTGACCTTTGTGAAGACTGAGGAAATTGAGATATAAGAGATCCAGGTTAGCTTTGTCAGCGATATCAGGAGAGCTGCAGTGTTGGGTCTGAGGGGAAAAAATGTAACAAATCATGAAGCTGTAAGAAAAGTTTAGAATGCTTTTTACGACTGAGCTGCCAAACGAGACATGCATTGTTAAAAGGAAAAGTATTGTGTGTGTGCACATATCCACTTTTTTTTATTCTGTATCTTTACCATGCACAGACATTTAGTATGCCAGACATCTCTTGTGTTGTATGAATTCCTTTTAATTAGTTTTTTCAATACAGCAATAATATATTTCTTGCTTAGGATGGGTAGGGATTCTGCTTAAGTGTCAGATTGAAATTGTGATAAAGTCTACCCCACCGAGAGAAATTTCCCTTTTTTGGTTTACAGGTCTA
Organism: Odontesthes bonariensis; assembly: GCF_027942865.1. NCBI lineage: Eukaryota > Metazoa > Chordata > Actinopteri > Atheriniformes > Atherinopsidae > Odontesthes > Odontesthes bonariensis. Next base: position 26,586,761 of record NC_134514.1, on the reverse strand, counting down.
CGACTCCTCAGCGACTCATCTGCCTAAACAGTTTGCAACACCTTATCTCCCTTCATGGGAATGAAGTTCCATGTCATGGTTCAATCTCATTTCTGTCCTATTTCCTGCCCATTGTAAAACTTGCAGTGGAAATTTTGGGTATGCGTACAATTCAAATGCTCATGCAGTGCTTTCATTTGCTTTGGTATCTTTTGATTTGACTGTTAGCAAAACACTGAACTGACGTATTTCCCAAAATTTTAGATGGAAACATCTTAAAACTGATGTGATTCTAAAATAAAACCAAAAATATTGTATCAAAACAGGCCAATTGCATGTCCACAGTACTGGAAAAAAGTACAACCTTCATATCAAAAAAAGTTAAGGCACTGTGTAAAATGTTCAAAAGATGAAATCCAATTATTTACAAATCTCATAAACCACGATTTCTTTCACATTTGAACATAGTAAACACAAATCAAAATGCTGAAAGCGAGACACTTTGATGTTGCATGAAAAAATATTTGCTCATCTTGAATTTGATGGGTGGAATACATTTAGAAAGACTTGGGACAGGACAAGAAAATGGCTGGAAAAGTAAGTGTGTTACTCAGTTGGAGAAACGTGATGCTACTAATTAGGTTAATTGGCAACAGGTCAGTAACATGATGACGCCTAAAAGAGCACCTTTGGGAGAAAGAGTTTCTCAGAAATTTAGGAGAGGCAGATGTTCAGTAATCCGCTAAAAAAACGTGTCTACAAATTGTGGAGCAATTTCAGAATGATGTTCCTCAACTTAACATTGAGATGATTTCATTTTTTCACCCCCGAAAGAAAGAATGAAAAAAGAAATATTTTAAAAATGTATAAAAAAAAACAGACAGTGGAAAAAAAAGACAAACAATGCTGTGTTCTGCTCAGAACGAACCAGCATCTTCTGTCCCACCTTCCCATTTCAAACTGCTCTAGCAAGACTGAGTTCTAGAGAAGTGATTGATAAAATATGGACAAATAAAAAAGAGTGTATCAAAACTTTTTCTACTCAGCATCTCAGTATAAAGATTAGCAATCAGATTTAATCTGCACTAAAAAGACCATAATTCCCTGATCTTCCCAGCACATTTATGTAACTTTAGAAGCATGTAGAATGACACCACTGACCCCTAATCTACTTTATGAATAACGATTTCATCATGTTATTGTAGCGTGGTGCAGAGTGACTGCCTCCACTACACATTTCATTTGTTGTATTTTATTTTGTTCTGCAAAGAGCAAAAGAAGGTAATATTATTTATTACAGCTCGCCACACACAGCCTCTTTCACATTCACGTGTGTGTTCTTGTTCTCGGAACTTATATGATAATTTAACACAGAAAAATAACATCTGCACCAACATCAAAACAAATGTATGTATGTATGTTGCATCGCTATTCAAAAACCAGTTAAATCAAGTACATTCAATATCAACTTGTTTCTGAAATACACAGTCAACCAATCATGTCTTCCAAACATTGTCACATTAACCAAATCATCATCATGTATCTATTTTAAGTTATTTATTTCTTAAACCATGAACTACACACGAGCAGCGCAGGCTCTTAAAGCTGCAGTCTGCAAGATTTGTTGTTGTCATACGTAAAGTCCTACTTTTTGGCATTTTAAGAGTTTACATGATCTATCAGAACGCTTGAAGTTGAAAACGGTGACCTCCGTAGTCGCAAAATGCAAGAAATGCTTATTTTTTAACCGAAAAATAAATAGTTATTCAACTTCCTGTCCCGCCCCTTCAAAACACATGAGAACTCGTGCACGTCTACGTGCACGCCAGATGCGCCTACACGACTCCTCATTCATCAACTCACCTGTCATTTGCGATCATGGAAGACACAGTAAGTAGACTAGCCCGTAATGAAGTTCAATAGTCTAGATAAATAAGCGTGGGGACGAGCCTACCTTGTATCGCGCGTGCACAATCGGTGATTGACAGGCAGCAGAGCCCAGCTCGTAACCTGATTGGTTACCTTTTACCGGTCCGGTCTGCAATTTTGTAAACAAACCTACTGGCTTTGGAGGGACCTAGCGGGACATATAGGGGACCTAGAGAACTCATTTTTTTTTGTATTGGGGTATTTAATGTACTACTTTCAGAATCCCCGGACAGTTCCAGGCATTATGCTTGAAATAGAGTTGCAGACTGCCGCTTTAAGATCGACTCCTACTACTATCCAGCTTCACGCGCGCTCAAGGTTGCTAGGCCATTTTCAGTACGTGACGTTAGCTGAACAAGTAACGTTCATAAACAAAATCACATAAAGTCCAACTGGGATTATAAAGTACCACATAACATATTCACCCATCAATTACACCCTTCTAACTCTCCCTTCTTACCTGCAAAGTGCAAAAGTATGTAATATTATTTATTACAGTTCGCCACACACAGCATCTTTCACATTCACGTGTGTGTTCTCGTTCTCAGAACGTATTCCCGCGAGACTTCCTTTGTCCCTGCACACACAGTGTAGCGAACGAGCTCTCTGCTGGTCGGGGTTAGACACTGCATACTGATCGGTAACCCAATATTTTACACTCCATAACCAGTCTCCTACCTTATCAGAAAACACCCAGACTATTTTCACCACACTCTGAACATGAGCTGTCCTAAATGGGAAATCAAATTAAACATCAATAATAATCACGTAGGTATAAATATCAACCCACTGATGGCTCTGTATGCCACACTATGCCTCCATTGCATTTTGCCTTCATGAGAATAATTATTATGACTCAGTTCTTGTCTTTCCCTGAATAAGTTTTGTGAAAAAAATACGAAGGTAGAGAGAAAATAGCGCCAAGCAATTGTGAGGTCTGACTTTTTCTGGATGAACGATTTTATGATGCAAATGTTTTACTCTTTTGAACGCATATTGTTTTGAGAAGCAAAACGCTTTATTTTTGTTGCCCCAGCCAACTAGCCGGCCTACCTTCATCAACGCCAAAACGAGGCTGGAACTCGGCTCACAGGACAGGGGGTAAGAAAATGTTCATAACTAATATTGCTAGTATGGGATGTCATACAGCTTCATGTCAAAAGACGCGAGCTACCCCTTTAAGTCCAGCTCCTCGTTGGTCTTCTATCTATCTTTCTTATTTAACTTATCAAACAAAGGTTAAATGTAATTCAGCCCTGAGAAAACCAATGTCTGAAATTCGATTGTTCAAATTAAATGAATAAAACAAAAACAGAATGACATCTGCTTTGAACCCCACCGTTCTACTCAAAGGTTAGCATGTACACAAAGAAGTAGCTATACTAACAGTAACAGCAGCATAGTTCCAGCACTGTCTCACCAGCAAATGGTAAATTCTGAACATTCATCTTCACATGCAATACACTGTAGTTTCCTAAACCAAGCTTCACAATTGTGACATTTTTGTTCTGCAATACTTTGCCACGGAAACCACAGCCAATGAGTGTAGATCTTCGTAGTCCTTGACAATTTATATCTTCGTAACCCTAACCATGTACCATTTAACTTCTTACCATAAACATTAGCACTGGAGTGATGTAGAAAAGTAGAAAATCATTAAAGTTGAAAAGCAAACAGACTGAGAAAAAGGTTGTGAAGAACACGATTATAACCAGTAATCTTTTACTCAAAGGTTGGGGACTTATTGCCAATAACCTCCCCAACATCTCTCCTAGTGAGGCATTTTCAGTCTAAGGGAACAACAGCATTATCATTATCACATTCATTATCACATTATCATGTCATGAACGTCAACGCTTGGAAAAGTCATCAGAGCTGTTGGCTCTGTCAAACTGGACATGTCGATATTCGGATTAAGTTTATTGTACCAAACATTTTGGTGGTCCGTTCTCCATGACCTTTTTTCACCATATAGATACTACAAATTGCAATCGTTGGGTTTTCCTAACTACCAGTGAAACGCTTCCGCACCAAAGTGTGTTCCTGGCTGTATCGCAGTTGGTTTACTTGACAGGTAAAAATTCTCATCTGCTGGTCACTGGTCAACCAATCAAGCTTAAATATGGTCACTTGCTGCCAGTGCAACCCAACTTGGAAGGCAAAAGTTACCATTTAAAGGGATATTTATTATGTATATATCTTTAGATAAAGGTAAGACAGTGAATTGAAAACAGTAGCTAAATACACTCTGTGAAGGCACTTTGAGGCTCAGGGCAACCGTGAAGTTTTATTAAAGGGGTGCTTGGAGGTTTAACTGACTGTCCTGCCAAGGGCTTGCATAGAAAATTGCTTCCTCGGGGGCAAAATGACAGTAAGTTTCCAGGTGAAGGCAGGCAGTGCTGGGGAGAGATGCAGCAGGGACCGAAGGAGAAATGAGGGTCAATGAAAACATCCCATGGGCTAATATTTTCTGGTTCAGCAGCAAAACTGCGCTTCACTGGTAATTTCACTAAAAGGCCTACAGGAAAACCATTCCCTCTTTTTCGTCAGCCGTTTTTAGAGCAAAGAACATCCCTCTTTCAGATCAAAATTAGAAAGCATCAAGCTTATTAGACAGCCCAAGTTTTGCACGGGCAATCACTCGGACTTGAACCACTTCTATTGTTTTTCACGTTAACCAGTAAAGCTGCAGGAAAGTCATTCATAAACAATTCATAAAGGGGGATTCAAAGGTAAAGTATAAAGTAAACAAGCCTCATGTGAACATAGCAGCATTCTCTGTTTAAAAATACATGGAAACAGAAATCTTTACTGAGTGGTGAAAGGGGCGAAGGTAAAATCTGCAACCTCTTGTCAAAGAAACAACTGCCATTTCCACTCTGCCTATTCAACGAAGGACTGTTCTGTCCTTAATCCATCTGACAGTCCTGCGTAAAAGGTGTGAGGAAAGAGTGACTGAAGATAGGAATGCTGTTATTTAAATAGGTACACATAGGTCAAATAAACAGTTGCACCGCCGAAGATGTCATGGTCGCGTATAAGCTGTTTCTATAAGCGTGCTCCTTTAAGTGAAAATCGGGGGCTAACTCTCATCTGAGAGCTGTGGTGGAACGGACCTGACAGTCAGAACATTGAGATGAGTGGGCACTGCAAAGTTTCAGCCCAGTCTAACAGGAATACGTGAAATGAACACTACTTTGTGAGATGGCATTGCATGCTTGGAAAGCCCGTACTGTGTTGAATTTATGTCAGACTTTGTATTAAACTGATATAAGACATTTGCGTGTGCATTTTGGGGGCTGATGTGGATCATTTCAATAGCAATAGCGATAGAAAAACAGGTTTACATCGAAAAGGGATTGTGAGGAGGTCATTGTTAATGAGTGCATTTCACAAGCAAGTTACTTACCATCACAACCACAAGATGAAAACCTCAGGATTTAGAATCTGTAGAAAGTCAGAGGCTTGCTCTGCTGTATCTGGGACTGAGAGCTTCCGATTATTGTCACAGTGCTCTGATCTGACAGCTGCAAGCGAGTCCAGTTACTCTAGTGTTTCCCTTCTGTCAGCAGAGTGACAGGGATAGGAAGTTGTTATTTCCCAGATACACCAGAACACACATCCTGTTTCTTCAAGAGCACGACTAGCTTCCAACAGCAAATGTGGATTTCATGTGCCCAGATACTGAAGCTTTCATCCAGTGCACAGCTGGACTCTCTCACCATGATCTGCTCAGCTGCCAACATGGTGGCACATTGGCAGGGAGTTGTATAAGACTTTCATGAATCAAGTTTGAAGAAATTTACATACAGAACAATATGTATTATGAAACTGTCATTTTAGAGTCTTTATTGTACTACTATATTTTTGTACAGCTATTATTTGTTCAGTAAAACTGGGCTGATGATGTAAACTCTCTGTGTGCTGCAGAGAGTGCTGAGAATACTGTAAAGAGGGGAATCATGGTTGCTCAGGTGAACAACATTAAAACAATATTTCTAAATTACCTCTTAATACTTCTGCATTATGTTCTGTTTGTTTGATAACTTCTTATATTGGCAAACATAAGTGCCAGTGTTTATTTATCTACAATGGGCCAATATTGACCTGCATCAGGTTGAAAATTTGTAAATTTGGAAGAATACAGCATACAACTAGAAAAGACTGATTTCAGAGCACTGGTGCGCTTTCTGAAAACCATTCTCTGGATGACATAAATCTTTTGATCTACAAGTCTCAAAGTCTTTGGATCCTTTGAGAATCCTGTAATGTCCTGAAGCTCTGCAAATGTGAAAATGCAGCGCATTTATCTTAGAAAATGTTCAACACAAAATACATTTATCATTAAAGATACTTCACCCAGCACAATCTCTAGAGTGCAGAAAGCCCAGATATCGTCATCTTTATTACAGAACATTTATGGTACATTTGACTTTATTGCACAATTTCCCTGCATACAGGGGAATGCTTTACTTGGTAGAAAATATATGGTGAACTGTATATGATGGTATTAGTGGAAAGCAAAAGTATAATCACCACTCATAAAGGTGTAGTACGGTAATGGCGTGGGAGCAAGTCCAGTGACTTACTGAGTTACCAAGAAACTTTTATGGCGTCATCAAGCTCTTAATTTTTCATTTTGAGCACAAAGGGAAAAGCATATCCACTGTCAGAAGTCTTTAGTCATACATTTTACAGAGGGTAGGAGGTAGTGTTGAAAGGGTAAATGAATTCCATAGAATATCATCCACGGCTCAAGATGCCATTTGTTTCATCCTTACAGCAACAGCGGTGTAGCAGACAGACAAAAGGAGCACCACACTCAGAAAATCACCCATCTGTGAGGCCAGTTATACAAGAGTAGTGATGTTGGTGATCCTTCCATCAACTGAAGCATCGCACTCAGTCTCCACTGGTGGAAATGCGCCAAGTAAAAAAAAAAAATCAGATAATATCAAAACAGAATCTAGTGTAGCAACCTTAACTACTTATTGCAGAATGTTAAACAGAAGCAGGTGAGACACGAATCCAGCAAAATTCTAACGTATCTCTAAGATAACTGCTACTTTCACAGCTATTGGCAGATTTGTTTTTCTTGCACTACCATCACAACCAAATATCTGGCTGTTATCTCTGATTTAAAAAATCTGATTATTTCAGTTTTCAAAAAAGGCAAAAGAACTCAGAGAAGAAGCAGAATATGCTAAAATGTATACATGACATACATCTGTGCCTCTGGATTCACCAGGAGGCCGAGGGCTGAATGTTGGCCGAGTTAATGAATGAAATAGTTTTCGGTTTTGAAGCTATATTTTGGTTCTTTGGATGACTGGAATAGGTAGAACACTTTGCACATGTGCTTTGGACTCGATCTGTGATAACCAAAGAAGCAGAAAAATCGATGGAACAATAACAGCAGCTCCACTTTTTGACCAAGTCAATATTGGGCTGACATGGTTTTCCTTTCCACAGTTTATTCAAGCAACTCGCTCCCTTACTGGAGAGAAAATGTGATTTGACCTCAGCCTCTTTTCATCTCAGGATAAGCTTTGGCCTCAACACCTTCGACATATTCATACATTGTACTTTAATTGTTAATGAAAATAAACTCATTCCAGTGGAGGTAATGTAGCATTACAATCTTCATAGCAATGTTAATTAATTTCATGATTCTTGAGCTGGTTAGAAAATTGGCTTCATGGACAAAAAAAAAAACATGTTCCTTTGAAAATGGTCATGTACAAGGGCTAGACTGTAAATTAGTGAAAAAGCAGCCATCTTCCAAAGGATTGTCTCAATACATCTGCATAGCGCTATATGTCTCCCCCCGTGTTGATATTTGATTGGCAAGATAGCCCCTTAAAGCAGACATTCTGATGACTTCCAATCAAATAGAACCACGACCATAAAATCCTTTGATGTTAGAAATGTTTTACCGCATGCAACATAGTGTGCACCTTAAGTGAGATACTTGCAGAATCACCCTGGTTCTTCCACAAGCAAACTCTCGACTGCATAACCACTCAAGCAGTAAGCAGCTTGTGGTTCAAAACTGTAATAATGAAAGAAAATAAAAGAAGATTTGTGTTCATTTTGTGTTCACTCAAGAGATGACGCAGCTAAAAGCATTGTTGTCACCACACTGACATCAAACTGCCATCTCTTGAAATGGTAAATGCATAGCTGATTGGTGTGTAAGATTTCAAAATAAATCCAGAGCCACTGAAAATGAAAGAGAGATTAGCTAGACTTACTCTTATCAAAGAATTACAGATTTAAATCCCTGGACCACCTTGGAAACACCGTTTGACTGGTAGAAAAAAAAATTCCCTCATGAGTTGCCCTTGATCAAGGCATGAAACAGCCCTCTGCTCCGGTGGAGGAGCCAAGTGGCCGGCTGCAGTTGCAGTAGGTAAACCTCAAGCAAGCTGCCGCTTTGGTGTATGCAGGTTAATGTCAATATGAGACAGGTAGCACAGGGAAGGAGCATGCATTAGTGTTTGCCTTGTTTAAAGGTCGATGTTAAGAACCGAAGTCATGAGCATTTTCCAAAAACTCCCTGATAAGTAATTGATTTTTTCAGTTGGTTTTAACAGACTTCCTCATGTGAAACTTGGCTTGGCATCAAAAACATATTGCGTTTAACGCTCAGACAGATGCATAATTTATTTAAGTGCTGAAAAATGGATATCGCCCTCTGAACAATTGATCCTCGCATCAATAAAGTGGATTGAATTACGCCTTTAACCTTGACATCAATAAACCTGCTGAACAAAGGGAGCTCACTCAAACACACTGATTCACATGTGCAGTTAACACACATTTAAATCTTAATATTTCAACATGATGTCACAGTACAGTACTGTGAGCAGAGGGAGCTGGAAGCTCCACTCATTTGTTTTGAGTGTTTGCGAAGGGATTCAACCTTGTATACTGATGATTGCAGTGGTTTCTGTTACTGTGGTCCTCGCAGTTTCATCTATTTTGAAAAGAGGACAAACTTCCAGGGTCATTATGCAAAATTACAACACAAATTCCCAACTAGTCTGGGCCGGTGTCAGATTACGAGATTAGTGTTAAGATTTTGGAATGGGGGTATATAGTATATGTCATTTCGAGTCCTCTAATCAGACCGCTGTTGCTGAACATGAGTCCTCATATGACCACTGTGTATTTCTGAAGTGCATTGATTAAGGATTTGAAGTGAGTTGTTCTTTGATCTCGTGATTAAATGAGAATATGTGCTGAATTAATTTTTCTAAGTATTATTTGTGTGTATGTGTGTGGTTGGTGGTGGAGACATGGCTAAAATAGGAGCCTTTTGCCTTTGTTTGCCTGAAGCCAGCCATCATTGATTACCTCACTGGTAAAAAGGTAACTGAAGCTTTTCCTTTTCCTGTGTTTTCTCATAGAGATTTCTTCGGGTCTCTAAGTGCACCTCATCCATAAATTTGAAACAATCCTGCAATGCAAGCAAATCATGTGCTGGCGAGGCAAAAGTGCAAACTCGATTCTAATGCAGGGGCTGTTTTTTGTTTTTGTGCCGTCTCTGCTCTGGGTTGCAATGAAAATAACCATTCATATACAGTTATACGTACTGTATGGTACATAGAATATCCTTGACCTTTTTCTGTAAACAAAACATTTGATGAAAAACCCTTTATTTATTACTAGAGAGATTTAGTTTAACTGAAATGCCTCAGTTTAGAATCTCAACGCTGATAGGCTGTCTGACGCGAATATTTCGCCAAAGTTGGATTTTTTTAACTCACGTGGATTCGCATCTTTTCACTCGCGCGGCGGCATTCGCCTCACCGCGCCGCCCCACCGCGCCTCATTGCGCCGCCGGCTCGAATCCGCGTCTATTCGCGTCTTTGCATTGACTTTGTATGTAATCACGTCGCGCGACCGCGTCTGGTGTGAACGCACCGTTAGACTTTGCGTTCTGCGCATGCTCGAGATTTTTTTTCCCGGGGTCGTGAACTGGAAGTCGGAAGAGACGATATTACAATTGTTGTCACTGTTGGAAAGAAACAACCAACGCGATGAAGAATGCGCCGTTTTGCATCGCGTTTGTGCAATAAGCAGCTCATCACCAACAAAATGTAGAGGGACCTACCTTCTTGCTCTTCGTATCGGAGTATGACTTGGTTTGTGCCTCTGATTCGATTCATTCACCACCAAACATCCAAGGATAATTACCCTTGCTCAACTCATTCTTATTGTAATTTAGCCAATTATCCGATCCTTTTAGTGCCATGTACTGTTGCGTCATTCCGTATTTTCTTTTAAAGACCAACATTAAGAATAGTTGTTTACACCAATATTTATTTTTGTTATAAGAAAGGTTCTGGTGTAGCCCTATTAAAACTCAATTAAAAAACAATTGAAAATTTCCAACTATTGACTTGGAAAAAAAATAAAAAGAAAGAACCATTATAAGAAGTTAGTTTTCATGGTCAGAATATTCAAATTTAGGTTGCCGAAGAACATTATCAGCTTGTTTTGTTGTTGATGAGATTTGGTATTTATAGCTGTGGGTACAACAAATTCAGTATGGTGAGCAATTGGTATGAAACTGCTACTCAGAAATCTGAAATTATGGCAGCCCCCATCATTTGCATGATGAAGTGGAAATATATACAGCGTTGTACAAACAGAGACAGGGAAAATAAAAAGATAACATGGCAATAAATGGGCTTTAGTAGATAGGCAGAGGTAGAGAATTCAAAGGGGGAAATAATAGATCAATAAATACATCTATTATAAATAAAGAAAAGTTACAATTGTTGAAAATGAACTACAGAAATAAATTATTTGGGGGGGTTATGAAGAAAGAGAATGAAAAGGGAAAATAACAGGAAAAAAACAAAACGAAAAAGAGAGCGAAAAAAATGATGAAATAAGTGAATATAATTTAAAAAGTCAATAAGTATTTTCACAAAGTTAAACGAATGTGGTTGAAATTTAAAGCCAAAATATGAATGTATTCCACACTCTTTACATCCATTATTGCATAAAGATTTTTTTTGTAATTCTATTTCAGTTTTTCATTTATTGTAATATGAATTTATTCATTGAGCCATTTATATATATTTCCTAATAATTTCTTATTACACCACTTTCGCTTCTCATTAGTATTGAACTTGAAATTAGGAAAGATACAGATGAGCGGGCTGGATAGAGTTTTTGAGTTGGTTGTCACTCCAAGTACCCAATATTCAATATTCAAACACAGAATTGATTTCTTATTAAGTCCCCTTTGAATTTACTTGTTAAGTTGTTTGATTATATCTACATATCAGAGGTAAGGGCTTTTACCGAGGGCATTTTAGATACCTGTTTCTATCACTTCACAAAACAGGACATACTTAAATAAAGCTATTAATGATATAATGTTAGAATAAACTCCCCAATTAAAACCATTAGATACAGACAGAATTAACATTGGAGGGATGAGTATTCTCCAGTTAAGCAATAAGATATGTGAATGTCATAATCAGGATAAAATTACTTTTAAAAAGATACATTTGTTCACGTGCAGTTACTTTCATCACTTAAACGAAAAGAGAGGATTAATCCTACTCCATCTGTGTCTCAAAAAGGAGATGGGTGCATTATTCATGTTTAAATGAAATGAAAACATGTCCGCACTGACTAACTCAAATCGAGAGTGCTGCCTTTGGATTCCCTCCGTTAGGGAGGATGGTTGTTATACAAAAAATATTGATACTAAAGTGATAAAACAGAATGATCTGTGCTGGATTTTTCAGATTTGAAAACAGCTGGGGCCACTGAATAGATCATTGCACATTTTCAGCAAGTGTGTTTTCTCGTTCACCTTTAAGTCATCCTGCCTGCTTGCCTCCATTTCGACAACACTAGCCGTAAAAGATCACATTTGTCTTGGACCCTTACATTTGTGGATGATGAAACTCCATCTGCTCCTCATTATTGTGTCCTATATCATCACCTGAAATCGCGACTCTCGCGCATCAACCGGTATTTGCTCAGAGAAATGAATACAGACTGCAACATCAAAACACAGCTCTGGGTGAGCACAGTTGCAAGTGAACATCTGTTTGTGTAGCGATGCATAATTCCAGGAAGTGTACAGCGTGATTGAGACATATTGATGTTACTGTCCTCATTCATGATGTAGTGTGAAAACATTCTCTGCAGACACTTCATAGAATGGGAGTTGGAGTGAAAAGAAAAGAAACCAGCATGAAGGAACATTTACATAATCAGTGCAAAGTCAAGTAAACACTCTTGATTGGACTCTAATCAAACTAAATGCGTAGAGATGTCATAATACTTGTTTTTCTGTTATTTGATTTCATACCATGCACAAGTAACTAACTTGGAATAAAACCTCTAGTTCTTTCCAGGAGGGCGTTAACAAAATATTGACCCATTGCTGCTCACACTGGTTACTTTATCAGCAAGATCTCCATCGGAGATAGTTGGAACGGGCAGGGATAGCAATATTGATCAGTTTCCTAAATCCTGTTCCACCCCAACTTCAACTCCTGTTGCTAATGTGCGAGTAAAAATCTTGATAAAACATTGGCGAGTCACTGCTTCTCCTCGAACAGGTCAGTGTAGGTTAGTCAACATGCCCATCAAAAGGATTGTTTGCCAGTAGAAACAAAGTCTTATCTGAAGTGAGAACGGGTAGTCATCCGACAACTGATGAAAAATAGCCTTTTAGCAAACTCTGGCACATTTACAGTTATGTTTATTAAAGTGCACGGTCCCTGTCAAATAAAGTAGAGGTGTCAGCGACAAAAATACTTTATTCGAGGCATGAGGTCATGCACAGGGTGAATGATTCACAGGGTCTGTTTTTATCAGAGGCAACATTAAACCTGTGGAGCACCAGCACACAACCTGTAAGAGAAAGGCCAGGGGTTAAGTTAGTCAGCGTAGGCTGTCAAGAGAATTGTGCTACTTCCCGCTACATGTTTCCAATGTTTGGTGCCACTGCAGCTTCAGCTGTTTCAGTCAATACTGCAGTCAGTCAAGGTCTATTTGATTAGGAAGGAAGAGTGCTACTCCAGCCAGGTCTCAGGGTAGACTGTGAAAGGGGAATAAAAGAAAAGTCGTTTTGTTTTCTTGGATTAACAAGAAATATAAAACAAACATCTATCCTCTGGCTGACAGTGAAGTGTCTGTGATGTGTACATCATGTAAGTAAGGTAAGTAGCAGCCAGGTGCTGCTAATCAAATGCACCTGAATTGTTTCTCATCAGCGGTTGTAAGCAACTCTGTAAAAGCAGTTTTGGCAGTCTGGTGCTCTGGAGCACTCAGGCAACACAATGCCAAAGAAGACAGACATTAGCAATGTTCTTAGAGAAACAATTGTTACTGCTAATCAATCTGGGAAAGTTATACGGTCATTTTATAAGTGGAAAACAATTAAGACTGTTGTCAATCCCCCTAGGAGAGAGTGTCTCAGCAATTTCCCTCCACTGTGTAATACTTAGAAAAATGACAAAAGGTCCAAGAACAACATCTCAGATTATACAGGCCTCAGTTATCATGTTAAGTGTTATTGTTCAAGACAGTAAAAGACTAAAAAAGCACGGCTTGTTTGGAGGGGTTGCCAGGAGAAAGGCTCCTCTCTAAAAACAACATGGAAGCATTGCCTAGGTCTGCACTACTGGAACAATGTCCTTTGGAAAGGCAAGACCAAAGTGGAGATGTTTGGTAAAAACGCATGGCATCACAGAGGTGAAAACCAAAACACAGCACATGGCCACCTGTCTCCCCTGTCTGTTTTCCATGTTTGTCTGTCCGGATGGGTGTACTAGAACTGTAATTTCGTTATGCTGTAAGGTGTAATGACAAAAAATTCATCATTCATTCAGCTCAAACATCCCACACAGTGGTGGAGGATGATTTGGACTCGATTTAAAGCCACAGGACCCGCAAACCTTGCAGCCATTGAGTCAGCTATGAACTCCTCTGTATACCAAAGTATTTTAGGGCCAAATATGAGGCGATCTTTTATAAAGTTGCAATTCAAATCCAGATCTCGACCTCCTTGAGATGCTGTGGTGGGACCTTAAGAGAACTGCACATTGTCAGTTGAGGGTTTTTAAGGGAGGACACGGTTATTCAAAAGCAAAGTAGATTTATTAACAAAAACAAAGTATCAAAGGAAAGCGCGGCTGAGCCGGATACAAAAACCTGAACTGTGGAAAAAACTATTTAACAAAACACTTAAGCATAACATGGCAAAAGACTTGCCTTAACTGTGGCGTGGCATGGAGGGTGACGTAAAAGAATCTCACAAGAAATGAAAGGAAACCTGGAAACTAAATACTGTGGAGGGTGATTAAGGATGGAGTGCAGCTGAAGGAAATGAGTGCAGGTGACGTGAATGAAACTAATCAAGACCTGAACCAAAAACATGATCTAAACTAAGAACTAAAGACATTATCTAAAAACCAAACATGATCTAAAACATAAAACACATGTCATGAGTCCATGGCATGACACACATAAAGAAATGCCCAGAATCAACAATGAATTTCAAGAAATAAAATGACCTGACAAACGGATGATAATACAAAAAATGATTAGAAGTCATTGAAGGACTTCAAGTAATTGCTTCTAAAAGTGATTCTACAAACTACAAGCTATTTACTGGTCCATTTTTTTTTCCTTTAGCACAAGTTTTTTGTGTTTACCTTGAATCTCATGGAGTTTTTTTACACATCCTTGGTGCGTTTTTTCTTAGATTTTTCAAAGAACTGCTGAGGAACAGATCTTTTTTCTTATTACATACTAACATGTAACCCCTTTGAATTGAATTTTCTTTTCTTTTCCACGTAACTGTGAGCATGGACTTGGTTGCATGTTCAAGGCAATAAACATCAAATAGGTTGCACAAATTTATGTGATACTGTAATATAAGAACATAACACTTTTTTTGTTTTGTGACGGTTTCACGAGCAATCAATCAATCAATGATTTCTAAAGATTTTTTCATACAAAAAAGATGCTTTAATAAGTGCTTTACAAAGCTTATAAAATAAAAATACAAAAAACCTCACTTTACCCATCCAATTCCCCAAACCACAAGTCCCACATAGACATACAAACACATGCAACACAAATATACAGAATGATGTTACCTAAAACAGATGTGAGACTGTGTTAAAAATTCACAAATGTGTTGATGAGGAAACCGCGGCAAACTTCATCATCAGCCAACAGAAGACTTATCATTTTCAGGCTTCCTTGTACCGGTGCCATTTTGATTAACTCTTCTAAATTGTTTAGGAAAGTCAAGCCAAACACAGCAAAGTGGTCAAAAGGCAGCCTGCGCGTCATTCAGAGGTGTGATTTGTCAAGGCCCGACTAAAAGTTGTGAAAAGGTATGTAAAGGATCGAATTCTAAAGAGAAAATCCACAAGTGCGGTCAAGTGCTGTCAGCACCATGACTGTTTATAGGCCGAAAGCTGAAATTCTGTTTTTCAGAGGAACATTAGGCAACAGGCGTTAAAAATGATTCATGGAGTGTGTCATCATAAACCAGTGAGATCACCGGAATTGAACCCTGGAAGGATGGGAGGGTAAGTTAGTTGAATGATCCCCACCCCAAACCGAAAAACAAAAAAGAAGTATTTCATGATGCAATGATTAGCTTGGAGTCAGCTGGTGTTACAGCGCGCTTTCAGTCCTACAGTATAATCCAAGTTTTTGAAAGACTATAATACTCAAAGAACTGAGGAGAGAAGAAACACAGACTCTGCGTTAAGAACTCATTAGCCTAAAAAAAAAATTGACCAGTGGTTTCCAGCTTTTCTTGTTTGTCTTTGATGCCATTTTGTCCAACAAAAGAAGATCAAAAACATCTTATCTTGGGAACTGGCTGCCTTCAGCACTCATCTTGATTGTGGGCCTTGGAGAAGGCGGTTATTTATGATCCTAATATGCAGAAACTGACAGCCAGGACGGTGTGACTGGTGTGGCACAGGGGTAAGAATACAGTATTTTTATCCTGCACCGTTAGTGTCAGGAGCTCAGCCCTCTTACAAATGCTGCAGTGTCAGTCTGTGATTTGTATCTGTCTAAGGATTTGCCCTTGAATCACAGGCATCAGACATCTGTTTGTTGATCCGTCTGAGTTGCTTGTATGTCGAGGATACTGTCCAGCTGATGGCCTAATTCATTGTAAACACAGTCCCTCCTCAGCCTACCTGCTGTTGCCAGCGACAGCTGTTCAGCGGGTAGCTCTGGCCTCTCTCCTCTTCCCTCTGAGCTTTTCAAAGCATTGTAAACCACATTTCTCCCATTAATGAAAACATGACAAGATCATTCAAGTTGTTTTCAACATCAGCCCCATTTTAGCATTTTACTTTTGTTCCTCTCATCTGAAAGTTCACATGGATGTGAGCATATGAATGGCTCAGATGCTCTTCAAAATGTTTGGAATCAGATCACAGTTTGTCATGTGTTCACCCTGACCTAACGCTGCCAAGGGACAATCTTAAAACTGCACGCACCCATTTGACGTAATTTCCTGCGTGGTGGTGAGGTAAATATGATGACAGTTGGATAATATGAGTACCCAGCTGCCCACAGAGGCACTACGCCCGTCTGGACAAATACAGTGAGGAAAATCCAACAACACAAAATACAGTTTTGATTTACTCTATTCTGCAGCTGCACACTAAATTTGGCTACAGGGAGGCCAATCATTTGTTATCAAGAAATGGGGCCAGAGCACCTTCACTATCCATCAGTCTCGGGGTCTACCTGTGGGGTCACCTGGCACCCCTCCCCCCCCTCAAATTGTTGATACGGCCCAAGACACAGAAAAGCTTCAACAGTGGTTATTATTGTGCTGACCAACTGCCCATGAATGTTTGATAGTCTTATAATCTTCACACACATGCCAGTGTCATTCATCCACACAGGGCAGTTAAAGTTAGATGTTTCCGGTTCAAAACACGCATAAGAGTCAGACATTTTGGAAAACAGTGACAAGCTGCCAGAGTGTGTCTACACACACAGTTTTATTGGTCACAAACCTGCCTATTTTCACACTTCCTTGAATGCATCTCAGAAACACCATAATTGTGTTTGAAACAGCCCTGACACTCCACTTTTCCATTTTCACTCTGTCATTTCTCTTCCCTGATGAGTGTGGGCCTCTAGTCCATTCTGCATGACACCAAAAACACAATTGTGCAAAAGTGTTGTGCGCCGTGGACTGAATTCAGAAAGCTTTTGACAACTTTGATTCCTTGAGAGACTTCTTAAAAACATTTTCAGCGCAATTATCTGCATCTGCTTCCTACAGAGATGCGGCACATATGGCACATATGTTGACCATTTCGCTTTGCACCCATACATCTGGAGCAATACTGAACGCAAGGGACAACGGCATACCTTGAAGCTCACACCTCTTTATGATGTTCAGAATGAATTTGGTGTATTACATTGTTAGCAGTTGAAATCTTTGATGGATGATTGTTTTGGTCAAAGCAAAAATGAAAAGATTAATTTCCCGATAAAGATGCACAAAAGCGAGCGATCGTAAAACGTGGCATCATCGTTTGTTCCTGCTCGAATAGTGGGTAACACCAGTGCTCCACTGATTACAGTCTTTTTAAATGAGGCATTCTCTTGTATGGACTGATGAATACTTTTATTTTAAAATAGATTCTTATGTGTGTGTGGTGTTTGTAGCAGATGATGACTTGACTTGTAATTCACAGAGGAACGCATTTGTGTAACAATTCCCGCCGAGGTTTTATTTTGCCAGCCAAACCAGAACTACATTGTCTGGATTGAAATACCCAAACTCAAACTCTGTCAGAGCATTACATATCAATGGACCCCCAATGAGGCCGGTGGGGCTTGCCCACCAGGCCTGGCTCCAGCATTGGCAGTATAACGGGCTCCCTTCCATCTGTTGCCCTTGTCCTGTGTGTGACTGTGTGTGTGTGTGTGTGTGTGTGTGTGTGTGTGTGTGTGTGTGTGTGTGTGTATGTATGCCTTGGCCCACTCAACTCCCATCTCTATCATCTGCTGAACTCCAGTCTCTCTCTGTTCGACTCTTATTAGGCTTGAAAAGACACACCAGATGGCTTGTGGGAAAAAAAAAAAAATTCCACTCTTCAAGAAAGGCAAGAGCCCCCCCAGCCATGGTTAGGTTCTAAAAGATTTAAGACATTCATGGGACACTTTTAAAACACTCACATACTCACTCAAAAACAACATTTTTTCATGCTGGACTTGCACAAATGACACATGATGTCGGGAAAAAACTGACAACAGCAGATAAATCACCAGATCGCGTCTAAATATGGATCCTTGATATACTGACCAAGCACACATGACCTTGATTTTGTGACTGCGTGGTTTGTGCACGGGCACCGTGTGTTAGCGTGTGTGTGTGTGTGTGTTTCTGAATATGTTCTATTCTCAAACTCAATAGTCAAGTCAAGTTTATTTATAGTTGAACATGACACGAAACAGGTTTCAGAGGATTCATATATCAAAAACACTTGAGCCCATGTTCACACTGATGGGTCATTCGAAGTCTTCAGCTCACTTACACCTGAGCCAAATACTACAAAATAAAAGCTTTAAATAAAGCGCTATAAATCTAAGACTGAATTCCACAATCAAAGTTGTTTGACATTTACTCATTAATTTTCTGTTGAACAGTTAGTGTAGAAACAAACTGCTTGTTTTTACAGCAGGTTTCGGTGATATGAAAAAGAAATTACACCTTCTTTCGATTCTAAGGTTTTACATATTGAGACATGAACCCAAAAAATCATCTGGTCCTTACCAGGTTGTAAAAATAGGTAAGTAAAACCTTAGATGAGCAACAGCATGGGACATATCACTCTTTGTCATTATTAATTGAACAGAAACCAAGCAAATATGCTGAGGTTAAGTGTGAAAAACTTTACTGCTTCCATAGGAATTATCTAAGAATTAGTTTAAAATGCACTTGACTAATTGATCATCAGCAGGTGTGAGCAACTCCATAAAGCAGAAGTTTTCTGATTTTGCTGGTCTGGAACATCCAGGTGTTTGTTAACACAATGCCAAGGAGGAAAGACATCAGTAATGATCTTAGAGAAACAATTGTTGCTGCCCATCAATCTGCGATGCATTATAAGACACTTTCATAACAATTTGGAGTCTATCATTCTACAGTGAGAAAGATTCACAAGTGGAAAACAGTTGCCAATCTTCCAAGGAGAGGATGTTCCAGCAAGTTCACCAATAGGTCAGACCATGCAATGCTCAAAGAAAATGGAAAAAGCTAAGAGTGACATCTAAGATTGTACAGGCCTCAGTTGAAATCTAAAGATCATGACAGTAAATTGTAAATTGACAGTAAAGCACCAAAGAAGCACGGCTTGTTTGGAAGAGTTGACAGGAGCAAGCTTATTAAAAGGTTATTTTTGCACATTTTTATCTGAACAAACCACAAAGCTTCTGGAACAACGTCTTTTAGACTGACAAGACCAAAGTGGAGATGTCTATAATGCACAGCACCACCTCAGGTGAAACCAGTTACAGCATATTGACACAAACCCCTTATACCAACTGGAAAGCACGGTGGTAGCAAAGCATTCCAGAGTCCAATGGCTGTCTGTCTGACAGCTAAAACTTCAGTCATGTAACAGGATCAATCATCCAAATCACAGCAGCAAATCTACAACAGAATGGCTAAAAGAGAGAAATATCAAGGTGTTGCAATGACCCAGTTAAAGTCCAGACCTCAACCCTGATGGAAACACTCTACCAGGACCTTTAGAGGGCTGTGCATAAACAAATGTCAGCAAACTTTCAATGCATCACAAACAAGAGTGGGCCAAAATTCTCCCACAGCAATGTTAGAGACTGAAAATATCATCTAGAAAATGATTCCTTCAAGTTATTGCAGCTAAATGTGGTTCTACAAGCCATCAGGCTAAACATGCTTTTTTTTTTTTTTTAAAGAAAAAAATTTCTGAACATTCCAAGCCCTGTTTTTTTTATATTGAAGTGCCAAGCTATGCTAAGCTAAGTGGCTTTTACTGTTTTATCATTTTGGGATGAAAAAGGTATTAGAATATATCTGCTCATCTAATTCACAAAACAAATCAAATAAAGAGACACATTTAAATGATGCTGAACTGTTCCTTTAGGTTGACCTTCAGCACAGAGGCTGTTCAGCTGTAGGTTATTTTCTGCTCATAAATACAAATTGCCAGCTTTACAGAAGGAATGGCTAAACACGGTCATAGGATGAGTACATTTTTATCCCCATTAATGTGCTGAACCAAAGTGCTAAAGGCAATGAATCCTTTGTAATATTTCTAAATCCTCTGTAGACTGAGAAGAGCTTTACTATGCTTTAATAATAATAATGATAATAATAATAACAACTCACCACCATGAACGGGTGCACTGATTTGAGCTTCTGGGCGATACCCGGATTCTGATCATGTGAAACAAAACACTCAGTGTTTTATTCTTTTTCTTCCCACGATGAACCCACCGAAACGCTCACCCCTCTTTCTGTAAGTTGTTGTGCCTAGCGCCTCGTGTCACACTCTCATATTTTTTTTATTCTGACAGCTCAAGTCATTAGAGTTCAATCTGACTCACGGACTAAAGCTCAAAATACTGCATGGCACTCTGCAGCGAAATGTAGCACACAGTCGCTAGATCATCAGATTTTTTTTTTCCCCCTGAGGTTATCCAGGCTTTCAGACACACACACACCATCATATTAGTGGCTGCGCTCATCAACAGCAATTTGGTGATTTGAATTCCCTCTTGGCTGCAACCTTTTTCATTACGTTGTGATGGCAAGATGCAAATATGTCCGTGCGTTTAGAACTATGACATAACAGACGAAATTCTAAACAAATGTGTAGAGATGTCTCGGCATGAGTTTCCTCATTGTCTTTCTTGTGATGCTTTTGCCTTTGCTCTCTGTCTCTTGTTTCTCTGAGGTCTTGTTTTTCCAGGTGTCATATCCAACAACGTGGGTCCCTTTAGCTCGGATACCTCTTTCCGTTCCAGCTCTCCTGGCTGAGCTCCTCCGAGAGCCACGTCTGCTCTCCAGGCTCAGAGGAGGGTAAAGCTGGCTGAGGTGATCCTCACACCAGACGCTGTCTCACCTCCACAACAGACTCGCTCTTTATTCAGTGACGCCTGAAATTAGATGGTGGACTTCTTAAGGGGATGGAAAGGTTGTGGTGGAACTGGCAGTCGGCAGGTCTCTGCCAGCGACTCAGTCTGCAGCAGTGTGTGGAGATGTGTGGCGTGGACCTTCAACAAATCTGAATAATATGACTCATTTATGTGCGTGCATTTCTGAGTGAACTCAAGCCAATTTCCGCAGTGTGTTTCTGCATTTGTGCCACTGTGCACAGTCAGTCAAGCATGAGTGAATGCCTTATCTATGACACAGTTGCAGCTCTTCCAGAATTAATTCACCACTGCCAAAACCAACATATGTGCTCTTGTCTTGCAGTGATTCTGCCCATGTCCAAGCTGTCACCTTTATAAGAAATGAGAGATTGTTTAACTGAGGTCGTTTGTGCATGAGCAAAACTGCAAATGAACCTGATTAACAGGAATAGAGCTTCCACAGTATGCCACCTACCGAATGACATAAGTGAGAAAACAGACTCCTTAACTTACTTTCCTTTTCTCTCCGTTTTTGACCACATCTTCTGTTACCATCTCCCTCATTCTGAGCAACTCCCCCCCCATTCCTACTTTCTAAATCCCCCTTTTCTCTTTCAGTGCTGCAGCCCACCCTGCTCCGAGCTTCAGTGGTACATGCCATTGGAAAGCCCATCTCTGGAAGGGAGGAGGGGAGGGTGGTCTCAGTCTCAGCTTAGAGGCTACTTTAGTCCCCAATCATAAGCACATTCGCAGACGTCTCTGCGCGCTCAGAGCCGTTTCAACCGCCACGCCAGAGCAGCCCGCTTCCATGTGAGCTGATGAGCGGTGGGCAGAGAGAGACAGAGAGATATACAAAGAGGTACTCAGGGGAAGGGTGGGAGGGAAAGCAAGAGAAAGAAGAGGTGAAGAGCCACAGAGGCACAACACACACATCGCTGCCACTCTGACGTCTCCTCTCGCGCTGTTCCGGCGTGTGTGAGCATAAGAAGAGAAGAGAGGGAAGGAAGGAAAATAAATCCTGGGAGCTCAAGTCCTCTCTTTGCTTTATATTTCTCTCTTTTTTTTTTAATATCTCCATCAACCAATGCACAAAGGCGGGCTTCTTCTGGCACGGCAGAGTGAAAAAAAGGGATGCTTTGAACACTGCCTCTCTTTCGACAAGGGACAAGGAGGAGGAAGAGGGGGGACAACACACAGCAGGGACAAAAACAGGATTTCTAGAATGAATTCTGTCGCATGCGCTGGGAATAGCAGCCTCCCACTGAAGTCTCTGAATGAGGTAAAAACAATGAGACCACATTATATCCTTTGTGTTCAGTGCCTGGCCGGCGTGGTGAGAGGCACTTAAAAGCATGTACGTATGTCTGACAGAGATGAACCAATTTTCATGCCGATCAGGTTTGCAACAGTAGTCGGGAGATTGCCATCTGTCCCCGGGTCACTGTGCGCGGCGGCGCAGTGGAAGTGAGTGAGGGAAATCTATGCATGTTGCAATGTTGCATGCGGCAGAGCAGCAGCGTGAGCTGGTGCCAGAAGAAGAGTTCTGTGTCAGCCTGATGAAAAGAATTGGTGATAATCCTCATGATCAGCGTTTGGGTGTCGAGATAGCAGCGGGGCAGGGAGAGATTTTCTCTGAGCTGACCGGCAGAACTGCGAGTTCAAAGGGAATTTAGAGTCCGTGATTGCAGCTGACAAACGCATAGTGATTTCACTTTTTTCATGATGTATGAATTGAATGTCCCGTGGTGCGTTGAAAAAAAAAATTCAAAAATAAATCATTCATGGAGTCTTGAAGAAGAGGGACTGAGGAGTAGGGGGGGAAAAAAGGCACCGTGTGAATTTAAAGCAGTTTGAGGACTTTTACCGGCGATGCTGGAGAGGCATATGCCGCCTTCCAGACAGAAAACAACTTGTTCACAGGGGTGAACAAGAAATCAACATCGACTCGAGAAAAAGGAGGCTGGAGTTGAAGTTAAATGGGGTGTGTGGTGTCATTTCTGACGCCTGCCCAGAAGACAACAGCTCTTTGAGAAAAGGATGAGGTGATAGTGGCTGAGAAAAAGAACATTAGTGATGAGGTGGAAAGGTTGCAGTGTTTACATGTGGAGTTAAACCATTGTGACCTTTGCAAACCATTGTTGCAAAGTTCAGTGTTTAATGACTTATGGTACTGTGCAAAACTCTTGAGCCACCCCTCGTTTTGTTATGTATCATCAGGGTAACTAGAAAAAGGTGCAGCCATCCCAAAATGAATGAATATTTTTCAAGGACACACTGATCACTGTGGTTTTGCTACGTTGTTTTTTATATTTGGGGAAACAGCACTGCTTCATCCCTTTTAGGTGCCTTTATATGCTTCAATGCTTTATAGGTCAGTGTCAGGGAGCTTACCACACAAAAAAATCCCACATCTCTCTCTAAATTTTCAGGTTCACATAATACACTGAAGATGAGTGAAAAGGCAGCAAATGTCAAAGAAATCTTTAACAGACCTTGAGAGAGCCTGGAGAACTATTACTTAGGACCACTTTAAAAGATTACATGAAAGTATAGCTCTTTGAAAGCAAAATATAAATAAATGAGGGGCGGCTCAAGACTTTTGCAGCATACTGTATATTTGTACGTGCAGTTTATTGCAGGTTAGCAGAGACTCTTAGTAATCTCAGTGGAAAATCTTGCACAGTGTGGGTAGAGTGCCGTAGGTTTGGGCTCCAGTCCTAAATCCTTACTCATGTGTCAAGACACATCAACATATCCCTGGAAGTTCTGACTGGTCCAGCAAAAGCATGCTGACACCCATCATTACATCAGGCATTATGGGCAATATGTTGTCTTTCGAACTGATTTTTTTTTCTTTCGCTTTCTTTTTTTTTTGAGCAATTAATAATGTCATTATCACAGCCATGTCAGAGTGGTTTACATTCCACACAGTCACCTGAGCTGACTAACTGTTCTCCTTCCATTTTACAGTCTGCAAACGTGACGGCAGCAACACCTGGCGCTCGTTTCTCAGCCTATACGCCGCTCCCATGCAGTGACACTGTGTGTTCCCAGCTGTTTCAGACACAGACATTAGCATGCTTCAGTATAGCTTTGCACTCTCTGACCGCGTACACATTTAGATTCTGCTCAATACAGTAATGTCAGCAAATAGCTTCCAGAGCTCATTTATGGAGATGGTCGGCTTGTCATTTCATTTTGTGTTCAAGATTGCCCCTCTCTTTACAACAGAGAGCTGAGGGACCAAAAACAAAAACACAAAATAGCTGCATTTCTGCCATTGTAACTCAGGGTTTAGTGGCGAGGATAGAACTATTACTTGTCTTTTTTTTCTAAATGTGATTTATTTGATCATAAGCGCTCATAGATAATAAATCATAAATAAAAGAAAAAAGAAGCCTGTCTGTCAGGTTGTGAATCTACAGTTGTCCTTAGTTTATTATTTATGCTTTAACAGTGTAATTTTGCTTTGTCTTTATTGAGCTCCAAGAGAATTCAAGCTCTACAATCATTTGGGAAGAAAACCCTTTCTAAATCTCCACCTTAAGTAACTAGAGTGTTAATGGCTAATTGTCCAGAATAAATACCCCATATTACTAAAGCTTTCAAGCTAATAACAACTATTGAAAATATGGATCCTTTTTTTTTTACTTCTCCAAAGTGCTTTACACATGCTTCTCGTTCATCCATTCAAACAGACACATATTGTGCTTCTTTTCATATATATGCACTCTCTCTATATATATACATATGTATAGTATGCCATGCTTTTTCTCTCTAATAAATCACTCATCCATGAACATATCAGGGGCAATGTGGGGTTCCATTGGACACTTTGAAATGCGGATGCACTGGGGATTACACCACCAGCCTTACAGTGGGTAGACAACCACTCAATCAGCTGATCCACATCCACTGCTTATTCAGTCAGAGCTTCAGATTTGCAGAGAGAACTTTAATCACTTTACAATGTTATCAAGCCCATTTTTTTGTTATCTCCACCTAGATTTAACTTCAATAGATTTTTCATTATTTTGAAATTGAAATTCATTTGCTTTTATTTTTTGCTTTGATATCGACATCAAATCTCATCATTAGTAAATGTGTTCACCCAATCTAAGTTAAACTACATTGGCTGATCATGCTCTTCCAGTAATTTGTTTGATGTTTAATATTCCAACATGGAAATCGCATTTCTAATTGACGTTCCTTTGCCAAGTTGAAATTCTGATTTCCCCTTTGTTATTGAATGCACCTATGAACAGCACTATAACAGCCCTCACAAAAACAAATATCAGGGAAATATTGGTCATATAAGCAACAGTTCTGAATGCTAGCTACTTAAAACTTAAACAAAACACAGAAGAATGGAGCAACAATAAGGTTCAGGGTTTATAGAGTCAGTATGGAGAGAAAACAGCATTCCCTATTATAGTGTTAATAACCGACCAGCAGCCGTATGTTCTGTGATGCCTGTCGGATATGTAAATGTAATGGAAATGGAACCGTAATGGAAATGTGATTATTTGAGGACAAAATTGCCCGTCAAGAACCAGTTTGGTTTGTGTGTGGTCTGACCTCTATTTACATTGTGCTCTTTTATACCTAATAACATGGTCCAAGTTATACTACTGATCTAAAAAAAAAGGAGAGGGGTGGAGTGGAGTCGAGTGGCTCACTCCACATCCTAGAGTGATCTGCTTAAATAGAGGGGCAAATAACTGAAAGAAAATGCATGCCACAGACATTTCATCAAGATCTGAGGAAATTTGGTTAGCTTGAGAAAAAAGGGCACAATATGTCTCCTTTAGAACAGCATGCTGCTAATTTTTTAAAGGCTGCCATTCTGTAAATGTAACCTTTTTTCTTATCAACAATAAGGAAGTGAGCAAATTACGATTAATGTAATCATGACAGTGTTACCATACAATACTGCTATGTGGGTGAAAAATACTGCGCTGTAAACACATGTATTGAATGTCCAAATGTACAGCTCATCGCGGGTAGCTCAGCAGCCTTTCACACATCATTGCACTGTGTTATAACATATATGAAGCCTGACAAGATGGAGGGGTGGGCTCCGAACAAATGTTTTGAAAGCTACTGACAAGGCTGTGGAGGCTTAGAAAACGGAGGGCTGCATCTGGGTGAGAGTGAAGCATGTCTGCCTACACTGAGAGCTCAGAGATGCAGATTGTGAAACTCCACGAGGCTAAATTCAATTGTGTTTGATGTCTGTTCAGTGGATGCAGTATGGGTTTCTCTTTGAAGGTATCTGAGCTATCTCTGGGTGTTCGAACATGGAACTGTCCACCCTCAGCAGCAGCGCAAAGCATCAGACAAAAACAAAAACATTTGTATTTCTCACAGACAATAGATTGCTACGTTGCATGACTGAACAACACAGCGTTACAGAGTTGGTACAGTGTGTGACTTCTGTTGGTGCACAGGTGCACTTTGCCTGGTGCATCTTCATAAAAATGATTAATAAAAAACACCTCAGTCATTTTCAGACTAGCTTCCCACAGTTTAGATCACAAGCTTTTGTGTTCACAGCAGACAAGTAGGATGTAAGTGTTTTATTGTATGCATGAACCACACTCAACTCCTGAAATCATACCACAAATACTCAGAGATGTATTATACTCTTCTTTTGCAATTGTTTCATTTCATTAATTCCATAAATTAAGATTCAAGAAACCAGTTTGAGGAGTAAGGATGTAGTAGATGTAAACAAATATATGTATTTGATACTGAAGACATACTTGCTCTTAAGGTGTCATGAACAGGTATCATAATTTGTGTCTTCATTTTATTTCGTCACAGGTGAATTCCATGATAAACCACTTTGTAAAAACATTTTATTGAGAAAAAAAACAATCAATTATTTTCCTTCAGATAGCTCGAAGCAAAGGTGAAAACGAGACAGAAACAATGTCTGAATATAATAGTTTTGTTTTTATTTTAAAAGTTGTTCAAGTAAATGAAGCGCTGTGCATGCAATGCATACTGGATTTCATAGCCTCTCATTATTTCAATACCAGTGTTGGCTAAATACAACATGATATGATATTTTCAGTTGAATGTGCTTAAAAGTGATCAGATTGACTGTAAACTAGTTACTTGTTCGCCCAGTTTCTACTTTATTGGTCAAACGTCCTGATATAGTGCATTCTCTCTCTGACATCTACGAGAAAAAAAAAACATATAAATGATTAAATGTTCTTGAGGCAAATTTCAGAGAGAAAGAACGTTTTGCACATCCGTCTGATATTATGGTGATTTCCATAGGAATGAGATCATATGGACACATGGTTGCTGAAATAGGGCATTACAAACACAGAGAATGGAGTTGTGATTAAAATGTCTCCAAAAACTGGTCTAAGTGCTCTGCCCATTTTCTACAGTTCTTGTCCTGGGATATGACCCAGAAATAGCAGACGAAAGCAATAAGAAAAAGAGAAAAACAGCAGCAGATGTCCAATGCACCACTCAATATGGTACCAAGTTTCAGCCAGTTAAATTGTTTTTCAGTTTTTTTAATCTCTGACATGATACGTATAATATGATGATAATGCCCAATACTAACGAGCTGAAATGGGTTTATTGCAGTGGTCGGATACGTTTTGGTCAAGAAATGGATTTCAGTTAAAACGCTGTGCTTGAGCCAGAACCTTAGCCTGGCTTAACTGTGAATGGAAAATACTGAGGGCCATAAGCTGATGTCAGAATTGTATGGTGTCAAGGCCTGAGCATGGCAGGTGCTGAAAATGCATGTAATGTCCTTTGTAATAAACAGCTAAGACACAGAGTTAGGGCAAAATGACAGCCAAGAACAGTCTGCTGCAGCCGTGCTGCTGTTCCTCCCTGGATTATGCTCCATGGGATGCTTAAAATCTGTCTGACTGCCCATTACGACAGCCACTATTGTGGCTCATTAATGTCCTGCAGAGGAATTAGAATAAACTGTGCTCCACAGACTCTCGCTGGCAGAGGCTTTCTGCCTTCTCTCCAGCAACTTTTTTCCCCTCCAGGGACAGCAGTTGTTTGCCTGAGGTACATCACAGCAGCTCAGAGAGATCAGCAACACCAGATAATTAGATGCTCAACTCCTACAAACTGCCTGGACTGTTGAATTAATCTTAACTTGTTTCAGCAATTTCAGGAAAGCAGTGTGTAGGCCACCACCACTCACTTAAAATGGGAAATGGGGCTTGAAAGGGGAGGACTGTAAGGGATGGATGGTATGCTACTGTCTCTTATAGTAAAAAGGGAAAGGTGCTCTTAATAGAATGCATTAAGGTCAAGAAATTAAGTGCTTGAATAAGATCATAATGCATAGCTTTAAAGACTTCAGATTGTGCTGTTTCATCAGAATATAACTCATTCAGATAAAAGCCAAAAATCAGACCAAGTATGACATTATACTGGTTGTTCTCTTTGTTGATGCTGTCATGCTCCTCAGCTATGAATAAACTGCGTCAGCAGATGCCTACATATATCATCACTGTCAAATGAAAGCTGCTGTAACGTGCTTTTTTAAGCAACAAAGGAATCCTTATTCCAATCAGAGCCGCCACACTGGATGTGTCTCGCATCTGCTGAATAAGTTGCCCTATAGGATCAGCATTTTTGGTTTGTTTTTGTTAGTTTTTCAGGATTTTTACTGCAAAGGAGTTCAATGCCGATTCATCTGGCAATTCTGCATGATTGATTGATTGCATGATTTGAAGTTTTTCTTGACAATTTTTTTAATTATTATTATTTCTAGGGGGTGTAATCTCATTGTGGATATTTGTGGTTACCCATGGTCCTTTGGGGCAGAGAAGGTATTAGACAGCTGGCAGTGTGAACACAGCTGTTTTGTTCACATTCACCAGGCTTGCTAAAGATAAGGAGATGTAGCAGAATTGCCACTGGAGGTGCACTGTATGTGTAGTCACACGCATATAGCACAGACCAACAAAAACAAGGACACACACAGTGTACGATGTCTTCAGGCACTAACAATAAGCGAAGCTCCTGACCCAGCACCCAAGCTTTACCTCCCCCACCGTCAAACCATGTTCTGCCACACAAAGAGGCCAAGAATAGGCTGGTAAACAGCTCTCTCCTCTGTCTCAACTATCTTCAGATAACAATTACATAACTCAGGAGGAGAACAAAAAAAAAAGGAAGAGCCTCATTCTGTCTATCATGGTAAAATAAGTTTAACCTACAATCATTGCATAAGAGATGGCACAGTTTGTATCTTTGGCAGAGTGATAAGCCCAGAGGGAGGAGCCGTTGCATTTAACCAAGTGTGAAGCTATAGGATAGTAAACTGTATATTTTGCCCAACAGAAGGTGTCTGTGATCAGAGGATGAAGATGATAATTTCACATGATGACAGAGGTCTTCCCTTCTCGTCACCCTAACCACTGGACGATGATGTGACCTGACAGTGGTGGCGAACACTGTGGGCGTGTTAGTTGCTGTGTAACATCAGTGTGCTGCTGTGATGTTGTAAAAACAAAGCAATGCCACTGAGTAATTCTAGGTTGACAACAGATGTTAAAGAATAATTTCCTATCTCTGCCTACCTGAAGATCGCTACCGTCACTGCTGATGTATTGTCAGGGTAGGAAGATTGATGCGAGGTGAATCTTATGTAGCTTTTATGCCTTTGTCTGGCTGGTGAACATCTACTTCCCTGCAGTGGTAGCTGGTGCCATTACTCACATATCAGGCGACAGCAATGGCCAACAGAGTGTAATGAAAAAGACCACCGTTTGTGACACAAACGAGCTCTCTTAATTGTCCTTTTGTGAAAATCCTACAGGGTTTTGTCTTTAATCCCTCAGCTATATTCTGAATAAGAGTCTGTCCACCTCTGCCGGAGAATAGAATACCTTAAAAAATATTTTGGGAGATTATTTTCCCGGCACCAGCCAGAGTTAAAAAAAAAAAAAGAAGCCATTAACTAGAGTTGCTTAATAAACACATGCAGACATTTATGAGCCTCACAATAGCCGTTCAAA
Source organism: Odontesthes bonariensis (assembly GCF_027942865.1). NCBI lineage: Eukaryota > Metazoa > Chordata > Actinopteri > Atheriniformes > Atherinopsidae > Odontesthes > Odontesthes bonariensis. The sequence goes on along the minus strand of NC_134514.1, from coordinate 26,556,666 downwards.
TCAATATGCCTTCATATAAAATTTGATGAATAAATGAATGACTGGACAAAGCTGAACTGTTTAAATAAAATAAAAAACACGTCTGACCACGCAATTTGTAAAGTGGAAATCATTAAAAGCTATCTTGTATAGTTTTTTGAAACAGTGGGCAACAGAAACATGGTTGATATTATAATACTTTTTTCAAAATCAGTACAGATAGGCATTTATTTTAAAACAAAATGTACAGACGAAAGTATATTTAATACCTGAGACCATACACTGACTGACAAAATATGATAAATACAGCGGTCAGGGGAAAAAGGTGTCAGCACATGACACATGGGATATGACTGTCCTCCTCCCCAAAGTTTACCAATGGATCATGGATCATCATATGTTCATGCAGGAAGATATTATGTCAAAAAAATATTTGACCTCATCTGTATGTACACGTGAATTTTAAAAGTGGCATCCAAAAAGTCATGGTCATGATGTACAACAAAAGTAATTTAGACCTGATCAGGAACGTTTTCTAACATAACCCCAACCAGGTTATTGTCTAAAAAAAGTGGATTAGTTAAGTGTTGCCATGTTATTAATTGAGCATATTTCTGAAGTGGAAAAAAAAAAACAGCTGTCATGCGTCGGTCTTAATCCTTAATGTCCCACGAAGAAGAATTTCTGAAATTGCACATAACTGCACCCTTCACACAACCCTGTTAAATATTTAAAGCCTGTCATTATGTAGTACAATAAAAGAAAAATCCTTTATCCTTTTTTTCTTAAAAAGAATAAAACAATGAGCAAATTACAATGAATGTAATCGTGAGCATTTAAGTACACAATACCACTATTGTATACTGACCTTTCTGCAGCCTCTTAAACAAAATGGGGAAACACACCAATGAGTTGGATTTCCCTCCTGCTGCTCGAAGAGACGTTGCTTTAAAAGCACCTAAGGATATGTACAAACGACCTATCGATTGGAAGACTTGCTGCATTGGATGAATTAACAACAAAGATTTTGCTGCTTCAGAAGGGCAGCAATAACAGCCTCCTCGATCTTTGAGGATCTCCTTTGAAGGAGTTCTTTGAGGATCTCCTTATTCTGACCATCATGTTCTCTAATGAGGTGGCAAAGCCTGAGGACTCGAGGGAGGACACGCTTGTCACCGTGCCAGACGTTGCTGAGGTAGTTATAAAGCTTATGAACAGGATTCATCATGAAATGCTGAAGGTTTTGGACATTGAGGAGCTGAATTGGCAGACATGCCTCTTCAGTGTTGCATGGCAGACAGGCAGACATGGAAGAGATGCAGATCAGAGTGGAGGACACCATTTTTAAAAAGGGGGACTGTGGATGTTGGAAAGGCGGTTCCAACCAATTGCTGAACCTCAGATTCAAGAGAAACAGTATGGTTTCGGTGCATACTCGTGTGTTTTGTGCACTTGGAGAAAGCTGACAACTATGTACCTTAAGACGTTTTGTGGGGGGCACATTGGTGAGACTATGGGCTATTAGGTCTTTGCATAATCAAAGCAAGAGTTGTGTTTGCATCCTTTGGTACATGGTCGAGCTCATTCACAGTGCATGTTGCCAAGCATGTACCTTGCCACCTATTCTGTTTGTAGTACTCACAGACAGGATTTTGAGGCATAGTAACAGAGAGGTGGATGACTAGTTTGGGAAACTCGAGGTTGCATATAGCTCTTCTGGCCTAGGAATACCTTGAGATCTCCTAGGGAGGTCTGGATTTCCCTCCTGGATCTGTTGCCGCCACGACAAAACCTTGGCTAGGTGGAAGAAAATGAATAGATGCTTAAGCCTCTTTGTTTCCTTCAAATGTAGTCACATAATGAATATATCTACCTCTCCAACGTCATTAATATTTTTGTACTTCTCATGTTGCCTGATTAAAGAGCAATCCAATTTCTTTGTAAAAGGAGGCGGTATCTCTGACGAAAGCACAACGATTTTGCAGATGTCTGTACTGTGATGAGGCAGCTGTGGCTACACTGTTTTTCATTGACCACGCAATCAATTTTTCTTAAAGAGCCAGTATGGTTTTTGTCTTCCTTTGCACTAGGGGCTATGCTCAAAACCTACATTTGTAGAAGTACTTGTTCTAGATTAAGAGAAGGAGGGAAAAGAAAGTAAACTACTTCATAATGTTTACCCTGGCTGTTGAAAAGTGATGCTTAAGGTTGCCTTCCATATTGATTTATATCATCAAAGATTCCTGACAAAATAGCAGTGCGTGATGCCCTGGGATGAAACTGGACTCCATAAACTTGACCCTGTAAAGCTGCTGGTGTATATTTAGAACAAACTGATATGTCCTCCAGCATCTTCTTGTGGGTCATCTTTGGTCATTCTCATATTTCTCCAGCAGGAAAACTGTGCTGAAGTTGCGTTGGCTTCTGTTGATGAATTTGTGATCCTCTTTGAAGGGGTTTGAAATTGCACCCTTGTTGCCTCTCATCCTTATCTTTTTTTATGAAGTACGGTGTAAATGCCAACATGTTATGTAATCTACAGAAAACAACTTGCTCATTATTAAGCAGTGCCTTGATGTGTTTCGGGAATCCATTGTTAGTGCTAATGATGCTGCCAGGCCTGTGAATTCATCAACAGAAGCAATCTCATTTTCTGCTGATCTCAATCTCCAATGTTATTAACAAACAGGATGTTTGTCAGACATGAATTTTGTCTCCAGGCTGGATGGGAACACTTGTATTATTAGTTGTCATTTAAAGGCTCAGGTCAAATAACGGGGTCTACCATATTCCTCTAAAAAGGTCTGATGTTTATTAACACAATTTCAGCAAATTATTGAAAGAACCAGCCAGAGAAGTTTAAAAAGGCTGGACAAAATTGCATCTATTTCCATTTAAAAAGGGTGTAGAGACAATCTGTATTGTGTGGAAAACTTTCGGCACAAATAGCCAGAGGTGTAACCAACTACAGAGGGCAGACGTATGCTGTTCATTGGCCTATTCCTCTCCACTTCAATTCCCAGTTCAAAGATCCAATAAACTGTGTGACTAATTGGGGATCTGAGATTCTGTCCTTGCATCTCAGTCCAGCAATAGTGTAAAATAAGGATAAATGCTTGTGTCGGTGCTTCATGGCTATTTTCAAAATTTATTTCTCCATCTGAGCCCAATCTGATTTTCTAATGTACCTTACAGAAACACTACCAAAGCCTATCAAATCCATCAATGTCAAACGTGCTGAACACATTTTCTGCCACAGCGCAAACGCCCTTACACAGTAAGAAATTGGACTGGTGAATAGAGGACTGTCTGGTTTTCCTATTATCTCCTATTATACCTGATAAAGGTAATATAGGCAACAGTTGTAACCATTCTCACAGTGTAACCTGGATAAAAATTAATTTGCAGTAGGGAATTGTTCTATTATCAATAAATGGGATTACCATCCATCCATCCATCCATCCATCCATCCATTATCTTCCGCTGGTCCGGGGATCGGGTCGCGGGGGCAGCAGCTTGAGCAAAGAGACCTAGACGTCCCTGTCCCTGGCCACTTCCTCCAGCTCTTCTGGGGGGACCCCGAGGCGTTCCCAGGCCAGCCGAGAAACATAGTCTTTCCAACGTGTCCTGGGTCTTCCCCGGGGCCTCTTCCCAGTGGGACGGGCCCGGAACACCTCATCGGGGAGGCGTCCAGGAGGCATCCTAACCAGATGCCCGAGCCACCTCATCTGACTCCTCTCGATGCGGAGGAGCAGCGGTTCTACTCCGAGCCCCTCCCGGATGACCGAGCTTCTCACCCTATCCCTAAGGGCATTGAAGTCCCCCAGCAGGACGAGGGAGTCTCCCGGAGGAGCACTCTCCAGTGCCTTCTCCAGGGCCTCCAAAAAGGGTGGGTACTCTGAACTGCCGTTCGGTGCATAAGCACAAACAACAGTCAGGACCCGTCCCCCCACCCTAAGGCGGAGAGAGGCTACCCTCTCGTCTACCGGGGTGAACCCCAATGTACAGGCGCACAGCCAGGGGGCAATAAGTATGCCCACACCTGCTCTACGCCTCTCACCGCGGGCAACTCTAGAGTGGAAGAGAGTCCAACCCCTCTCGAGGAGGCTGGTTCCAGAGCCCAAGCCATGCGTCGAGGTGAGTCCGACTATATCTAGCCTGAATCGCTCAGCCTCGCGCACCAGCTCAGGCTCCTTCCCCAGCAGAGAGGTGACGTTCCACGTCCCAAGAGCCATCTTCCGTAGCCAAGGATCAGACCGCCAAGGTCCCTCCCTTCGGCTGCCGCCCAGCTCACACTGCACCCGACCCCCATGGCCCCTCCCACGGGTGGTGAGCCTGTCGGAAGGGGGACCCGTGTCGTTTCTTCGGGCTGTGCCCGACCGAGCCAATGGGATTACTTGTGTGGTTTATTCACATTACCAGACCAGCAACACCAACACAGCAACAATTAATTGAGAAGCAATTAAGGAAAGAACTGTGTCAAATTAGGGGGGTGTAATACTGTATATTTACATTACATTACATTGCTGCTCACTGCAATATTCAGTCATTTCTGATTTATTCCTGTCAAGTATAGAAACCGGTTTACCAAATTGCTTGGAAATCTAAACACTTGCCTGTGTGTTGCTGGCAGAAGTGTTAAAGAATTCCATGTGCAAAGGACGTGGTTCGGTGCTTTCAAACAATGTCATGCAGCTGAGGAGTGAAAAATGACAGGCCTTCGTTGTTATTGTTTTTGTCATTGCCTTCATGGCTTTTCCTCTGCAGAAGGTGCCAATTACATCTAACCTACAGTGTCACATCTCCACATCACAAAGTCTCCCTGTTCCCTTCATTAAGCTCTGAGAAGCTGTTGCTACTACATTAGAATGTGCAATAAGAGCAGTACAGTAAATTTTGTTGTATTCATACTGCACTTATTCATACTTTTTTCTCTTTGGGTCCCTGCAGCACCTGAGGAGCGTAAGCCTCTTTGACATTATGTGTGTGGAGCTGTCAGAAATTTAGCTTATTATCAGAAATCGATTTAGAGTTAAAATATTTGAAGGACAGGGTGACCTGTTGGTGTATCTAGCGTGCACATTTTACGCCTTTCTGCTTTGGGCTTTAATTATTCGTTTAATAAGAACAGTGAGCAGTAAGTTTGACCTGCCTTGCACCAGCATTAATTTGCTAAGCTTCTCAGCTACAGGAATTAATTACCGTGAAGAAACTCTAAAATACAGATGCAATATAATGAGCTTAGACTGTTCATGCTCATAATTATTTCATAATGGTTTCTATACCACAGAAAATTGGCCTGTCTTGAGACACAGAAGAGGTCATATTATCCTTATTTGTTTCCTTTTCCTTTGGTGTGCTGTATGCCTTTTTGTGCATGTAAAAGGTCTGCAAAGTTACAAACCCAAAGTCTACACCCAAAGCAGTTTGTTTCCTACAGAAGATACTGACCCTTATTTAATTTCTTCAAATTAATACAAATACAAAACAAGAAAATAAGAAGTTGCCTTACCCATAACCAATCGGAGGAGAAGAAGGCCTCTCACAAGTTGCACCTTGAAGACACAGCAATTGATAAATACGTATATTTCAAAACATATAAAGCGTTTCTCGTGAACCAAGACAAAAAACTATAACCCTGTATATTAGCATAATATTGGCTCTTTGATAACATTAATTGTTAAATGTCTTCACAATATGAGAAACCTTAACAGGTGAAATAGTTTTATTAAGTTTGCATAATGCGGTCCTGCAATCTAATGAATGATTCTTAAACTGCTAGGATTTCTCATCTGACTACAGATATGATACTTTACACATATCACAGTGAGATCACAGCAAAAACTGAGCAAAAGTTTGTGCATTCAGCGTGAATGCCCTTGATGTTCCTTTTTACAAGATATGATGTAACAAAGGAATCCCTAGAAAAATTCTCAGACTGTTTCTAGAAGATCACTACAAAGAGCTGCACATGTGCTTTGTGGCTAAATAAAATCTAAATCACAATTTACAATTCGTTAGGTGAATGCAAAGGTCTCCAGTCACGGAAAAAAAATAGATAAAATTACATACTGGATTTGAGGGGTTTGGTATTTCCAACAAAAATTGAAGTAATGTAAGGGGTGGTGAATAGACTGCTAGCTGAAGAGCTCAACTTTTTCACTGATCTCATTCAAAACAACAGTCATGTCAGCAGGTCAAAACACAATAACATGACCAGCATTGAGTGTTTCAAGCATAGCAATTTCTCTGTCAGGCAGAAGATTTTTGAATAGCTTATCTACTTTTGTTTTTAATAGATCAACTGAACAGTGCACTGAGGGACCTATTATACTGTTGCTTCTAAAAACTCTGGTACAGTTTGAGAGGATTTCAGTGAGAAAGAATCAGCACTGTAGTCCTTTTGTTCCCATGAGAGGCTCGGGGGAATGTCTTGTTTATATCTGCCTCATCTCTATGAAGTACAGAGGGAACAGAGCAAACGTATATTGCCCGACGCACTAGCTGTAAATTATCACTGTGAACTGCTGCCGAGTGGATAAAGTGGTAGTTGTATTAAATGCCATTTCTGCATCTAAGACGGTGTAATAATTGTTTGTGCTGCTTGGTGACGTCTCTCTGTCTAAGGGTTGTGATCGAAGTGGCTCTATGTAATGTAGAACTTGACGCTAGGCCTTAGGTGGAGCCCAGCTGTTACAGTTGCTCTTGCATCTGTCTGCCTGACATGCCCTCCGCACACAACAAACACTGTAAGCTCTACATTTGACACTGTACTGCTTTTCTTACCAGCCTTGCTTAAATTTGAAGTGCAGGGAGATCAACATTATCTCAAGTGAGACTAAATTAATTCAAATCAAAGACAGTATAAATGCACATCGCTGTAACAGTAAAAACACAGACAATGCAAGCATGAGCCTTATAGTCATGAGCCTTGGTGGATGTGAATGTGTGCACGCATGCATGTGTCCCTGCACAGACACCAAATCACTTGGTGCTACTGAAATAGCATAATTTGAATGAATACTGTGAGGTCATGCTCAGTTACATGCAACTCAGTGTAACAACAACACCGCTAACCATAACTGTTGACAGAATAATATTAACAGTGGGGAAAGGAGTTGAGTTATACTGCACATTGGGTTGGAGCCCTGAAACAAATGCCCTTGCGTGATTGATTACACGCTACAAGCTAATGAGATAAACAGAGCCTGAATCGATTCAGCCGGGCAAGAATCATGCTACAGGGGCATATGCAGCTGTGTGCAATGGCCGTATTGACATGTTCATAGTCAAAGAGCCGATGAAAGAGACCAGAGGCTGCGGTTCAGGCTGAAAGCAAAGCAGCGTCCTCTTCAGCTGAATGCAGCTGCTTCGTCCACCACTGCAATCAGGGTCGATGCTGCTCAAATCAAATGCCTGTGATGGGATCTGACAAGTCAGGTACTTACTGCTGAACAATCACTGCAAAGAAAAGCGTTTTCTTGTCAAACACAAACAAGACAGGGATTGTGGAGCAGGCAGACAAACAAATGGGTTAGGAAGAGCGCCTTTGACTGAAGTTAGTGACAAAGCAAATCACGGTGTGAGTGTGGATAACCATCGGCTGGAACTCCTGCAGCCTTTGGCACACTGACTAATGACAGACATACAGATTTTCGTGGTGCTGTGGTTAACTAATTAAAACCTTTATGCCTCACCAGGATGACTGTAAGAGGATAAGCAGGGCTGGGTGCCATAGGAGATGTTGAGCTTGTCTGAGCTGCACATGGTGACTCAGACAAAATTGAGTGCAGATGCAGCACAGAGCTTAGAGGAAGTCATTATGTAGTCTTCTTCTAACCAGCTACCTGTTAAGATGATCATCTTACCACTGCATTGCAATATAACATACAACCGTGTTTTTTTTTTGTTGAAGGTTACAAAAGTATTTTGTCTCAGTGCTCTTGTTCCAGGCATTTGCCATAACCCCCAAAGTCACAATTTTAAAGTTACATTTAAAAGCATAGCAAAATGCAGTTTGTATTCTATCTTATTGTATCTCTGTTTTTAACACAGTAGGCTTTAGAAAAATGGATTGAACACGGTGAATTTTGAGCCTCTAACCGCTCTCAGATAAGCACAACAGGAGGGAAATATTACCAGGCTAGTGGAAGGACACTCAGAGGGGGTTTATTTAATTGACTGCTTTATGATTGTGTCACTCAAGTCCTGTCTGCACACCAAAGGGCACTTGGAAGTGAGTCATCTGTCGTAGACAGGGGGGAAGGGGAAGATGCAATACTGGATTATCTGGAAACAGTTGAGTGTTTTGTCTTTTTACGCAACAGACAAAAGAACAGCAGGTTTCCTGTATTGTTTATGTGCTACTGAGGGCTTTAAGAAAAAAATGCTCAATCTCATCAGTGTCAAAATGCATTAAGACTAATTTGTTATAGTGTCTGATCACAAGCCTGTGGGCAAGACGGCAACAGTGGAGCAACGAGGTCGTTACAACTCCTTCACAGATGAGCATTTACCAAAGAAGGTTTTTCAAGGGATTCCACGCTGTCCCTGTGGGGGTGATGTTTCCGTTAACTGCGTCAAATTTGGGTGTGTATGTGTGCAAGTGCATGGGCTGAGTGTTAATATTTTGTTAAAATTAATATCTACATGTGCGTTTCAGCCCATTTGTAACATTAACCTCTTGGACTTTTACATGCAGAAAAAAAACCTGCCAGATATCTGACTTTGAATTCAGCTTAATCAATGTTGAACGTGTAATGTTGTAATGTAGCAAAAAGCATTAAAGCCATTCAGCACTGATGCTTGTAATTTTACTCTGCTCTACATTTAAAACAGAGCTCATGTAGAGTCTGGTTAATTTGAGACTAATCAGGCTAAGAACATCTGTTATCAAATCTATCTCCAGCCTTTTAATATCTTTAATAACGCAAAAACAGTCAATTTCAATGTGGTGATGAAGATTTAACGAAGGACTCTTTTACTATGCTGTGGTTATTGGAGGGTTTAAAAATAAGTAAAAACTGCAAACTGTTATTGCGGTTGTGCTTCTTTTTTTTCCTCACAGCATGTGTTATTGATGTCGAGTTTAAAAAAATCCTAACAAAACTACGACTAAAACCAATCTGATGAAATTTCTCCCACATAAAAATCTTGCAGATTCCTCGCTTCATTGACTGTTCGGTGCACCTGTGACATTCATGATAATCACCGTACGACTGAAAGGCAATATCCAAATGTGGTCTCGATCATGATGAATTCGAACAGAGCGTGAGGGAAAACATGCTTTTACACCTCGGTCAGGGCTGCCAAATGTGAGGGAAATCAATATGATTTCAGTCAAGCCATGCAGCAAATGAAAAGCATGCATGCAACGATAATGGATATGGATTTCTGGGTCTGTGACTCATGTTTCACTCCCCTGCAGTGCTCAGATCTTTATGTTTGGTGCTACAAAAGTTGACTGATGAGCGCGTGAGACAGACGGTGTGTTTTGAAAATACTTTTTTTTTGACTGGATCTTAGGGAGGGTTTAGCAGGTCACAGCCTGGGCTGCCTGCTGCTGCTCTTGTGTAATTTGTAGATGTCAGAGGTCAGTTTCGGTAAAGACAAAATGCTGATGAACTTTCCAGCTCTCGGTTTGGATGTTGGCTCAGACGCAGAGAGAAAGCCAAACACCTGTGCGGAAAAGGGCAGTGAGGAATAGAGAGAGGAAGAGCAACATAACAATATTTACCCTGCTGGGCGTAGCGGCATAGCAGCCTTGAGATCTCTCATATTGTTTGTAATTAGTGAGACCCCTCCTCTGCCTCCAGGCTTCCTGGTCTGCCTCCATGTATGAACGTCTTTCGTGGCAGTGGCTTTGTGTGTTTGCGAGTGAGGGTCACGGTGTTGTATCTCTGTTAAATATTTTTGTGGTGAAAGAGTTGTGTCATATTGTCCTGTTTATGATGTTGTTACCAGGACGACAGCAAATGGTTCAAGCCATGGTGCAAAGAAGGTAAACTTAAGTTGAATGCATTTTACAGACTGTTATCTGGTAGCAGAGTATATTTTTGATCAATGGAATTCCCAAAGCCTAAAGTAATAATTATTTTGAAAATATTAGTGCTTCTATAATATTCAGAAGTGGCTCTGTCTTTTTGTTCACCAGTTCCTCATTATGTTAGACATCCAGCATACATATTTTCCATTTAGGTAGCAGATGTAATGGCTCACTGATGTTTATAGGACGCGGCTGACTATAAATACGGGTCACACTTGTTTTTATGTACTCGAACAGTGGATGTTGTATTTGCTGCAGTGAATTACACCTTTTTAATAAGTTCATATAATTCTGAGTTGACACGTTTTTGTTTTTTTTCCCTCTCTTAATAGTAGACTGTCAGATGCTAACTGCAACCCTCAGGCGAATAGGGTTTCCGCAAATATGCGCACTGATGGTTCAAATGTTTTACAAATGTATAGGAGAAGTATGCACAATGGTTGCACATCATTGTTTGTGATGCATCCCTGCCTTCTTCATTTGTTCTTTTCATTTGTGCTTCTTTGCCACTGCACTGTGGCTGAATATGTCTTCTCCATTATCTGCCACCTGTGTCTTTTGCGCCGTGGTGAGATACAGCATCAGCTTTGTTGAGGCAACTCAAATAGGCCCTAACACTGTAGCTAACGTCACATCTCATCTGCAGAGCTTTTTGAAATGTTAGCCTCGATTGAAAAGTTCCACTTTCAAAACTTCATCAACCGTCACTTCAGCACATTTCCTATCTCTTTTAAAGGTTCTTGGGGGAAAGAGAGAATTTGCTATTACGGTTTGCTTAGGGAGAAATAAAGCTGTCATAGACACCTTCTGAGTGGAAGTAGACTTTCGCACTCCACCACTTTATCTCTTTACTCATCTTCATCCATTTTCATTTTGACTCAAACTGGGGTGTAGTTTGATTTTTATGCTTTTCTCCATTATCTTCGTGGGAAAAAGGAACATGTGGTAAATGCAGCTGAGGTAAAACGTTGGAATAGTAATAAAAACCCATTCCTGCACTGCAATTCTTTCTTTGTTTCAAATAGGAAATATCTTAATGATATCATCTCCTCTTCAAATGCAAAAAAAATCAAATGTCAACTTGCACAAATAATCAAAGGGTGACATTCTGACATTAATTCATTTGTGATCCTGTGTATGAGACATGAGGCTGAAACTGCTTAAAGAGGCGATGTCAGTGTCAGAGTGCTCTTTTGTTCCTGTGTAACATGAGGTCGTTTTTTTCAAAGTGCGTTAAGTGTCATGCAAATTGGGTCATAACATTTTGTCCAAAGTTGCCCAGACTTTCTTAAAGGAGTAAAAACATGTATACAATAATCTTCTTCTTTTATTATTGTGCCATTACAGTGGGTAGAGTGGGCATCCTCCAACCTGACGGTCAGCAGGTCAATTTCCAGCATCTCTATTCATGTCAGTTTGTCCTTAGGCAAGACACTGAACCCCACAATGGTCTCGACGTGCTCGTGAGATTTTGGAGAAAAAGCCCTGCACATATAGATTGAGTGCATTTAGAAAATAAGAAGCACTGTATGTGTAAATGGGTGCATAAAAAACATATTGCAAAGCCCTTTGCAGAACCTAAACAAGGTTCAAAGGCTCAATATAAGTGTGGGCCATTTCACTTTTTACGAGCAGCTTAATATCAGTGGAGACATGCAACATTGTAACATATCCCTTGGCTAATGTTGTTTTTAGGGCGATTCCAGATCGTATGGCAGGAATTGCAACCCATTACAAATAAAATGTGCCTTTACAATGTACATGTTTCTGAAATACCAATGTAATTTACAACCCGTACCATTCGCAAGTGAGAGGCGAGTAGAAAAGCAATTTGAAAATCATGAGAGAGGGAAGCAGAAAAATGAAAGAAAAACAAGTAAAAATGTGCAGGATGAGTCTCACGCATATGGTGTGCTGCATGGAACACATGGATGAGCACTTTCCACCATCCAAACTTCTTTTTCAGAACCGTTTGCGGACACATTATCTGTGTTTCACTCATAGCGAGATGTGGACAGGGAACGCGATGCCGTATGTAAGTAAGAAAAAGGGAAGTGTCAACATCATGACCTAGGGAGACGTGGAATGTGAATGTGATCACGTAGCAAAATGTACAGAGGTGTTGAACACCAATGTGATGACATATCCATAGATAAGCTAGCGGCATCTGTGTAGCGCAATGAATAAGGAAAACAAAGTCATAGTACAATTTTTCATCTTTTTATGCAAAATTCCAACATTTTGCACTGTAGACCAACATAGGTGTCACATGTTCTCGCTAAACATACCTAAGTTTGCCTTTTACAATAATGATGTGCATTCATTATTCATGTTAGTCATTTATAACATCCACAGAAGCAAAATTCTTCAAGTACTTTCACTTCTTAACTTCGCTCTAACTCACAGTTGGTTGGGTTTAGGTTTCAAAATACAAGGTTAAATTTTGACATTTTGAGGTTTTACATCCTCATTCTAATGTCTCTAAATGTTTTTGTACAGTCTTTCATTTTATAATGGTGCAACTATGAGTCACTAACACCTACGTACAATAAAAGTGACACAAACAATCATGACAAAACTAATGTATATGTGGTGAAATGCGCAACTACACCCCAGTTAAAACAATAGAAATAAAAAAGCCTTCAAAACTGCCAGCCGTGCCTGAATCCAAACATGTTGTACAAACACTGCAGGAGAAGATCTGCATTCATCAAAATCCCTAACAGTATGAAGGAGGAAAGAGGAAAAAAGCTGAAAATTTTCCTTTGACTCAGATCAGCACGCACAGCACGTAGGTTCACAGAGACACAAACACAGAATTTTTTTTCACTACTGAATTATGACAGGAAATGTTATCTCAAATCTATTTGCCCCAGGTAACATCTCAAGGTTAAGACAAGCCAAGCATGACGTCTTTATTCTCTGAAAGGCGATCTGCTCCTTAAGACCACCTGAGCCTCTGATTTTTTTCCCTCTCTCCGGGGCACCAGCCCACATCTCCATGCAGCTTTCCAATGAAACCAGCAGCCCAAACCCGTCTGTGTGTCCCTCCGTTTTGCCTGAAGGCGTATGTGTCAGCTATGGAACTCCGCTCACACTGCCACAGGTTTGAGGTCAGAGTGAGCGCGCATGTGTTTTCTCACATGGTATCACCTTGACACAGGCACCTCTGATATCACTTGTCCGTAATATGGTTGCGACACAGTCTGATGTTGGAAGACGGGGCAAAAGCGGGTAGTGTGCTGTCAGAATGAACAGTCAGCACGACCGAACTCTGTTACTGGTAATTGAACTGGAAAGAAAGACGGGAGGCAAGGGGATGAGTTAGAAAGAGATAGGAAAGAGGTAGAGAACAGGCCGTGATGGTAAGCTTATCTCCAGATGGACCTCAAGAATGTGGGAGGTTAATGCAATGTCATGCCAGGGAGATGGACAGGGTCTATTCCACCGTCTCATCCAGGTGGCAGAGGCAAGATGCTATCTCTAGCCATAGAGAGAATAAAAGGCAATTTGTCTAAGGATTTGTAGCTAATTGCAGATGCATGAAATCCAAAAGAAGGCTTATGCATTTCAGTTCAAAAATTAAGGGTCGTCTATATAGTAATCCTCTCATCCAGGAGTTTCAGAATAACAATGGCAAAAATTCATACAGACTTTTTCTTTGCCATGCGTGCTGTCTACAAATTAGGATGCATTAATCCAAATCCCATTTTCAGTACACACATTAATTTCCCAAAGGTGTGAGACACGAGCAACATGAGCTGGGGTGCTCAGCATCTCTTTGAAAAGAGAGAGGTGAGAAACGAGAGCTTCGTTTGTGCTCCCGTGTCCCTGTGGGAGCATACTTCTGTGATGTGTTTCTGCAGCTTCTGCAATCACACATCTTGAGCTTCTGAATGTCATTGAAAGGGCTCTCTTCTGTCTAAGCTCAGCACTTTTAATACGCTGTGTGGGTATTTTGACAAATATTGAGTGTGTAGGACAGGCGTGTCCAAAGAGCAAGAGGTTCTGCACGGGCCTGAAATACCCAAATCTAAACTGTCACAGAGATTCCATCCAGGGACTCAAGACTGACAGATTGTGGTTATTTTTTTTCAATCTGAGGGCTTGTGCTGCCTTCATAGATATTTTTGAGTGACATTTCCGTGTGATAATCAATCCCACTCAAAACCCGACATGTGTTCAGAGCTGCTGCAGGCTGAGCAAAGTCATAAAATACAATGATTCAACACTATATATAAAAGTGACATACTCTCAAAACCCATTGTGCTGCAGATGAAAAACGTCTACTGTGCTTCCTGCCAACAATAACCAACTGAGAGAATTTAAAACGTGCCCAGCCCAATTGTTTTCCTGCTTCGTGATTTGTGTAGCGCATGACATTAATCCTTAAGCTTCCACTGCTTTTGGCCACTTCTCCAACAGCTTGCGCCTGTTCCACAAAAAAAAAAAGCAGTGGCATACAGTATGGTGGGACAGTGTATGAAGGTTTTTCTCAGACTGAAGCATGAATATGTAAACACTTAAGTAATGTTAAAGCTATAACTTGGTCCGAGATACTTTCTGTATGGCAGCCCATATGGACAAATCAACAGAAATGTAGCTTCGGAGCAGTGCTGCAGACCCCAGCACAGAAAAAAAAAGGATACACAGTTGCTACAATAATCCTCTGAACCTTACTTAACCAGAACTAAACCTGAATCTTTCAAGTGGACTTACTGACTTCAGAATGGGTGTCAGAACCATTCCAGAGCAGCAGAGCTCCCTGGCAGGAGTTGTGTGTCTTTGATGCTATACATCCACACTAGCTGATGGATGGCAGAGTAAGGACAGAGGCCCTCACTCTATTCATCAAAACCAGACAACATCTTGGAGTCTGGTGGCCTCGATGACAAATGAGCACCGGTGCCCCTCCCTGAGGCTGAAAGAGGTTGGAGCTTTGGAGAAAGTCTTAGCTTGGTCAAAAGGTAAAAGATGCTTTCTTTCTTGTTGTTTTTCTTAACCAGATATTCTCCTCTGGCTCCCTTCTCTGCCCACAGCTTCTGAAAAAGCCTCTCAGTGTTTTGTCTCGAGCAATAAACACCACGATATATCGCTAAACCGAGTTCAGAAGGCCCCAAATAGGTTTTTAAAAGTGTGAGGTGAGAATGAGACAGCTACGCTTTAAGGAGGCTGTGGAGACTTGTGTCAACGTAAATCACAGTTTGTGTGTGGAACTACATGGAGGCAGGCAACAGGAAGAAGTGATTCTATTCGAGGGCAGGTATTATCTGGAGGTTTCACTGCATATTGTCAGAAGTCTTGAAATGGGAGGAAAGTGTGCTGGTCAGAGAGGAGAAAAGACACTTTAGAGGCGAGCACTTTACTTTGAAAACCTTCAGAAGCCCTTTGAAGAATAATGGCCTTTCTAAACAACTCAATTCACTTCTAATGCATATATGTACACTAACAGATTTGAACTCCTGTGGAGCCGCTTTTAAACCATCACCAAAACTTGATAGCTAAGCCTAGAAACTGTGCGCTCGTTTAAATTCAGAGAGCACATAAAAGCCTTTTGGAAAAAAAAGGTGAGCTTTCTATGAGACAAATGCACATAGTCCGTCAGTGCTTTCTAACATGTGACTTGTCCTTTGGGGGACAAGCTTAGAGACAGGTGGTCTTCTTGGTTGCTGTCAGTAAGAATCTGCCATGCTCACTGAAGGCTGTTTAGTTTGAGTCTTGTCTGTCGGTCAGTATTTGGATTATGGGCTGAAAGCTAAAACGAAGTGGAGGGACAGGAACATATCTACCTTGTTTGTAATTCACATAGGATCAGTCTGTTTATTTTTCTTTTATCACTGTTCTTATTTCAAGGAGGCCAACAGCAAGCAGAGGTGCCCATTTGGCGTGAAGAGCCTCGATGCACACATAGGCCCTCTCTCTGTTTTGACCTTTGCTTCCTGTTGGAGCATCAAGTTTTGTAGAAACAGCAGAGCTCGGAGAACTGCTCAGCAGTGTCTGTGGAAGTCTTGTATGGTGGTGGTGTTGTCACAGTGTGACAAATGCTGAAATCGTCCTCTATGAAAATATCTTTTTTTTTTTTTTGAAGGGCCTCAAAATTTCTCTGTCTGAACTAACTTTAGCGTCACAATTGTTCACAGCTGTAACCATAAACATTAGCTGGTTGTAATTTGCTATTGAATTCATACAAAACAGTGGAGCATGTGTTACAATTGATGTATGCAGCATGTACTACGTACTGCTTACTGGGTTGGGAGTACAGAGGATGGAGCAGTTAAATCAACTTTGCAGTACGCAAAGGCTGGCTGAGCTGGTTTCAACTTGTTCAAAGTGGATTTAAACAACAGCTAACAACTAATGCGTGTAGCACATTGTAATGCTGTTGCATTTGTCATACAGGCATTCTGTTACATGGCATTGAGTGTTTATAAGTACCAGCTGACTTTAGATCAATGCTAGTCTTTCATAAAATGACTCCTCCGTGGATATAATCCAGGTTGTGTGTTAATTCATTAGGCTCAGCTAAATGATTCACTTGTCAAGCTATAATCATGGCTGACATTGCCAGATAGTGTATGTGGTTATGGTACGGTATGTATGTGAATGTCTCTATGAGAGCAGGTTAGACTCAGCCACGCAAAGAGTTAAAATCCCCCAAAAAGAGGGAGAAAAAAAGAAAGTAAAGAGAAAAGAGGCCAGAAAACACCATGAAGGTGCTGGAAAAATAATTCAGTTTTTTTTACACTATTGTTGACCCAACATCCCTATTACTGTAAATCTAATGATTGATGCAGATTTAAATTCAAATCTAAGGGTTGAAGGTTGAGTTTTTCTTTGGCTTCATAAAATCTGAGCTGGTCAGTCTCCATTTAAATGTTTCAAGAAAGCTGTGCAAACACTTTGTCTCCGTCTGTCAGGGAAAAGGACATATTCAAGGGTGCGCGCAGTTACACATATGATCATGCATTGTGTTAGATTAATTGTGAACTGACTTTGACGCTGACTTTTACTTTGCATCTTAAACCATCCATGCCCCAATTGCAAAAGAACCCATCGAACTCTTCAACCAGCCAGGGAAGTTGTTATCACCGGTGGCTCTCTGAAGCGTCTCAGTGAAGTTTAGAGGATTTATTTTCTCTTCTCAGAACTTTTTCTGATGAAGACCAATTTGCGAATCTTGTTCGGTTTGATGTTTGCAGATGTTATTGATTTTTTTTTTTTCTGAGTGCTCAGGGTGGTAAATAATCACTGAGGATATATCGCCTTCTATGCAAGTTTAGCTTTGTTTACAGAGATGGGGCTGTTTAATTGCACTCTGCGTTTTAGTGCTCAAAGCAGCTTCATATGGGAATTTACTTGGTTTTGGAAATGTGTTCATCCCTTTCCTCTATTTTCTTTGAAATCCTGTTAGCAAACTGCATCATTCTTAAAGCACTGCACTGTATTTTGGCACAACCCTTAATTTCTCACTGAGCCCGATTCTAAATGATATAGCTTTGAATCCTCCTAATGCCTGATCAACCTCGTACAGTATTCATATTAAAAAAAAAAACGTGCCGTTTTGAAAACTTTACAGCTTTGTCATGTCCCTAGGAGCAGCTTTTTTTTTCAAAAGTCTGACTTAATTGGAGCATTGAACATTGCTTTTTTTGCTTCTTCTGAAAGTGTGTTTCTTGCAGGCCATCCTGTTATCGGTGCTGCTGTCTCACATCTTTGAAATAGCTTTTTTAAACTTTTGCATATCTGAATTAAGTCTGAGAGAGAGAGACCATCCTCTGCCAAAAGCCAACAAAGCGGGGTGTTTGTTCTAGCAGGTATGATGACCTTTATCAATATGTGTGTTTATATATACATACAAGCTCGAGCAACAGTGAGAACAAGTGCATCTGCGAATCTGCTGTAGCCTCATCACCAAGGTAACCACAAAAACCATGTCATATGATATTAATGTTTTAGGACCAAACCATTATCTTTTTCCCTAATCCTAGCCTGTACGTTTTGTTTCCTAACCCTAAACAATTAGTAGAGATAATGAATTTGACAAAAACAAGTGAAACAAGTGAGTGAAACTGACAGAAAAGAGGGAATGAATGAAAGATGGAAAATTGTCTCCTGTTTTTTAGTAAGAATAATCAACTTTATGAATATAGCGTATGTGTTCTAACAGCAACAACAGCTGAAAGTGTTTTTTAAAATCAAATGAGACAGCTAAAACAAAATCAATACAAAGATACGATTACATAATTCAAAATATCACAGAATGTCAGGCGAGTGGTGCAAACAACCAATAAGAATAATCATGTGTCAGATAAAACTAAGAGAGGCTCGCTGATGAAAGTATCTTTTAAGATGAGATTTAAAAGAGGTCAGTGACTCCGCTGACCTGATTTCCACACGCAGCTCGTTCTGCGGTTTAGAGGCTTTGACCGTAAATGCTCTGTTGGCTCCGGCCTTCAGCCGTGTCTTTGGAACAGATAAAGGTTTTCTGGCCGAGAATATCTGTCTCCCTACAGGTTCATATGCTACTAAAATGCCAGATAAACAAGAAGATGAAAGAGCAGCTGAGTTCTGTACAGTCTGAAGCAACTTATTGGAATTAGGCTGGGACAAGACTTTAAGTTTTGGATTTTAAATGGGTTGGACAGGCCTGCCTTCCCAAAGAAATAACAATACTACCACTTGATTTTTGCAGTTGTATGAACCAAGTGCATGTAAAATATCCCGGGTACCCTCATAGAATTTGACTGCCTTCATCACTTAATGCAGTGTAAAGAGGTCATGGCCGTTTCAGGTACAGTATTTTGTTGAGGCTAGACTTCATGTCAAATATGTAATTGTAATTGAATTAATAGGAGGAGTGATGTTCTCAGCCGCTTATAAATGCTAGTAAATGCAGGCCGTACACCACAAACACCCCTTTGAGATCAGATAAGAAAGTAAGCTTCAGACCTCCATGGCCCCCGGTTCAATGTCAGTCACTGCCGCTGAGGCCAGATTTCCCTGTGCCAGCACTGTGAAGAATTCTAGGTCTCAAACTCACCGCTGCAGTGCTTCCCATCAGTCACTTCAGGAGGAAACTTTTTACTTTATTTTTTTATCTATTTATTTTTTTGGCCTTGGGCAAGTGTTACGCATGAGTGTACATGGCCTCGGTTTGACAAGTCACATCACAGTTATTCCTGTATCACTGAACCCATGAAGAGAAACCTGCGCATTAACTTGGTGGGCTTCTGGAAGTTTACCCCATGCGCATGAGTGTGCTGTGTGCTTGAACCAAAGAACAGCCATCCTCACAGATCCGGATAAAGGTGAGATAGGTACATGAAGTGCACAGCTGACAGGTCATTACATTCTGCAAGATAATCAGAACTGGAATCTCTCCTGCCATTAATCTGTTCGGTGAAATACGCAGATGAGAGCGTGTGTCTTTTTTCCCATCCACAGTTTCAGAGTAGATTCTGTACCTTTGAAACACATCAAAGAAGATCAGGTTTGTGGTCAGCAATTACACCAGTCTTACCTCCAGTGTTTGTAATGTGATCTGCTGGGTCGGCATATCTCTGCCTTCATTGGAGTGGCTGCCTCGCAAAATACTTGCAATTAGAGGAGGATCTTCGTAATGGCAGGGAGAACCCATCCTGCATGTGAGACAGAAACAGTGTTTGCTGGTGAACTGAGGTGACGTATCATGGCTTGGCAGCAATTAAGGGGAAAGTACAAAGAAGCTGATACGTAGTCATTTTCCAGGCTTTCCAGGAAACTGGCAAAGGAAAGTTGTTTTCGAGCCCGTATGATAGTCTGTCACCTTGATCACTTCGAGCTCTGCTCTAATGGATCAGTCCACAAATCTGGCAAATGACAAAAACAAAACTTTATGTTAACGCCAGGAGCAGAGGCTTAGGCTAGCAGTCCATGGAATGTATCAAATCAATTATCAACAATGATGGCAGGGTACATTTTTTAGGATTTGTTTCAAGATGGTACAGAGCCGAAGCTTTGTTTTTGAAACGGACCAATCTACTTGACGTGTTTGCAGAGAGAAAAAGACTTTCAGCAGATAGAGCCTCGAGGGAGCATGAATTGTGCTGAGCTCCTTATTTCAAAAAGTTCTGCAAAATAGACGGCAGCCTCTTGTGATTCTGTCAAATCAGCTCTCAGATAAATCAAATAAATTGACTCGTACCGTGCCTTTGAATCTATCCGTGTGGATTCATCCACGCTCTTTCTGCAGAGTATGATGTTTTCCCCGCTCCTCGGTCAATGGATAGAATGTGTGTCCTTTGCCAAATGACCACACAGCCGTATCAAATCAAGATGGAATACCGCCTATAACTCAGAACAGCTTTGGCTGGTGACACCTGCTGCAGTCACCAGCCATAGCACCGTGTTGTTGTGGCTGAGGAGGAAGCATCGTGTAATAGGAATGCAGAGGTCAAAATGTTCTAATTGGATGTGAAAGAGCGCTGAGTGATCAGGCCTGTCAGGCCTATTTGGGGGCATATTGGGGGCAATGCGTCGTTATTTGCCTCTATTTTGATCTGATCTGTCAGAAACACGCAGCACAATCAGCTCACGTAGAATCTGCCACAAGTAATCCTGTCTCATAGCTTGTCACAAATAGATAGATAGATAGATAGATAGATAGATAGATAGATAGATAGATAGATAGATCGATAGATAGATAGATCGATCGATAGATTACATAAAGCCTATTGTTATATCTAAATCTAGTGTGTGAGTCATGATGCCGCTCACACCTGCCTGCTTGTAAGACGATGCTGTTAAGGGAACTATTAACCTCATCTTTATCCAAACCTGGCAGGTAGTCACGTGAATTGTGCAGCAGCACTGATCCATCCTGGGCATCCGTGTTCGTCTTAATGCCTCCCCTCACAAAAAGATTAGTTGAGCCTCTAGTTAGTGAAGCCCTTAAAGTTTCCCCGAGCCCTTGTAATTATGCAGACACAGAGTATGAACCATACCGATTGTGTTCTTCGGCAGAAGGTATGCTATTCCCTTTTTAGGGTGTCAAAGGGAGCTCCTCGGGGAGCAATATAATTGCAGCTCGCACAGAATTCAAATGTGAGAACATGTTAGGGGGATTTTCTTATTGTTTGCCTGACTGCACCAGTGGCCACAGCCTTGTCCGGGTGGTGTGTGCACTTGTGGAGTGAAATATGTAGGTAACATGAGTCGTGATCACAGGTCAGCTCTTCTGCAGAGGCATTTACTGCAGGGCAGAACAGTGGTACATGTTACTTTCCCTAAAGTAGCTTGTGTTTCTCTACTGTTGAATTATTTTTCTCGTTCCCTGAAGGCTCAGCTGCTACCGCCATAAGATCAAGAATTCTCATGCTGGGCTCAACAACAGCTGGACTGCACACTGCACACATCTTTGCTGCCTATACAAGTTGAAACTTGAGTGCTTTCAGTATTTAAGAAAAAAAAATAGCATGCGAAACATTCAATAGCACCTCCTTGTTTTTATAATCTCTGGTTTTTTTCCAGTTATACTGTACATGCGTCACCTACACAGGACTGTACGGGCTCATGCTTTTTACATGAATCCAGTAGCAACTTAATAATTGAATAAAAAAATCTTTTGTGTGTGAGTATCTGAAGAATGAAAGAATAAAGCAACAAGCTTCTGCTCAACTGAACTGGTTTCCTGGGTGACAAGCTCTTCCCCAGGTAGCGCCATATTTTTAGTGAAACGATTTGAAACGTGAAACAGGCATTATCTGCATAGAGCCAATATATCTCCAAATCTGAAGCTAATAATGAATAAACAATAAATCCAATTTAAACACACGTTAAAAAATGAAAGTCAAACCTACATGCTTAAAGCTAACCAAACAGGAACTTTAGAAAAACGTTCAGTCATCTGCGGAAACGGTAAGTAACACAGAAACAGCTCTACAGTTTCCCCCGTCGATCACACCAAGCTATCTCTTTGATATACAATCACCTCAACCTAACAATGGAATTTATGTGCAGCAGAACAGGAAATGTGTTTTTCGCCAATGCAAAACATCCTATTGTCCTTTCACTGCTATTGTTTCTGTGTGGTTTTACATTTCAGTACATTACCCGGGATTAAATATGTTTATGCATCAAAAAGCGTTTCTGAGTCAGATTTGATAGAACACACCAGGTACATCAGTGGGTCGGATATATATTCATTCATCAACTTATATCCTCTGCTGCAGTGTGCTGCTGTGTATTCTCATCCTCATATACTGAGCGTATTGCAAATACTGCAGTGATTGAAAAAAAATGGGATTGGACTCAGATTGAGTTTGAGCCAAAAAAAAAACCAAATGACTTTTGTCAAGTGTGACTGTAAGCTTGTTATTGTGCCTTTGTTTACATTTAGCTCAAACTGCTTTTGTGCTTAAGTGCAGCCTGACAGTAACAACCCAGTCTCTCACCAGAATATATAATAGCTACATTGGTCGACAGCACAGAACATTGCTCACAGAAAAGGCTAAAAAAAAAAGAAAACTGTATCACAGCTGCACGTGACTCCACTTTTATTTCCATTTGTTTGTGCAGAGACACAGCTCATGTTATAACGTGTAGGTTCATCGTCTACCTGTGTTCACACAACACTCGTTTCAGTTCTCTACATTGCAGGTCAGGAGTTTAAAATGCATGGCTAGGATGAGAATTAATATACGGGGTTGAGTTCACCTGCACGTTGGTGTGGTGCTGAGCATTGTCATCTCACAGCAAATGGGTTTCGGGTTTGAATTCTTCACATTTCTGCTGGAGTTTATATCTTCTCCCAGTGTGTGCGTGGGTTCTCCATGGATACTCCGGCATGTCAGGTTAACTGGTGATTCTAAAGTGCCTCGAGCAGCAATTATGAGCATGCATGGTGGTTTGTCTCTGGCTGGCCCTGCAATAGACTGATGACCCGTCCAGGGTGCACCTTTCCTCTTGCCCGATGGCAGCTGGGATAGACTCCAGTCCCCACTTTGACCCTAAGAAGGATGAAGCGGGTATGGAAAATAGATTAACGGAGCATTAGGCCACGTTGCAGAATATCCCAAAACAGCAATCTACACATACAATGTCCCGTCTCGTTTTTTTTAACATGGATTGTGATTGGGTGGTCGGTGGCGTAGTGGGTTAAGCAGGCGCCCCATGTACAGAGGCTACAGTCCTCGCTGCAGCTGGCCCTGGTTTGAGTCCTGCATTGGATGGCCCTTTGCAGCATGTCTTTCCCCCTGCTTCAGAGCCCAAAATTTTTTTTTTTAAAAGAACATGGATTGTGACACTATTGAGTTTAGAACATGTGGACACACATCTGATTTAATGTGGTTTCATTGTGATTCTGAGCTGAAAACGGAAAAAAGATCCTGGGCTAGGATAGTAAAGAGTGTGACCACGAGTAGATAAATTTATGTTTTTCTTCTTTTTTTTTTACCTTGTGTTTATTCAGAAACAATGAAGACCACTTCAAGATAAAGTGTTTCATTGAGAGATTTCCTTGGCTGGCCCACAGTTAGCCGAGCCTTTAATGCAGAATTATACTGACCCTGTCCTCTGACATCATCGGTAGGTTAAATGCCAAAGTGATTACATTACACCACATCTCCAGTGCATTATTAATAACATGGATCTTAGACTTGACCTGCAGGAGAGGTGCTGGGGAAAAAACAATCACATGGTGTATAAACCTGTGAAAGGCCAAACTAAATGAGATGAAGTGAGAAATATTTCAGCATGCATGGCGCGCTGTCTTTCTGCAGCTCTGACAGTTGCAGCTTCTGAACATGCAGGCAGGTGAAGCCTTATCACCTTCAAAATTTCCTCAAGTGGCTGCTGATGCCCATTTAAACTCTTGCCATGCTTCCTACAAGACATGAGAGGCTAAGCTGCCTAGAGTGAACAACAGCAGTTGCCAACCTACTAGCCAAGAGTAAAAACGAACCCTCCTTGACTATCTCTCTGGGATCAATCGAGCCCCTGCGCAAGCTGGAAATGATCCTGCGAGCTTGAGCGACAGCTGTGAAGATGAAAAGCATCTTGTGAAAGGTTGTGGTTGCTCCACTTTGGGAGTGAATGTGCTATTAGTGTAATGGTGCTCAAAATATCAACACTGGTCTGTCATATCAGTCACTCGCAGGGTGAAAGGCTGCAGAAGGGGGGGTGCAGTGAATTACAGCAGCTACTGGCTATGGACCAATTTTACATACAGTTTTGAGTCTGTGGTCAAGTCATGAATGCTTAAACAGAATTAGCACTCATCAGTGTTTGACACATAGTTCAATGCCCCAACAGGACACAACAAGGAGCTATTTGGTGTTTTTGATACCCCAGAGAGCAAATGAGACTCACCTAGCAGCACTCAGGCTGCTGACGTCGTTCTTGTACAGCTCCGCAGCTCCAGCTCAGACTGCAATTCTTTGCAGGGATCAGTGTATTCCATAAACTGTGGAGGCTGTAGGGGTGTGTTTGTGTGGGTCTGTGTGTGTTTGTCTGTCTGTATGGGGTAAGGGGAAGAGGGGTAATATTACCGGCGGGGCTGGTTTAAATCTGTAGCCATCTTCTGCCCTTCTATGAAGTTATCCGTGGGGGGGGTCAGCAGGTAGCGTTGATTTTGGGTGGAAGTATGGGGATTATTACAGAAGGAATTTGTGTGCTTTGTTTCTTTGTGTTTAAACAATCACATTGGCTGATGGTAGTCATTTTTTTTTTGCATCAAGTATCAAGCATTTGTTATGCCATAGAGTAACACATGATCAGTGTGATCGAATGAATATGAATTCCTGAAGGCAGTCCATGCATGTTTGGTGGTTGGATAAATCCTGGCTTGGTCGTTTCAGCGTTGCCATTGAGTTTAGCCCTCATTGAGTTTGTCTCCTCTGTACCAACACCTGGCCGAGTTTAGCAATTTTGGCTTTCAGCCAGGAAAGGAAGGAGTCCTGAAGCGGTCGGAGCCACATGAATCAATACAGCTACAATCTTAGTGGTCACAGAGCTGAAATTCTGCCTCAAGGCCTGATACTGTAAAATATCAGTATATTATCTGTTGTCAAATAATTATAATCTTTAAGTGTTTGGAAGCATAAACATCACTTTAAATACAGATTGTAGCAGACCTGAGTGTTTGTGACAGAGTTCTAGAGAGTGGGGCTGTGATGGCTGGAGGAATTGATTTGGAGCAGGGACTGCGTGCCCCTCCTCAGAGAAAGCGTAGGAATAAAATGCCTCCTTTGATTTAGCTAAATCCCTTCATGCTTAAGGGATTCTCATGCTCACCAAATAAGCAGAGGCCAAATATTGCTGTTTGACTTATGTTCAGCATACGCTAAACACTTCAGAAATAAGTTTGTCCAAAGGCATCAACTAGTTTCTATCTCAGAGAAAAACAGTCACTTTGAGTCAGTTAGCAGGTGGTTTCTTCTTTAAAATCAGCTTTTGTGGTTGTACAGTGCCTTTGTTAGTCATTCTGAGTCTCTTGGTTGATCGGTTTAGTGTGTCTTGGTGGTTGTTTTCAGCCGTTTGTTGGTTGACGTGCAATCATTTTTGGTTGTTTTGCCTTGTGTATCTGTGAGGTTGTTCAGTGTCTTTGTAGTCACTTTGTGTTTTTTTTGCATGTGTCTGCAGCTATGTAGTCTTTTTGTGGTCGTTTTGCATTTGTTGCTGGTTGTCATGACTCTGTGGCTGATTTGTTTCTCTTTGGGAAAACGAATAGATCGAATAGATATGTGTTGTCGACACTGAAGTGATAAGACATGTGGTATTGTCTAATTATGGAACCCAGAGAGCGCTTGTAAAAAATTGAACAGAAGAGGAAGATAAATTGACCCTCGAGGGACTCAAAATGTGATGCTGAATTTGTCAGATTGAAAGCTACCAGCACAAAGTGAGAAAGTTCCAGAAGTCTTTCAGTTTTTACAAGAGGTTAAAAAAAGGAAAATTAGGCTGGAAGGATAACATTATGAAAGAC
This sequence comes from Odontesthes bonariensis, assembly GCF_027942865.1. Classification (NCBI taxonomy): domain Eukaryota; kingdom Metazoa; phylum Chordata; class Actinopteri; order Atheriniformes; family Atherinopsidae; genus Odontesthes; species Odontesthes bonariensis. The sequence continues at coordinate 26,530,681 of NC_134514.1, read as the reverse complement.
AATGTAATGCCTTGTATAGATGTGTAGGGATTTTAATCCTTCATTTTTCTGTTTTGGTTGTGTTTATTGAATGCATTCAGACAGGAAACTCTTTCCAAGCCATTTAGGGTACTTTGGTTGGCATGTGGTTGCAAACAGAGTCCCCTGAGTAACACCGACTTTGTCTAGGATATAGTATAATACATCGGTGTGAGGGAGAAAAATTGTACTTTCAATTTAACCTGGTGCCAAGCCTTTTTTAAAACGCCATCAGTCCCAGCTGCCTTTTGTTGTCATGGCAACCCATGGTCAGGCTAAGCTCGGCACAGTTCTGTTTCGGTCTTGAGAAAGCCATGAGCAGAAGGACAAACAAAGACTGCTCCACAAAGCTGTGGTGTGGAAACATAGAGGAGCCCTATTGTCACATATATGCAGATCATCTTCTGCACCCACCACTCATATCTCCTGCTATGCTTTAGTGCCAGTGCGCACAGTGCACACTTAGATTGTATACAAATGCACGAGGGTGTCGGATTATCGCTGTAAAATCTTTCAAATAAATCACCTTGGAGATAATTACATCACGTCATTGCCATTAAGCCACTGACATTTCTTTTATTCCCTAATGCGAGTGTAATGAAATGCTAACATTAGATTCAACGTGCTTCTAACCCAGCTGATAATCAACTAAATGGGTAATTAGGATTTAACTGCATGACTGGGAGCTCTGAGGTCTTGAGGGTGACCCGTGCTCGATGATTGTTCTTGTAAAAGGACATCATGTGCTCTGTGGCACTACCTTCATTGAGCTGTCAGGAGCTGCGGGGGATGCAGCCTGCCTGCCCACCTCCACCGTCCGTGGGATCGATCGCGCCACCGCCTCCTCCTCGAGAAACTCAACCACCACAGCTCCTCCAATTACTGCTGATGGGCCACATCTTTCCATCAGAGGAGGTGTCAGGGCCACACGGCGCCTTTCAAAGCCGGCGATGGACAGGGAGGGGACGGATAGAGTGGCAAGCTTGAAGCGGAAAGAGGCAGAGGGAGAAAGAAAGAGTAACAGGGGAAGTGTTGACAAGCGTGCACAGCTGGTGAAACCCTCCGTGTCGAACTTTGCCAAAACGGATGTTGAACTTAGACCCGTGCGTGCATTATTAATATTGACCACTTACACGAGAATAAAGGAGCATTTACTCTCCAACTGACATTCCTGAATTAATCATAGAGCCATACTCAAAAGGAACGGTGACTTGTCTTCCATGCCAAACCAGGCCATTTTCACTCAAATGACAGATGTCCTCTGAATGAAAAAGGCCACCAGCTCAGTCATTATCAGGCGTTATCTTAGAAAGCCATCAACATTTCAACGGAGCGCGGTCTGCGTTTGATGTGTTGCTGTTGCATTTCTCTCTCTCATCTAAGCAGGGCATGTTCCACATGCTGCCATGCTTCCACAGTAGTAATCACATCATCAGATCCTCGGAGAAATGATTCTTATCATGCACAAGTGAGTGCAAGTGATGTGTGAGTGGAGATGGTCAGGAAAAGTCTGGGGTTTTTTTGCATTGGAGTCGAGGAACAAAGATCTCACCCGCTTATGGTGTAAAAATATGTAAAAAACACATTTTCCATTATGATTTTATGGAAAAACCTGTATGTTCTTCTTGTTTCCCTTAGTGCCGTGATTGCCTTCTTTGCCTTGGGCAGTTAAGCGTGCATTTTGAGTGTATACGTTGTTGTGTGTGCACATGCATTAACAGTCTGTACGGTTTTGGCTCCTACACACAGCCTATAGCTCCCTGGATGAGACGGAATTGGCATCGAATTTCTTTGCAAGGCTCCCGGAGCTTCTCCCTCTCTGTTACCGTATACTGATGGGTAGAATTATAGTAAAAACCATGCAGCTGTCAGTATACACATACAAGCATCCCACTTTTGAAAAAATAAATAAATAAACAAAGGAGTGTTTTGCACTTTTGGTGTTAAAGGGTTAGTGTCTGATTTCTTCCAGCAGGACAGCGTCCATGGGATGATTTAACTGTCCCTGATGATCAATGCACGAGTTTGAAAAAAAAAACAGAATGTGGGAAAATGAGTGCACGCCCGCCTCTGTTCTGATGAGTTACATTAGCAGGTTTGAAGTCGATCGATAAGCAACACGGTCCAGACTGGTTTCCCCCCTCCGTGTTCCCTCCATCCAGTCCTCCATTTTCAGACTTTATATCCAACCATCCATCACTGTCAGATGCACCGGCTGGCATGGTCAGAGTGGTCAGCACACGTCAGAGCCACCGCAGCTCGCTTGCGCAGCACCAACTTGTCTGAAAGCGCGCGAATGTGCCCACGCGCGCACACTTGTGCGATTACGCGTTGGGCGTCTGGCCACTGATCAGAAACATGACAGAACAGTGGTTGAACAGTGTTCGAGCCAGCTGCTGTTGTTTGGGGCTCCTGCTCTGACTGACTACATTAGGAGCTCATGAGAGCGCTGCAGATTTGAATGTCACATCGATTTTCCATCAGGGAGGACAAATTTACTCTTTCATGTTTCAGCACAAATCAGTGTCACATCTCAACTCAAAAACAGGGGGCTGTGTTTGAAACTGAAAAAAAAAAAAAGTGAAAACACTGGATGTCTGCGGATCACACTGTAATTACCAAATCACCATCATACACAGAGTACCTCTTAGTGTTACTTGAAGGGGACTTTTAATTATTTATTTTTCCTTTTAATGGTTTCCCCCACTTCTTTATTATTACATGAAACCGCTGGATCAAGCCGTTCCGGGTGGCTTTAAAATGGTTGGGAATAAAATAGACACTGAGTTCAGAACGAGTTAGGCTTGTGTGGGATTCGTTTTGCTTATTTGTTTGTTTGTTTTTCAAGAAGCCATTTTCTTCCTCACTGAAGGGCCTTCGGTCAACACCACAGAGTAGATTGGCCCCAAACACCATGTTTTCCTGTAGCCTACAGAGTGCAGACATGTTGGCGTGGAAGTTTGGGGATATAAATAATAAATGCATCAGTCTGCAAACAGCATTTTGATTACTTTGTTGTCCTTGTCTAAATTTGGACAGTATCACTATCTTTTGGCTCTCGCCGTGTCCCACCTTCATATTCAGTGGAGTAACCATAGCTACACAAAGGACACACTTTGGGATTGTGCCTGGTTTTAAATTAAACCACGATGAGCAATGGCACAGCTTGTGATCCTCGGCCTCCTTTGGTTTCTCCTATATCCTTTATTTATTTACTTTTTAGAACGTCTTGTATTTGCAGTATTTCCTTGTATTCAAGAAAGTCATTGTTTCAATAATGTTGTTTCATTTTTTTGTTTTGTTTTGTTTTGTTTTGTTTTTTAATGCTGGCTGATTTAAATATTGCTGAAGTTTGATATCTTTAAGGTTCTTCCGTCGCAAGCCTCATATTTCTCCCTGTGGCCATGCCTTGATGCTGTACGCAAACAACACTTTGTACATGAGGCAACATCACTGGTAGCAAAGTTCTTGTTCTTTGCGGGAGTTTTCTGTCTTTTGTGTAAAAGCACAGCCCAACGTTGTGTGTCACGGAGCAAGAGAGTTGCATTTGTTTCCAGATGTATCTATTAAGATGTACGGTAAGGAGCGGTGTCACGGCAGAGCGTCGTGTGGCATTCCCGTCCTGCTGTGTTCTCTCCTCAGCTGCATCAAAGGCAGCTGTGTAAACACGTCTGATGCATCCTGAGCTTCTCACACATTTCCATTACAACTAGATTTAATAAATGTTCAATTCGGGATAACCTCCATGCCAGCAATGCTCATCTTATTTCTGTCTTTTACGCCTGCGGCATGATGAGGGGAAAAAAAAAGAGATCATAATAATAAAAAAAATGAAAAAAAAATCATTTCTTCCAATGAGTGACCTTGCAGCTTGTTTTTCCTCGCTTGGCTCCACAATTATTCTCCCATGCTTTCCGGTTTTGTTGTTGTAATTTAGCACAGCGGAGCGTGTTTTAAACCGTGGAGCTCGGGTCGATTGCCTGCGAGTCAGCTGGACCTATATGAAGGCCGTTCCCGGAGGTTTTGAGATAATTATGTCAACCCCTTTATGACAACCCCATTGAATTTAAATTAACAAATCTGCAACACGGCACGCCCGCTGGACGGCATCCTGCCAATAGGCGGTTTATGCGCCCAACCCCTTTTAATGTTTCCTCCCGGCATCAGCCGATCCCGCTTCTACACCCAGAGCAGCTGCCCACAGGCAAGCGCAACCATCACAGAGGCAGATGAGACCCACAGAGGAAGTCTCATCAATAATGGAGAGCGGTAGCTGACGGAGTCATGCAGAGGAATTGTGGCGGAATGAGAGAGATATGCAGCTGGTCTGTTTGTCTCATTGCTTCCAAATGGACATTTTAAAATGATGTTCCTCCCCGGAGAACACACGAAGAAGAGGAGGGCAGCAATTAATTGCTGATAGGCTGGATACGTTGTGGAACTACTGTTTGGCTGGGCGCCCCGCCATTTTTCTGAGCTCAACAGTCATTTTTCTGTCATCGTTTCCCCCATGGAGCAAAACAAATAAAACAACCAATATTTTAGAGATTTTTTTTTCTTTTTAAAGTTCATAGAGGTATGACTAATAACGTGAAACATCCACATATTTATCCATCTGAGGATAGCTGCATGGTCGTCACACCCCATGAAAGCAAATAGGAAAGATTCTGTGAACTCCCTGTGAAGCAGTAACTTATCCAAAGAGCACACACACACAATGCTCATCTCCCCTGACATCTGTCCAGATGCTAACAGAAAAATCAGTCACAGTCAGAAGTGCTGACAATGACCCACTGGCTGTTATAGCATGGCAGCGTCTCCTCCCAGCTGCCATCCTGCTCACCCCCTTTCTTCAATGCCCTCCATTGTATCGGGAAGAGGAGGCCCAATTCTTCCTCACATCTCTCGTGCTCTTTGTTTCTCCAGGGGACGGCAGTGAGGACGTGAAACTGCTGGGAGAGTTTGGATGTCACCAACACATCATCTGCTGCGTTTGACCACCTTCGGCTGCATACATCTCTGCCCCCCAAATGGCAGCAATTACGGGCAGCCTCTAAACAGAGACTGGTGACGGTATCCGACGGCACAGACGCCAGGAGGAAAGAAATACACAGGAGGAGGGCCCTGTGCTCACTGGAGTGCTGTTTGTGAGTATTGTTTTGCTCTTATTGTTGTGGGGGAACACATTTCTATGCAACTCACCAGGGCCGTGATTTTTCTAGTGTGCCAAAGATGAAAGGATCACATAGGAGGAGTAAACAATGAATGGAGGCTATTGATTTCTTTGTTAGGAGCAGTGAAAATCTATTCAGAGATGCTTCTCAAATGTATCAGGATAGTGTTGTTATCTGTGTAAACTGTCAGGCTGACCTCGACAGCAGCATCTCCCTCTGCTTTTCCACTGTCACTTAAATATTGTGAACAAACATTCAGCAGCAATAGCTCTTTCTGTCATCCTATAGGAAAGCTACTTTTAAAACTCCGGAGCGTCAAAGGATGTGGTTAAAGGTAGAATGGTAAAAGTGATAGTGCCTCCACCCGCTATCTGTCTCACTCTATCACGGCTGTCCCTCTTCTTCCTGTCTTGTTTCCTGTCCATTAGAAGTTCCATTTTCACCAGGAAATCCAGCAGAGGAATTAGGCACACGACAGGGGCAAAATGATCTGACAGATCCACTTACCTCTGCTGCCTACGATTCCCCTGGCCTCCGATATTATTAGAGACTGATATATATGTAGGCTCAGAGCAGGAGAGCGGGAAAAGGAATGGGGAGGGGAGTATGATGGGGAAGGGAAGGTGTGAAATTCAAGAGCCAATACTGCTGATGACAAAGCTGAGGAAATAATCTAAAGGTGTGGGAGCAGTAAATGATTAGATAGAAAGGTGGGGGAGAGAGAAAGGGTGAAATTGGTTGGGGGGGGTAAATCGCTTTTAGGCTGTGTTGTCTCCTCACTCCACCAGAGGAAAGAAAATTGAGATTGTCTTTGTGGCAAGCGGAGGGTAAGATGGATTTAAACTTTACAGCGCCATATCGTTTAGATTTGGCGCAGACAATCCTGGCTAAAAACAAGATGGGTTTGCACACAAATCTGTAGGAATTACTAAACCACATTGCCTCAGGATATCAGCATCGGTCAATAGCAGAGCAAAAATATTGTTCTTGGATGTGCATTTATTTTGTACACACTATCACAGTCACCCGAGCTTAAAAACGAATGATTTAGATGATCACTGACGTTTCCTCTTGCCAAACCATGATTAGTTCAGTCATGAGGTATGAATCATTACCATTTAAGAGGAGTTTTCCCCTTGGGCCATCTGTAACTTAGTCATTTATCCTTTGTTGTCTCTCAACAGGATGAACTGAAATAAACTTTTGTCAGCCTATTCTCCCTTACAGGTTGTCAAATACTGCCATTCGGTCAAAACCATTCAATGTTATCATGCAATCACATTGATTTAAGAATCATGCGAATGCTCACACACACATGAATCCTCCAGCATTTAAAGGCAATCTTGTGCGGGTGGGTGTACCCTGTTCCCAAAAATGTATGTGCACATGATTGTGCACTCTGATAGATGGGTGGGATTGTGTGTAATTATGCTGTAAAGGCTCCAGTAGATTGTAGAATGCAAATAGAGTGGAATATGCAAGCTCTCGAATGTGCAAGCAAATGTATTGTTCATCTTCTTATGAATATGGTAACGAGGGTTTTGAACACCAAAAGATTAAGCACACATCAATGAGGTCACTCCTACTACTATTGCTATTACTGTGATTAGCTTCTCTTAGTTGTCAGTTAATGAACAGTGCAGTTTCATCATTCTGTTGATTCATTCACTGCCTCCGGTACTGCGGGCAGCAAAGACCTCCTGCAGGATGATAGAACCTCCACCATGTTTTACTGTCGGTAGAGTTTTCCTTTTCCTGAAAAAGCTTCATTTGGGCATCCATAAACAAACTGATGCACTGCATTCCGAAAGAGCTCTACTTTGGTTTCATTTGTCCACAGAACATTTTTCCAAGTGGCTCCTGTGTGGAAATGTTTTTACCAACATTGTCTTTTTATGTCCTTCTTTCATTGGTAGCATTCTCTCAGGCCTTAGCCTATATGGAGCTTTACTCAGTTCCGATTTCAGAATAAAGTACTGGCTAAAAAAGACTGGTCCACATTGCTCTGGATCAGCCTGAAACATTTGATATATCTTCACTATTTTTTCCCTAAAATACACACCTACCAGGTGTAGCGGCCCACTTGGATTGTTCACACAAAATGCTCAGAGCTTCGACTGGTGCAACTTTATTTCTCTCCTCTTTTCACCACCGACATTTTGACACCTTGAAAACTATAAAATGGACCCAAAAAATACAAATGCCATAGTACCATTTTTCACAGATAATGCATAGAACCATGTTTACATTTTAAACTGAAATGAATCATTTGTAGTAAACGTAAGTAATGAATTTTACATGAAATTAACATTTTATGAGTTACAGCTCTAACTGAAAATAATTTAATAATGACAATTTCCCTTTGTCTTAAATTAAATAAATCACTTATTAAATAAATACACCATTTGTCTCCTCCTACCTCCTTCTGCTTCCAAGGGCGCTAAGTTTGAGCTCTGTCTGCTAGCAGCCTATCTTCCACATCTCTCAGTGACAGTCTTTGCATGTGACATACAAATGACACAAAACACGGAGCGAACCACAATAAAATACCTTTCACAACTTTCAACAGAATATAAAAAGTAATTAATTTGTTCTTGTGTTTTTTACCAAATCTGGAGCAACGTGCACATGTCGTTATGAGACGGGAGCAGAAAATCTAGCGTCAGCGTTAACAGGAAGTAACAGAAGAAGAGCGGTGCTCTTCAAAATAAAAGCACAAAAATGTAGTGGCAGAACTGCATCATTTATCATCAACAAAATTAGCTGCCATTTACACCAGGTTTGAGTTTCTTCAGTGCATCTTCACAGTTTTATGACCATGAAACTGAAATAGGAATGTCAACATGTTTGACAGTTACCTTGTAGGTTTTTATTGTTACTGTTGAACAACTTTTTTTTTTTTGGTTATTTATACAGAATTGTGTCTATTTATATCTATGTCTAAAGATTTATTAGATTTAGTTCTGATATAGAGAGTGTGATTGGGTGCCCATTCCAGTAGAGTTGGCAGGGCCTGAGACCCTCATGATTCATACTTTAAGAGCTATGGACCGGGTCCACGAATGAACTGCAGCAACTGTTCAGGTTTGCTTCTACACGAAAGTCTTTGAATTGCAGTTTTCACAAAGGGGCTTTGTAGCAATTAACACTTTATCGGTTTATGAAACCCTATGTAACAGCCCTACAATAAATCCTAGAATTATTTTTCAAGCTAGCGGCCGAGAGGAGTAAATTAAACTTTCACGTTCGAGGAATCACTTTGTTTTATTAGACTCTGTTACAGTATACTGCGACTATTACACTGCATTTAATGTTCTCTCATGCAATATTAAAGCATGTGGTAGCTGCCAGGCAAACTATTTGCCCATGTGAGCCTCCAACATGGGAAAAAAGGTGGCATTCCATAAGGTCTCCATGATTATAGCTTTATTTACAGCCTCTCAACTAAGCTTGGAGCAAAAAGCATATGTTATGTAATAATTTAGAATGCACTCCCCACCCTTTTAATTGGTGTGAGCTGAACTCGCACTGACTAATCAACATGGCAGCTCCTCATCATAGATTTATAGATGGCCTTGATTGCTGCCAGGGTGAAATTAACTCTTTCCGTCTGCAGGGAGCTGTTGAAAGGCGCCTGACTGAGAGACTCTCCCCTCTCACACTTAGACACCAGCACTCCAGCACACACACATACATGTATATGCAGATGAGACTGGTCTGTTTCTGCTGGCTGTCTCTGCAGAGCTGTCACACATGCTGCGTGTAGGAGCACTGGGAGGCTCGGGTTGACTTGAATTAAACTGAGAGGATGTCCTTTCCAGATCTGCAGAGGGCCACAGAGACACATCTGCCCCCGGAGAGGGCTGGTCAAAAAGACACAGGGCGAGAGATGGATGGAGGAGGGGGGAAGGAGGGAGGCTGGGAGGTGGAGAAGAGTTGAAGTTAATAAAAAAAAAGAACAGGAAGGGAGAAATTGCCTTTGAGAGAGAGGGAGGATGATATGGAGAAGGAGGGGGAGTTTAAATTACATGTGTGTGTGTGTGTGTGTGTGTGTGTGTGTGTGTGTGTGTGTGTGTGCGAGTGTGTGTGTGTGTGTATTCTTGTGTGCTTGGCAGAAAAAAAGATGAACAGGATGGGAGAGAAAGATTTTTTAGGCTAAGCCCACCAGACTGTTCCTTATCTTTCAGTACTGGCCAACACTTTAATAAAAAAAAAAATCTATTAACTAACTATTACTTAAATTAATGAGATGAGTAAGCGATCCAGTTCTGTAATGTAGCCCCATTAGTGGTATAGATAAAACAGGGAAGCACCTTTTTTGTAATAAAGAAATAAAAGAAATAAGTTGTCAACTAATCTATCTGTCCTGTTTTGAATAAGGATGTTCTCTAAAATAAATATTATGATATTAAAGGAGCACTGTGAAGGATTCAGTGCCATCTAGTGGTGAATTTCCAGGTGTCATCATTCAATACCCACAGCCATGGGTTTAGAAACCTATCATGGTTAGGCATTAAAACACATTTTATTGTCAAATGTTTTGCTGACATTAACCACATTGCCATGACGATGCATTCTGCACTGTTTATGTTACCAGCTTAGGAAACCCTGCATGTTCAAAAGAGATGGTGTCAGTAGGACGAGTTCAGAGTGAGAACACAGTGATTCTTCGTTGTAGTTTTTGCGATTTGACACTTAGGGTTAGGGTTAGGTAATAATTAAAATAATTTTGCATTTCTGACGACAGAAATGCAAAATGATCTCATAGAAAGTCTGTATTTTTGCCTGTATTCAATCCCTGTATTAAATTCCAAAGGGCTGTTTCCTGCTGTCTGGAAGAGGAGTGTCAGAATTCGGGTAATGAACACTACAGTCATCACTTATAGGTAACACAGCACCATCTGCAAAACAGGAATAACTTTTGCTGTACTCTCTGTTCGTTGCAAAAAGGACAAAACAAAAGTAGGTGCACAGCATTTATCTACCTCAGGCTCTAAACAATTATGCACATACAGAACAGGGCAGCACATGCTTGAAATAGAATTTATTTATGTATTCTATGTCACCCTGACCTAAGACTCCAGAACATATTTAGAATAGAGGATCACCCTTTTTCTCCAACTCCAGGCATTTTTTATTAACAGTAAATGCATTTCCCATTCTGTTCTAGCTTCCCTATAGGTCTCTCCTTCACCCTAGATGATAAACACACTGGAGACCAAGGTTTATGCAGAACAAGAAATTGGAACATCAATTCTTAAGTGAAAATTTGCACCTCCTCTCTGCTCCCAAAAAAAGCACCAATTGTATTTTCTACTTATTCCTGGAAACTAAGCAATCGTTGAGGTTCCTGCCTAGATTTCAGCTTCATGATACTGGGTGAGCTTGTCACTCGCAATACTGTGCAGCATCCTTTCCGCCCTATATGGTACATACTCTTTGTTTCTTAATGACACAAACCTGCTATGCAGAAATTCGGCTCTCAGTGATTTCTCATTTCAATTTTAAGGCATTGGCTGCTGAATCATTTACAGATTAATGATGCATTTTCAAGCATGACACATAATCATTGTGCATGATTACTCACTAAGAGGGAAAATGAGCAGTTCAAAGATAATAACACACACATTTGGCAGTTTTAGGAAGCCCTTAAATGCATCAATATTTACTTGGCTTTCGCACCTAAAATACAATTACCTTTTTGCCTGTGGCAGTTTTCTGTTATTCATATTAGCCAAATAAGCATACAAATGGCTAACCTAAAAAATGTGATGAGAAAAAAATGGTACAATAAATTGCTTTGTTAGCATTTACGCTCTTTATTTGAGTAATTTCTGCTTGGCTTTAAGACTAAAGCAAACCTTTAAACCTTTGCAGTTTAAAAACATTCATTGCTGGCGTCTGAAGTCATAATTTACAAAATGTTTGCAAAACACAATATTGTCCCAGGTGTTTTGATCCATATTGCAAAAGCAGCTTGCAACAGCTCAAAGTTGGGATGCAAAATGTAGAGCCGTGCACAAGGAAACAGTTTTCTCAGATTTTGATAATGTTGTACAGTAAAGTTAGAAGGAGTAACAAGTGTTGTATCGTGATGCAACTGTTTGCAACTTCATTCTTATTACGAGAAATGTCTTTTACTGTTTTCCTCTTAAACACTGAATTATTCAGAGCACAGCAACCTGGTTCTGAAGTGTAAACCACCCACAAAAGAGTTGTTTGGCACAGTAACTGTAACAAACACACCACATGTACAACGCTTGCAGACAGAATGCCAAATCATGACAAACGTATCTTAGTGGACACAGATGACAAAAGAATTGAACACGGTGGATCACTAAAAGTTCAGCATCTGAACAACTCCATTCCACCTAAACCACCATGACCCAAATAGCTGGCTCAGTCTCCCAGACATTTTAGGATTTATCCACAAGCCAGCTGGCTGCAGTGCTGTATGGTACCTGCACACAGTGAGCCCTTGCAAGATTAGATAACTAGGACTGCAAAACTCAGCGGGGTCCGGGGAATTGTGAATGTTGGTGTTAAGTATTCTGATGAAACCCACACACACAAACGCACACACACAGGAAAGATGCAGCCATACGTGCGCACACAAGCGCAAGAACACAAGCACAAATATAAACATGCTCGCACTTACAAACAAATCAGGGGATCCTGGAGGCTTTTAAAGAGCTTAAATCACCCTGAAGGCCATCAGACCACATTAGTGTTTGAATGCGTCTATGTGTGCCATCGGACAGACCCAGGCTAGCACAGCTACCACTGGTTAACAAGGTGACAGCCTTAACAAAAGCACAACCCCCTCTAGATTTGCACCATCTCTGTCAGAAAGCAAAAAAATGGATACGCCAACACTGTCTCACCCTGCAGCTCCACGACCTCGAACACGCCCCTCCAAGGCAGTCTTACTGCTCCGTTCTCTCACTGCTGTGAGTGTTGTTCAGCGTGCTGCAACACTGAGCCCGGCAGGTTGATGGCAAAACTCACTCTGACTAAAAGCACTTTTTCACAGTGACTACCGAAATGACATACTCTGCATGTTAAATGCTGCAATTATTTCCCGACGGGCATTCCATTTTCACTTTTATCAGCGCGCCAGAATAAACGCATAAGGGGAAATACGACACAAATAAGCGATAAGTTCTCTTTACTCAGTGCAAATAGTCTGTCATTGAAATTCAGCGTGACCCATACGCTGAGAGCACTTTCCCATTAAGCCTCTAGACATCTTTGGCGAAAGATTTTTGTGGCGTTTAAGTGGCAGCAGGCAACATAAATGCTTGGGCCAGTTCCACAACAATATTTTGAACTAGTCTGTAGTGTCAGTCCAGTCTTAACTGTCTCACGTAAGACTGTTACACAAAACTATAGACTGACTTTTATAGGCAAAAGAAAAAGAACAGAGCATAAACAAACAAACGAAAGAAAACATATCCACCGAGCTCCATGGCTAACTCAGAACTAAGAGTAGTGTTTCCATGGTAACAGTTAGTAACACCTGCAGACTGGTGGCTCCACGTGACAAAAGACCAAACACAACACGCCATTTTTGTGGCACAAGACACCTTTAGGGTGCCGTGACATCAGAGCAGAGGGGCAGCCTACATCAAAAGATAAATGGGCTGCATCTCAGTGCTCTGTCACTGTTGGTCCCTCGGTATTGAGCAACTGTGTCCTGGCAGCCTGACATTGAAGGAGTCTTTGTTGTCAGTGTCACATGATTCTGCCACAGCCCTCTGGAGCTTCACTCATGTGAAGTTTTGTATTCTGGTTCACTTGACTTCCTGTTTTATTTTGTAGTTCATGCCCCCTTCTGTTCATCCCAGTTCATTTTGCCCCGCCTGCCCTGCATTAAGTCGTTCTATCACTCAGCATGAACACGCCTAGTTTTCCTTTCTCAAGTGTCACATCCTCGTCACTGTCATTGTCATGGCTCCCTCGTGTTTTCTCCTCAGCTGTCTCTTCTTTACTTTGAGACAAAGTTCCTCAGATATCCCGCAGTGGCAGCACTTTCATGTTTTTTTTTACTTCCGTCACCTGCCTGCCTCTTGCATGTTTAGTCCTGCGTTTGAGCCTTCCTTTTTACGTTTTACATTGTGGACTGTAGCACATGTTGCATTTGTTGTTTCTGTACAGAAGCAGGAGAGAAGTCCTTAACCTTTTTTCCCTGCACAAAACGCATCCGATTTTTAAAGATTGCTAACGTTGTTAGCAGTCTCGTTAGTATTGCTAAAAACCATTTGAGACGGTCACCACTTGTGCTCACACCACAAGTCAGTTTCGCTCTGAGGATATTTCTCCTAATCGTTGTCCTTACCTGATGTGGATCCATATTTCTCATCATTAAACTGATGATAGATAAGGGGCATAAGGGGGTTATGCTACTAAACTGCATATGTGAGTTTCTTAAAAGTGTACAAAACTCTTGATAGTAAAAAAATTCTAAACATTAGGCTACTGTAAAAACACATATAGACACATTTTCTTTTTGTTTATTTCTTTTGTCCAAAAAAACAGTTCCTGCTACATGTTTCTACATCCATAGTCACTGCAGGCGTTTAACCTGCAAGTTGCACTTCAAGACAAGATCTTAACTCTGCTAAAGGTTTGCACAGTGCCAAGATTTCCTGGTGCTTGAATGTTTTTTTGTACTGTTGAATTTATCAATATATATTCTTAGAGAAGTTTCTTTTGGAAATCAGAAACTATTTTCTGCTGGAGCGAGAGCCGAGCCACATTATGCAGTTGAATAGTCAGCTTGAAAAGACTCTTGATTTGCCGAGAATTCAAGGCAGCTTTTTTGTTAAGCCAGCCCCTGATCTCCAATGTTTCTGGGCCAATCAGTAACACCTTTGTGTCTGTAATGGTGCTGGCTCTCGGTTGGGATCAATCACTGCAATTCTGAAAGTATTCCTGAAAACCAATTCCAAGATGTGGGATTTTTTTTTTTTTTTTTTTTTTGTCGCTTTTGTTCTCATTTGAGTCTCTGCAGGTTTTTGTGCGAATGCACAAGCAAAGAAACACACAAAAAAGAACGAAGATTAATTGTTGTTCTTTGATTTTATCACAGTGCACAAACAAAGCAATGAGGCCGATAACGAACAGTGACATTTAAATGTTCTGAGTTTTCCAACCGTGACAAAACCAACAAACACAGACAGTCCCTTCTGGCTTGGGAAGTGGTTAAGGTGTAGAGGAAGTCAAACACACACCCACATAGAACAAAAGCACTTTGCGGAGGGAAGCTGCGTGAAGCAGCGTCTTTATGTAGGATTAAGTTCTGAATGCAGGGATGTGCCGCATGTCTGAGCGTGCCTTGACTTCTCCCTTCTGCCTCAACTCAGAGCTGCATCTGTGCCAGTCTGAATTGAAAGAGGGGCTAATCAATAGCGAGACGGTGAAAATCCTCTCCAATGCCTAACCAGAGGTTATTCCATAATGCAACAGCATTATAGAGAAAGGTTCATTTGCCAACTGCTACCTCTGAATCCTTGTGGCAAATTGAGCATGAGAAAGGCAAGGAAAGAACAACCCATTCTACCCATTCGCAGTCTGGTCTGCAAATATTTTATTTTTTTTAAATGATGATATTATGGGTTTTGTTGAACCACTCTTGCTACAATGTTTATTTTGTTGATTCCTAGAATATCTCATCATGTCTGAGGTACTTTTATTCTCTTCAAATAAACAGATTTTAAGAATTTTTGTGTAACAAAGACTGATGAGTGAAAACTAGGAAATTTAATTTACAAACATAGATAGCTCATTGATGTGAAAAATCTTTCAAACAATGTGAGGAATATGATGGAGCACATTACTCTAGTAAACATTTGGCATGATAACACAGTTACAGCGAGATAAATGATAGTGCCAAGCCTAATGACCTTTCCTCTTGCTGAATGTTTTTTTTTTTTACATCCATCCAGCGAGGGATCCTCTTAAAGGGTAAGGGGTTAGAGGGTTCAGTCAAACTTTAGTCGATACATTCATCAGGCCAGTAATGATTTGTCAATTCCAAGAGGTCATTAGAAATACACCAGATTTATTAATCTGCCATGATCTCTGTCCCAGTAGGGAAGTGAACAAAGCTTTGTGCTGAAAATGGGGCTTAACTGTCTATTAACATGAGTTTAGAAGATTTGACATGATTTGTTTACTGTGAAGAGTTTGAGAAAACAGGAAAGCGCACTGAAACCACCAATAGGATGCAGCTAATTTAACACCTTACTGAGGTCGAGTCCCATCCATAACCTCCCATCTAACTGTGTTACTATCCAATCCTCCCATCTTGCCGACTTTCCAGCTGGTTGGCCTAATTGGAGCTATTTCCACACATAATGTGGCAGCCCCAAGAGGGCTCATTATAGAAACAGTCGACCCACCTCAGCCATTCTTTAGCCACCCCCTCATCAGAGTTCTATGGTTCAGTCCAGTGACAAATACAGTAGGGGTTTCCTTCATCCTACAGGCTATTGATCACCATTAGGAAGGAGGTAAAGTCACGCTAGCTGTGCTGCTTGACTGATTTAGTGTGTCACTACAGGAATGACTTACTCCTCACACAACAAAACTGAACTTAAAGGAGCGTTATAATGGCTGTTGCAGTTGTGAATGGAGGATTACCCCACTGAGCTGTGATATGGACCAGAATTTTCTGAGCTACGTGTAGACTGGTCAAATTTCAATTAAATCCAATTCAATTTTTTTCATATAGCGCCAAATTACAACAAATGTCACCTCAAGGTACTTCAAAGATACAATCCAATTCAAGACAATTAGAATCCAATTCATTGTAATAAAATCATAATCCAATCTAATCTAATCAGTCCAAATTAGTCCAAATCATGTTTACAATCCAATAAAAAGCAGCCTAGCTAAGGAAACCAACAGATTACTCCGAAACTTCTCTTCGATCCAATCCCCCGTCCTTAGCGTGCACAAGGCGACTGTGTAAAGAAAAAAAACTCCCTTTTAACAGGAAAAAACCTCTGGTAGAATCAGACTCAGGAAGGGTGGCCATCTGCCTCTACCAGCTGGGGTTTGAGAGGATGGGAAAGAGGGCAAAACAAACACCATAACATCAGGCTGGGTATACCTGCAGAGAAAGAGAAACACAAGTTAATGACAACAATAATGTCAAATGTACATAGAAAAAGAGAACAGTGTGAGGAGAGGTGTATCATGGGACGTCCCCCAGCCATCTAGGCCTATAGCAGCATAACAATAGACTATTGACTTTATCAAAAAATAAAGTTTTAAGCCTAATCTAATAGGTAGAGAGGGTGTCTGCTTCCCAGATGTATATCGGCTGCAGGCTCCACAAAAGAGGGGCCTGATAACTGAAGGCTGTCTGGTCTTTATGTCTTTAAGACACACTTAGTCTGATCAACGTATTGGTTTCATCTGGTTTCAAAGACAAGTACAGTAGAGTATCATCAGCATAGCAATGGAATTATGCCATGGAATGATGTAAAAAGGGAAAAGGGTTGCTCCAAGCACAGACACAAGTCCGCTATCAGAGGCTAAGAGGAGATCATTGGTAATGTTCACCAGTGCTGTTTCTGTGCTATGATGCACTCTGAATCCTGACTGAAACTCTTCAAACTGATTATTTCTGTGTAAATTATCACAAAGTTGTGCCGCAAAATTTTTTGCTAGAACTCTAGACATAAAAGGGAAGATGGATATAGGTCGATAATAAGCTAACTGGATCAATAGTACGGTAGGTTTTTTAAGTAAAGGTTTAATTACAGCAACTTTAAAACTCTGTGGCACATATTCTGTCAAGAAAGACAGATTGATCAAATCCAATACGGAAGTGTCAATTAAGGGGAAAACCTCCTTGAACAGTCTGGTTGGGATTGGGTCTAAAATACAAGTTGATGGTTTAGAAGAGACTATTACTGCTGTTAGTGCAGAGAGTTTGACTGGACAAAAACAGTCTAAATACAGATCAGGTTCTAAAGATACTTCTAAAGCTGCTGTACTTGATGATACAACAGTGATAATAGTGGGAATTATTACACAAATCTTCTCTCTCAGAAAAAATTCTATTCGTGAATAAACTCATGAAATTATCACTGCTGATTTTTTAAAGGAATACCTGGCTCAACAGAGCTCGGACTCCTCATCAGACTGGCTACAGCACTGAAAAGAAAGCTGGGATTATTCTTATTTTCTTCTATCAATGATTAATAATAAGCAGTTCTAGCAAAGGGCTTTCTTATGTGTTATTAGACTATCTCTGCAGACTAAATGAGACTCTTCTAAATTAGAGGAACGCCATTTTGTTTCCAACTTTCTTGCAAGCTGTTTTAAAGCACTCAGCTGTGAATTATTCCAAGGAGCCAACCTCAGACTGATTACCTTCAGTTTCAGAGGGGCAACATTGTCCAGTGTTGCACGCATTGAAATTATAGTGCTGTCAACAAGTTCTGCAGGAGTAAAGTTTAGGTATCTGTCCTCTGTAATATTTGCACCTGGCAGTGGAGAAAATGATAATGGAATTGTTTTTTAATATTGGTCGCAGCATTCTCTGATAGACACCTACTATAAATACATTTCTTCTCAGAAGCTGTATAGTCAAGTAATGTAAACTCAAAAGTTATTTTAAAAAACGGTCAGTTAAGACAGGGTTATGGTGAAATACACAAGTCAGCACAAGATCAAGGGTGTGATTAAGATAGTGAGTAAGTCTGTGAACACTTCCAATAGAGTCTAATATAGAATTAAAGTTAGTATTTAGGCTATCATTTTCAACATCTGCATGAATATTAAAGTCACCCACTACAAAGACTTTATCTGTACTCAGCACTAACTGGGATAAAAACTCTGAGAATTCAGACAGAAAGTCAGAATAAGGGCCAGGTGGACGATACACAACAACAAACACAAGAGGTTTCTGTGATTTCCACTTTGGGTGGGAAAAACTGAGAATCAGAGATTCAAAAGAGCTCAAACTAATTTTGGGTCAAGGACAGATTAGTAACCCTGATCTGAAGATAGCTGACACTCCTCCTCCTCTGCCTGTGGTTCGAGGAACGTGAACATTTAAACAGTCAGAGGGAGTTGATTCATTAATGCTAACACGATCCTCCTGCTGCAGCCAGGGTTCTGTAAGACAAAATATATCAATAATGACTTTGTCTGGGAGCGTAACCTATCTGGGAGCAGACACAGTCATTATGGGTTTTTTTTGGGGGGGGGTAGCAGCAGGTGGGAAGCTGCAGAAAAGTGTGTAAGACTACAAGTCTGTGTCCTGATCTCAACCCTGGGTTGAGAACCACATATTAAAAGCAACATTAAAAGTTAAGAAGAAACTGTAAGTTTTGAACTCAAGCACCGCAATCAATGGTATATTGTAACCAATGGTTACCAACTTTTTTCAGCTGAAGATCTCCTGCTCAAGCCTTGATGACAGTCAAGACGTTATTGAATCACTGAAAAGACACCAGACTTTTGTTATTATATAAATCAATCTGTTTTGCACAAAAAAAAAAATCCATAGGTGTGTGTGGTCCCTGTTCCATTGTATGAATAGATTGTCTGCTTGGAACAAGACAAAGAAAGGCACACACTCCTATGGTGAGCTGGTCAGTTCAATAGTTTATTGATAAGAGTATCCATCGAAGATACAAGAGTTACCGTAAGCATTTTAGAAAGAACAAGTGTAATTGTGCTTAGAAATTCTCAGTGGAGTTAAGATAAGAGCAGTTCTATGTTTTTTTTTCTCGGAGGGCAACCGCATTGCAGTCTTGCGTTCAGATCTTTGCATCTTGTTTGCCTTTCTCACTTTCCATCCACACATTTTGCACGTTTATTGTACCTCAATACAGCCAAATTCCACCTCGTGTTTCTGTCTTTGTGTGTGTGCGATTTTGCAAAACAGGTCTGTAAGTGAAAGAGCTGCAGGGCCCAGGCATACGACAGAACAATTATTCTCAGTTTAAAAAAAAAAAACTAAGAACAACAAGAGGAAGCTAGATAAGCAGATCGGACAATATTGTTCTGTTGGTGTCCTGACTTCTTGTCTGGATGGGGGTTTTTTTCTCTGTAATTTGAACACTTGACACAGAAAAAAAAAATCACAATGTTCTCTCTTCAACAGTAACAGTGGGAAGACTTGTAATTCTCTGTGTAACTGCATTTAATTCCAAGTTTGCTCAACCAATTGCATGTGCAAATACATAAACACAAACTCACTAAACACAGCCAAACACATACATGTGAACTCAGTAAGCAAATGACATGACACATGAATACATTTCTTTATGTCATTCTGGTTGCAGGAGCTCATGGACTAAAATCCCAAATCATTACAGCACTCTTTAGTTTGTATGGTTCTGATGAATCTGTAGCTATAATTGGCTTCTAGTTTATCAATGAATTTATTTGCACAAATCTAAAAAGGAAACTAATTACAGAGGTGTTTGTTGCCTAATTTTGTTTCCTTCCTACCAGGCCAGTCTGTTTCCCTGTTTACTGTTCTGCAGTTAATATAAGTGGCTGGTTCCTAAATACTTACAGTTACCATTTTACAAGCAGAAGCGTTTGTCAATCAAATGTTTTTTTTCACAACAGGGTTTGTCAGCCTGTCAATCGTAGCCTGTCAAACCCTTTTAGCATGTTCGTATGCTGATATTATAAATTGTCTCTAAACATCACTGTGAAGAAAACGCCTGTCTCAGTCGACTGATGACTTCTTTCTTATTCTTTATTTGTTGATAAGGCAGCATGCATGTCTTTGCGGATGCTCGCACAGCAAACGTGGAAGTGAAATATTGCCTGTGGATTTGGTGACGCCATTGTCGGCGAAGACACGCCGTCAGTCACCGGCGCTCTCTTTATCTCAGCAAAGTCATTGCTCTGTTGAGTCAGTGACACCTCTGCAGTGAGCAGACACACAGTTGCTGTGTCAACACTGTTCTGTCGGTGTCATTTCTCTCTGCCCCGGGGTGCTCTTTGAATGCGACCGCATTGCTGAATAGAAGCAGAGTCGAAGGACAAACAATAATAGTAAGTGATAAGCAATGATTTGAGACGCCAGCTCAGAGCAGATTATGAGGGATCAGGTTGAAATGTCAAAGGTGCCTTGTTTTTTTACTGCTTAGATGGAAACTATGCTGACTTGCTGCTTCATCAAGCATGCAGTCATCATTGCTTATTTGACATTTTACCACCGAACTTTAAATGTCGGTGCTTTTATGGTGGTATTCAAGAAATACCATCTGTGCAAAAGGGAAAAAAATTTAACATACGTTAAACTCTAATGTAGAATTGGACAAAATAATGATAACTGATGTATTAAAGCTGCTCCTGGGAGCCATTTCTATATAAAGTACCGCACAACTGGATATGATTCTGTTTGCAATATCATATCTTCTTCTTTTGGTGAATGAATGCTCCGGCTGTGATTGTAGCAAGACCATTCAAAAAATTACAATACATAAGACCTTAACAGATTGATTCAAATGTGCAGTAACGATGGGAAATAACAATTATGATAAACCCACTCATTACAAAAACTATTAAACTCGTCAATTAGCTGTCTCCAGGGGTTGTGTTGTACTGGCAGGTTCAACACTAATGATAGTGTGTCAAAGGAAAAAATCCCATGCAGCAACTCTGACTAATATAATAATTAATAGAAAAGCAGAGACGAGCATAATGTAATTGTTATGTGTCAAGTTCTTCTGTGTCCACATCAGACATCCTCTACCTTTATAAGTTGTGTTTTCCTAAAGAAGGCACTTCTCCACCTCATATTCACGCATGGTGCTACAGTACACGAGGAATACCTTTGACACTTCAGAGCCACCCAGTCCTTGCATGTTAGTCGCAGAGCTGCTCCGTCCTCCCCACTGGCTTGTCTCTCAATCCTGAGGCATCGAGTGTCCCCATTTGTTGTTTTTCACCATCCTTAGCACAAATCTTTTTCCTTTTTTTTTTTTTTACCTTCATGGCTGAGACTTTTCAGTTAAAGTACAAAACATTTCCTAGTACCTCAGTTGATTTGATCATGATTTAAATTTACCAGCTCCTTCCAAAGCCAAATCTTTTTGATTCATTGTCAATTCAAAGCTTCCCAGATAATGACTCTGTTGTAATATAGTTTGTCATTTATCTTCTCTGTTTACACCAATCATTTCCCAGCTCAAACAAAACTCTGATTTTCACTGTCGGTGCACTGAATCTAATCCCCAAGGTTTAATTAGCTATGATCAGATTCATAATAATGTATATTTTTCCTGCAGGCATATAATTGGGAGATTTTGACATTGGGGAATCTTTCATCAGAGGAATCCATGGTCTAACCCCCATTAAGAGAAACTCAGGACTCAGTAGATGGAGAATGTTGAAGTCTGAGAGGTGCAGTAGAGGGTTGAACACCTATACTCCCTCCGAGGAAGCTGGCTTTAATTAGCTAATGAATCCAGGAGCTCCCCCTGCCAACCTCTGACCTTATGCTAAAGTATAATAAGCCTGTTCACAGTGTGTGACATGTCAGATGCAGTTTAAATCAATGCCTTGCCCTCCATACCAAAACTGATTTTAAGCTCAGTCCCTTTCACTGTTCAGAGCAGCTGCAGGCAATGAAAGAATAAGATGAAAAATATCAATGGATAAATATTATTATGATACCTACCTTGTGACAGTTACTTATTGTATTACAAGTTTTCTTAAAATTCATGTTTAAATATGCTATTTTTTTCTTATCCATAGAAATACGATTGGATAAATCAGGTTTAATAGCCTTGAATTTGTTAGCATACTGTATGAGACTCAAAGGGTTTTACAAAGTGAACAAAATCCAACAAAAAAGCATGCTTTAATGGTAAAATCTCAATAAATCAGACTATGAATGGTAAATAACTTGTCAAAACCTTTGGAGTATAGACTTTGTGAAAACAAAATTCTTTTGAGACTGATATTATCACACTAAAAATAAATCTGGGAAATTTTTTTATTTACAGTATAACCACTGCAGCAATAAGAGTCCATCCACAGCAGCTGCAAAGTAAAAGGGCCTCTGATGACCAGTACCGATAGTTTAAAATAAAAAATTAGCAATTAAGGGTTGCAATTTATTAAATCTGGTCAGCGTTTTTCAAGAGCAGCAAAAAGTTCATTTACAAACACCATTAGCTGACATCATTAGCTTGTAGTTGTTGCCTCAACATGCAGTCAGCTGGCTGATTAAATCTGACTACAAGCATCACTGAAGTTGAATAACATTTCAACTTTAATTTGTTGCATTTGGCACATTTAAAGGATGTTATACAAAAAAGTCCGATTACAATCAGACTTTCTAAAAGTTTAATCGAAAGAGTACGAAATCGAGCTTCTCAAACCCACACTAACGCACTCATATAATGAGATTGGGGATCGAATCCCTCCTGCATATATACCCTCAACTTGACTCAAACAGGCCTTTGGCGCTCCAAAGTTCCATCTTTTTGGTCTCAGCACCATGGGGAGCAGAGCTTTCAGTCGCTCTGCTCCCCAACTCTGGAACTCACTCCCACCAGACATCCGGAACATTGACTCTTTACCCCTCTTCAAATCAAAACTCAAAACCCATCTGTTTCATGCTGCATTCTCCCTCTAGCCTCTTTTTTAACTTGTGTTATTGTATTTATTGTGTTTTTAATGTTTTGTAAAGTGTCCTTGAGCGTTGACAAAGGCGCTTTTTTTAAATTAAATGTATTATTATTATTATTATTATTATTATTATTATTATTATAAAAACAGCCTATATTGTATGTATTTATAAGGAGTTATAAGATTCCTATTGGCATTCTTCATTACTTTCAGATAGAGCAGGCTGTTTATGCTAACGAAAGATAATTGACTACAGCTTTATATTTACCATCGCCAGCTGTTTTTAGAGCTAAAGTTAGTTTGCTGCTGGTATCAATCATCTTATCTAATTCTCTCCCAGTGAGGAAACAGTTAATGTATGTTAAACTTGCAATGGAATAAGTCTGAGATAGGCTTTGATTTGATCAATTATAGACTTTTAAAATCTAAAATCAATACATCATCAATCAGCACAATGTCTTCTCATTACTGTGCGATGAAACCATTAGACAGTGCTGTTATTGCTCTTGCCACGTGCCTGCCTAAGACCACATCTCGACTGACTCCAGCCTGATCAGAGCCAAGCTGTGCTGGCCCAACGCGGCAGGTCCAGGTCTCAGTGGCAGTTTCTGCAATCCTGGCAGAGCTCGTTCTGCCCAGTCAGCCACCTCTGAGATGCCTCATTTTGCTCCCAGGTCCAGCATTGGAAAAGTGCCCTGGGTGAGCCGGACCATAAATTAGTTAAGATAACTTGAGGGCAGACTGTGCAAGGATAACCCCCTGTGGTTATCAGCAGAGAAGAACCTGCCAGAGGGTTTGTGCTCTTAAATCTTTTACGAGTGCTGAGGCAGGCAGATCCACACATGGACTGGGGCCATCAATCAAGGCCAATGCTTACAGCTAATGGGTTATTCAAGTTTTCCGGAAAATAAAGCAACACTAAATCAAGCATGAGAAGCAGCATCTGCTGACACTCTGGCTAATTTTTGTATCAAACTGCGTTTGAAGTGACTAGGCTTGGTGGTCTTGTGAAGCAAGAAAACAGTTTCAGGCTGTTAGATTTAAAAGGCCCAGTCATAAACAAGGTAGCTGTCACAGGTGCCCCACAATAGGCTAATCATAAAATAGCTGTCAACCCTCCATTGCTATTATTAGCTCCACTCAATCCAGACTCTTGTTTCATGTGGAGTGGATCAAATTTTAAAGAGACTAACTCTATGACTGGTGTGAAACATATTGATTGGGGTGACTAAACTAGCATGACGGTGACCAACTGTTGCACCAAAAGCCTGAATAGGAATGATATCAATCAGAGAAAAGGAAAATCTAAAAGACAATTAACTGGGTTGAATGAGATAGAATTTGATTAGATTTAATTGTATTTGATGGGACTTGAATTAAGGTTTACGTCCTCTGCAAAGTGTCCTGAGATGAGTTTCGTTGTGCATTGGCCCTATATAAATCCGTTGAATTGTATCTTCCAATGTCAAAGATATATACAGTATGATAATACGTGACTTCTCAGGTACTGTAAAATCATTTCCAACTTTAAAAGCTCTCACCATAACCGTTTGAGTAATGAGATAAAATAATTGCCAACTCTACTGAATGTCTCAAATTGCTGTACTCTGTTTAAAAATAAGTTTAATTAGTTTGTGAAGAAAAGACAAGCAAAAGAAAAGAAAAAAACCACAAGCCTCACTGTGGTCCTGAAAGCAAAAGATCAATGTTGTTCTCAACCACGCATGTGAGGCAAACAAACCCATGTATATTCATATTTGTTTATTGTCTCTATCTTTTAGCTTGCCTTTTTTGAAAGCATTCAATTGTGTCAACATTGAAAGTTTAAGTCTAAATTTTCCTGTATCACAAAGTCAGAAGTATGTACATTGATTCAATTTGAGTAAAGTTTGTAATGATCATGTAACATCTAATACGCTAATAATACTAATAACTAAATAATGGTTAAATTAGTATTAAAAGAGCCAGAAAGAGTGACTTTGGTTAATTACATGATAATGACTTGAACAAACTGTGTTGCCTTTGTAGATATATTTAATGGGAGAATTGGCATTGGCTGCACAGGTCCATCTTTCATAAATCTGTGGTTAGAATGTTGAGTTTACAAGCAGTAACCTAGAACTTTGGCTCACTGCACTGTTGAATCCATAAACATAGGAGGAACAACAGAGAAAACCCAGACATATCACCTACTCCTGGCTTACTGTCCTTCAAAAGCAATTTAGTCTGTTTGAATCAATGCAGATTTAAAATTCACATTTAATGACACCTTTAGGCGACGCCGCTTTTTTGGGCCGGGACAGTAACATCAATAATGATGTATTGTAGCAACTTGTCTTCTAAGGCTCCCCAGATATCCCTGAAAACTGTTCTGGGCTTTAGCAAGTTGGTCATAGGCCAATGAATACACAAATGAAAGCAAGAAATTGGACACTGCGGAATGTACCATCCCCTGAGAGTCTCTCCATCCCGCTGATTGGAGAGTACATCAAAAAACTGCCACAGCAAAGCAAGTATGGAAAAGATTATGTCATTATTGGTCCTCGGGATATAGGAGATGTGCAGAGCCACGGGAGCTCGGAAGTCAGGCAGACTGATTACAAACTTGGAGACTTGCCCCTGCATCGTCTTAGAAGCCTCAGCTTTACAAATCTCAGGGAAAGAGAGAAAAAGGAAAAGAAGGAGGGGGAACGTATGAGTTATCAGAGCTGACCTGATGGATGTGATTTATTTCTAACTGTGAGAGTTTGAGAGATGAATTATCAAAGATCCTAGCTGATCCCTATTAAAGTGCTTTTACAGTCCAACAGTGACATATTTAAACACATTTCACCATGACTTTGAATTGAATAGATGCCTTTTTTTTTTTTACTGGAGCAATATTCAAAAATGATCCATGACTCTTCCCCCAGTCTAAAATTACTGATCATGAAAAGGACAATAGACACCTTTCAATAGTATCAGCACGTATAATTTTCTCTGACACTTAAACCCACTCGAGAAATGTACTGTTTCACCTCAGTGTTTAACCATCTGAAGTTAATGGTGTTACAATAACAATCAGTTCAACAACTTTCACGTGCAGCACTGTTGCTGTAATCCTTTATAAATCAGTGGCATGTGTACCCTTCACAGCTGGTTAGCTCGTACCAATGTGAAAGGCTGTCAAGCTTCGCTGTCTGTCATTGGCTGCAGAAGCCTGCATTGTGGTACTGACTTTCCGTAATCTTACTACATCACACAGTTCAGGCCCCAAGGAAGTAAACATTGGCAGCTGGGTGCTTGTGGCTTACTAAAGGCTTAATTTCATGTCTTTATAAACAGCAGCCTGGTATCATGAAATAACATAAATAACATGTCAAGTCACATCACGTTTTACAACTATGCTATGCATATTTTGTTAATGTTTTTGCTACATTTCATGCTACATACAGTGATGGTATGGCCTGAATTTTTACCATTCTACCTTTTACCTTTTAGCAAGTTATTTCATTAGTGTTAAATGAGTTGGGAAAAGCTTTAAAAGCTTTTATAGGACTAAAGTGTACCCAAAGTGTTGCACTATTTATACGCATAACTATGTGATCACATTGTACTACGATGCTATCGGTACATTTTTGTTGTTGTAAATACAGAAAAAAGATTCAACTGAATAGCCTGATATTTCTTTGTGTGTGTGTTAGGGCTGAAGTTCAAGAGTGTTTTGACTCATACTTCAGACTATCCTACCAGCTCTGGCAACTCCCTTCCCGATCAAGTAGATAAGATTGCCCTATAAGTTGCTAGATGTGTCACTAGTTGCTTTTTTGAAGAAAGAAAATAATAAAGAAACTTTTAAAAAAGCCACCAAGGGGCCTGAAAGGTAGCTAAATCTGGCCTCAAAATCTGTTAAGTTGGCAACATTTAAAGCTGCAGTCTGCAACTCTTTTTCAAGCACAATGCCTGGAACTGTCCGGGGATTCTGAAAGTAGTACATTAAATACCCCAATACAAAAAAAAAAAGAGTTCTCTAGGTCCCCTATATGTCCCGCTAGGTCCCTCCAAAGCCAGCAGGTTTGTTTAGAAAATTGCAGACCGGACCGGTAAAAGGTAACCAATCAGGTTACGAGCTGGGCTCTGCTGCCTGTCAATCACCGATTGTGCATGCGTGATACAAGGTAGGCTCGTCCCCACGCTTATTTATCTAGACTATTGAACTTCATTACGGGCTAGTCTACTTACTGTGTCTTCCATGATCGCAAATGACAGGTGAGTTGATGAATGAGGAGTCGTGTAAGCGCATCTGGCGTGCACGTCTACGTGCATGAGTTCTCATGTGTTTTGATGGGGCGGGACAGGAAGTTGAATAACTTTTTATTTTTCGGTTAAAAAATAAGCATTTCTTGCAATTTGCGACTACGGAGGTCACCGTTTTCAACTTCAAGCGTTCTGATAGATCATGTAAACTCTTAAAATGCCAAAAATTAGGACTTTACGTATGACAACAACAAATCCTGCAGACTGCAGCTTTAATACGGTAATGTTCTGCAAGAGCATTTAAATATAGCCCAAAATCACTGCACAGAAGTTGTCTTTAAGTTAAAGCAATACTATGTAACATTTCTACCTTAAAATAACAGCTTGAAAAAAATTGTGCGGCTAGAATGAGTTTTAACATTACGATTGGCCTGTCTCCTATGCCCTTCGGGGGTCTGAGTTGGAAAAACTGCGCTATGTAACTTTGCTGGACCGGCCCGGGAGCTGAGCGGAAGTACTTCTACTTGCTTTCTGGCACACCTACCGCAAAAACAAATAGACCCCTCTCACGCTCCCAGGTACATTTGATTACTCTTACCTTCTCGGTCGACATAGCTTGCACCTTCTGACTCCTCACCGGTTCGTCAACAAACGTGAAAAGTGAAAGCGAAAGGGTGTTGTATTTACGACAGTGTAACCGTACATTACCTCCAAGCCTGTAGGGGAAGCTCCAGGGTGGGCTTTTTGAGAAGTTACATTGTATCGCTTTAAATGGATGTTGGTTTCGTGGGATGATGTTGTGCTTATAAAAAGAAGATTTTATTGGAGCAGAGGTCTCACAATGCTTTCAGATGGCTAAACACTCAATCTTAATAGGCTTTTTTTCAGTTACAGTTTCAGTATTTCCATGCTATAGGGCTACAACAGAAACTGACAAATGTTTGAATTAGAGCAGCTTAATTGGGAATCCGGCTATGTAAATACACAATGTAAGTAAGCGCAGAGAAAAACAAAGGAGAAAACAGATGTAAAGGGATGAAACCAAGCAAAATGCAAATGTGGGGTGATGGTGTCATCATAATGCTAATTATCTGTTGTTAATATGCGAACAACATATTGTGCTTTACAAATATCCTCTTCAAACACTAGTGTAACGTTAAACTTGCTTCTCTACTGCAGATCAAACAGGTCATTGAAATGGTTCAAAAAGTTGTAGTTTTAAAGATGAAAGGTTCATTTCATAAACTGATCAAACATGTCACAGAGGTCTAGCTATAATCTTGCAACATTCTGTGTCTTTTTTTGGCTGACATACAAGGAACTGGTAGCTCATTCTGTGAGCCACCAGCTTGGCAAAACAGAGCTTTTAACTAAAAAGCAACACATTAAAAGAGTACTATCACGCTAATGTTTTACAGGGACAATGGTCCTCATCTTGGTGTATCATATTAG
This sequence comes from Odontesthes bonariensis, assembly GCF_027942865.1. Classification (NCBI taxonomy): domain Eukaryota; kingdom Metazoa; phylum Chordata; class Actinopteri; order Atheriniformes; family Atherinopsidae; genus Odontesthes; species Odontesthes bonariensis. The sequence goes on along the minus strand of NC_134514.1, from coordinate 26,502,179 downwards.
CATTCTAGCTTTATTAATTTGTTCTAAACACAATAGTATTAGCTGGATTAGTGTTAGCTCAGAGCTAAAGAGAGTTAAATAATGTTGCAAATAGCTAAATGGGTTGGTTGTTGGTAACTGTGTTGCTGCTACTGTGCAGCTTTAACAAGTTTCAAAAACCTCACAGTCATGATTTCACATCCATTACTGAAAATGAGAATTTTGCATTTTCCACCTCTGTGTTCAGCTAAATATTATAGCATAGTAGGCCTCTAACATGGCACACCATGACACCAGCCTAACAGCTGAGGTAGTTAGCCATAAGCCAAAGCATATGATCAAGTTGAATTTTGATCTGAAGAAATTCAAATTTTATTAGAATCAGAAGGCAAATGTATTAACCAGTTCATGGCAACCATTACTGATTCCTCAAAAGGACAATTCATCCAGTTGCTAGAGAAGTCAGGGATCAAATATCATTAGGATTCCTATGAGTTTGTCCAGTTGGCCTTATTAAAGCTTTCAAGAATTGGCATGACCTGGATGACTCTTCACATTCATACATTAGGTACTGAAACTGTCTAAATCTAGTTGCAATCTGTCTAATATTAAATAAAAGAAAACGTTGGTCTGAGTGGATCAACATATTTTTGTAACACAATGGCTGATGGGTATAGCAGCACATGTTGGGGTTGCTTGAACTTGCTGGGATTTGCTGGTTAACCATTTGAAGCTTGTGTATTGCTGACTTTTCGTAATGTACAGTTAAGACATCGGTCATAAAAGCACCGCATTGGAAATACTGAAAGACAAATCAATAACATCATATATTCAGCCATAAATGCTGCTAAAGACAGAGCAGTAACCTTATCCAGCCACAACGTCAGCCATCAAGGGCAGGTAGCTGTGCTACACTGTCAGATATTGTCCCTGTAAAATGAATGAACAATAAAGGCGTCATATAAAATAGTGACATCATATCTCTCTCTTGCCTGTGGGGATTTTCTCTTAATCGGCAACGTGATATTATAACAGGTATATAACAGTATGCACTATGGTATTATGAATTCCATCTTCTTTTAGCTGGCAGATTTTGCCAAGCTGCCTTGTTATTGAAAGTAATTACCTCTCAAGAATGTTTGGGTCTAAGTTTTGACAGATTCTGGATTTACACTGTTTCCTTTAGGTATAGAAATCACAGTGTCATTGTGAGCTTAAATACATGACAGCATGTGGCAGCAATAGACTAGCTTGTGTGCTGTGAAGTTAGTTTCTGTTCGAACAGAACTCACAAGGGAAATACTGCATAAGCTGGACAACGTGTCAGGGCTATCTGATAGTTTGTGGAATTCTTTAATTGTCTTTTTTTTTTAATTAATTACATCAACCACAAAGTTGCCTTTCTGCATTACTGGGTCACATATCTACATATTTGAAGTTTCTGTCACAAAGAGGACTAAAAATACAGCGTTCATCAAGCTCAAATGCTGATGCAGCATGAGGACATCACTGCCTGCGTGAAGCCTCCACGGAAGAAACATTTCCTCAGATGTATTTGAATAAGACATGATGCCAGTTTATTTTTGTCACTTCCCCCACCACAGACTGTTGGCAGGCAATAGAGTTGTGACTAAACCTCTTCCAGTTTTCATATTAGGCACAGAAAAAAAACAGGAAAAAAAACAAAGCTTTTGTCTGTGCAATTCAGATTGGAATGAATTAGGTAATTGAGTGTTAATATATAAAGTATTAACGATTTCACACACAAGCAGAGGGCTGCATTGTGAAACACAGCAGGGGTTCACCACCAGGAGAGAGATTCCACGTGTGAACTTGATAGATGTGCATCTAAATTCATGTTCCCCACTTTATGCAGGTGCACTCGTCTACTGCTGCAGTTTCAGCTCCAGCTGTCCGATGTTAAATAATAAATAGCAGAAGCATAGGCCCATTTCTCATGAAAGTGTCCACGACCAAAGATCTCTGCAAGGCTCTTGACTCTTAGATTCTCTCCAAAGCGCTTTAAATCTGGATGACGTTCCGTTTCATGCTCACAAAAATGCTCTTATTTTTCAGGACTGGACTCTGTGTTGACTGTCTGTTTGTGACACAGCTGAGGAAGAGAAAAGGGAAGCGGCGACCTGTCATGGAAAATGCCATTGTTAGGTAGCCCACCCAGTATGCAGTGTGGCCTTCCCAGTCGAGCATCCCCAGCGGTGCCATGATCCAGTTCTAACTGTGGGTGAGCATCCGGAGTCTTATTATCAATTCATATTATTGTATTAATCCTCAGACTTTTTGGTAATTGTCCTTTTATGGAATTAGGACTATTACTACATGGTCTTTTTATACCCAATCCTGACACCCTCACCTGTGACTGATTGATTTCAGAATCTTCACGAATGTTGTTGCTTCTGTACTCAATAAACCTTCCTGTCTTTCAGGTTGCAGAATTTTTTAGAAAATGGGCTTGTTAATTTCCAGGTCATGAGGAGTACTACTCAGCCTGTGAAAACTGTTTAGTTCTAATAATAACTAGAAAGCTGCAAGCAGCTGTGAGCGGGACCGAGATGGCGTACATTGGGATGTGCGTACGTTGGGGCATGCCCTGGATGCTGGAGCTGCATCTCTGCCCACACGCACGATACCCTCTGCGTACGTACGAGCACATGACCCCAATGTGGAGGGGTTTTTGAAAATTTCTAGGTGGCGCCACTGAGCCATTTTGCTCCGCCCACACACGATACCCTTTATATATGTACGAGGTCGTCAGGGTGGACGTGTGTGCCAGGTTTCATGACTTTGCGATGATGATAAGGCTTTCAAATCACAAACGCCATCACACGATTTTCACCACCTGGCCACGCCCACACCGTTCAGAGTTTTGAAAAGTTTCTCAAGAGTTTTCTTCCCCCCTAGCTTAAGAGTAACCCCGCCAAGTTTGAAGATTTTATAATGAAATATGTAGGAGGAGTTTGATCAAATGTGAGGTGTGGAAAAAAAAAGACGTTTCCGACCACCATTAGGTGGCGCTGTAGGTGGATATCACTATGTCAGAGGTCTTCAACAGGGGGTCCACGACCCCCAGGGGGTCCGCGGAGGTACTGCAGGGGGGTCGCAAAATCTTAGGTTGATTAGATGATTTTTAACATTTATTTTTATTTTTTTATTTTTTATTTCAAACAGTTTTTTCTCAAATTGTGTGCCACCGTGTGACATCCACAGATGGTTTGTCCCATCTACATGCATGTTTAAAGTTAAAATCTGTGGATTATTTGAATAGCTCAGTGTTGTATGCAAGATGTTTGTTTATAAATGGCAGTGGCCCGGCCACCCTGTACCTTGCACATGTTTAAAATAAAAACATGAATATATTAACCTGTGTATTATTTGAATAGCTTAGTATTGAAAGTACAATAACAGAGTAGCTATGTTTATACACGGCACTAGGCCCCGTTAAATATAAAACATAATTGTATGGCATATAAATAGTAGGGGGGTCCCTGCTCCAACTCTCCATCAGTTTGGGGGTCCCTGGCCTGAAAAACGTTGAAGACCCCTGCACTATGTTATGTACGTGTTCAAGCTGGGTCCAGCATTCACCGTATGAAGTTTGGGACAGATTGGATAATGTTTGTGGGAGTTATAAGCGACTTAATTTTTTGTGGCGAGTCATAAATTTGAGACGTCGCCACGGCCACGCCCTTTAAGTTTTGAAAAAGTTGGCCGATGATTTTTTTCGGCCCATGTCCTAAGAGTAGCCTGGCCAAGTTTGAAGCGTTTAGCATTAAATCTGTAGGAGGAGTTCGATAAAATGCGAGTTGTGGGAAAAAAAAGATGTTTCTGACGACCAGCAGGTGGCGCTGTAGGTGGATGTCACTATTTTATATGTCCGCGTTCAGGCTGGGTCCAGCATTCACCGTATGAAGTTTGGGACAGATTGGATAATGTTTGTGGGAGTTATAAGCGACTTCATTTTTTAAGGCGAGTCATAAATTTGAGACGTCGCCACGGCCACGCCCTTTAAGTTTTGAAAAAGTTGGCCAATGATTCTTTCCCCCCATGTCTTAAGACTAACCTGGCCAAGTTTGAAGTCTGTAGCATTAAATCTGTAGGACGAGTTCGATCATATGCTAGGCGTGGAATCGGTCAAAAATGGCACAAAAACGCACTTTCCATCCAAAATGGCCGCCTTCCTGTGGACGTGGCACATTGGCAGCAAGAGACTTTTTTGTACGTCTGGGCATGATGAATGAGTGTACCGGATTTCGTCGTCCCACGCGAAACTAATCCTATTGCGAGGACCATTTTTAAGCATCGTAGGGGGCGCTACAGAGCCAATGAGAGACTCCCAAAAATATAAAGTTTAGATTCTTTCATGTCGTCGACTGGCAGGTGGCGCTCGCAAAATTTCCTGAGTTTTCGCATACCTTTTGCAAAGAATAAGAAAGAAAGAAAGAAAGAAAGAAAGAAAGAAAGAAAGAAAGAAAGAAAGAAAGAAAGAAAGAAAGAAAGAAACAAGAACTAGAAAGCTGCAAGCAGCTGTGAGCGGGACCGAGGTGTGCGTACGTTGGATGTGCGCACGTTGGGCATGCGCTGGACGTCGTAGACGCACAGCTCTGCCCACACGCACGATGCCCTCTGCATACGTACAAGCACAGCATAACCCCAATGCGGATGTTTTTTTTTCAATTTCTAGGGGGCGCCACTGAGCCATTTTTCTCCACCCACACACGATACCCCTTACATACGTACAAGGTTGTCAAGATGGACGTGTGTGCCAAGTTTCATGACCTTGAGATGATGATAAGGCTTTCAAATCACAAACGCCATCACACGATTTTCACCGCATGGCCACGCCCACACCGTTCAGAGTTTGGAAACGTTTCTCCATGAATTTTTGCCCCCATGTCTTAAAAGTAACCTGGCCAAGTTTGAAGCTTGTAGCATTAAATCTGTAACACAAGTTCGATCTTATACAAGGCGTGGAATCGGTCAAAAATGGTACGAAAACTCACTTTCCATCCAAAATGGCCGCCTTCCTGTGGACGTGGGACCATGGCGACCTGAGAGTTTTTTGTGCGTCTGAGCATGATGAATGAGTGTACCAAATTTCGTTGTCCCACGCGAAACTAATCCCATTGCGGGGACCATTTTTAAGCACCGTAGGGGGCGCTACAGAGCCAATGAGCAACTCCCAAAAATATAAAGTTTAGATTCTTTCATGTCGTCGACTGGCAGGTAATCCTTACAGATACAATAGGGTCCTTGCAGTTTCACTGCTCGGTCCCTAATAATCTCTTCGAATACTATATGAAGGCGAATTAAACAAGATAAGGAAATTGTGGAAATAAAAAAGATTCTAGTAATAATGATACTAATCATGATAAAAATCAAATATTTGTTTGATTCATGTTTCTTTATAGCAGTTTTTAGCAAAAGATTGCTTAAGACTTCCCTCGCTGGTGAATGAAAACCCAGCTTGTGAGGGGATATCTTATGGAAAGATTATGTTCTGTACCACCAAAAAAGTTCAAGAGAGTGACAGAATAATCACCAAGGTGCATTTGAGCTGATCTGGTGGCCTTTTGATGGTTTCTCTGAGCAGATGTTCTGATGTCGGATGAGTGAAAGTAGTTTTATATGGATAAAGTCAATACCTCAGTATATGATATCATACCAAGGTATTAACAGGTCCAGTTTCTCCAAGGATGCTATCACTAACGCACTACGTTTTTATTGTTCATTTATGCATCATGTGTAAATTACTTGTATTTTAAATTAGGATGGAAAAACCCAAATAGCTTTTTTTCATTTGCAACTGGCATTTATAAAGAGACCAAAGAAAAAAGAGAAAAAAAAACATTCACACTTTAGGCTTAGGTATCAGTGGTGTATTTATTTTGAACGCTCAATAAAACATAATTGACATTATGCTAATCCTCAAAATACTGTCACCTTTCCCTGCAGTGAAAGCAGGAGCACTGTGGGAAACGTGGCGATTTGTTTTCTCATGTGCAAACCTAAAACGAATAGGGCAAACACCTGTGCCCACATTTCCTCCTTTTCTCCTTTGTCTAATTGAGCAGATCACTTAATAACTACACTTCTCCAGTTATGGCTCGGCATAATTCCAAAAGCCTATTAAATATGAGGAGAGACGGACACCTTGGAAAGAAGGAGTGGTCTGCCGTCTTTAAATTCAGTGTAATTGAGCGATGGAGCACCGGGAGTAGACATGTCCACCCACCCATTCATACTCTTCTGGTTATCCATGTCTGGGTCTCGAGGGCAGCAGTCTGAGCAGGCCTGTCAAGACCTCTGTCCAAGCACCTCACCATGCTTATCCAAATGGACCTGGAGGTGTTCTTTTCAGTATGCCCTAGACCTGGAAGGCTTCAGAGTGCTATCCTTTACAGATGCCAAAAAAGCATACATAGTTTCCCTATAACTAAAAGTACAGTTAGAATGCCTTAATCAAACAAAAGCAGCAAGACAAATATCTCAGGTTACAAGTATATCTGAGTGTCTGCCTCTAAAGTCACACAACGTTGTTTACAATTCATTTTAGGATATCAGCTCCTTAAATTTGAGGTGGTTTTAAAATTGATGCCATGCAAACAGAGCAGCATAATTAAATGCCCCTTTTTGCTCAATTCAGCATGGTCTCTGGGTTCAGCAATATGTGATCCACCGTATGAAAACCTTAGTCTGAGGGGTCATCCCCTTTAAAAAGAGGAAAAACTGGAGGGAATTTTGTTAGAGGCTAAATAAAGGTTAATAAGATAAAACAGTCTGGAACTGCCTAAGAGTTTGAAGGATTTGTGCACCTTTGATACTTAAATTGGGCTGAAAATAAAAGGCTGATTTACCAAGGTGGATTATCTGAGCAAACGGTTTTCCAAAATTTCCCGCTGGATTATTTAAATCATGGAAGTTTCTGAAAGTTGTGTAGCTCTCTTAAAGTATCCAATCTGAAATAAGATTTGTTTTTCTAGTCTTTAGACATGCCAAATTGTGTTTGGAATTTGATCATTCAGGAATGAACCATGTATTGTTGCTGCCTTTGACTCAAATTTCCTTTAGGAGCATGTTTAACGCAAACATCATAAAATAATTACCATGCATTCTCCACATCAGAAGTAAGATAGATTTGACAGAGTTATAAAATAATGAGCCCCCCACCCAGTCTCAAAAGTACAACCACACCCTTAAGAGGTTTATTTCCACTATTTGCAATGGCAATCCTATTTCACTGGCCGCAGCTCACAAATCATTGGCAAAAGAGATAGAAATCTGGATTACAATGGTGCAAAATGCGTCGATGTAAAAATATAAATTTATGACAAACTCAAAAAGGGCGTAGGTTACCAGTTTGTTTTCTCAAATGTGTTTTATAGCTTTATTTTTTTCCATGCAAGCTGGAAAGAAAAAGTCTGCATTGTTGCAAAGTCTACAACAAAGGGGGTCATTTTCACCCAAAGACTCAGTGTTTCTTAACAGCGGGAGATACCTTGTTTATGGACCAAACTCTTTTCCTGAATTGTTATGAAACAATCTGTAAATTCCTGGAGGGCAGTTTGGCAGGCTTTCCAAGCCACCATTTAAGACTTGTGTCTTTAGTATATTCCTATATCTAAAGAAAATACACATAAATTAAGCTGGAAGGGATCCCAGGCAAGACTGGGGATTTGAGCTAAAACATTCATCTTTAGGGACACATGCATAGAGTCCCTGCTAAGCACCTAAAATAATCTAAAATAATTCACATGCAGGACTGTGAATGTCAGTGTATCATTTCTGTGCCCTTTTCCCTGCCTATAAATCATTGTCAAACATACTTTTAATTTCTGCTAACCACATAAAAATAAGTGATTAGCGGGGGGAGCATATCTAGCTAACCTTTTTTGTAATCAGCTGTGATGTAACTAAAAAAAACTAAAGTTTTAACATTCAATATACACGGGTTTCATTATAATAAAAAAAAAATCAGCTTGAAACATTGTCAGATGGAACAGCAAGTCATGTTACTAGCTTAACTCATCTTATCTAGATAATAGGCTAGCAACAGCTAACTTGGTTAGCTGAGTGATTCATGTTAACAGTTATTGATTATTAGGATGCTACATCAGGATTTCTACCATTGTAATATAATTCTGCCCATCTACCCAGCCTGAGTTGACCCTCCAACTAGCCATCAATTTATCATTTTCCCATTAATTGTTTTACTGTGAAAACATGATAGAAACAGCTTCTTTCTTGGTCCTGCAAGTGAAAGAATTGTGTCACAGCAGCGACATCTAACTGATTGCTTATTTATCTAACTTAAATAAGCAAATAGCAGACATTAAAGATACAAATTAATTAAAAGGATAAATAACAATACCACCTCACATATAAGAACTACTCAAGACATAGTGATGATAGCTGAAAATAGGCAGTTTCTGTGTTCTTTCTGGACCACACAGAGGGGCTTTAGAGCGAGTGGCTACTGCTACATTAGGGATCTGTGCTCCGTTGATCTTATGACTAGAATATTGTTAAGTATGTCAAGACCAAAAATGAGTTGCTAGTGTCATGGCTTCTTTACATGATCACCTGGTCTGACAGTTATTTCATTAAACAAGACTGTACATACCCCAAACCAACCTGCGTGGCAGGTCAAATTACCCTTTATTTCAAAACACCAGAAAATGATCTGACTGCTTTTATCATGAGCACCATTCCATAAAGAGAAACCTTGAGTATATGCAATGTTACCATCCAGCAATGTATTACTGCTGGGACTGTCTCATTAATATCTGATTCACTGCACTGCAATTATATTTTTGCAAAGGTGAACTGTTTTGGAGTGAGAAGGAGAAGCACATCTGCCACACTGTCAACCTGCAGTCTGCTAACATCGCTACCTGCCATTTGGCCATTGAATAGTTTCATTACCGGGCATTTTGTCACCATGACTTCAGTGACACTGATGAGCTCTTCGTATTGGCAGAGGTCCTGATCAAAGGCCTCCTTCAGTGGCTTTGACCTTGCTTCAGTTAGTTGTTGTTTTTTCTTAAGTTAGATTCTGTTTGGATGTTATAGCATTCAGCTGCTCCATCATCTCATTGTACTTCTTGTACTACCGGCATACATATGGGGCAAATATTATTTTTGCTTTTAAATTTGAAGGCAGAAATAAACTGTCCTATTCAGTTATTTTCAGTTTCATAAAAGTCCGGTTCATCATATGCCGTTACTAAAGTAATAAATGGTCTTCCCATTTGTGTTTGCAGAATCTTAATGCAGGTTATTCATCCATTTATGCAAATATACACAGAAACTGACTTTGTATATCTCCTGCAAGGTTCTCACTGTGCATTTTGCTTAAATCTTTTGTGTTGTAAAATACATATTCACACCATCTTTTTCTCCAGGTAATGCCGAGCCAAACAACCAATCCTGGAGATGCCGAAGAGAAGAGATATTCTTGCCATCGTGTTGATTGTGTTACCCTGGACTCTGCTCATCACTGTTTGGCACCAAAGCGCTATAGCCCCACTCCTCGCCATCCGCAAGGGTACGCACTCCACTTGCAATATCAGACTTCAAGCAGGTCCTTGAATCAAACACAGCCCTTTAGTTTTAGACAACAGGCTGTTTATGTAGAGGCACTCGTGAGCCATGACCACCAGCTTCATCAAACCTCAATAACACTTGTCCAGTCATTGCAAACCTCATCAGAGTGGATTGTTCATGTGCACAATGAAGACTTAGAAGTTACCATCACACAACCACACTGATAAATCATTTTGATTTCATATACTCAGTCACTTGAATTTTGTAACTATATCTAATTTGCATGTATTTTTTTTTTTCCGGTGTTAATAACAACATGCCCACTGCAGTACAAAAACATGTCCTATCCCAACTTAACCACCCACATGCCTCTGCACATCCATCCATAAATAAAAAATGTGCCTCCTTGATCAGCTTAATGGAGTACCCTGTGTCCATGTGTAATATCATGTTTGCACACCAGTCTGAGCCATGAATACAAACTTAGAGGTCCACCGATCATCTCCAGAGACCACAAACCAACAGTTTAAAATGTCAAGTATGCTGCAGAGTAAACACAGCCAAATTAGAGCGTAACCAAATCGATGAAGCTGTTTGCTCATTTCATGCAGTGTCATGAGGGCACACAGGGGTTAACAAACAAACCAGGCTTATTGAAATGACCCAAGGCAGCTGGTAATGATGATACACACATTGTTTGAAGCCATTTGCTTTTGCAAGTAATCTAAACATACTCAGATAGCAGTAGTCTGATCCCCCTCGACAAATACCAAACCTAGTGATAAAGGTGTTGACAATTAAGAGCAGCTGAGTTGTGTTATTATCTCATGGGATATACAGGAGACACAATTAACTAGAAAATCGTCTGAAAGAATAGCTTTTGGCCTATACTATCTGACCAAACTCTGCCCACAGGCTTCCTTTTGTGTGAAGAGAAGCTAGAGATTACTTTTGGCAGCGTGCTGCCTGGCATCCTCTGCTGAACATCTGGCTATCAGCAGATTGCGTTAATCTTTGAGCTGCTGAAAAATCCTCTCCACATTGGAGGTGCGAACGGAGCATGAGCAGAGCACTGACAAAGACCGTCATTAGCCGTGGCACAGTGAAAAGGAATTAACAACCTTGATGCTTCTATAATTATGCTGTTCATCATAACCAAACTTTTTTCTGACAAGCTGTCACAGCAATAACCACTGGAATACACTCTTAAGTGTGTGCAAGCCTTGACTAGCAGACCTGTGACAGCCTTCAAAATGAGCTGTATTTTCTTAAACACAGACAGATAAACATTGGGAGTTTTGTAGAATAACCTTTACCGGAAAAAAAGCACACACTGCAGACTTGGGACAAAAACAACAACAACAAAGGAAATTTCTGAGGGACCTTTCTGAAAACTCACGTAATTTAGCAATAAAGAGTAACTCAATATTGGGTTCGTATCACAGTAGCGTGCTGGAAAAATTGAGGGGTAAGGGCAGAGGATGAGGGACTCTGTGGCGGAGTCTGGACATAAAAAGAAGACATGTTGACATACAGCCTGAAGACAATGCTTTGGGAATAGCAGCGCTCAGCTTTTCCCTCCCTCGTCTTGCGCTGTCTCTCTGTCCGTCAGCTGTGTTATCCTCTCACGGTGCCTGCTTTCACTTTTTGCAGCCTGTCACCACCTAGTAAAAGAGATCTTTATCATTCCAGAGAGGCTTGCAGTTCACCACCACCGACTCTCAGGTACACTTTACCCCCATTGGGTTTAAGTCACCTGAGGCAAATATACAAAGAGCAGCTCAAGGTTGCACTAATGCCTTACATGTCTTCTTATCCCATGTTCTGCAGATGAAGGTGCAGAGGGCAAGAGGGAGGCAGGTGGCCAAGCCCAGGACTCCAAAGAATACTGTGCCTCGGATAAGGACATTGTGGAGGTGGTGAGGACAGAGTATGTGTATACGCGGCCTCCACCCTGGTCTGATGTGCTGCCAACAATCCACATCATCACCCCCACATATAGTCGACCCGTGCAGAAGGCGGAGCTGACACGGTTAGCAAACACTTTCCTCCATGTTCCCAACCTGCACTGGATCCTGGTGGAGGACTCCCAAAGGAGAACGCCTCTCGTCACGCGGCTCCTCCGAGAGACGGGGTTAAACTACACCCACCTCAACGTGGAGACGCCCAGGAACTATAAGCTGCGGGGTGACACTCGGGACCCCAGAATCCCCAGAGGGACCATGCAGCGAAATTTGGCCCTGCGGTGGCTGAGGGAGACCTTCAATGCCAACAGCAGCCAAGCCGGAATTGTCTACTTCGCCGATGATGATAACACATACAGCCTGGAGCTGTTTGAGGAGGTTAGTGCCGGAATACAGTGTCATCGCTGCTGCTCAGCCAAATTGCTTTTATGCTTTTGCACAAATACACAAAGACTAGAGGGGGTGGGAGAGACCGAGCACACACTTAGAATGTCCCAGACACAGTTTCTGGGGCTTTGATGTTTCAATAAGAACATGACAATTACTCATGTTGCTGGTCTGACGTACCATGCAGACATAAAGCACAAGGCTGCATACAGGTCACAGAAGGAAGATGTGGAAGTTATTCCAGTTTAAAGGTCATATGTAAAACTCATGGTAGGTTTATGATAATGCACTTGAAATTTTGGAGGTTGAAAATTATTTTGGACAGTTGGCTTTTTTTTCTTCTTTTGACATCTGCATAGTTATGTGTAAGCCCATCATATGGTCGCGAGCCACTGTCTTACTAACAGTGCTGGTAGAGCACAGTGCATAGTTAAAATTAAATGTCCTTGTCTGTGAAAAATGTTGCATATTTTTGCATAATGAATAACACTGTATTACTTTATAGAGTGCATATTATGAAAAAAAAAAATTTTTTTTTTTTCCTTTGCCTGAGCCCATATGTAAGGACACTAGAAACTCAAAAGCTCTGGTATAGCACAAGCATGCCCCTTTGTTTTTGGGCCACCTAGGTCTGAAAATATATCAGTCCGTATCGATTTGCAGGGGGCTCAGACTTCTTTGTCAAGCTAAAACCATGCACTGAGCTTCACACATTAACTGATCTGTTCTCATTTGCACAGAGCAGATAACATTGTTGAATCAACCCCCAGCCTCAGAGGATGTAAGGGCCAAGCTGAGAGCCTTAATTCTTTTCGGGACAGCGTTCAAGCATTAGCAAAAAAAAACTGCTATTGAGTGCAACCAATTTTTGTGAAACTGTTTTAAACAGCGTGGCAAGTTCAACACGTGACTTTATTGTGAATAAAGAACAAGCAGCTGCCTGCAGGCTACCATTTGTAACCGATCATCTGACCAATCAAAGCTGGGCCTGATGGTAGGGGGACCTTCAAAGGCATAGTTATGTCAAACGTTACTCAGAAGGGGGATTGTGATGGACTGTGGCAAGGAGATTGTGCCTAAATGAGGGATCAGTATAAACTGTCTGTGGTTGAATGGCTGATGAAGGATATATAAGTGTCCAAGAAATATTTTGGCTCTGTGATTTATTGGGTATTAGCAAAGTTAGCATGTTAGCTGAAAATGTACCTTTTTGTAATATGGCCAACAGATGCTTTGCAGTGTTTGGATATCTTATATACTTCAGTGTGCCTGTCACTGCTGAAGTGACCTTGGAGATGATGGTTTTATCCTTTAAGAAATGCAATTGCTTATAAAAATCGGCTTTCACATACTTTCATAATTTATTCATTTTGTGTATGATGTCAGTTTGCTTTGTGTGCCAGTGTGAGCTCTCAGGTTAGGTTCTGTACCCTTTTCCTTCGAGTGTATTAGTATAACAGTAATTTGTATCCAATATATTATATTATATATTATATATTATTATTATATCATCCAATATATATTATTCAATATATTTGTATCCAAAGCATTGTATCCATATATTTGCATGTTAGCCAAATCTGTGCAACAATCCTAAATTAGGCCCTCCCCACAGAAGGGAGGGATGGAAAGGTGTGGCGTGGCTCACTCTGTCTCCAAAAACTGCCTGATGTCAACAGAGGTGGCAAAACAAGCTTGAGAAGAGTGCAAAGGATGTCACAGACATTTCATTATGACTTCAAAAACTGTGTCAACTGAAGAGGAAATTAATAATACGTCTCATTTAATTCTCATTGCATAGGCTTTTGGGTTTTTGGTACATTTCTGTTTGAAAATGAAACATTGGGGCGGTTGGTGGCGTAGTGGGTTAAGCAGCCGCCCCATGTACAGAGGCTACAGTCCTCGCTGCAGCTGGCCCTGGTACGAATCCCGCACCGAGCAGCCCTTTGCTGCATGTCTCCCCTCTCTCTGCCCCTTGCATTCCTGTCTCTCTCCAACTGTCCTATCATTAAAGGCATTAAAAGCCCCCAAAAAATATTTAAAAAGAAAATTAAACATTTAAGATTTAAGATTTTATGTCAAATATCTTGCCAACAAACAAATCTTTGGAGCGTTGAAACATTCAGGTGAGCCTTTCCACAAAAGAGATGCAACATTTGCAGATATTGAAGCTTAACCTGCCCACTGAACTATTTACAAATTTTATACATGATTATCTTTTTGCTTATTCGAAAAATGCGACATTAACCTTTCTAGCCTAAATATAACCGTGACAATTGGAGGGTCAATCATATCATCCACTCAAGGATGTTGCCACAGGAATGTAAATGTTTTCTTGCGGCTCACGCACCTTTGGTATTAACTTCAATTTCAAGTACATTCAGCAAATTGTTTAAAAGACAAGGTTGTTTAAGTCGTAACTATAAATTCTTATTTTCATAAAGCCAGTTTCTTAGCTCTCACAGTCAGGGACCTGGAGCTGGTGGAGAGAAGTTTGGGCACGTAATCAGTGCATCTCAGGCCATCCATCTTGACATCAGTCGAATTACCTGAGCGGACACGGTCTAGGTCCTCCGAGTATTAGCCTCAAGTCTTGTTAGTAGTGCAGACGGGGTATGTGGTAAATGGTGCACCTTGTATTGACGGGGCCTGTCATTACTTTTCTCTGGGAATCGGCCAAAGTGCTCCGTCTCCCTCAGAGGCCCTCCATCAACTCCAACATGCCTATTTATGGGCCAGAGTAACAGCACTGAGGGGCAGAGAGAGTGAGTTGAGGAGAAAGAGAGATGGAGATGGAAAAAGAATGAGAGAAAAAGAGAAGGTGACAGCCTGATAGACAAAAACAGTAGTAGATGTTAGGTTAATATGCCGCACGTCTCCAAATGTAGGAATAGGCGACTCCTCGTGTGTGGGCTCACATCAGACAGAAACCTATTTTAGTTATTAAAATTCTAGAGATTAAAATAGCACAAGACTCAATCTTGCCAACCTCTTACCTCTCCAGCTGTTGCCAAAACAGAAAAGTTCTGCCCCTTTCTATACTGACAGCTATGTCTGGGTTTTTAGATGTAACGACGGTCAACAATGGCTCCTTTTGACAACGGATTAGTTGAAGCCAGTGTAAAGCTAATGAGAAGGTTCATGTGTTATGTAACAGTAGCGGCGTAATACAGCTTAAAATCCCAAGAATTGTGTTTTATTTAATTGTGAAGTTAAACTGTTCAACAGTTTTTCATCCATTTTCCATTTTCAGGTGTGTTCGGGCAGATTAGAAATAAGAAATTCATGATGGATGAAATGTGCATATTGGTGAGAGAGAATTTGCAGAACTTGGGCTGTCTACCTAAAATGGAAAGGAATAGGGAAAACTGTCTGTAAAGCTGAAATGTGGCACCACTGCAGCAGACCTGGCAACACACCAATAGTGCCTGCAGCCCATTGCAGAGCTACAAGGACAGCGCATCTTTGGAGAGAATGCCATGTGAACTGAATCTATCCTCCCTCACAGGTGTGCTCTCGCTGCACCGAGGTAATGTCTGCTTAACAATCAGCAGTAAAGGACTTTACCGCTGATTAAACCGTTAAAGTTTCCCAGTTTAACAGTGCTGGTAACTTAGTCCACAGCTGGAGGGAGACGAAAATATTTAATATGTGAGATCGAAGCACTTGGCTTTGTTGTTTCCTTTATCACTATATTGCGCACACCCGATCCTTGAAACTGTCTGATGCACAATAGTTCACTCAAAACGCCATGAAATTTAGGAGATTTAAGTTGTTTTATGTGGCGAAACCCTTCGAGTAGCTTTTGACTTAGCTGGTCCATCAGGTTCTCCAAACTGTGAGCCTTCTCACTGCTGTCTACTGAAGGTAAAACATTGACTACTCGTGAGTACTTCACACATCGCAATTTAAGACACAAAAAAAATGCCATTGAAGGTGCCTCTACCGTCAGGCTGAGCTTTGATTGGTCAGCTGATTGGTTAAAAATAGCAGAGCACAGGGAAATGCTTGATCTTTGTTCAAGGTGTTCCACACTAAGCAAGCAAGCCTTGTTTCATTCTGAAGCAGCTTAGTAGGTAATAGATGGAAAGATTCAGCTATAAATGAGGGATTTCAGGTTGTTCAGGGCCAGTGTCGATCATGAAATCACTCCCTTTAGTGTATACTTCAGAATTTGTCTTTGATCGTCTTTTTCATGCAGATAGAAATGCGATGTATGACACAAAGAATGACGGTAAAACACAAAAAACATAATATAGCCTCTTGCAGGGGACTAATATGAAAAAAAATCAACTTTTTTTTGTGCTTGAGTGCTGTGTTTGGGTGTCTGAAGTCACTACCAACCCCAAAAGACAGAAATAAGTCAACCCTGGCACTTTGTTTTGGGCCCCTATTCATTTTTTCCGTTTAGTACTCGGTAATGCTAACAGCTTATGTCATGAAGATCTCTGAGGGAGTTATTGCTGTTACTTTTTGAAAGATTACCATTTTTGTTACGACGTAACTTTGCTAATTGAAAGCTTTCTAGTTGAATGACTACTTTCTGTCATTTGGACAACCTGCAGGTGTGTTTTCATCACAACACCAGTCCTCTCCTCACTCGTTTGCTTCATTGAACACCAACGTTACAATATTGGCATGTTTCTGACAAAGATGTAGATCTCCATGTACAGTTGTTTAATGACGTTGATATATACAACATGTTTAAATGCATTTATTAATGGTACATGTGCAATGCGCCGCGGTTGATGAGAAAACATTGTTTACTAGCACATCTTGCTTACTAACTTGTGCTACACTGCTAAACAATTTCCCCCTCTGACCAATAGAGTAACTACATATAAATCTATAGTGTTTTTGGTATGACTGGAGGAATAGCTTCATTATAATACCTTCACAGGTGCCCAGGTTTGACAATCATACAGTCAGAGTACATATCTGTAAAGATCTGCATTAATTATCTAGACTAGGCCTCATATGGAATGTTTAGCTTTTCTTCCAAAAACGAATTGAAGGAGTCAGTTTTCTCTCTCCAAATGTGTCAGTATTACAGTCGTTATTTTTCCATTATTTGAAAATGTATTTATTTTTAAGAAATGTCTGACTCCTTTCAATGCATTTGAAAATGTAACGTTGATTTGAAGTAAATCACAAAAGAAATAATACAAATATGTTGTGAATTGTATGAATACATGTACACATTTGGTTATTTTACAGGAAACTGACTACCTTTACGCATGCCAAATTTATACAGCATTTTTTGATGCTACACATTCTGTGCTTTTTTCTGTCGCCCACTCATAGACACACTGATCGTACCACATGGACAATTAGAGGTTTAGTAACATGTCAAAGAACACCTGAGCGTGTGGATTGGACATACCAATAACTTAATAAGAACATATAATACTATCTGGACTGTGTCATCATCCATGACTTTAAGGATGCTTAGCAACGAGAGTGACAGACTCCCGGTTCTTTTGTCTCCTCTGTACCCTCAAGGGCTGCTTACTGTACACGAACGCTTGCCTTCTTTTTCCGTTCCAATTTGGGTCTCCTTTTTTGTTGTTGTTGTTTAATTCCAGTTGTCACTGCTTCAACACTCAAACATGGGACTATGTCTCTGTAGGCCTCTCACTAACTGGAACAGGAAACAGAGCTTAACTGCACACGTTGGCTTGCTATTCCCAAACTGTAGCAACTGTGTACAAGCCACTGTGTACAAAAACATCCCACTCAGAATGGAGCTGAGGAAAGTTGGTTGCGTTTTCATTTGCTTGACTGCCAGAAAAAGAGGGATTTGTGTTGTTTCACTCCGGCTGATATTCCCTCCAGAAGCAGCGGGCAGAATGCTCATTTTCACATTTTCAGTGGGGATTGGAGAGCAACACACCTCTTGACTCTGCCTGCAAAAACACAGATTTGCTTCTTTCCCCCTTGTTTGAAGTTGCATCTCTGAGGGATGCAGTGCAGGTGACATCTTGGCTTGGCGATGGCTAGATTTACTTTGGGCCAGACTGCAAAAGAATGTTCACGTAGGAGGCGTTGATGTGAGAAAAGGGGAGCGGAGAAACTGGGCATTGGCTAACAAAGCATGTGGGAAATAGAGCAGACAGAAAAACGATGAGTTCCGTGATGCCGGTTGAAAAATATATTTTCCCCTCCCCGATTACCTGACCTGACCACTCAGCAGACATAAGGTTATATATATATCGATATTTTTTACATGCTGCTTACTTGTTCCATCGTCTTACCGGACACTATAGAGACTCTGGCACGCACCTTTATTTTGAACAGACCCTTCACTTGAGAGGCATCATTATTTCTGCTCCACTGAGTTTGATTAAACGACTCTGCTGTTTCTAAACCCTCTCCTTCCCTCATTAGAAAAACGCACTTTTTATGACTGCCGGTTTCTCTTGCCAGAGTGGCAAAAACTCACCAAGCATCAGACAAAAGAGAGGGCGGCATAATCGTTTGATCCAAGAAGATTAAAGGACAAAAAAGGGGGGGGGGGGGGGGGGGAAGAAAAGAGGATAGTGCTTCTCTACCTTAAAGAATCTTCTCAGCCAACCAGCAACCATGGCCACTTGCTCTAATGGCTTAGCTTCTTCAAACCCTCTTGGCTCCGTCCGTGTTTACTCTCTTTAAAGATGGCTGTGCCTCATTATCTCATTGTATGGCAGCTGTTGAACAGCATGTGTCATCTGCCTTCATCTAACAGTGTGTCAGCTGCACAGGATACAGCAGCGCGGTCAATATTCACCATCTTTCAGAATAAATCATAGCAGCAGCCCTAAGAAGCCTCTGTCCATGCTCTGCTGCAATGCTGCCTGCTGAGGCACCACTACTGTCTCGCTGTCATGTAAGCTTTTTCAGATCCATAATTTGCTCACTTCCCTCCATTTCTCTTGTCTACTCTCCTCTCGCCAGATGAGATCAACTCGGAAAGTTTCAGTGTGGCCTGTGGCCTTTGTGGGCGGCCTGCGCTACGAGTCCCCCAAGGTAAATGCAGCCGGAAAGGTCTACGGCTGGAAGACAGTGTTCGACCCCCATCGGCCCTTCGCCATTGACATGGCTGGCTTTGCCATCAACCTGAGGCTCATCCTCTTCAAGCCACAGGCGTATTTTAAGCTCCGGGGGGTGAAGGGAGGCTACCAGGAGAGTAGTTTGCTCCGAGAACTCGTAACCCTCAACGACCTGGAGCCAAAAGCAGCCAATTGCACTAAGGTAACAGCCGTTTTTTTTAAGAGTCGTGGATTTGAAGCAGTTTACATGATGCGATCTGCTGGACTGTTTGTGAGGATGTGAAAATCTGTGTCAAATCTGGAGATCAAAGAAACCCTAACCTACACACTGCTTTCCGTAAAGAGTCACAAACCGGACAGGTTGGTTCCTCTTCAGTAAAACATTTTATTTCACATGCTCAATGCATTCATCTATGAAATATTACAAAATCTTAAGCTAATGAGAAAAGTACCATTGAAATATAGTCAAAAATGATGCAAAAGAACTTCCCAACACTTACTGTAGCCCACCAGTATGAACAACTTATGGAATGGTAAACTTTGCAGCTTTATGCCACTAACATCATTACAGGCAGTAGAATCTATTGGCAACAAATTGAACAATTCATATAGAACAAATCAAATCCAAGACAAAGAACTGTTAATTATCAAAAAGGAAAACTTAAACATAATCCGTTTAGAAGTGCTGTTTTTAGAACAGTTGTTCTATTTACTGCGCATGTGCTAAGCTAACTGACTGCTAGCTGTATTTTCCGTTCAGGCCCCATGCAAATTCCACCTTTTTGCAGAGGTAAGGTGCCCATTTATTTAAGAGATTAAGGAGCGAGCCTATTTAGCTGAGACTTTGGTGGGACACCAACTACTCCTTGATCCCTAAAAGAAAAAGGGTACCTTACCAGAGAGGAAGGGCCAAGTGGTCGTGGGATCAGGCCTCAACATGCCTCAACCTGCCTTTATGAATGTTGGTTGTTTATTTTTGTAATACGAGTGAACTTCGTCAACAGTCTATATATTACAGTATCATGGAAAGTTGATAAAAAAAGCAATACTGTCAAATTTTTAAAAAAGGTCTCAATTCTCTACTCATATTGTGGCTAAGGTGACTGGTTTTGTTGGTTTCTGAGGTTTCCATTTGTAGCCAGTGTATTACAGCCACGCATGATGTAACCGACACCATCTCCCTCTGGCAACTCAACACAGCCCACTTAATCACCTCCAAACCAGTTGTTGGAACACCTAATTTGCCTTTTCTCTGTTTTGCATAATTTCAAAAAGGTTCACTAAAAATTAATTTGACAATTTCACGGAAGCATAACCGCTGACCTTCTCTTCTAACTCTTGGCAAGAAAAGCAAATAGGCACAAAATGTCACAAAATGTCGGACTATTTCTTTAAAAGAAGACACAATGATGTCCAACCATATTGATTTTCTCTTATTATATTGAGAGATCTGTTATTTGAAAAAAATAAATAAATAAAGGATCATAATGGCATAATTGATCTTCGTTCGCAAAAGAAATAACTCATTTTCACTTATCACTAATAAACCGGCTCTATCGCTGCTGGACACCCAAACTTGCTGATTAAACCTCTCTGAGATTTGAATGCAAGGGAGACTGAACGTAAGCAACAATCTTCTCCACACCGCTTCCATCAGTCCTGTTTGTGGCTGTTGGTCGGGGTCACCTCGCTGAGCCTCTCTCTGGGCGAGGAAGAGTCAGCCAAAGGGCTTCAGCAGCCAATATCCTCACCACAACCTCCCTGACACACACAGACAAAAGAGAGACAAGAAAGGGAAAGGAAAGAGAGGTACTTTCAGCCAGCTTTTTCTCCTGCTCTCCCCCTGCCATTCACAGGGCTAAATGAAAAGAGCGGATTCAGGCGACGGCTCACGGAGCGGAATTGGACTCGGTGGGGGAGGCAGAGACGTCACACTGATTACTGATGAGCTCGGGGACGGACAGAAGGGCAGGAGGGAGAGAGAAAAAAAATTGAAAGCCGTGCATGTGCATCTCTCTTCCTCATAATCTACCACTTCAAATGCGAGCGTGACTGTTAACCTCCCCCACTACACCTGGGCAAAGTGGGGAGGGGCTCCTGGCACAGCTCATGCATAATTCATGATGCTGCCAAGGCGAGATGAAAGGAGGGAGGGTACCGGCACACAAGAGAGGAAGAAATGAGCTCGACTCTTTTAGCTTCTTTCCCTGGTACCCCTTGCTATAGTTCTGGTTTTCCGTCCCGTCTCTCGGGCCATATCACCAACATGAAGGCTCCAGAGAGCAATATTATAGAACAATGACACACACAGCGCAAAGGAAAGTAGCTCTACCTCAAAGGCAAAACCTTACACATACTCCAAACATCTTGCCATTATCGTATGGTCAGGAGAGGACTGAACAAAGAGCAAGCAGAAGAGGGTTGTGTCACATTTGTTGGAAAACGCACTCCTGCGGTCCCTCTTTGCTCTCCTCTAATGCAGGGTCCGCGCTCAAGTAGCTCTTTACGCACAAAGACGGGCCCCGGGTGCCGCATGTACCGCCGAAGTCCGACTGTTTTGAAGAACATGAGGCAGACGGTGGGAGCTGACAGGGAGCGGAGAGCGAACGAGTGCATTAAGGGAGCAGCGTGTCACTAATGTTGCCGTTTGTTTGTGTTTCCACGCTGCTTTCTCTCCAGATACTCGTCTGGCACACAAGAACAGAGAAGCCGGTCCTGGTAAACGAGGGGAAAAAAGGATTCACAGACCCTAATGTGGAGATTTGACCGCCCCCCCAACCCACCCTCCATCCACGGTAATTAATGATACTGAACTAATTACTGTTTTTGAGCTGAACCTCTTCACCCATCAACAAATGTAATTTATGAGTTGAGTGAAATGGAAATGTGAGGATTATTGTCACTCTGCCGAGCCCAATTCGATAACAAAAACAGCAGATGTTTTCAATTTTTCCTCTCACACGAATGGTTATTTTTTAAAGTCCTTTTGTCGAGACACCATTAAAGCAGCTGTTGTCCATAATTAGATATCATCACATCATAAGCAGGTTTAATGAACTTACTTTAGCCTTTTAATGCTCTTTTTCAGCCTATCTTAATCCTTTCTCCTGCAGGTGGTTGGCCGTGGACCTCTGATGGGGAAAAAAAAACAGTCGAGTTTCTTAGAAAGTGCAACCAGTGCTGATGTCTTAATCATCAGGAAAAAAATGAAATGAAGTTTAAAAAAAGAAGCGCGGGGTCTTTTAAGGGGGAATTAACCTTCTTGACTGAGTCTGACATTTTTTAAATATGGACCAAAACAGGACATATATATATATATATATATATATATATATATATATATATATATATATATATATTAAAGCACAGATGAGTAAGAGGCAGCACTCTTCAGGTCTACCTGAAGTGCAAAAGAGAAAACATCAAAGTATCCCTCACAGGGTTTATTTTGGACTGTCTCGACCTGCATTTCCCCTGAATGACAAATGACCCGCTGAGGACAACCTGAGAAAGGAGACAGCACAATATGAAAAGCGTTACAGCCAGCAGATTCGAGCAAACAGGCAGGTTTATAAAAAAAAAAAAAAAACACCTTCACCTTGAATTAATAAAACTGAAGGAAATAAAACTCCAACGGGCCTGGACCTGCACACGGCACACAGGAGCAATTCCACTCGGATTCGAGGACGTTGTCTACATCGTCAGCCCTGGATAAAAAAAAAACACAAATCCAAGGACAAGGATGTCTCGTGTGGATCCTCCTTTAAGCAAAACATAACAAAAGGATGGGATGTTCTTTTGATAAGTACGAAATGTTTGCTTTAATTTAATTTAACTGGTTTAGGCGTTTTGCGAACACGACCTGCTAGTTCGATACTACTGACTCTTACCTTTATTTACTGTTGGGTTGTCATTGTCCATTTTATAGTGTCATTAAAACTCATGCATTTACTGTCAGCCATCCATGCATTTAAAGTGAAACTGTCCCTTGTGCTTAGGAGGTTGTACGAAACATACATGTAAACATCAGATTCTTGATCTTCTTGAGCACTTGAAAGACCACACAAATGTTCCTTTGTGGCAACACCTATGAAACTGAAGCGACTGAATATAACTACAATCAGAGAAATGAATGCAAATTTTGACAAACGCACTGTAGCTACTGTATTTACTGCCCTTCTGTTTGCCTCCAGTGAAGTTCCTCTGAATGATGCACCACGAGGCACAGGTTTACTGTAAGTTCAACACGTAGAAAGAATAGTCGTACATTTGTGATTTCACCAGGAGAAAGTCCAGTTTGTGACACATTCAGAACACACACACACACACAAAAACAGCAACTTGTGATCTGAGGGGCTTTCTTTGTGCTGGCCTGCCTGACAAAACCTGAACCCCCCCACTCAGAGATAAGTTCTGTTCTTTCCTTGTTAACCCAGGCGTTCCTCCTCAGGCACTGCATCCGCTCACATTATAAGAGGCATTTTCCAAGTGTATTTTCTACCAACACACCGACTAGGGCACTTCAATCATAAGAAGAGCAGGTTGTGTGCGAATGGCCAGCTGTTATGAATGCATAAAAAAAATAATCAGGGCAAAAGCGCAACAACGTTGCTGCAATTAAGACAAAGAGGCGACTGCAATCATCAAGTTGCTAGTTTTTGTGCAAAGTAGCAAGCCTGTCGTTTCTGCCTAGCTGCACATGAAAGCTCAAACTTTTAACTTCATACTCGAGACGTGCGTTTAGCTCCAGCGAAGAACTACATTTTTAAATTCAAACCAGAAGGATGAAATGGACTTGACGGCAAACAAGAATATAAAAAAACTTGTATAGCCCATTCTGATTCACCAGCTGAATGCATGGTTCTCCATAGCTTTCACATATAACATATTCCCTCAAGTTTTTGATTCGACACAGAGCTCTGGTCAAAGGGGTTATCATCTATTTCATAGGATAAATGCTCAGATGTCATTGTATTCTGATTAAATTTGGCAATGAGAATGTCAACATTTGGAGGATTTATAAGATGGCCGTTAGAGTTTTTGATTTTCTGTCTTTTATTTGGCAATTTGACTTGTATTCGACATCTACCCAGTGCTTTCCGTGTGGTTGTAAGGTCAGGCAGCAGCACAGATTCAATAGCTCTGCATGACGACATGTAAGTGTTGTTTCAGTCTGGCTTTTGTTGGCAGGGATATCATCAAGCAATTAATCAGTGAGAGGATCATGTTTTTTGTTGTTTTTTTTTACCCCCCTCACAGACAATTTAACACGAGCCCACCTACGTGACACTCAAAACTCTGAGGCTCGACATAGTTCATGAAACAACTACCACAACCCACAGATTCACAGATGCTGACCCGATCCCTCGTGCTGGCTTTCGTGTAGAATGGAAGTTTTAAAAAGCAGAAAAACAGAGTTTTAGAAAGCAAACATTCTATGCACACTCAAACAGTCTGCTCCAGGTTTCCCTGTGAAATGAGTGCAGTATATCTCTATAAAAACATGAGGGATGAAGCAGTTTTACAAGCACTAAAAAAAAAGGATCAACTTCAATGCATGGCTCTGAAAATGGTTTTGTTTTTTTTATCCTTTTCAAGGATAGCTTCCACATAGATCAGACTAATCACCCCTGCAGCTCCAGAGTGAGAGCAGACTACAGCAAAAGCACAATGAAAATACACTTTATTTTTTACTAATGCTTTGGTAGCGGTGTTGACATCTTCAGTGCTGATGGGATCTGATGCTTTCTTTTTGTATAAGAACAAAGGAAGAAGAAGAGTCCCCCGCCTCCGACGGAAGACATCAGGCTGAACGCTTTTACAAACGTATTCCACATCTCACAGCATAATTGTTTGTTTGACAAATCATCCATCTGTAATACACAGTGGTGATTCTTATCCAACACTGTCCAGCAGGAGTAACTGGAGATCATTCAAACACAGTCTTTGTGTTGTTGCCAGAATCTCAGTGCACCCTCCCCTAAACACACACAAACACACACACATCTCAATATGAACTCCTGCACAATGAAAACTCACCAAGATCATCTCAGGCTCATAAGCCAGAGAGCCCCCGTTATTACAGAATTTCCCTCGGAGAACGATCAGATACACGCGCAGACAGTGGCTGCTTCATATCTCTCACCACATGGGCCGTTTTCATTGACCGCATGATATTACACTGCGTGGGGATCTGCCGCCCACATCACCGGCCACCCCCCCTCCCCTTATTTATTCAAAAATTAATTCAAATGTAATATATTTATTTATATATTTATTTCAAGTTTGGATGTGCAATCTAATTGCAACAGCTGCAGTCTCGCAGCTGCTCTCTAAAAAAAACCAAAAAAAACCCCACAAAAAACCCCTCCGGCATGCTCACAAACACCTCACTGCGCACATGGATTGTCATGTCGCTCCATAACAGCTCAGTGCCGCCAGCCTGCTGTTACGTCCTTGAAGTTTTTCCATCTCAACGGAAGAATCCACCTGAAAAAAAAAAAATTGACGCAGCACTGAAACAAACCAAGGGGCGTGCCAGCTTGGATTAAAAAAAAAAAAGACTTATCATTTGAAAAGCGCTCACCCGTTTTCAACCTGTTGTATACTTTCCAAGTGAGCAGAATTCCGCTCTCATCTTCTAAATGCTACTTTAGTCTCGGTGCAGGCAAACTAATGCCCTGTGGTGGTCATGCCCAGATCAGCTTGTGGTTGGATTGCTTGAGTAAGATTGTGCGACGTCACTCCTGTGACGCGTCCTGAAGCGGCGGAACGAGTCAAAGGGCTTTCACCTCCAACACGTCGTCACAACTTTGCCCCACATAGGATTTGATGACACATAAAGCAATATCCAATACTCGCAAAGACTACTAGAGCCAACCTTCCTGCAGCACATGTTTAATGAGCATCACCCTCTGGGGGCTTCTTTAAGGCACAATACACTTTACACACCAAGTCCTTCCTTTTTCCTCATCTCCACTGTCATCTTCCAGCCTCATGTGATTCATATTTTATGCATGTGACTCTAAGGGTTGTTTATTTGCCACAGCAATTATGTCTCAGAGAAAATCTTAGCGGAATTCAAGAGAAATAAATAAACGAGAAGAATCTTATCCGGCTCCGAGTGTTGTTTTTCTGCCTCGAGTGGCCCAGTGTCAGCGCTTTGTGTCACTGTCACCGGGATCAAGTAAAGTCGAAACCAAGGGGCCGTCTTCATTCCTGTGATGCGTGTCCGAGATGTAAATGAAATGCTCTCGACAGGAAACTTCCTGTGTGTTCTGTGCTCCGTGGATACGCGTGGTCGAAACGAAACACATGCATCGGGAAGCCTTTCTACTCCGGGACCGACAGCTGTTTACAGGCTTTGAAAATGTCTGGCAGAATGTGGAACCTTCACAACCCCTGAAACCCAGTCAGGGACTTTTCCTACTCGAGGCCAGAGTTTTAAACCGATCGATGTTCATCTACTATTTGAAATGTAAGCTGTGCAAGACGGCATTATTCACTGTAAACTGATGTGATGTCCTCTGTGGGTTTTTAACCAAACTCCAACTTTATACATTTGATCGGTGCCACTGGGTATTGTTTAGGAACAACTGGAATTTTCTGCATCACACGGTCCAATAGAAAAAAAAAATATCTTATGTGATAGAGTTGGGATGGGATCCGGAAGAGTTTTGTAAAATAAAAAAAAATAAATAAATAAAAAGAATGAGTTTGATTTCTTTGCAAAGGCATCATCAGAGAATTGGGAAAGCAGTGCAAAGAGTAAACCTCTGTGGTCGAGCAAGGCTTTATTCACACTCTTTTTACACAGACAGTGATGTAACCGATAAATAAGTAGTTCCCGAAATAGAAAGTTTAACAAAATCAACAGAATTATCTTTCACTGTCTTTCGCTTAACAATTATCTAGTAGACGCAGGCAGGTTAAAGACGTGCTTTAGGATTCAACACAAATTCATGAAGACAACTTGCAGTGAGAAAGTCGATTAAACTGTTGTACGAGCGAAACCCCGTTTCCTCCGATGTCTGTCACTTCTGAGCGCTGCTCATCTTTATGAGGCGGCCGATCCTGTGGAAACGCAGCTCACGCCGGTCGTCTCAAGTCCCGGCCTCCCACGCTCCCCCACCCCACTCTTGCCTTCACTGGACATCGACAGTCATGCCGTAGTCAGGGCTGCTGGAGAACTGGATCTTGCCATCTGTTTCCTGCTCTTCGAACACTGTGACCTGAGACCACAAAAAAAAAAAAAAAAACAGCATCTCAGTCGAGGTCACGGTAGGACAGCGAGAGTGGGTGGTTGAGCATTAATTGCAATATATGTACACTCTGAAAAGCACAGAGGGAGAAGGCAAAAGGGCCAAACACTGGGATCTGGTACATGTAGCTTAAGACCTTAAGCAGAAGCTGTTGAGGAGTTCAACCTCATCAAAGCTAAAGGGTGATGAAGACATATCTGTGCACGGTGACTCTTGACCTGTAATATACCTGTGAGGCTGAATAGTATTAGACATGATAAATGTTTTGAAAATATAAAACTATGAATTCCATAGGTAGAATTTTTTTTTTTTAAAGAGCACCTCAAATTTGAGAACATAATGGGAATGGCTGCAGAAGGAATTGAGATCATGATCATCCAAAAGGGGAAAAAAATGAATCAGTTCCATCTCTTGCGGCGTTTGTAGATCATTGTTAACTGAATATTTTGGAGTTTGGAGAAAAAAAAAAAAAAAACCTCTAAAAATGAGCGTGTTTATTTTGTTTCTATTTGAGGGACATTTTGAGATACGGTCATCTAAAATGTCATGTACCAGATTCGGATGAAAAGAAAAAAAAGAGAGTGAATGCTTAATAGAGCAGCGCAGGTGTGAGCACGGGGGACACAATCTGCATGCATGGGACGTGCACAAGCTGTGTTCCCAACACAGAATCTGTCCATCAGAGGCAAGCCGCCTTAAGAATAAAAAAGCAATAAATGTGGATATGGGTAAAGCTCGTGTGCAGTACCTGGTTGTCCCCTCTGCGAAGCAAAGGACCGGGGACGTAGAGTGTTTGCTGGGGACCAATAGACCAGTAGCGGCCCAAATTCTTGCCATTGACAAACACAACGCCTTTACTCCAGCCCTGTAAAACACAACCGCTTACTGCTCACAACGAAGGAGAAAATCAGTGTACCATAAAAATAACCCCCCCACCACCCCAGTCTTAAAGGGGAACTCCGGGGCATTTGAAGCGCGTTTCCATTGCTATAGGTTGTCAAATACTGATAGTAGGACACAGACTGGTGCAAATCTGCGCTCCCTGTGTGGAGATCGCGCTGTTCGCTCAGCCTGTCATGCGAGGCTAATACGTGGTGGCTAAGGGGCAAGCGCTAACCCTTCCACGTAAAACAACAACTTGCACACTGCAGAAACGTCACACCACTTTATAACCCATCCGACAATAAAGTCACAAGCCTTACCATCAAAACCATATGCATGGTTCTCACATTACTGGCATGGGGACGTTACAAAACAACTTTATAAACAGCATGTCACTTACCGGTTAGTTGTACGCTCGCGCATGTGAAAGCCCAAAAGAGTCGATGGACGATAATCCCATATACGCAGCAAAAAAACTGCGTTCAAGTATTTAAAACATTACAACAATACATGCCCAGTAATATTGTTGTAATGTTTTAAATACTTGAACGCAGTTTTTCTAGAGAAGATAATTGTTTTGTATATGGGATTATTCTCCATCGACTCTTCTGGGCTTTCACATGTGCGAGCCTACAACCAGCCGGTGAGTGACATGCTGTTTATAAAGTTGTTTTGTAACGTCCCCATGCCAGTAATGTGAGAACCATGCATATGGTTTTGATGGTAAGGCTTGTGACTTTATTGTCGGATGGGTTATAAAGTGGTGTGACGTTTCTGCAGTGTGCAAGTTGTTGTTTTACGTGGAAGGGTTAGCGCTTGCCCCTTAGCCACCACGTATTAGCCTCGCATGACACGCTGTGCGAACAGCGCAATCTCCACACAGGGAGCGCAGATTTGCACCTCTCTGTGTCCTACTATCAGTATTTGACAACCTCTAGCAATGGAAACATGTTTTAAATGCCCCGGAGTTCCCCTTTAACTATTTTTTTTAGAGATGCGGATGCTGCACAGCACGAGGGAAATGTTAAACAGGCTCTTGTCGTTTTCGGTCAATAACTGCATTATGCAGAAGCGCACATAAGAAACAGAACATCTGAATAATTTTCGGTAAAGAATCTTGGAAGAAATCCTTTGAATGTACTAACAGGGGAAAACGCAACTATCTGAATAAATCCAGTGAGTTAGAAGTGAGTCAGAACTCAATGAAGAGCGGGAGCCGTTTCTCTGGCAAAGACCGCTGAAATCAACATTTCTGACCTTAATGATAATCATAATAATAACAACAATACTCAGAAGTAAAGTCAGACTCCTTGGTTCCTGATGGGGGCTATTACAACAATGAATGTAAAGCACTGAGCTTGGAAAAAAAAAAAACTCTTTCTAAACAGAACTTCTAGGTTGTTGCCAAAATTGCTAATAGATGCACTGAAGGCGCGATCCTCAGGTCTTTCGTCAGCTTTTGACTGCTCTTTTATAATCAATGCTTTATGCAGATGATGTAGACAATGTTTCCAACCACTCAAAAGGAACTCTTTTGTAAGCAAAAAACATCTAATTTCCATGGCTTTGGTTAACTCGGATGGTTACATTTTGGGGCTGTAAAGGCTCTAGCATGGTTGCCGCGTCTGCTAGCGCGAGCGGTGTTGATGACGTCACGATTTCGTGCCCGCAATGTATAGTGGCGCAAATCGATGCGCCAGCCGTGACAGACGCCTCAACTGTAACTCCGTCTTCGTGGCCGTCTCTGAGGCTGTAAACTCCTACTTACGGGGAGTTTGATGAAGGTGTCTTTAGGAGAGCCGTTGAGATGGAGACTGGCCTGGAAAAAGGCTGGGAAGGAGGGCCGCTGGCGCATGGGCATCCAGTGGCCTGAGCTCTCAAGTCTGTAGAAGGAAGGAGAAAAAAAACCACAAATATTTATAAATATAAAACCGGACTTTTGAGAGAGCCATTAGTTAGGCAGCATTATATCATGTCCTTCATTCAATATTTATCCGCCTGCAGTAAATGCCAAGTAAAGGTTTGGACATGGAGAGCAGGGGAAATATTAATATTCTCTCACATTATAGGTTACATCTTGCCTCCAAGTAAATTCAAAAGGTTGCCCGTGACATAAGACCAACATTCATTCCTCAGGTATGAATTTTTAAGCACTCAGTCATAAAGGGCTTCGGGCCTCGACATTTTCAGAAGGGTGCGGAAGCAAAACAATTTAGTTTGGCAGGCTCCAAAAGTCTTCAAAATACATAAAGCTGCGGCAGATAGTCTACTGAGCTCAAATATATACCTCTGAACAAACGGACATGTATTATCTATTAAAAGAAAGATAAATCACATGGCAAAACATTTGTGTTGATGTCAACAGCAACGTACGGGAGACTATTCTAATCTTATCATGGAGATGTGATGAGGGGAAATAGCTTGTGCTTTGGGGGACACTGCCTCCTGCAAAATTACTCGAATGCTTCCCCTCATGATTTCATGTATTGAAACTGCAATACCTATTGACTAATATGGGATGACTGGTGCATTAAGGACCCCCTCCCCACCCCATGCTTAACAACGTGGAGAAAACAGCTTCGCAGAGAATCTTTGCCATCAAACGCACATCCACTCGTTTCAGTGTAAATCCCTCATTCATCTCGTCTGGCCTTAAAAGTGAGGCATCGGATGAAGTTTGCACACTGTGCAGAAAGCACCAAACACCGCACGCTTTACTGCCTGCCCCGATAATGATTTCCTTTCTAACCAAACATGTAGGATCCCTGCGGACAGAGCCAGTGTGACATAATGCTGCACTGCTTTTCACGACTTCCTTATTGACAACTTTCAGTTCATGTGACATATACGGAGAAATTATTCCGTCCATCCATCCATCTTCTACACCCGCTTAATCCAGCATGCAGGGGGTAAGAAAATGTTCATAAACGATATTGCTAGTATGGGATGTCATACAGCTTCATGTCAAAAGAGGCGAACTATCCCTTTAAGCAGCTACAAAGAAGCTGAAACTATTTTTTCCTAACTTTAAATTGTGCTTTCAATTCTATCATTGTGAAGTTAAAGATAAGAGCATTGTCGTGCCGCTCTTCTTGGACAAAAAAAACAAACAACTAAACACCAGAGGATACAGAGAAAAGCCCTTATTCGTTCTGCACGCTCCCGCCTGGATTTTAGTCAGGACGGACATTTAATGAGCCCACTGCACTTCCTAGAATTTGACACAAGACACTGAATTAGGAGGGTGGGTCTTGCTGTCTGAATTCTGCCATCATGTTCCCATTGTAATTGTATTAAGCGGGGAGATAATCAGCTAGATCAAATCCGAAGCAGACCGGTGTAATGACAGAGGAGCACAAACATGGGAAGAAAAAAGGAGAATAATTGAGACACAAACCTGTTTACAAAGCCTGGTTTCATATCCAGACTGTGAATAATGAAGTCTCGTAGGAGGTCCGTGTTTAACTGAATATCTCCAACAAGACCTGAAAGGTGAGTCAAAGCTGCTTTTAGTTCCTTTATGAATCTTAAGATACCGTTAATCAGCTTCTCCCCACATCTCTAATGACCAGCAGATGTGGATCTTTCGGTAAGACTTCCGCTCACTGGAGCATCTACGCATCGAGCTGTCGGTTTGTAAACTACTTGTACCTTTGCGCTGCTCATCCAGAGTTTCCCCATAGTTCACTCTTCCACAGTTCTCCACAAGTAGACCTAGAGTTCTTCTTCCCTTCGGCACAAAAATGCATGAAACATGAGCTGCATTAAAGAACAACAGAAATGAACACAAAGTTCATCTCAGGCGGTCAGATTTAAGTGACCGATCTGTGTCTGCACTCTTCTGTGAGGCTGAAGTTGACTATTGTGATTTATCAGGATAAACACTTGTTTGAAGATTTGCCTCACGCTGGGCCCTTGGTGCCAGAATCATCCTTTAGCGTCCCCTGAAGCTTTCACATGCTGCGAGTTGTTAAATATCAACACCTTTATCCCTTTGAAACGGCAGCCTGGGTATAAAATAATTTCCGGAGGACACAAACGCTCCGTACCTTCCCTTCAGATATTGCAAGTTCTTGCACCTCGTAGTCCAAAACGCCAACAAAATGTTTGTCCACGAAAACCTAGAGGGAGATAAAAAATTGAATGCAAAGAGAACTTTCTGAGAAATCAAAACAGCCACATCAGAGACCCGTCGTAAACGTTCCAAACATGCTGTTAATGTGACGTTACACGGAAGATATAACAAGGGAAAAGCTCATAAGCACCGTTTGATGGCACCGTATTTATTCCAAGTTTATGGATGACCAACAAACTGCACTAAGATGAAATATAACAGGTGCCGTCCATAATGTTTGGGACATAGTCACATTTTTCTTGGAGTTCCCCCTCTGTCAGACTTTAATTCAAAGTCATTGCCACACATTTCTGACAATTACAAACCCTTTTTATACATAATCCCCCTCATTTCAGGACACCATAATGTTTGGGATAATTGACCTCCCAGGTGTTTGTGATTTGTGTTTAATTGCTTCATAAGTTCAGGGATAAGACACCTCGGCTTGCTTCTACAATTTGGACTCTGTAGGTGACATTGTTCAATATGAGGAGAGAGGCTGTGCCAATGAAAGTCAAGGAAGATATAATGAGGCTGAAAAACAAGAATAAAAGCATTAGAGACCTCGGTCAAACCTTAGGATTACCAAAATCAACCGCCCGGAAGGTAATTAAGAAGAAAGAATGCACTGGTGAGCTCTGTAATCACAAAGGGACTGGTAGTCCAAGGATGACCTCCACTGCTGATGACAGAAGAATCCTCACTATGGGGAAGAAAAACCCTCAAACACCTGTCCAACAGATCAGAAACAGTCTTCAGGAGGCAGGCGTGCCTTTGTCAGAGACTTTAGAAACAGAAACACAGAGGCTACACTGCAAGATGCAAACCAATAGTTTGATACAAAAACAGGATGGTCAGATTACAGTTTTCCAAAGAGTCCTTAAAGGAGCTGCAGAATTCTAGAAAAAAGGAGTTCTGGATAGATGAGACCAAGATTAACCTGTACCAGAGTGATGGAAAGAGGAACGTGTGGAGACGAAAAGAAGCTGCCCAAGATCCAAAGCATATCCGCTCATCTGTTAAACATGGTGGTGGGGGTGTTATGGTTTGGGCCCGTATGGCTGCCACAGGTACTGGCACGCTTATCTTTACTGATGATGGAACTGCTGATGGCAGCTGCACGATGAATCCTAAAGTGTATAAAATCATCTTGTCTTAAGAAAAATGTGACTTTATCCCAAACATTATGGGGGGCACTGTATGCCTTTCTCTGAAGTTTAAGGCCTTTCCATGAACAGCAGTGCAACTGGTCACAGCCTCAGTTTGCCCAAAGTACTCCACAAGTACACCGATCACTGGGGTGTGACTTCTAACGAGCAGACTGCAGCTTTCTCAACACAAATGTTCTCGCAAAACAAGTTCAAACGTGTGATTGTGGGTGCGCTGAGTGAGCGTGTTGTCCTGTCCTCACCAGCGCTCTGTCTCTGACGTTGTTCTTCGACTTGAGGGCGCCGCCACTGGTGATGGTCGTCTCATACAGCGTGTAGCCGTACGACTGACCGCTGTTCCTGTTCACGGGGAGGTTCTCCATGTTCACCGGCCTCGCCGACTTCAACGGCTGCACAGAGTGCAAAAGGAGAACTCCAGACAGACTATTGAACATACGACATACAAAGCGCCCGTCAAGAGGAGATTAAATGTTTCGGAGGAGCCAACTAAAGATTTTAAAAGAATCTTTCACACCCTTTGGAGATAAATGACGCACTTTCCGCAACACCATACAAGCGCTATCAGTTACAACACAATTTAGCACATACCTACGAAAAAAAACAAAGATAAAATATCGAATCAAGACAACCCACTCAGTCACTGAAGAGTGAACGCTTTCTTTTTAAAGAAGGGTGTGTGGCTGGTCAGGGCGGTAAAGTAATTGTCGTCTCAGAAGGAAGCAAATTATTGCGACTGGGAGAGAATAATTAATGTTGTAAAGCAACCGCCAGACGTGAGACACCCGGGTCGAATATAAATGCCTCAGAGGAGCATGGTGTGAACTCGACGAGTGGACGTGAACGTGAGAGGGCATTGTGACAACTCCAAACAGGCTGTTAAACCAATTGGGTTTTTTGTTTTTTTTTCGTCTCCACCCTCTTTTGAAGGCTTTATTTCAACAGCAAGCTGCTTTATAGTCAAGCTGCTCCCTGCGAAGGCTGCTAATGTAGCGAGAGGAAATGTCTTGCTAAATATTAAGAGGGCCACTCGTTCAGTCTGACGCGTGTGACCCTCTTATATCAGAACTTGATAGAAAATTACCGCAACAATCCTTTTTATTTTTTTAATTTTTTCGTTTTGATTTGGTTCTGTGGTGAAGCCGGATTACTTGGATGTATTAAGTGTCTGCGAACGGCTTTTAGCTTTGCTGCTCCAAACAGATGATTATTCCTTCAGGAGATCATGCCACTGTGTGTTATTTTTTGTCATTCTCTGGGCAGCTGCTGCTCACCTTGTCAGCGAAATGCAGAGTGTCCCACAGAGACAGGTGCTTCTGGACGACAACAGGCTGGTGTGACCTCCTCTCGTGAGACGGGGGCAGATCAGGGAGAGGCTCGGCTGAAAGGCAAAGACAAAAGAAATGAGTGCCGCTTGCATTTTATCCGTTTGTAAGAAAAATTCAGCCATTCGATTCGGTGCAAAAGCACTTCTTTACATAAAACACAACTCTTTCTATTTTCCAGCCTATCACTCAGTGTTAATCAGAAAAATAACCCGTTCGTGCTTTTGAGTCTCTTTGGGTCAGCATCCAGTCCATGTTCCGCCTTACAGAACAGTCTCTTTACAGCCATTAAGAAGGGCTGCCCTAGCCCTGCAAACTGCTCTTAAAGGTATTAGGAGCTCGCAGGGACACCAGGAGTCCCTCTGGAAAAGGCCTGACAGCATTTCCTCATCACCAAGTGGTAAAAGCTGGCTCGCTTAACCCATTGACGCCGGATGTTGCGTAGCGCAACATTGCCCCTAACGCCGGTAGCTGCATAACGCAACATTGTTCATTTATCATTATTTTCAAGACGCATGCAGCATGTAATGCACAATAATTGGTTCAAATACACGAGGTGGGTGTTTTCGATTTTTTTAAGACCATGTGACCAAAAATATGTTATGCGATTCGTCGACAATAACACGTCAAACAATGTCATAGCCTGTTCTGCAATAGTGCGTTTGTAGCTAATTTGACAGCTCGGCTACAATGGCTGCGGTTAACGAGACATACTGTGACAGCGATGGAAGTGATGTGGAGTTGGAAGGGAATGATCAACAGAATTTATTAGAGGAAGAGATAGTAGGAGATGTGCCGGAAGATCCCTTAGATAGAGAGCAGGAGTGGAATTTGTTTGGAGAGGACGAGGACGAGGAATTTGTTGGCTTTCAAGTAGACTGGCAGTCCGCTGGATTTCGCACCCGACGTCAACAAAAGTTTACTCGTACACCGGGGCTGAAGGTGCCAATATCTGAAGATGCAAGTCCTTTAGATGTGTTCTCACATATTTTCACTGATGAAGTTTGGGATATGTTGGTGACACAGACAAACTTATATGCGGATCAGGCGCGCGGCCACAC
Organism: Odontesthes bonariensis; assembly: GCF_027942865.1. Taxonomy (NCBI): domain Eukaryota; kingdom Metazoa; phylum Chordata; class Actinopteri; order Atheriniformes; family Atherinopsidae; genus Odontesthes; species Odontesthes bonariensis. The sequence continues at coordinate 26,466,451 of NC_134514.1, read as the reverse complement.
ACCATCCAACTAGAAGGGGAGCCCTGTGTCAAAGCAGGAGATGAAATCTTTCATCGGTCTCTGCCTAACTTTTGGAATAATCAAATTACCAACTCGCCGGGATTACTGGAAGCAGAGCAAGTGGCTGTATCAGACAAATGTCGCCCGAGTGATGGCACGAGATCGTTTCGACATGATCTGGAGGTAATTATTTATTCTTGCGCTTCATTCTGACGACTTCTCATTCTTATTTGAGTGGCGTTGCCCTTATGTAAAAAAAAAAAGAGAGCCCGGTGCGAATAACTGCAGTATGACAACTATGATGTTTTAGAAGTCATGTCACTGAAGTATACAATGCAAGATATATTGCAGGGTTTTTTTATCATTCATTATTATTGCTGATATTATTATTTTGCAATGACGTCTCTATCATGGCCACTAATGTAGCTGAAGTGGTGCCTACTACTACTACTACTAATAATAATGATGATAATAATAGTAATGATGATTATGATTTAGTTATAGTATAGTAACAGTATAGTAATAGTAGTATAATAAATAGCAGCATTGGGTATTATCCTGAATCATGAAGCAAAACTAACCAAATGTCCAACATTAATAAAAAAAAAAGTAATACAATCCAGCCAGCGAAAAAAAAATTGAATTTTGAATCTTCACTCATATATTTTTAGATATCTACATCTCCAAGACAACACTGATCCTGCAGTGGACAAGTCAGACAGGCTATGGAAACTGCGGTGCTTCTTGGACCTCCTCTTGAACCAATACCAGGCCCTTTATGAGGTGAATGATATTGTGACCGTGGATGAGTCCATGGTAAAGTACAAAGGGCGGCTGGCCTTCCGGCAGTACCTCCCCATGAAGCCAGTCAAATGGGGAGTGAAGGTATGGGTCATGGCAGATAGTACAACTGGCTACGTCACCAGCTTTCAGGTCTATACGGGGGCCATAGAGGGCAAGGCGGAGCTCAACCTGGCGCACCGTATCGTCACCGACCTGGTCAGCCCATACTATGGATCACACCTGTCTGTTTACATGGACAACTTTTACACCAGTGTGCCCTTGCTCGATGACCTGAACGTAAGGGGGGTTGAGGCTTGTGGCACGGTTCGTGCAAACAGAAGGGGCCTACCAAAAAACAAAGAGCTCAGCAAGCACGCTGGCATGGCTAGGCGTCAGTATCGGGTGGCTCAACAGGATAAGCTGACCTTGTGTGTGTGGCAGGACACCAAGGCAGTGATGGTCCTGTCCAACCACCATGACCCCATGGCTTTGGGGACTGTGAAAAGGAGGGTCGAGGATCAGCGTCAGGTGGAGGTTGAGGTGCCAGCCTGCCTTGCTGACTACCAGCTACATATGAAGGGTGTAGACCTGCTCGACCAGATGGCAGGGTACTACACACTGGAACACAGGTCTTTGAAGTGGTGGAGGAGGCTGTTTTTTTATTTTTTGTCCGTCACATGCTACAATTCCTTTGTGGCAGCCAGATCTGCTGGAGGAGATGCCTGGAAATACAGGAAGGTTGGCTACAAAGCCTGGTTGGAGGACTTGACGATGGAGCTGTGCGTCCCCGTGACCAAAAGAAGTGCTCCCCACCAGCTGCTCCCCACCAGCCCATCTACATCTACAGCTTCAGCTGGGCATGATCTGGCCAAGATCAGTGAAAAGAGAAAGACCTGCAGGGAGTGTGCCAAAGAGAACACCAAGCGCCCAGGGACTACACTGATGGGATGCAGGCAGTGCAATATCCCCCTGCACCGCGAGTGCTTCATGCACCACGCTCTGAGAAAGTAGTGTTGTGTAGTAGTGGGCGTGTGTGTGTGTGTGTTTGTGTCAGTGTGTGTGAATAAAATGGGTGTGTGTGTCTGTGTGTGTGTTTGTGTGTGTATTGACTCATCTTTTTCATTTTTTTAATGAAAATGGGTTGGTGTTAATGCTGAATGAACATGACGGAATAAAAGCAGAGAATTGAACCTTTAAAATGCAACTTATTTCATGTCTTTATGCGTTTCAGAGGCTGAGATATTGAATTTTTCTTAGGTGTTTTCAATGAATTGTTTTTAGTTCAAAAAACCCTCAGGCATTGGGGACCTTTTCTAAAAACTGGCTTAGGCATTGAGCAGCCTTTTTTGCAGGTGCTTTAGGCGCCAATGGGTTAAGAGAAGCTTTGAGGAAAATGGCCAATGCCTCTAAATAGCCCTCTCCAACGCTCACAAGCTGGAGGCTTCAGTTGAATGTGTCACATTTACCACAGCAAGAATGTGTGATGGGTAAATTTCTACATGTACCTTATGCTGTTAATAGCCGCATTCAGACAAAGCAGTTCTAAGAACGGTCTAAAAACGGTCCTTATCGAATTTCGTTCTGATAACTATCCTTCCCCAGCGGAACTGTTTCAGTTTGCATTCGCACATGAGTCGGGACTACTGCGACGCAACCATCTGCGACAGTGACGTGTTACTTTAGCGCCCCATTCAACAACAAAACAAAACCCGCGAAAAGTAAGGAGAGAAGAAAAAAACACCACCAAGAAGCTAATATGGAGAGCGGGAAGGCCACCGTGTTCATGGTCTGCATGATGGTGATATTAATCATGGACGATCAGATCGGGCGTCTAACATCGAGGCTGGAAGAGCACACAGAGTCAGGATCGAGCTGCAGATGATACTTCTTCGTTTCATGAAGGAAGGAGAGCAGAGCGCCGCAGACAAAGGAGACAACGTGTACGTTTAACTTATTAAACACCTACGTCAGATGTGTTCCTATAGAATCCAGAAAAGACCCAGCCTTGGAGAAGGATCTAAAATGGTTATAGGAACTGAGGGCCATGGTCCCGAGTTCATGTATGTGCGAATGCAGGAAAAAACGGCCCCGTTCTTGAAAAGGTTATAGGAACTGCCAAAGGCTCCTACAGTCCGAAAGCGGCTATTGTGGCGCTTGGCTCTATCAACTCGTTTACATTGGTGAAAACGGCGAAACATTCTGTCACGGTAACAGTCGAGGTCTGTCATCCGCTGTCCACTGTGCTGTCTTGCCAAACAACATGCACGTAAACGACTTCCCGCAACTGTAGCCCTTTGTTTCTCATTCAGACCGCCGTGCGCTCAGTATGGCCGACGGACCTTTCTTGTAAGAAATAAATACATAAATGTCAAGCCAACAGGTAAACGAGTAGTATGAAGAAATGCACAGGCAAGCACGTGTGGCTCGTTCTGTGCGTGTTAAAGGTCTAAGTTTTAAGACTTTTTTTTTTTCCGGCCTAAATTCATGCCAAACGATGCGTAAAAAAACAACAGCACGGGGGTAAGACCAACGGAAAAAAGTGGACACGATTCAACAACCAAACAGTAATAAAACCGTCAAGCTGATCAAATTAAAGAATTAGGTCACGTGCTTGTGGTTGGTGAGAAGGAACACAAAGCATTCTCAAGACTCGCTCTCGAATTCAGGCCACTGCTCATTGTTCTGCAGACTACGAAACAGAAGGACGAATCACGCTCAGCCAGCCTCTCAAGCCATCTTCAATCACCACAGTGCAAAAGAAGGCAAATTATTAAATCACTCTGTTAGGCTGGATTTATTCCCACCCAGCCAAAAGTCATTCCTGGCCACAAAACACTTGAGAACCCCCCCCACAAAAAAAATATGGCTTTACAAACAGGAAACTGCAAAAACAATAAACACCATACAAGGCTTGCAGGGTATCTCCACATTTGCATTAATTGAGGGTCTTTGATCAAGGCAGAAATATCACGCACATGCAAAAACCCACACCAAAATCTAATCCGTGCTCGTAATCATATGCAAAGTTATACTACATTAGCCAACAGAGAACAGGTTCTACAAGGAGAATTAGCTTTAAGTGGGGAGATGAAAGGGAAGGGGGAGAAAGAGAGACAGAAGATGCAAGGAACCAACTCGGCAACAAGATACAACACTCACTGTGGTAGTGGCTGAATAAATTCCTCAGAAGATGATACTTGGTGGTGTAATCCCCAGCCTCGGATAATGGAGCATCATAATCTGAAAGATAATGCGCTATCAGAACAGCAGGCTCGGGAGCTAGAGAGAGGCAGGGATGCCTCTTACCGTGGCAGATGCTTTCTCTGCGCTCCCCTATCAAACATCTTGATACGGCAGCGGCCTGAAACACATTCCGCTTTATCTCGACAGAAAACGGAGCCTTTCGGAGGCAAAAGGGGTAAAAGACATTCAGAGGAGCAAACACAAATAGAAAGACCGCTGAAGGTCAGAGGTGGTGCTGGAAGAATTCTCCTCCTTTCTGAAGAAATGAAGTCATTACAATGTTAAGCCCCCTGGACGAGAATACAAAACCCAATGTGCCATCTTTAATCTAACATTCCCATGCATTCCTTTAGGTAATGAATTCTTCTGTGTGTCAAACACTCAAATAATCATATTTGTAATAAATGTAATCTTTTCACAGACTTGGAGGCGTGTGCTTATTAAATGAATGGTGGAACAGGCACAGAAGTCTCCACAACAGCAGCTATCTTAACGAGATAAACAGCCGAAAATATCAAATCTCAGCTACACTTTACACTGAGTGGCTATATCCTCTGGTGACAAACACAATATTGTGACAGGCACCGACTTCTAGATCTCTATTGTGTTAATATGTGTCAGTTCTGCATGCTTGGATTTGCATGCTGTGTATCAAAATGCTGACGGAAACCCTTTTTCTTTTTTTTTTTAACCGTGAGTACAAGTGCGAGTAATTGTGCGAGTAATTGTACGTTTGGCTCCGGCTTCATTCGTAAGAGATTTGTTTGTTCTGAATCAGACTCTTAAAGGAAGAACCTTGTTAAACCTTGGTTCGTTAGTCTGTAAAAGCCAACTCTCCCGTTGGCACTGACAGCACGGTTTGTTACAAGTGGAAAGGAAAAATTGATCCATTACACGTACCGTAGCTGGTTACCATGGGTTTAGGTGCTGGTATTCCAACGGCGAACGCGCCACTCATGAAGCCAAAATTGGTCCCTCCGTGGAACATGTAGAGATTGATGGACATGTCCATCTTAAGAACTTCCGTGACGACAGATATCATGTCTGTGAAAAACAGAAAGGAATAAAAAAAAAATATTGAAAATGGCGTTATTTACGGAATGTTGTTGTATGACCAGAAAAAAAGCTTTAAAAAATTAAAAAAAAAAAGGTTTTAACAAGTCAGATCTTATTATGTTAATTCCAACTAATCTGAAACATATGTGGACGTCAACCACACGCCCTGTGATGGGGACCTATAATTCATCACGGGGGGCAATTCTTCCACCAATTAAAGTGGCCAACCTCTTCACACCAATGAGTTACCTACATTTTGCGGCGAACATCGGAGGGGGCAAGTAATTACGCATTCAAATGGAACTTTAGTGGTAAAATTGGACAGAGTTTAATGGCTTGAATCAAGGGCAGCATCCCTGTTGAATAACAATTGGGGAGGGTGAGTGACAGAGCCGGACTCGCCCCCGTGGTGGTGGCACTAGCTGTGACCAACTGCTGGGCAGGCTGCATTCTGCAGAGCACTGAACTGTCAAGGACACGAATCCACTCTGAATATTCATGTCATTGCTGTGACGCTTTCTGCATGGTGACACTTTCCCCGTTGCCTTTTTTTCCCACTGAGGAGAAAACCCAAAAGGAAGCAAAACGGCTCCTTTCTACATCTTTTCTTAGAACCATTTTTGAAAACGAAGGCATGAAGCTCTGCACTGTGTTTGGAATAGGATATTTCATAGATCTCTTAAGGTAGTAGTGCCAAAGTGCCGTCAGTTATCGAATGGGCATTTGGACCACAGCTGAAATACGAGGCAAAGTGTAGAGTAGACACATACTGTATTGGAAAGTGACTCTTTCTACCTTCTGATACTTTCAGATGCCGGTTCCCACAACCACAACGCGGTGACCCCAGCTTTAAAGCCACCGGCACACGTGTCTATTAACAGAAAATAAAACCAACACTTCTAAACCCAGAACTGTTCATCATACTTATGGCGTGAAAAATAATAAGATGGACCTGCCGAGAACTGAAAGATGAACAGATTTTCTGCGTGTAATAACATCCAAAATGAAAAGTTGGGACGGTGGCATTTTTGCCATTTTCAATTAAACAACACAGACAATCGACAGGAGTTTCAATTAAGATAAAACAGCTATTTATGTCAGTGCCCGACTGAGGCACTGACATAAAGTATGCTTACCCTGCAACATTCAAGCCATGAAAATAAATAAAGAAATATCCAGCAAAGCAGGATATTAGTGTATATGTAGTGGGTCGTAGTAGCTTGGATGTTTTGTACATACCATAGTACATTCAAAACATTTTTCAAAAGAAATCAGCTCCATTTGCGTCATGTCGGCCCCAGATTTATACAGATCTACAGACCAGACTAATACTGGGATTCAGTTATTAGTTCCTGGCTCATCGGGTGGTGCCAGACAATTTAATATTATTTATCCCCACCATTGGTTTGTGGGACTTGGCTCATAACCCACCTTGCATAGCAAACATATAAATCTCTAACAAAGCCACAAAATGAGTAAGAACGACTCATATGCTGAGGCATACTTCCTGGCTGCATTAAGTGGGCTCTGGGCCTTTTGTGAATGAGCCCTGATACTAAGGACTGTCTTACGCTCAGCCTTAGGAATTTATCTTACACAGCCTCCCCAATGGGGGTTTTGCCCTGACCCACACTTTCCCTTGGTACATAGATTATTTTATTCACAGCTAAAAAAGGTTTGTCTAAAGCCTTTTTCCCCCCTAGGGCACAGAGTCTTTGTTTTACCTTCAACACGGTCTGTTTTACCTTCAGAAATTCTGTAGTGGCTTGCAGCACAATAGTTCTCTTTGCCCTTGTTTCAGAGTAGCCAGTGCTATCGACCCTCCATAAAGAGGCGAGCCGTTTCACCCCTCAACAAAGAATCGGTCAGCAAATATCCTGTCTCGCTCTCGTGTGACTCTCGGCAACTCCACACAAACTAAAGAAAAACTGTCATCCTGTCATGAGTGCTAATGATCTTTGGAAAAAAAATAAAGCACATCTTACCTTCAGCACTGTACACGTGGTGAAGTCCGCCCCATAGATCAAACCAGCCAGACCAGTACTCCATCACCATCTTGGGTTTCTGAGGCTGCAGGGTCAAACGGTTTAGTGTTAATTTGTTTGTTTGGTATTTCCAAATCTCTGTCCCCGCTCAAACTGTATTAAATAAATACAGTATCTATTTAAATAAAGTATTTAAATATTAAATAAATAAAGTCTCACAAGTTTCCAACTCTTACTGTTGCGCCATGCAATGTGTCTATCACACCAAGGGCCACCCAAAAAAAAAAAAAAAGACTCATCTGTGTTGAAAAAAAACTCTCAGGGCCTAAATATTGCATGGGGTGTTGACTACGAAGTAGGATATCAAATTTTCTCAAAGCTGGACGAACACACCCATATAATGCAGCAGGGAGTCGAGTCACTCCTGAATGCATAAGCTCAACTAGACTCAAAACAGTCCAGGCGGTCTGAATAACCACCTGGGAAAGTGCATCTTTGTATAAACAGTAAAATCTAACCAATAAAGCTGCTCTCATTGACATGTTTTTGCGGTGCTCGTGTCAGATGACGAAACGAGTCCGAAAAATTAGACTGAAAAGCAGCCCAGTGAGACTCACCCAGCAGCTTTTATACCTCGACTGCTCCAGCCTTAGCCGCGCAGCCCAAACCGTGCAAGTAGTCAGGATTGCTTCCATCCAATGCTCTTCACGAAATTTACTGAGCTGCCTGATCTCGCCTTAATGAGACTGTAGGTGGCGCTCTGCATATTCAAAGCAGAAGTCCTCAACCAGAACACCGATGGCGGCTTTCGCCCATGTTTAACCGGAGTCAAATTCCTTGTTTGTTTACTCTATTATTCTGATTCTGATGATGTCTTGCGATGGTTCTTTCCTTGCCCGTGCTCAGACTTTTTCGCCAAGTTTCACGAAATTTATGAAACGATGCTGAAATTAATGCATAGCCGGCAGTTTAAGGCGTGCGCGACGCAAACGCGACTTACCTGAATCCCCTCCAGATACTTGACTTCACTCGGATCCAGTTTCTGAAAATTTAGAGTTTCCAGTGCTTTGGGGAAAAAAAGAAAAAAAAAAAAGAAAAAGGACAATATCATCAAGGATTATTTGGAGGTCCAAATAAACACATCGGTGGTGTTCGTATAATCCAAGGTGTGTTTTAATTCACAAAGATTAAAGACAGAAGAATGTTCTAATGACCCCTGGATTTAATCTGCTCACATTGCTTCATATACAACGTGCAAATCCCAGCTAACAATTGGAAAAAAAAGATACAAATCAAATATTTCATGAATTTCCCAGAAGAGGGTTTTACCATGAAATGCCCTTAGGGATCCTGTCCATTATATCATATGTATAGTGTTAATGTACTGTTTGTGATGAAAATGCAATAGCAGGAAAATAAAAATTAAAAAAAACAACAACCTTCTATTGGCCTGAAAAACCACAGTTACTCACATATTCGTGTTGAAATAGTAAGTGTCAGAAAGAAAAGAAAGTTTGTGTAAAAAGGCATTACACTCAATCCTTTGTCTACAAATTGGTTCAGAACTGAAGCTGCGTGACACCGCGCTGCCCTCGGATAAGGCCTCCAACCACTGTGCGTGAAAACAACACACCAACAAGCATACAGTGTGTGTGTGTGTGTGTGTGTGTTCAACTGTGTCTATGCGCAGACTTGTTGGTCTGTCAGCTGATCCGACAATACCTCCTTTCACTCCTCCAAGCTTTAGCCCGTCCTTATTGTCAGAGGTCAGCAGCAGCTCTGCGATGCCCCTCGACAGTAACGCCTCGAGAGGGAGAGGAGCAAAGAAAACAGTGAAGCTGCGCCCCTTCGGAAAGTTTGAATTCTTTTGAACCGCTCTAAAGAAATGTGTCGTTTTACCTCCTTGATGAAAGGCATGTACTCCTCATCTTTGGCATAGGAGCCGTATTCATTCTCCACTTGAACTGCTATGATTGGGCCGCCGTGGGAGTACTGCACATTAGTTGGCCAATAAAAAGAGGACACAGATTAGGAGGCTTGGCAACCATCCGTGACCTTTCCTACTCTCAGAGCAATAAGCTTTAAAAATAACACCATTACAGTGGAGTCGAATACAAATCAAATAAGGCTCTGATGGCAGCCACTGCAGGCGACACTTTCACCATTTTCACACATGCACCACGGCCCTGAAAATTTATATAGGGACTGTAGGTGCTAATGTCCACAAGTTTTCCTACAGACTACCTATGGAGCTCACCTAACCAGCTCCCTGGTACTGCGGATGGAAAATGATACACGCTGTGTCTGCATCATAGGCTTTTCTGCTGGGCCTCTATGTTGTTTCCCATTCACTTGTCAATGTTGTGGAAAAATCCAACTCAGGACATGATGGATATCAACACAAAAACACCCTCGTTACAGATAAGTAGGGAGCATCATTTGGGATCCTCAAACCCTGCAATTTCCACAGCATACTTTTTTGGATTACATTCCGCTTCCTGTGCACTCCATTCAGGAGCCACTCGGACGCATTTTAATTTGCAAGAACACGTAGAAGTCTTCTGGTCTTATTACTTAGTCATTTTTCTCCACGAAATCTGCTTATGCGCGTCGGCTACACTGGAGTTATTGAGGTCAGCACTCTATAAGGAAAATTGTTTTGTCATCTGTTTAATACTGCGATGCCTGGCAAGCAAAAAAGATGGATCCAGTGTCATCTTGCAGAGCAATGGGACCTTTCTCGGATCACACAATTTGACTTGTCAAAGCATGAAATAGGAGAAGTCGGGCAAATTCGGTAACGACGCCTCAGTCTGTTTCATGGCCACAGACAGCCGTAGCTTCCAGCGCGGCTTGACAGAACAAAAAAATGCCTAAATTAGCTCCCCTAGATGCAGTGCACACATTTTTACACTGAAAGATGACGAGATATAACCACCCTCGGTTTTGTTTTCCATTTGAATATAGGAAAACAACGTGTCCGGGACAACAGTGGCCGAGTTTCCATTGACTGGTGACGCAAGTCTGAAACCATCATCTCCCTAACCTTTTCTTTCCTTTTTTAAATGACAATAACAGAGAAATCTGAATGCTTTAGTCAGACTAAAGTATGATGATAATGTAACTCACAGTTATGTCATTCAAAGAAATAACGTTATTGAAGTACAACACCCGCCCCTCAACCGGTTGGGGGAAGAGTGTGCGTTATCTATTAGCGTCTGTTTAGGCTCAACTTTAATCTCAAATCTATTGCCACATTGTTTGTCAGGATTCAACTGCGCGACTGTTTGGCAAAAGCTTGTCACAGCCATCGTCAAATAACACAGCAGCTGAGTGCCGGCGGTTTCTTTAGTTCGCTGGAAAAAAAGAGAGAGACTGGTGCCGTGGAGGATAAAGGACAGGGAAGGACTGATAAAGTTTATCAGCCAGGAGCAATTCATTATAGGGCAAGCAAGTGGCACCAAGGAGGTCAAGAGGGATTAACGGATTCATCGGGAGCAGTGCGGCCCGTGGCTGAGATAGAAAATGACTAAATGTTCTGCAGTACCGGCGGAAAAAGCAAATATGAGCAATCCCAAAAAGTCCAAAGCTTAATGGATGGTTAATCAGCGCGTGGCGATTAAAGTGACGCAACTTAGAACGACAGGTGGCGATAAATATTGACAAGATTTTTTTACAATCTTGTCCAGAGAAAGTCTTGCGCAACCTGTATTAGGTCACACCGTCTGTGTCAAAGGTTTCCCCCTCGTTCGGCAGGAAAGCAGCGACCACAGGAACAACGGCAGGTTCCTGAAGGACATGATCTGTCAGCCTGGTCCCAGTCGTCTTTACGCCACCATTTACTGCGTCAACAGTCCGAATAAATACGACCAACCATCAAACAGGGATGACGACTATCAACCTCGTAACGTTTCACCGCTGTATGTCACTATGGAGTTCTGACAGAAAGTCAGAATTGGCCTGTAAATAAACCGGTGTGGACACATGGATATCATATGATAATGTGGCTCTTCTGCCCCACAGAATTTATGCTGGCATTTGAAGTTAGCAGTTATAGTCTGCTCGCTGCACATCTGACAGATTCCCCAAGTCCTCATCCATCATACAGAGCCAAAATAATGAGGAATATGAGGCACCATCATTCCCCCTTTTAAATTCTAAAATCAAACTAGTGTGAATAGTACCTGATGTGGAGCAACTTTCTTGATGACCTGATCAAAGAAGGAATTGACTGCTTTAGTGAATCCTGGGTAGGTCGTTCTCAGCTTCATGTTGCGGTCTCGCAGAAGCCAGCTGAAAATCAAACAGAGTTAATAAGAACACTGTTGGGAACCCTCTACACAGCACATTTCGAAAGGCAAAAGCACCGACCTCGGCATAGCTTCAAACCTGAGAGGAAGCAGTGCTTCCACTGTGTGGTCCTTCAACCACTCCATTTTGATGATCATTAAGCAAACACCACCTCAAGAGCGAGGCCCCTCCAAATATACCTTCCACCAGTCCTTTTTTTTTTCGTTTCTCTGCAGATAATTACCTGATTATCTGTCTTAATTTGTTTTCATTACAGAGGAAAATGGATTCATTCCTAAAAGGGATACGGGCCTGTCAGATTTAATTACAGCCTTCACTTAAAGTCATTTGTGACTTTTTCCGGGGGAACATACCGTTGATCTCTAATCTTGACATGCCTTGATTGGTGTGTGTGTGGTACTGTGGGTAACATCCTGTCAGGTGGGCCATCAAAAGAAATTCCTCACCATTAGGAACATGGCTGCTAAAACTTCCTCTTTATTCACATGGCTCTTAGATTAAATTATTTTATTGGATTTAGCTTGCAGCAAAGACACTGCTAAAAAATTACCTGACTAAACAATCTATTTCCATTTCAATAACAAGGATCACTTTAGGATCCCGCTTGCTGCTTTATCACTGCGCATGACATTGTTACAAAGATTATAAGGCAAATGCAAATTTCTTCTAAATATGAGGTTATTTCTGATTACAACTCCATGTTTTTTGGTTTTTGTTTGTTATGGGGTTTTTGTTTTTTTTTTACCTGGGTAGTCCACCTAAATCCCATTCAGCGCAGATGTACGGCCCCGGACGCAGAATCACCCAGAGGTCCAAGCTGGCTGCAAGACGAAGGTAGGCTCTAGGAGAGGATACAATATCAGTGTAAAAGCTGCATTTGGTGAAGTCTATTTTTCAGGAGTAATTATTTAAAATGTCTACTACAGCCAATACAACATGGGGACAGATAATTGTTCTTAACTGAAAATAAATCCAATGTTCAACTGCAAAGCAAATAGAATTAATTATTTAATGTTTCACTCAATTTGTTTTTTTTAATCATTTTCTTTGCAGTGTGGGATAGCGACAGCTTGTCATATTACTTTTGACAGCAAGCAACACATCATAATCACGAAAGTCACAATCACTGCTCTGAACAAGAACGACCGACCAAAACGTTTCCTCAAAGAGAACGAACATTTTGCAATGCAATAGTGCCCCCTGGAGGACGGGCTCTGCTGTGCAACTGAGACTCTGTGTGAAACCTTTTTGATTCTTACTCTAAATCCAGCTGATGCTCAAAGTCAAACACCCCTTGCTCTGGCTCATGCAGGTTCCACGGTACATAGCTGAAAAGAAAAAAACGTGACAGATTATTTTGTTTGCCTTCAGATCTTCAACCGCGGTTACTTTCAATGGTTTATTCGTTTCCTTTATCCTTCAATCTTCTCATGAATGAGATTCATAATATTTGCCCGTTCTGCTTTGCTTTGCTCGGATTTGAACCCCCTTTTTTTTTTTTTTCAGCCAGCTATCTGACACTTCACACTCTTGTGCTCAGATGTTCATTCACCCAGCAGCGTGTTACATTGGGAGCGTACGTTGTCAAAGTGTTGAGGCCACAGGCCTTCATCTTCAGCAGTCGGTCCTCCCAGTATGCTCTGGGGATTCGGAAGTAATGGACAGAGCCTCCCAGGATGCGAAAAGGTTTTCTCTCCAAAGTGAACTGAGACGAGTCAGCTCTCAGACCCTCCACACGGCTCATTCTTCTTTCTTCAGGACAATTCCTGTGGGGGCAAAACACAGTTTAAAAAAAAAAAGCTTTAAAAAGTACTCACTGTCAAACAAGTGCAACTGGATTAAAAGCTTTAAAAGGGGGTTTGAGACATCACATACTCCATTTCTCTGAGCTCTGATTATTAAAGACTGCTATCTGTTCAGAAGGTTTCCTCAGAATCACTGTGGGGAAAAAAGGTGGCTCTTGTCTTATGTGCTGTATTGTGTGTGTTATCTTTCCCTTTGTATCAGTCATTAAAGGAAAACCACACCCTTGGGTTAATGCGGGGCCTTTGAGGTCAAATACATATTAAAGAACTGGTCAGTTTAAAATGTTACACAGCTCTCCCTTACAAGTCTCCATAACTCAGCAGAATGATACTGTTGGGATCATCAGGTGAGACTTGGTGAACTGAAACTCACCTCAGTGACTCAGGTGACACGACCAGTTACGCGGTCGTGTCACCAGTCAGCAAGACGAGCCAGGTTAAAGTTCATGGGTAGTGACACTGAGAGCTAACCATGAAAATACATGCGAGCCGGGGGGATGGGGGGCAGGAGTTTCGAAGCTCCACAAAGCGTACACTTCAAGTTTAAGTGGGCGGGTTTCATCCTGAAATTCACCCCCATGCGCGGCTTTAATGGCGAACGACTGATTCGACTGTCAGCGTTCCTCTTACCTTGTAAACTGATAAGCAATTATTAATGCGCCAGTGACGCAAAGCAGCAAAACGTATCGTTGTTTTAAGGACAGACGGACGCCAAACACTGACGACTTTTCCATTGGCAGTTTACAGCACGATTCGGATTCGGACTTCTGTGGTGAATAATTAAACCAAAAGAATATGGTCGCAGAAAAAGTAGTTCCCACTCAGCCCTGATGCTAACTGTTTTCAACTGCCACTGTTTTCAAAAGGTGTTGCCGCTCGAACTGTGGCCACCGACAGCTACTGTCCTTGTAGGGACCGTCGCAAAACTGCACTGCGGAAGACAAACAAACAAATATTTCAAGTTTTACTTTTTATTTTAAATATCCCCCACCGGCATCATTGCAAATTCCTTTCACCAACGTTAATATTCAAAAGTTGTTTGATTAGAAAAAAATAGGAGCTAAAACGTGCATTCAACATATCTTTTTAAACCCCAACCCTAGGCACACAATTTCACTCTCAGTCAGATGACAACAAAGAAAAAGTTATTAAAAAATGGGGAGTTTCTAAAAATCCGAGTTTAGACACACCTTCTCGTTTAGCTCCTAATGTAAAAACTACTATGATTTAACCTTTTGAAAAACTCCACGGTTCTCCTAAGCGGTACACATGTAGGCCTACTGTAGAAGATACCGACTTGTTTCATTTGATCTTTATTATGTAACAATAAAGATCAAGTATGGTTTAAAATCCAGCTCACTGTCAAATATTGAGCCTGTGGTTTCCAGACTTTTTGGCTTTGGTCATATTTTTTTTTAAAAAACAATATTTGGTCATATTTTAAATGTCTTGTTCATGATTTAACTATCTAAACTTTTTTTTTTTTTTTTAAGCAAATGCACAAATAAATCAATGTCTTACATTCAATCAAAGAGAAGAGGAAAAGGCCAGAGGCTGAAAACAGATCAGAACTTTGTTTTCTTCCTTCATCATCTCATGACCCCTGCAGACCGTGCATATAAAAATATAGAGACTAACTTCCACGATTGATGACATGTCTGAACATGTACGTTTAAAGAGAAAACACCGTTTTTAAGTGCACGCTTTATGCCTGCGGACAGTAACTTCTGACCACATCGCTGTCGTTTTTTCTCTACGGTATGGTTACATTTAAAGCCACCAGAGGACACCAGTACATTTTTTTCTGAAAACTGTATCATGAGGCAACATAACAGTGCTCAATATAATGCCTTCATTTTCTGACTGTGAGAGAGAGAGCACTATTGCACTGTTGTTCTGAAACAACAATAGTTTCCCTTATCCGCGGTGTTTGAGGCCTCCCAGCACCATCCGACCCCCGATTGCTCTCTGGCATGCTCAGCATCAAGGCACAGGAGTGACAGTGTTTTTGACGTAACCTGGATTTTCTCCAACATTTGGGACATTCTAGTTAAGGCTTGGTAAGGCTCTGCTTTTGGTGTACTTTCTTTAAAGGTCTTTGTCTTGTCTCGCATCTATCTTACTATTACTGCACATTTCAGACGCATAATTTCTTGCTGTTGAGTCACTTTGAAACAACTAACATCATTTCATACAGTTCGGAATTGGACCATCTCATCGTGACACACGCTGTATAGCCAACTTCAACAGATTTTGATTTACTTATTTATTTCGGTCTCCTGCTGTGCGACTGCTCTTGCGCCACCAGGTTTCATCTCAAAGTGAGGACAATGAACCGCTCGGGAGGTTTGAAGGCTGACTCATCTCAGTTCACTCTTGAGGGAGAGCCTTTCCACATCCTGGGAGGCTCTGTCCACTACTTCCGTGTCCCCAGACCCTACTGGAAGGACCGGTTGCTGAAGATGAAGGCCTGTGGTCTCAACACTCTCACAACGTAGGCTTTGACTTCATTTTCTTTATGCTTCAAATTAAAGGTTCTTTTACAAGAGAAAAACTCAATTTAAAGGGATAGTTCGCCTCTTTTGACATGAAGCTGTATGACATCCCATATTAGCAATATCATTTATGAACATCGACTTACCCCCTGCTGCGTCCTGTGAGCCGAGTTCCAGCCTTGTTTTGGCGTTGACGAAAGTAGTCCGGCTAGTTTGCTAGGGTCCCGAAAATAAAGCGTCTTGCTTCTCAAAGCGTTCAAAAGAGCAGGCCCGGCCCTAACCAATTTGGCGCCCTAGGCAAGATTTTAGGTGGCGCCCCCTTGCATCGCATTACATTTCACTGCTAGTGTACATATGCTCACAAGACACTGAATAGCTTTGTCTTGAACATTCTTTTATTCAAATAAAGCAATTGCACATTCAAAATACTTCAAGTATTAGATTTAAATATTCCCAAAATAAAAAGTGTAAACAAATTACATTAACTTAAGAATACAGTATAAATAAGACACTGTGCAAAATAAGATATGAACGAAACCAGTAGGCACAAAAAATAACAAGGATTTAATTTTTTTTTTTTAAATGATCTTACAAAGACCTCTAGTGGTGTTTTTGGTACTACTGCCTTAACTTGAATGACTACTAAATAATGACTAAACTACACCACAACCTCCTCAATCTCACACAACCTTCTACAGGTTCACTCTCCTGGTTTTTCTTGCAGCAAAGTCATCCACAACGTCATCATATGACAACTGATTTGAGACCACATGGTTTATGCTTATGATAGCAAGTCCAGTGAGACGTTGAGATGATGTCGCGTTTTTCCTCCTCTTCTTTTCTTTTTTTCCTCCCAGACATTTTATTTGGACGTGTCGACATGTTGACGTGTTCACAGTCTAGTTGCGTTTGACCCATCAAAAAACACAACCACGTAACAGGTAGGCACCTAAAGTCTGAATAGTCGGGAGGGGTGAAATATAGGCGCCCATCTAGTATTATTACTACTATTACTTAGTAGGCTTTGCTATGCAGTTAAATTAATGTGGGCTTATTCTTTTTTTATTAAGACATAATTGTAATGACGAGACATACACACCGAGTATCAGTCAGAACCTTTACTCGTAACTGCGGATTTTGTTGTTTTTTTTTTTTTTAATTTTTGGCGCCCCCTGGATGTGCGGCGCCCTTAGCATTTGCCTATACCGCCTATGCCACAGGCCGGCCTTGCAAAAGAGTAATATATTTGCATCACAAAATCGTCCCTCCAGAAAAAGTCAGACCTCACAATCGCTTGGCGCTATTTTTGCCTCCCTTCATATCAATGCGTGCAGCCACCTAGCGATAGCCGCACCTGTTACAGTGTTTACTGCTCGGAAGCAGGGGACTGCTCGGTCTGCACTTCGGTCTTCACAGTTTACACAGTCCGTAGTGATATGAAGATAGAGAGAAATAGCGCCAAGCGATTGTGAGGTCTGACTTTTTCTGGAGGGACGATTTTGTGATGCAAATGTATTACTCTTTTTGAACGCATATTGTTTTGAGAAGCAAGACGCTTTATTTTCGGGAACCTAGCAAACTAGCCAGACTACCTTCGTCAACGCCAAAACGAGCCTGGAACTCGGCTCACAGGACGCAGCGGGGGGTAAGTCAATGTTCAAAAATGATATTGCTAATATGGGATGTCATACAGCTTCATGTCAAAAGAGGCCAACTATCCCTTTAAACGCTTACATACGATACCTTAGGAAAAAGTTCTCCTTAAAATGAAATACAAATGAACAGCATACAAGGCTCTCTTGTGCCACTGGGCCACATTGTAGCATAAGATCAGTAGAAACATTGCTTTTCTTAGATATGTGCCATGGAACCTGCACGAGCCTGAGAGAGGAGCGTTCAACTTTCAGGATCAGCTAGACCTCAGGTAAGACTCCAATATCCTTGTCACTATTTCTGTAGGAATACTTAGTATTTGAAGAGCAAATCCCTGAGGAATTGTTTCTTTTAAAGAGAACAGAACATGTCTGTGTCTCTTGCAGGGCCTATATCAGTCTAGCAGCAGAGATGGGTCTCTGGGTGATCTTGCGCCCCGGGCCGTACATCTGCGCCGAATGGGATTTAGGCGGGTTGCCAAGGTAACATCATCCGCCTGTTACTTTTAGAACATCTTTGCCTCTGTTTTGTATTATTTGTTTGGGTGTAACGAAAAATGGCGAAAACCGAGAGAGAGCTGAGGTCATACGCTCACAGGGAAGCCACAACAGTGGACAGTGGGCCCTGGACAATCCGGGGAGGTACAACAGAATCATGGGAGTAAATATACAGAGTGAGCAATGGCTGATCACAACCAATTGTGGATGGCAGAACAGTGGGGTAATTCACTGAACACAAAACAGATGCGGGCCAAACACAGGAGGCAAAAGTAACAGAACGCAGGGACAAAATCCGTTTAAAAATGAAACAGGAAGTGAATGAGAAACTGATTAAAGGGAGGAGAAAACACAATTTCAATTCACACAAACAGTGACGACTCACACAACGTCTGTCTTAGGAATGGCTACCCTGGAGGATGAATGTAGTTGATTAAATTTGATTAAATTGAGCAGGCAACGTGGCACCAAAGATGTTCTCGTGTTTTTTGTTTTCAGCTGGTTGCTGCAAGACAAAGACATGCAGTTAAGGACAACTTATCCTGGATTTGTGAATGCCGTCAACTTGTACTTTGACAAGCTTGTCGCAGTTGTCAAACCTCTGATGGTAAATCGGGGTCCCTGTATTTTTTTTCCCTCCATTACATTTCACGTTGAAAGAGCGGTTCAACATCTCACTGAGACACCGTGTGCTCCTTAGTTTGAAGAGGGAGGCCCGATCTTTGCGGTCCAAGTTGAGAACGAGTATGGATCATATGCTAAAGATGAGGACTACATGCCATTTATAAAGAATGTAAGTTCATCGTGGCTGTCTTTGTCACTAGACCAATCTAATTGGTTCAGCGTTATCTTTTAACTCTTGCAGTGTCTCCAGACCAGAGGGATCAGTGAGCTCCTGCTGACTTCAGACAACTGGGAGGGCTTAAAATATGAAGGGATGGACGGAGGTAATAAAGACATAACAAGTGAAAAAAGATGGCATTCCTCTATTTACTTTTGATTGCGCTTTCTTGCTCATTTCAGTTCTTAAAACAATAAACCTTCAGAGACTGTCGTTTGGAGCTATACAGCACTTGGCTGACATGCAGGTAAGTGCTGGTGACGTGTGGTCTTTGGTGATGGTAGCAGTCAGATATTAGCACTCAATTGTTGCTTACCTCTTACCTGTAAGCATGAATATGTTGATTTTCTCAGACACCCGGGACACGGTAATCACCAACACTGCGTCTTAGGATCTACAAGTACTGATTTGAGTTTTTTTTTAACCTCTATAAAGACTGTGAGTAAGACAATCTTTAAAAGTAAATAGAAGAGATAACAATAAGAAGAAGTTCCCTTTGCTCCTCCTAGCGCTCCTTAACTTGCATGAATTCACTGTAGCAGACCATGGACCGTCTCAATCCAGTTTTTGACGTCCTTAAACGAAAACAAAGTATAAACTGTCATTTTGAACTATTGTTATATTGTTACTCGTGTTTGATAGGCTGAGAGAATATATTTGTCTTCAAGGAGTGCGCCATCGGGAGGCATTTTTTGACCAAATGTTTCAAAGACTTGAAGTTTTGAAAGACTGTACGACTGAGGGACATAGCACCCTGTGCCCGTTTTTTCAACAGAATTGGACGTTAGACCCTTCTATTGCTTTAACTAAATCAATGTGACCACCCCCGCTTCAACCGGTGTCAGTCACTGCCACCACATTCGTTGCTCAGCCTGCCCTAACCAGTGTTTTGCTGAGCCCGTGGTGCAAGGAATTGATTGCCCGCTTCGTATGTGTGTTCCGTTCCATGTAGCCTCAGAAACCTCTAATGGTGATGGAGTATTGGTCTGGATGGTATGATGTCTGGGGAGAGCATCATCACGTCTTCCACGCAGAAGGTACATTTCTTGACCACTCTCCCTCCAGCCAGAATTTGAATTTGTCTGAATTTGATCTTTTCGGCTGAACGGAACTGCAGAGGTCAATACCCCTTCTTGTCAATATCCCTTCTTGAAAAAAGCACATCAAATCCCACTTATTCACTGAGGCCTATGGTCCTTAATCACCTTGGCCCCATCCCCATTTCTACCCCCTCCCCTCTTCTTTCCTCTATTCCCTAGCCCCATCTCCTTTTTGTAAAGCGACCTTGGGTTACTTGAAAGGCGCTATATAAAACCAAGTCATTATTATTATTATTATTATTATTATTATTATTGTGATATGTCATGACTCTCATGACTCTCTCATGAAAATTGCGACTCCTGTCCCCCTGACAGACATGCTGGCTGTGGTGTCTGAGATCTTGGAGAGAGGCGTTTCCATTAACCTGTACATGTTTCAAGGTGGAACCAACTTTGGCTTCATGAATGGAGCAATGGACTTTGGAACCTACAAACCTCAGGTCACAAGTTATGGTATGATGGGAATAATCTTAAAGCTCAGAGATTGAGGGTTGAGGAAAGATGATAAATGTGTTTTGGGGCCACAAATCCCTTTTCTTTTTTTTTAACGCTGGCTTTGTAAATGGTTTTCTCGGCAGATTACGATGCTCCACTATCTGAAGCCGGAGACTGCACCACAAAATATCAACTCTTGAGGAATTTATTCCACCAATACCACTGTGAGGCTCCTCAGCATCCGGGTGCTTAGCAGATGCACACTTAACAATCATTTGGTTATCATTATCCTGGATAACTAATTGAGGCATAATTAGCCTTAATGAAATGTTTTTTGCCAACTTGTGTTCCAGCTGAGCCTCTTCCTGAAGTGCCCGCTCCTCAGGAGAGGAGAGCTTATGAGCCTGTTTCTGTGCAGCAGCACCTATCGCTGTGGGACAGCTTGCACTTCGCAGACAAGGTAGGTTACAGGTGGCAAGCACTCGTCTGGCGAGACAGCTGAAAAAGGCTACATCCAAACCTAGAAGAGGAATATAGGGGGCGAGAGATTAGGTCGAGTAGGGTGTGACGTCTGTGTTATGTGTGTCTACCATGCAGCCGTACAGATCAGAAGGGCCGGTGAACATGGAAAATCTCCCAGTCAACAGCAACAACGGGCAGTCCTATGGTTATACACTGTATGAAACCACCATCACCAGTGGAGGGGTCCTGAACTCCAGGAACAACATCAGAGACAGAGCGCTGGTGAGGACATACAAAGGGATCTATAAAAAAGACATTTTTATCAAAAAAAAAACATATTTTTTTTCTCTCTTTAATATACTCGATACATAATAGACACACATATATAATACTGTGATTGTGACTGTCGATGTTCTCCAGGTTTTTGTGGACAGACAGTGTTTTGGTTGTTTGGATTACAAGAATCACGAAGTCGCCCTCCCTGATGCCAAGGTATACCGGCGAGTTTTAGCTGTGCATGTCATCCTCGGGATCTACATTATCGTTCAATCATTTGGAGCAGAGGCGACAAAATATTGCACGATCACGTAATGCATAAGAAAAGAGCTAGCATTTCATTGTGCAACTAATAAGGTCAATAGTCATCATGTTATCAAATCAAATCAAAATCAAATCAAATTTATTTGTGTAGCACATTTCATGTACAATTCATGTACAAAGTACAATTCAAAGTGCTTCACATAAAATAAAAGCATTGCAGCAGGGAGTGTAAGAAGCATTAAAAATACGTAAAAGAATATAAAGAGAAACAAATAAAACAATTTAAATGAATTTAAAAACAAGGAACAGTCCAGATAAATTAAAAGATAGCGTGCAGATTTCATGCATAGACACATGAGAAAAAAATGTTTTTAACCTGGATTTAAAAATGTCTTCATTTGGTGAGAGTTTAATCTCCACTGGCAGTTTGTTCCACTTGTTTGCAGCATAACAGCTAAATGCTGCTTCTCCATGTTTAGTCTGGACTCTGGACTGGACCAGCTGACCTGAGTTCTTGGATCTAAGAGCTCTGATAGGTTATATTCTCTGAACATATCACAGATGTATTTTGACCCTAAACAGTTCTGGGATTTGTAAACCATCGGCAAGCTTTTAAAATCTATTCTGTGACTGACTGGAAGCCAGTGTAAAGATTTTAAAACTGGTGTGATGTGTTCAGTTCTCTTAGTCCGGGTTAAAACTCCAGCAGCAGCGTTCTGGATGAGCTGCAGATGTTTAATGCTCTTTTTGGGAAGTTAAAAGAGCATTACAGTGATGGAGTCTACTGGAGATGAATGCATGGATGAGTTTCTCCTGGTCTTTTTGGGAGAGGTGATAGTAACATGACAGTGCATAAAAAATGTGAGAAAAAAGAGAGACTCGGTGGAGATTCCACTAACAAATATGCCCCATGAGGGGAAGTTAATGTCTAAAAATCCATTTTTTTTCACAAGCAACAAAGACAGCCAGCATCCATGTGGGCAACAGTTGTGTTAAAGAAAAGATGGATTTTACCCATTTTTTTTTTAAACTTTTTTTCTCTAACCGTAACAAAATAACATTTGAGCCTAAACTCAACTACAAAGCGACTGAAGTGCTTTAAGTAAAGTGTTGCCGTGTTATCAACAGGCCGTAGGTCAGAAGTGGAAAACCTATTGTCTGTGTTGTGCAAGTTTACTCTTCACAAGAACTGGGTGAAAGTTTAGTTCACAGAGATTAAAGCGACACATGTTCATGTTCACACTCCAACAAGGGAAACTCTGAACTAAGCTCACAGTCCAACAAATGAATGTGTTTAATAAATGGTTTTTTTTAGCGCACGGCCAATGTATTTGATCATTTTTTGACGATTAAAGCACATCAGGCAGCAGAGGCTTCAGTCACACAGACACAGTTATGATCACACTAGTACTAGGTAACTTCCAAACATCCAACAACAGCGGCACATCTAAGACGAGACCAACGGCTGTGTGACCAAATCTGGTGTGGGAGCACTGCTGCAGATAAAATAAAACTTTGAATCACACCAATACGGGTGAGGACAGAGTCGCTGAAAGCGCAGCTGTCTTTGTCAAGGTCAAAACAAAAGATCCCCCTCGTGATTAAAGGTTCTACGTGTTACAGACTTACCGATACAAACTATTGTTGAGTTCATTCATAGAAATATCTAAAGGCAGCACACTTTCTCAGGGGGAAGGTTTTTTTTGTTTTTTTTTGCAAAAGTCTGAAGTTGAGCATGACTGAAAGCTCCCAGATGAGGAACAGAGGAAAAAGGAGTCAGGCATGTTGCTCATTCAGTACTTCCTGCTTCTATTTTCAAGCTTCGGCTGTGCTGACTGCTGCTCTAAACACCCCGAGGAACACTTTTGAACTAAAAATGTTGGACTCATGACAGTAGCATAGAGGCCATAGTCTTGAAACACTCATTGTTTTTATTTCTTTTCTAAAATCAAATTCAGTGCTTCTCCTTACTTTTCCATTCTGTGTGAGTATGCTGTTCCTCCCTCTTGTGTATATTATTCGTTGGGCATTCAAGCCCACTTTTAAGCAACTGCCACTTGAGCTTTTGACTAATGACTCTGCGAGTAACACTCTTTGTGTGTCAAAGGGAGAGAGGACATTGGCCTTACTTGTGGAGAACTGTGGAAGAGTGAATTATGGGAAAGCTCTCAATGAGCAGCGCAAAGGTATTCATGCATCAGACAATATATGCTGGGGCATTTATCTTACATCATTTCATTCACTCTTGACCATGAATGTCCACTGTGTATTTTTTATGAGTTTTTTTTGTTTTTGTTATATCTTTGCATTGCATAAGAGAGGACCCTGTCATTTTGAGTTGAAGCTATAAAACGACTATTCTAACCGCAGATTCAATGTTGTTTCAAATTGATAAATAATGGATCAACTTTCTGACTTTTGTGGTCCAGAACAGCCAAAGAGCTAGCCTAGCTTTTGGTCTGTAAACAACTCTGCTCTTTTTTTTCTTTTTTTCTTTTTTTCTTTTTTTTGCCGCGTTGCATGCTGTTGGCTCACGGCGTGTATCGCAGGTATCGTGGGAGACATCGTATTGAATCACGCACCCCTGAGAGGATTCAGCATCTTCTGTTTGGATCTGAAGCCAAGCTTCATCAAAAGGTCTGATATTTCAATTGAACATTTTTCATCTTATCTAAGGACATCCATTCATAGCATCAACGGATTTTTCCTCGTGTGAAATAATGAGAACTATTACTTCAAAATAGCTAACAGTACTGACACACACCTTGTGTTTTGCGAGTATATGGATTATATACATCCGGATTCGTACCTTTGGCTGCACGATGAAGTTGAAAAGCAGTCTGAGAAAGTGCGATGACAGTGTTTAATTGAAATAAATGTTGATCTTGTTTTAGATTAACGAATACAGGTCCGTGGAAAACAGACTTCAAGTCACTGTCTGTCCCTGCATTTGTCCAGGCCAGACTCTGTGTGGATGGCCCGCCTAAAGACACCTTCATCAGACTTCCTGTGAATACAGCAGCTTGTTAATTTGTGTGGTAAACTGCGTCAAATAGGGCTAGAAAATCTACTGTTTTTTTTATTTATTTATCACATTGTACATCCTTGTGTAATAAACTAGTGTAATAATTGTGGAACATGATAGTTTTTTTTTTTTTTCCAAAAGGCATCCCATTTGGATTTGGAAAACTTTTTATACCTTCCTGGGACATTTGTTCTTTGTTCATTCATAACAGTGTATTTGTCCTCAGGGATGGGGTAAAGGAGTTGTATTTGTCAATGGGCAGAACCTTGGTCGTTACTGGTTAATCGGCCCCCAGCATTTCCTCTATCTCCCAGGACCTTGGCTCAGAAATGGAGAGAATCAGGTATAATCTGTAAACTGCAGGTGTGATTTATCTGAATGATAGTAGTGGTGATAATGATAAGTCCCATGTGTATCTTTTCAGTAAAGTTTTTTTTTTTTTAAACATGTTTTTTTTTTCCTGCTCTCTTTCAGATCATTGTTTTTGAGGAACAAAGATTGGACGGCAAAATACTATTTGCCGAAGATCCCGATCATGGAAAGACTATTGATGTTTACAAACTTCCCTTTTGTACACTGTTGTGAAAACAGTGCAGAAACCCACTGTCACACACATGTAGCTACACACATGGAAATGATGGTTTGTTGGTACTGACATAAACTGTAAATTATTTTTAAAAAAGTCAATTTAACAACTTTAATATCCAAATCCTCCGTCTTTTCATATGTGGCAAAAAGTTTTTGTTGCTGATTCGATTTTCTTGTGCCTCTCAACCATAAACTCTTGCAACACAATTCAACCTTCATATTTGACTTTTTGTATCATTTCAGTATGAACTTTGCTCTGCTTAGATCTGACGTACTTTGAACCTTTGAGGGCTTGAAACACCCTCAAAGGTCCCTCATTGGAGTAGACGCTTGTCTGTTACGTGAATAACGCTCTCGTATAAAGATAATACCCCACCTTCACATAAACTGTGCAGCACATAGCCCAGAAATACACTGAACACACTTAAACGCTGTGGAGGACTGTGAAGTAGCCGGAAAACGGATATTACCTTCACATTAAAGGCAAATGTTTGTCCTACTGGTTCTCAGCGTGGAATGTATCGCGTTTAATATAATAATGATGTTATAGTGACCTTTGTTCGTGACAATAAATCGATTGAATATACAGTATAAGCCACACACGCATGCTGTTAATATGTGCGCTTATACTGTGATTTTATTCTGAAAATATGTCCCGGAAATGGTCGTACGCTTTCTGCCAGCTTTACCTGTGAATATAATATGTATCCGCTGATGTTCCTGTGGCGGAAGGAGCGCTGTGTCATTCGGACTTGTTTCGGAGCTGACAGAATGCCCTTCAAAGCGTTTCTCCTCTGACTGAACATCAACCAGCCGTGTAATGAATGGGCTTGAAAAAGAAATGCACTTTTAAATGGGCGTATTAGCTGTTGTATGCGCAGCTCCACAATATCTTAGCATAGCCTGACCGAGTGAGCTGCCGAACTGAACTGGAAGTAGGTTACAAAATTAAGCGTAGCTAACTTTTACCTGTTTTACAAGTAAGCTTTTGCTTCCGCATCCCGACATGGAGTCGTTTGGAGTTCTCGGGACCGTTCTGGGATGCTCTGTTGGTATTGTAGTGGGTGGGCTCGTGCTTGCTGCCTACAAACTTGGCGTATTCTACCAGTTGTTTCACAAGGTGAGTGTTCACCAGTCTCCATCCACATGAAAGCCTCTGTGCGCTTTTTCTATTCCTTTCTATCTTCGTGTTACCTTTCAGAGCAGCATTGCAGAGTTGACCCTGTGTAAATACACCTTCATTATGTGTCCACCACAAAAGACTCACCTGTGGTCTCTAACCTGAAAGCTGAGCTCTGTCTACGTAAACTTAGACCAGCCTCGCGGTTTGTTTAGGTCACACAGACCATCAAAACACCCTGATTGTTAGAGCGATTACACAAAAGCCAAGGGGCACATCCTCACCTTAGGCCAGGCCTGAAAATATTCTACAGTTGTGAGATATGAAAGGCTTGCAGAGTGAAGATAGTGTGACAGGAGAGGCAATCATCTCACAGTATAGCTAATCTAAGATGGAGCACTTTTCTAGTTTACACAACTGTTGATTCTTTTAAACCAGTGAGACAACAACAACTGTTGGAATAATCATCTGTCTTTCTTCATGTCGCCTCACTCAATTTAGACTGAAACAAAGAGCCCCCGGAATGGTGGTGAGAGTGTGGCAGAGGTCCTCCGGGCACATGGCGTCAAGTTCCTTTTCACCCTTGTTGGTGGGCACATCTCACCCATTCTTGTGGCCTGTGAGAAGCTGGGCATCCGCATTGTGGACACCAGACACGAGGCCACTGCT
Source organism: Odontesthes bonariensis (assembly GCF_027942865.1). Classification (NCBI taxonomy): domain Eukaryota; kingdom Metazoa; phylum Chordata; class Actinopteri; order Atheriniformes; family Atherinopsidae; genus Odontesthes; species Odontesthes bonariensis. The sequence continues at coordinate 26,439,843 of NC_134514.1, read as the reverse complement.
GTCTTCGCTGCTGACGCCGTGGCAAGGCTCTCAGGTGCAAACTCACAGCACGCAAAAAGATGTGTTGAAATGTGACTTTCTATCTTATTCTAGCACATGTCGTGTTTGACAGCGGTTATGGGGAATAAAGGATTTTGGATGTGTTGTTAAGGTGCGTCTCCCGCATTAAAGGGCTATCCACTGGCAGAGGGTGTGCCTTTGTTTGGACTCTAAATGATTTTTGTAGCTTTTGAGTTGACGGACGTTTTGCTGCCTTCTCCACCAGGTACTGTTGGTGTAGCGGCAGTGACTGCTGGCCCCGGTCTGACTAACACAGTGACGGCAGTGAAGAACGCTCAGATGGCTGAATCTCCGCTGCTGCTCATGGGAGGAGCTGCTAGTACACTACTGCAGGTGGATTGTATTCAGATACTAATGTAGATACAATTTGAATTTGCAGATAGAATTATTTTTTTAAAAAGAAAGAAAAAAAATCGTAACTAAACAGTCCCCAGTTGGGAACAGGGGGTCTTGCTTTTGCCAGATGCTGTTTGGGGTGCTTCTTGAATTGAGCTGTTTGTGGCACAGGGCAGAGGAGCGCTGCAGGACATCGACCAGATGTCTCTCTTCAAGCCGCTGTGTAAGTTCTGTGCCTCCATCAGGACGATCAGGGAGATCGTGCCCACGGTCAGGAAGGCTCTTGCCATTGCTCAGTCGGGAACGCCCGGTCCTGTTTTCATAGAATTCCCCATTGACACACTGTACCCGTACCATCTGGTGTCCAAAGAGTTCGCTGTTAAGAACCCTCCCAAAGGCCTGATGGGAAGTATTGTCTCATGGTATGTCAGCAGGATGCTTAATGCTGTTTTGTTAATGTATAATAGAAGGATGAACAGAATGAAGTTGTACTGTGTGCAGATAGAAGATTTACAGTTATTCAGCCTCATGGTGTGATTTCTCGTAAGGTACCTCAACAACCACCTTTTGAACCTTTTCGCTGGAGCCTGGGAAACCAGAGATGTTTCTCCACTTCCTGTTCACATCCCTCAGGCCACAGATGATCAGGTAGTCCTGCTCCTGGTGTTAAACCTCTGATGGTACCTAAATGCTCTCAATGCTGTGATAACTTAGTTTATAGCTACAGTACATTAGACTGTTCTCTTGTTGGATACACTGTGAAAATGCATAAATCCCTTTTATATGTTACAAACCAGGTACAAAAGTGCATCGAGCTGGTGAGTCGAGCCAAGAAGCCAGTTATTCTTCTGGGCAGCCAAGCGACCCTACCACCAATGCCAGTCGATGATGTCAGGTGAAGGAAAATGTTGTTTTGTTTTTTTTCCGTCCGTCAGTCTTTACTAACCGTTGCTCAATTAGAGGCGTAACGTCCCCTGTGGGAGTTTGAGGGGACAGACATTGAAGCTAAAAGATGGGTCCGCAACACAACGCATGGACATTTCAGTCTCCGCTTCAGAATCTTTACACCCTGATTGTTGATATTAGAAATGTTGTTAAAAAAATAAAACTCCAGAGGGGCGAGCAGGTTCAACACAGCCAGGCTTTCTTCGTGTTAGCAAAACCTAAAGGTCCGCTCAGAGATAATGGGCATCACAACAGGCAATTTCTAGCAGTCAACCCAGGCTTCCCTCTTCGGGCTCTGGGTGTGCTCGCTTTAAAAAAAATGCACTGATCACCTGCTGACACTTTTATTCGCGCAAATAGCAGGTTGTTTGAATGGAGGGAAGAATATGAAAGTCGCTACGGCAAAACAACAATGGAATGTTGACTGAAATTATTTGCGCAAAGTACTTCCTCTGCCGGTTATTTGTGTCTAACATGAACGCGAGGTATTACATTTTTAGCTCGATATTACATTTTTAGCTCGATATTAAACTTTTAGCTCGATATCCCCAGAACTACATTTAGCTCTAATGCGTCTCATAACAATTTGGAAACGGCCACAAATCTAATCGAAGTTAATTTCATTGATCGAATATTCTCTGGTACTGTATACAGACTTGCATGTGTGCATGTATTCCGCACACCAACACCTGCATGGTTGCCACGGTAACAGGTCGCCTAGGTTACAGTTTGTTGTACTGTGAATTCAAAGGGTCTTTGTTGGCTAAATACACAGCTCAGCGGGTTAGGGTGTTTAATGTTTGCCCGCAGTGGAGAGTCTGCACTCCGCAAATTGTTGATTTAACACTAAATTCTGGTCCGAAAATTTGGTTTGTTTCCTGTTTTTGTTTTTAAGCTGAAACACCCAGGGTGGAACATTTCATTCGTTTAAATGCTGGAAAGATACAACTGAAGCGAATCAACTCTGCGTTTACTGATTAAAGTGCGAAAAATTCCACCGGCGTCTAAATGTACCTAATTACTGCTGAATGATTGATTTTCAGATGGTTGACGGTACAGTTATAATTTAGCACCGGTCAAGCACTTTGAGTTTGCTTACAGTGTCAGGCGTCAACATGTACTCAGTCCTTCTTCTTTTCAACATTTAAATGTGGTTCCCGTCTGGCTTTTGGTCTCTGGCGTATCATCTGGAAAGGAATCGCTGCTTCTTACGGACGATTTGATCCAAATTTCTGAACAGAAACTGTTCTGGAGCAGGTTAATGTGTTCGCCATAAGTTATCCAGACAGGGTTAAAAAAAAAAAAAAAGAGCCACCGAGTATTGCAGCTTATATTAGTTTTGTCTTCAGTGTCCAGATAGCTTTTAAATGGTGTTTCACGGTGCAATAAAGACTCATGTAAAGGTCATTTGGCTCAAATGTTTCCTTGTTTTATAGGAAGGCTTTGGAGAATCTGGGTATCCCCTGCTTTCTCGGGGGCATGTCCCGTGGCATGCTGGGTAAAGACAGTCCCATCCACATCCGACAGAACAGACGGGATGCTCTAAAGGAGGCTGACTTGGTTCTCTTAGCAGGTCAGGCATACAATTTTACCTGGGACATTGTGTTTCCACACATAAGAGGCCTTATTTTCCTTCTGATGACTCTTTTTGTTGAAACTGATGATCTCAGTTCAAAGTCCTCCTGAAATGCAGCATGACTTTTGGGCATGCGCCCATTTGAAGTGAAGTAGCTGATGAAGCAGGCTTTAACATACCAGATACTGTTTCTTTCTCTTTTTCCTCTGTCATATCCACAAAACATTGGGAGACACGACTGTGGCTCCGTCCATATTTTGTATGCAGTCAGTGAACTTCACAGGTTCATTAGCATTTCCTTATTTCTTAACTCATTATTTAACAATGAAACTTTCTAAAAGAACGACTGAAGATGACAAGTTGACAAAGGATTAACAGAGGATAGTTTCATGATTGATTTTTTTTTCTTCTTCTTTTTTTAAGATATTAACCCCTCAAATATTTTCAGGTTTTCAGGGAATAGCAAAGTGGAGTTGCTCAACTCCTGTTCAAATACGATGAGAGACGAGCGCTGCACTAGCCCGAGTCGTCAAAGAAAAGCCGGAATTCCCTAAGTTACCGTCGCCTGTTGTGTTTTCGCAGGCACCGTGTGTGACTTCAGGCTGAGCTACGGCAGAGTTCTCAGCAGACGCAGCAAGATCATCGCTGTGAACAGAGACAAGTCCCAGCTGCTGAAAAACTCTGACATGTTCTGGAAACCAGCTGTAGCAATCCAGGGTGCGTTCAAGTTTATGGTTGGATGACAGTTTGACTCTTCAGGTCAAAAGTCATTTTTCTGTGTGGGGAATATACATGTATGTAATACAATATAATATGAGAGTGAGAGCACAATAACAAATACACCCATAAGTCAAAAAAATAATAATAATAAAAAAGAATATAAAGAGAAACAAATAAGATAATTAAAATGATTAAAAACGAGCGACAGTCTAGATAAGTTAAAAGACGCCGTGCAGATGTTTAATGCTCTTTTTGGGAAGTCCAGTTAAAGTCTTGATTGTTTCTTTGTTTTTTTTCTCACTCTCTAAGGTGACGCTGGATCATTTTTAGTGCACCTTTCCAAAGGGCTGAAAGGCCACCGCTGTCCAGAGGAATGGCCTCAGAGCCTCAGAGCTGGAGATCTGACCAAAGAAAATGCAAACAGGTAAGCAGGGGTGGAGATTTCTGGTCGATTTCTGATGAATGCGCAGGCATTAGCGCGATCCGTCCCTACAATATCCTCTCTCTCCGTCACATAAAGCAGCGTACTTTTCGTCTCAGGGCCAAAGCCGACGAGAAGACCGAACACCACTTAAATCCCCTGAAAGTCCTCCATTTTGTGGATGACCTGATGGCCGAGGACAGCATCATTGTAGCAGACGGGGGAGATTTTGTCGGGAGTGCGGCTTATATAATGAGACCAAGAGGACCGATGCGTTGGCTAGATCCAGGTGAAATTCTGTAGACATCCCAGTTGGATCAAACTAATCAGACATTAGGTAGTTTATCTATTTGATTTCTTGATTCTTTCTTTTATCATACTCTTACTGGCCCTTGTTCCCGCAGGAGCCTTTGGCACTCTGGGAGTCGGAGGCGGTTTTGCCCTGGGGGCTAAACTGTGCCGGCCCGAATCCGAGGTATGACGTTGCCGATGGAAGTTTTTTTTTTTTTATTTCCATGACTTTGAATCCTTTTAACAGTGAGATGATATTTCACACGCTTTTCAGGTGTGGATCGTCTACGGCGACGGCTCCTTGGGGTACAGCGTTGCAGAGTTTGACACGTTTACTAGACACAAGGTGAATACATCAGTCTGAATATTTGCGTTATCTGTGAGATGCAGATGATTACTCAGCCTGGAGCGGATGTCTAATTATCCAGAGGTATGCAAGCACAGGAGCTGGCAGTTTCATTTCTAAAAGCACCTGTCAAGTTGTAGAACCCTTTAAAAATGTGCATGCTGATGTGTATCGGGGCTCGACATAAACAGCTACCCACTTGCCTGTGGCAGTTAAGCTCTGTGCCCACAACCAGTGCACGTTGAGTCTGTCTACCAAAGCAGTAAGAATCTGTTGTTTTGTCTTAAAGCATAGTTGTTTAGTTTTTTTTTTTGGTTTTTTTGTCAACTAAACTGATGTCTAACAAAGGAAGTATCGAACTGTCTTTTTTCTCAAATTTAAATCGGTTTCCGCTCCATCTAGATACAAGAAATGTTATGTTTGTTTTTTTTTTTAAATCAATGTCATTTTCTTCTATATCTTCTGATAATCCTGTTAACATGTTTTCACTTGTTCCCCAGACACCAGTGATAGCCTTGGTTGGAAACGACGCGTGCTGGAGTCAGATAGCCAGAGAGCAGGTTCCCATGCTCGGCAGCAACGTGGCATGTGGCCTCGCATTTTCAGGTGGGTGCCTTTTCCTCCACCAATGTCATCCTCTTGTTTGAATACACACAAACCGCGCCCCCGTATCCTGGAAACGTGCATCTCCTTGTCATTTTTTTGCAGATTATCACACGGTGGCAGACGGTTATGGTGGTAAGGGCTACCGCGTGGGACGGGAAGACGAGGACCGGCTAAGCGACCTCATCGTTCAGGCTCAGAGGGAGACCAAACAGGGCAAATCCACGCTTCTCAATGTTCTGATTGGGAAGACCAACTTCAGAGAGGGCTCCATATCTGTGTAGAGCTGCTGCGTATTCACGCCAACCACGTTTTCTTTTTCCCTTTAGTTTCGGCTTCCTTCGTATACTTCTGCTGTCAGTTTCTGTGAGGGATTCCAGCAAAGAAGAGAATAATGTTTAGCTCCAGCCTGTTCAGACCTGCTAATCCTTAAGGCCATACTTCACTGTAAGAAGAGAAATCACTTTATGATCCACTGCTCTCTCACAGGAGTGTACGCGAGTCACAGTAACGGTTATCTCACACTCACGGTACATAAGTCACAAATACCAGCTCCAGACCTGCCAGCCTTGGAACCTAAAGCTTTTTGTTGTGCTTCCTGCTACTTTCAGGTTCATGTTGCGATACTGTAGTCAGACAGCAGCTGCTGCATTTTGAAAGGGAACGGGTGGATGTTGAGACACCGCCGCTCCGTTTAGGGACTGTCCCTCCGAGGGTTTTTGACCTTTAAACAGCTATTTACAAGCTTTGCAAACAAACCGGTGACTTGGATCACACGTGAGAGAGGAAGATCATTGATTTAAGTTATCAGATGTGACCAGTATCACCCCCCCCTCCCTGTTCTGACATGAACACAAAGCCTTTTACACGGATTCAGGAAATCTTAGAGCTGTCATTTTCTGTATGAATTGATGATTTGAGATGAGATTTTTTTTTTTTTTTCTGACCGAAAGATTTCTTTGAATGTTGACGACTGACAAACGGTCTGCCTTTCATTGTTTGATTGTATCTTCAACTACACGTCCGTGTATAGAATGAATATGTATCTGGTGATTCATTCATGAATTAAAGCGATATTTAATACCGACTTGTATGCAGTGAAATTGGTTGTCCTTGAGCAATGTGAACCCTCTCCCTTAGAGTTTACAGTGTTAAAAGTAAAGTGTTTGAATAGCCTGCGTTACACTGCCAAACCTTAATGGGAAGTAAGGTGTTTGGAGCGGAGATAATGACGTCAATATCTTACGAGTATCTGCACGAATGTCACCGCCATAGCAGTTATCAATTGGGACTCACGTGTTACAGATTTATGTGTACTTCTATTAGGCACACATTTTAAGCTTTGATATGAGCCCGAGTGCAGTTCGGTGTCTCAAACAGAAGATGGCGGTCGAGTAGCGGTGCCAGAGACAGATCTGCCGACGTGTTCCTGTTGAGAAAAACTTAAAAGAGGACAACATCCAACGTGGATGTTGTTTGGGGGGGGGGCATCTGGGAAAGTGCGGGCTTTCCAGGGTGCTTGTCAGCTTTATCAAAACTGCATTTTGATTGATTCGACGCTTTGGTTTTAAAACATTCTCAGAAGTTTAAGCACGTAACTTGAGAAGTCCAAAGCTGACGAAAACACCAAACTCTGCGAAAAGTTCTACTTCTTTTAACGTGACACCATGAACACAAACGGACTGGTTAATTACTGAACATTGCATAACTTGATCCTGAATATATCTGAATGATAACTAACAACAACTCTTTGAAATGCATCAATCTGCTCAGTAATTGTCGTTGACAGCGGCGCGTGCATTCCTGACGAAGTAAACATCAGTTTGATGCACATAACAGTTTGTATCACAGCCATAAAAGGTCAGGCTCACCGCTGATTCAAATGCTCTTTGTAAAACTGCCTTTCCAGGCTTTAAAATACTGAGAAAGTCCCTTGTTGTTTTGAAGTTAAAGTTTATATTGATATAGTTTGTCATACGAGGAGGGGGGGGGGGGGGGGGGGTGATAGCCATATGTGCGTTATCATGTGAAGTTAAACAATAATGCACCGTTTAATAACCATCTGAGTCTCACTTCCGGGATTTTCATTGGTTTTAAGATCTTAAAACAAGTATGAGTATCTTTTTCGAGTGTCATTTCGGTTTTACTGAATAGTAATAAAAACAATTGATTATGTGATAGGTCCGTTGTGGCAGGCTGCAAAGCCTAATGTACCGTGCTGGACGACAAAAGCAGCTGTTCGTACAGTACCTGAAGGCATCATAAAATCCGGTGTAAATCATTGCAGGTGGCGACTTCAACGGTCTCTCAGAACTTCTACACGCGCGGACAATGTGCCGAACGGCTACGTAACAACAGCAGGCGTCGCGAGCCTTTCTGGTGCGTAACGGTTCTCAGTAGAAACTAAATCACAGCAATGTCGGTTTAAAAGGTTCGCTAACAACGGCTACGTAGTGCTAGGGACTGTACGAAAAGGATGAGCAGCACATGCCGCGGCGTCTTTTCCTTTAAACAGTCTTAAGGTAAAGTTTAAAAAAAAAAAAAAAAAAAAAAAAGCTAGCGGTGTGCGCGTTAGCCGAGCTTCGTCTGTCTGTCTGTCTGTCTTCGGTGATTCATTGTCAGTCACTGTTCAGACGCTGACGTTCACTTATCAGGTTCGCACCGACACCATCAAACAGGCTACAAGACCCAAAAGTTTAACCGATTTCCAAAGTATTCACAGTGACCCAAAGCGACTACGGGATCGAGTTTCGCCGACTTTAAATCAAAGGATATCCACTTAAAGGGGGGAGTAAACACTGGATATTGCCTTACCTGTGCCAAGGTAAGTACGCCGAGAGTAATTGTTGGGTTATACGTGAGTTTTAACTGGGGGAGTAATGTTTAAACTCGTTAACTGTTGTGTGTAATGTCTCCGGTGACACAGTGGAAACGTGTAATTTAGACGTGCCATCATTCTTCAGAAATGTTTGTTGGATCTGGGTTCAAGATGTTTAATGAACGCGTATACTCAACACTTGGCTCTTTGGACCGATTGAAAGTAGAAATGACATAAATAAATGGACATTTCTATAGAAATTGAACAAAAACTAGTCACTTGGTTGACATTTTTCAGGATACAACAGCGTCATTGTTGTATGCTGTTAAAAGGTGTCGTTAAATGCCCATCAGCATATTTCATCAGGTAAGGTGTGTTGCCTGGAAGGAAGTGAGTGAAATATTTCTTGCTGGTAGTAAACACAGTTCCAGGTTTAACACACGCCTAATTCGACCCAACTGTGTGCTCTCTTGTCCTGGTCCAGGCATGTCGGTGCTCATTTTCCAAACTTGTGAGATTTCAGTGTGTTCGTGTTGAGGGTGAAACATCTCAAATGTCCACAGCGATGCTTTAACTGGCAGCCTTAAGCATCCAGGATTGTTGTGGTGTTGATCGAGCTCGTCAGTGTTTGAATTACTGCAACGACGGAAGCCTTCAGACACAGTTTGAGGTTGGTCGTGTTTCCGTTTCAGGAGCTGAATGGCCTCTGTTGAGGTGGTGAAAACCGAGAAGCGACCTGCAGTTGATCCTCAGGATGCAGACTCGAATGCCAAAAAGCCCAGGTAAGCTCAGATGCTTCCTTAGACCTAGCTAGACACTGTGCCTATGACTTACTCGGCAATTTTTGTCAACGGATCAATCACAATCACAGTTTGTCATTTTTGCCAGTCTTATTTAAAGGTGAGTTTTAAGTGTGACACTGCATGCTAGCATGCTTGAAAATTGTTTGTTTAACCTTCATGCTGTTGGAAGGATTTGGGAAGCACCGTCTATGGAACCGTCATCACTCAATCTCTGCCTGCCCCAAAGGAAACTACTGCCCAGCCTGAAGACTAAGCGCGCTCCCGAGCTCGTCCTGGTGATCGGCACCGGGGTAAGCTCTGCAGTGGCCCCTCAGGTCCCTGCTCTGCGCTCCTGGAAGGGCCTCATCCAGGCCTTACTCGATGCAGCCAATGACTTTGACCTGCTGGAGGAGGAGGAAAGTCGGCGTTTCCAGAAGCACATGCAGGAAGACAAGAATTTGGTGCATGTGGCTCATGACCTCATTCAGAAACTTTCCCCGGTAAGACCGAGCCGTTTTCCCTTCCCTTCCCTTTCTAATTCACTCTTGCACACGCATGCAAAAACACATGGCAGACAGACCACCGAAGACCTTTTGTTTCAAGTTCCGCAGATTTACGTGACGTCGCCTTAACCGTGTCTCATTAAAACGCCTCCAGCTCACAACAGCAACGAGTACATTTGGAATTGAGATAAATTCAGTGCTTCATAAAAAACGAATCCCCCAACAAAGCCGGGTTAGCTTTGCCTTGAATGAAGCTGTCAGCATTCTCGTAGCATATGAAACGACACAAACCTGCACCGAGGACACCGTATGCATGCCGTGCACAGTCTTCAAGCAAAGTCCTTTTTCATAATGCTTAGGCTACGGCTACACGAAAACGAAACAAGGTTTTTTTTGAAAACGGGTACGAAAATTCTTGCGACCACACGGCAACGCGCTGCTGTAAAGACTCAGGTCCAGACGAAAACGGATGAAAACGATGAAACGATGCAGTACACACGCCACTGTGTCACGCCACGCTGTGAGACAATAGAGAAGTGTTAAAATTGGCTCACAGCGTCAACGTTTGACTGACGCAAAAACGTTTTAGCTGTAACAATGGAAACGAAACGAGGCCGTTTTCAAACTTTCCCACTCTGGAACCCGTTCTCAAAAACTATCGTTTTGGGGTAGTGGGAACGCCGGCTCCGTGTGGCCGCGACAACGAAACGATAAGAAAAAGTATCGTTTACAGTGAAAAACGTTTTCGTGTAGCCGCAGCCTTATTTGTAACTCCAAATGAAACATGTTCCGCCCTTCTTTTACTAGTCGGCATACTTTCCACAGATTTGAATGAACGTCTGGCGTTTATTGCTCAAGAATACCACAGAGGCGTTACAACTCTTCCACTTAAAACTATGAATTTGCAGCTCTTTCCAATGCGGCTCATTTTTGCACTTATTCACTCTCGAAGTGCGTTATTAACATTTGCGACAGCACACAGCAAGTAGCCCGAACAGCTGACCTCGGAACAAACGGTAAACTAGCCTCACACGTCCGTCACGCTGATAGAAAACTACTCGACTGGTAGTTTTACTGTCTTCACTATGTGGTTCGGCCAAAGACGGTGGTTCTGTTCTCTCTTTTAGAAACGGTCTCGTCACAAGTCATTAGTTGAACTGACCCAGGTTTTCAAAGACCGAGGCACCGCAGAAATGATACCGAGAGAAGTTTGACTTGACTTATGAGACTTCTGGATTCATACACGAGTCCAGGATCCATCCCATCCCCTACTCCCACACTCTGTGTGAGTTTACAACAATGGTAGCAACTTTGCTTGGTGTTCTTCCGCGCAATCTCCTTTAAATTGATTTGTGTTAAATAAAGTGATTTGCTCAGTCAAAGGCAGACATTCTCCATTTAGCCTTGAAGCTACATCAACAACAGACTGTTGCACCATGTGACAAAGGAGAGAGACTAACACTTCAACAATCTATGAGGGAAATGTGTTGTCAATTTCTGGTTTGTTTTACTGAAGCCTGCAGCTTTAAACCATTTTGATCGTTGGCAAAGAAATCGCTGAGAAGAGAGAGAGAGAGAGAGAGAGAGGGGAGGGGGGTTACATGTGACTGAGCTCCTCTCACTCCTGAACCAGTCTGGTCTGGAGCAGGGTTGGCAGATGGGAGTCTTAATACCGTTTGCCTCCTGTGTTAGTCATGTCTCATCGCACCTTTGACATTGATAAAACGCGCTTTGTTTCAGCCCTCAGCCTGTTGTAACAAAGGGAACAAACAGCGCTTTTATGGCTTTATCCATCGTGTTTATTTCGATCCACAGCCCACTCCCGTTGGCTACAGACACAGCAGGGTCCAGCACAGCAGGTCTGAGGGGAAAAATAAAAAAAACAAAAAACAAGCACAGAATAATGTGAACCAGAACCCCCCCCCCCCCCCACCACCACCACCTCCCAAAGCCCAGATTTTCCATTCAGTTTCAAAGCTCCATCTAAGCATAGTGAGGATGCAGACATGCAGACGGTCCATTCACAAAACCCATGTGCAAATATTTCACCTTGTTTCACATGAGTGCGGAGCTGTTTGATAGATTCGAAGTTGTGAATAAATAAATAATAATAAAAAAGATTGATAGAAATGTTCCATTAAGAAGGCCGGAAACAACTTTACCTTTTCGTCTCCAAACGGAGAAGATTAAAACGCCAGCACTCACCTGCTGCTTCAGGTCTGAGCTGACCGACAGCTTCCCAGATATGGTGCGATATCTCGGGTGTTCCCAGAGTAATTCTCTTATTAACGGCTCTCTGCATGTTTCTCTCGGGGATGTCCACCGCAGCCGTTGTTGTCGTTTTCCTGCTTGAGGTTTTTCCCTCCTACATTAATTACAACATGGCCTGACACCACGGCAACACTAGAAGGTGTCAAACTAGCAACTTTTCCTTTTGCGGCTTTTAAATCGATGATGTCGGATTGGCTTTGCCGGTTAATGGAAACCCAGCTACGTAATCGCAGCGTTGTCAGAGCCAGATTCAGATAGATAGATAAATACTTTATTAATCCCAATTTGGGAAATTGTTTTGTTGCAGCAAATTACAGTGAAGATATGAAAACAATTAAAGTAGTAAAAAAAAAAACAAGCAAATAGAATATAATAAAATAAATATAAAATAAATAAAAATAGTGAATAAACATTCGCTATGTACAAATCTACAGTATTTTTTGTTTGTTATTGTTTTTTTAGGGGAGACTTCAAGCCTATTGAGGTTGAAGTTCTCTTCCAGCCAGAGGGGAGGTGTTGAATATGGTGATGGCTGCTGGTAGGAAGGATTTCCTGAATCGGTCCTTGTGACAGCGGCGCTGGATGATCCTGTTGGAAAAGGAGCTCCGCTGTCCAACCAGCAGCTGGTGGAGAGGATGGGTGGGGTTATCCATGATGGATAACAGTTTGTTCAGTGTCCTCCTCTCCACCACAGATTCAAATGAGTCCAGTTTGCAGCCAATGACAGAACCAGCCTTCTTAATGAGTTTATTAAGCCTGCTGGTGTCACCGGCTCTGATGCTGTTCCCCCAGCAGACCACAGCGAAGAAGAGTGCACTGGCAACAACAGACTGATAGAACATCCCCAACATCTTGCTGCACACGTTGAAGGATCTCAGCTTCCTCAGAAAATAGAGTCGGCTCATCCCCTTCTGGTAAACAGCATCGGTGTTGGTCCTCCAGTTCAGTCCGTTGTCCAGGTGCACTCCCAGGTACTTGTAATCCTCCACCACTGCAACGTCCTCTCCCAGAACACACAGAGGCTTTGGAGCCGTCCTCCTCCTTCTGAAGTCAATGATCATCTCTCTGGTCTTTGCCACATTCAGAAGCAGGTGATTTCTGCCAGACCAATCCACAAAATCCTCCACCAGCGCTGTGTACTCCCCCTCCTGTCCATCCCTTATACACCCAACAACTGCAGAGTCATCCGAAAACTTCTGCAAGTTGCATGACTCTGAGTTGTATTTAAAGTCTGTGGTGTACAAGGTAAACAGGAAAGGAGACAGCACAGTCCCCTGAGGAGCTCCTGTACCGCCAACCACCACATCAGACAGAACACCGCCCAGCCGGACATACTGTGGTCTGTCTGTCAGGTAGTTGGCAATCCAGGAGACGATGGATGTGTCGACCCCCATGACCTGCAGTTTGTCACTCAGTAGACCTGGCCGGATCGTGTTGAATGCACTCGAAAAATCAAAGAATGTGATTCTCAGAGTGCAACCCGATCCATCCAGGTACGAGTGAGCACGCTGCAGCAGGTAAACAACAGGATCATCCACCCCCAGGTGAGGCTGGTAGGCAAACTGTAGAGGGTCAAGGGAAGAAGCCACCTGCGGTCTGAGATGCGTCAAGACCAGTCTCTCCAGCACCATCATCACATGAGATGTGAGAGCTACTGGTCGGTAATCATTGAGTCCAGAAGGAGTCGTCTTCTTCGGGACAGGAACCACGCAGGACGTCTTCCACAGTGCTGGGATCCTCTCTAGGTACAGGCTCAGGTTAAACAGGTGCTGGAACACCACAGACAGCTGGCTGGCACAGGTCCTCAGAACTCTGGGGCTGATGCCATCAGGTCCTGCAGCCTTGCCTAGGTGGAGTCTCTCCAGCTGTCTCTTCACCTGTCCAGTACTCACAGTCAGGCGGGGGAGGGGGGTTGATGCCTCAGTGGGGTAAAAGCAGTCCGGAGGTGAGGTGAGGCCTGATTCTTACTCGGCGCAAACGCGCAACTGTTCTGGCTCGAGAACCATTAATGACGTCATCGAAAGCGCCAGCCCCTTCACAGTTCCTTCAGCTCATAAGCGCAGTTTGCGCTGAGTATGCGTCACATTTGCAGTTCTCTCCAGACCAGCGGGCGTCACTGTTGAGGAAACAAGCTTAAAAGCACACGAAGAAAGCATACACAATGCCACCTGTGGTGTCACGTCAGCAGAGGCTGGCACATCTGATGCGGAATGAATTTACTCTGGGTGTAGAACTGTATATGTATCTCAGAGCTAAGCGGCTGCGGCAAAAACAGAAGAGAAGGTGGAATGTTCGTCCTTTGCAACAAGACGAACTTTGCCAAACGTTGTCCCAGTGTAACTTCATAGACGTGTCGTACAGATGTTTGTAGAGGCGCACCCTCTCGGTCACCGCGGTCTCTGCAGTGTTCATTTTTTCTTTTTCTTGGTCAGCTGTTTCCGGTTGAGCGCGCGCGAAGTCAGAAAAAAAGTTGTGTGCGCGACCTTGCGACGCGCGAGGATTTTCTAGCTTGCGACGGGGGGCGTGGCGGAATTCTGGGTCACGTGACCGTTTGCGCCATTTGCGACCAGCTAGTAAAGGCTGATTCATACTCGGCGCAACTGTTCTGGCTCGAGAACCATTAATGACGTCATCGAAAGCGCCAGTCCCTTCACAGTTCCTTCAGCTCATAAGCGCAGTTTGCGCCGAGAATGCGTCACATTTGCAGTTCTCTCCAGACCAGCGGGCGTCACTGTTGAGGAAACAAGCTGAAAAGCATACGAAGAAAGCATACACAATGCCACCTGTGGTGTCACGTCAGCAGAGGCTGGCACATCTGATGCGGAATGAATTTACTCTGGGTGTAGAACTGTATATGTATCTCAGAGCTAAGCGGCTGCGGCAAAAACAGAAGAGAAGGTGGAATGTTCGTCCTTTGCAACAAGACGAACTTTGTCAAACGTTGTCCCAGTGTAACTTCATAGACGTGTCGTACAGATGTTTGTAGAGGCGCATCCTCTCGGTCACCGTGGTCTCTGTAGTGTTCATTTTTTCTTTTTCTTGGTCAGCTGTTTCCGGTTGAGCGCGCGTGAAGTCAGAAAAAAAGTTGTGTGCGCGCCCTTGCGCCGCGCGAGGATTTTCTAGCTTGCGAAGGGGGGCGTGGCGGAATTTTGGGACACGTGACCGTTTGCGCCATTTGCGACCAGCTAGTATGAGCGAGGTCGCGCCGAGTATGAATCAGCCTTAAGAGCGAGGTTGCGCAGAGTAAGAATCAATTCTTGGAATTGATTCTTACTCTGCGCAATGCACTCAGCAGGGGGGGTTGAGGAGTGGAGGACAATGGTATTGAGAGCAGTCGGGGGTTGATGTCCACAGGATGTGTGGTGGGGGGGGTGGGGGCGAGGTGTGAAGTGGAGGAGACAGCTGAGGGTGGGGGTGGGGAGCTGAACCTATTGAAGAAGGTGTTCAGCTCGTTGGCCCTCTCCAGGGTGCCCACAGTCCGTTCCGGCAGTGTGTTGTGTTCACAGAACTTAATGTAATCCGTGATGCAGTCTGTCATGCCATCGATGTTCTCTCCATGTGGCACACAAAGCACGTCCCAGTCAGTCGTTTCGAAGCAGTCCTGTAGGGCATCATTAGCCTCATGAGTCCACTTCCTCACAGTCCTTGTGCATACAGGCTGCCTCTGAACCAGGGGGACATACGTTGGTGCCAGGAGGACCAGGTTATGGTCAGATCTGCCAAGGGGGGTGAGTGCGGTGACCCTGTATGCCTCCTTTGTATTTGCATACAGGAGGTCCAGGGTTTTATTGTCTCTTGTAGGGCAATCAACATATTGAAAGAATGTTGGCAGAGTTGAGTCCAGGTTTGCATGATTAAAGTCACCATTTATACTCACAAACGCATTTGGATGTTGCGTTTGGAGACAGTGGAGAGGATGACGTCACTAGAAGCCTCGGCATCAGCTGATGGAGGGATGTAAACAGTGACAATAATGGCGTAGGAGAACTCACGGGGCAAATAGAACGGACGTAATCCCACAGCTAACAGTTCAATGTCCGGGGTGCAGAGACGTTCCTTCACGGTAACATGTCCGGGATTACACCACCTCTCATTCACGTACAGTGCAATCCCTCCTCCCTTCTTCTTACCGCTCAGTAAAACGTCCCTGTCCGCCCGTACGGTCGTGAAGCCGGGGAGAGCTGCGCTGTGGTCCGGGACGTGCGCGTGCAGCCATGTCTCCGTAAAGCACATAATGCTGCACTCCCGGTATTCCTGCTGGGTCTTTATCAGCGCGCCGAGCTCGTCCATTTTATTCCCCAGTGACCTTACGTCGCCAATTATTGTTGCTGGGACTGCAGGCTTAAATCTCCTCTTCCTGGTTCTCCGCCAGACTCCAGCTCTGCAGCCCCGGCGTCTCCTCTGCAGCTCCTTCGGGATGTCCTGCCTCGCTCCGGGCAGTAGCGCAGGTTTACACAGGGCTATCAGCTGGTCGCGGGTGTAAACAATGCCGTGGCTCCTCTGTGCGTGGCTCACCGTGACAAAAAGTGATGAAAAGAGGAGAAAACAAACCAAAAAACTCCCGAAACAAAAAGTGGCCATTGTAGGGGATGTTTATAAATAAATACTAAAAGAAAGAAACACACAACTAAGAAAAAGTGATAGAAAGGAAGAAAAAGGTGAAAAAAATCACCGGGAGCTGCTGCTACCTAGGGTGCGCCAAAACCACGTTTTATTTATTTATTTTTGGGGCTTTTTATGCCTTTATTATATAGGACAGTGAAGAGAGACAGGAAACAGGGGGCAGAGAGAGGGGGAATAACATGCAGCAAAGGGCCGTCCGATGTGGGATTCGAACCGGGGCCAGCTGCAGTGAGGACTATAGCCTCTGTACATGGGGCGTCTGCTGTACCCACTACGCCTCAGACCGCCACCCAAACCACATTTTAATAACTGCACCCTGCTCGTTCCACGAAAACCGGGTTGGCCGCAACATCTGAAATGGTTAATTCCAGGAACAAGTCGGCTGAGAGAGTTTAACCCACTTCCCAGGATTTGTGTATCAGCTTTTGTCTGGAATGAGGTGCAGTCGAAGTAATGAGGGTAATCTGAAGGGAAAACCTCAGAGAAACTGCTTTTGTCATGAATTTACCAGACCGTGGCAAAAACGAGGCAGTTTACACTTGAACTGACTGTTGTTTCCCAGGTTCAAGCATATTTAAAAAAAAAAAAAAAAAAAAAAAAAAAAAAGGGGCAACATTCAGTCATCAGCTTATATTGACGCGGTTCCTGCATACTTAAGGTGTAACATATGATTTGTTGAGATGGGATAGAAAGTTCACATCACCTAAAGCCCGTCATCACGCTGTTTTTCGTGTAAAGTAACAAAAGCAAACCAATAAATCCGTGTAAAAAGGCCATCGGAGCGCCACGGGGAGGAAGAGCAATTTATTAGCTCCAGTTGGATGTTTAGCGACGGAGTTGTTTATGTGTATTCCACTTGGTTATTACATAAGTTCTGAGATGGCTCAAGGACACGGTGATCAGGTTCGGGATGGGCGCAGTGTGTGGACACTAGATGTGGATAATGAGCTTCTTCCTGTGGAAAGGACTCCTGCCGTTTAGCCCATTAGAGCTGTAATCTGTTGAAGTCGGCAGAACATTTCCTTGGCTCTAGGATCACCTTGGTCACTGTGTCTTTGCACAAGCTTTTGCTATTCTTAGCCGCCTGCCTCTTTCTGCCTCTTTTTTGCGTGGTGAGGATGAGGTCTCAGCAGGTGGATTGACAATCGCTGCTCGCAGAGGCGGCGACAGTATCATAGAGGGGAACGGGACGGTTTAACCGAGTCGCATCCCAAGCTGCCCTCGTGAACACGTTCCCGCCCCACCCAAGATGCAAATTGAAGGGGAAAAGCCTCGTACAAAGCACGGTTGTCTTAAGAGTGCGCGGCCGACTATAATTCCGCACTTAAACCCATTCATTCGTTAGCATTTCAGCTAAAACTCCTTCATTTCTTCTCTGTTTTAAGTAGTTGCATGTCTCGGCCTAAATTCACAGCAGACACGCCAACAATCAGCTGTTGGCTCAAGTACAAAGTTTTTATTTTAAGAGACCTGATGCGGTCAGGTCACATGGTATCATGAGCCAATTCCTTTAAAAGGCTTCTTGTTGTGGCTTTGTGAAAGTTTGCTTCATATGACAAGTGGGGCAATTTGAGAAATGGCCTCCGGAGATTTATAGTTTTTTTCGCTTTTTTTTTTTTTTTTTTTTTTTTTTTTCTTCTCTCCACTTTAATTACATGCACGTTTAAACAAGTCAAACACATCGGCTTCTGAGGCAAATTCACCCTTACTATTCCTTCCATATGCGCTGGTGTCGGCTGGTGTTCCTCCACTAACAACGACCCGTGTTTTTCCTGCGTCGCTTTATAGAGGACCGGAAACGTGCGATCCACGTTCTTCAAAGACTGCCTGTACGAAGTGTTCGACGATTTGGAGTGCAAGATGGAGCACGCGGGGAAACACCTCCTGCGCTCGGTGCTGCAGTTGATGGAGAGCGGCGCACTGGTCCTCACCACCAACTTCGATAACCTGCTGGAGATCTACGCAGCCCATCAGGGCACCAAGCTGGAGTCTCTGGACCTGACGGATGAAAAGAAGGTAAACGCTGCTTCGATTATGCTGTGGGATTGATTGCAGTGTGTGCTCTCTCTCTCTCTCTCTCTCTCTCTCTCTCTCTCTTCTTTTCGTTCTTCCAAACAAGTGCAAAGGTCACTGATGTGAACGCCTGTGTGTTACATACTGTAGCGCAGGGGTGTCAAACTCATTTTCACCGAGGGCCACATCAGCATAATCGTTGCCCTCAAAGGGCCAGATGTAACTTATAAATGTAACTACTCCTTAATGTTAAACAACTCTTAATTTATGACTTATTCAAGTTACAAATATTACATTTTTATTTGCATAGATGTAAAAAAAAAATATGTTTGCTTGTTGCTCTGTTAATTTATCAGAAATCAGTTTCATTTGTCAGGTTATGAAATCCACATCACTCCATCAATCAACAATCAAACTATCCAAGTGAATAAAGAAAAATAACATCAGACACAAGTTATGACATTTACTTTGTTCAAAACTGGAAATATCAAACAAAGCTAGCTTTTACTGCCGCAGTGTTTTTGGTTGTGGCTTTCGCGAACACATTCGATCGCAGTTTGCCTTTTTAATTCTCGGGGCAGTTTGTCGTTTTTCTTGAGGCCTAATGTTGGCAGACTCAGCTCTGGGTCTCAGAATGCGGACGTAGATCGTACTCTTTGACAACCGCTACCGCCTCATAACACAAAAGAAATATAGTTTTTTCTCTCCTTGAAGCACAAACACGTATTCGCCTTCCAATCTTTCTTGAAAAAGAAAAATTATTCTCTTCCTGGACATTTTGGGATCATCATTTGTATTTCTCAATTCCACTTGTTGGGAAAATTGCATCGATTCGGAAACATTGCAGTCCAGTGGCGGGATGCCGTCACTTTGCGCGTAACATAATCGGCATGCATTGTAGGAAATGTAGTTTTTGGTCACTGCACGTATTTCACTTCAATCAGACCTTTTAAGCTCTCGTGGGCCACATTTGGCCCGCGGGCCTTGAGTTTGACACATATGCTGTAGCGGTAAAATCTTGATCAACACTGAATTCGGGTTGGATTTTCTTTGTTCTCTCGCATCAGAATGAAACGTAATTAAGCTCAGCTTAAGGGGGAGGAGTGCATCTGCTCTCACCATTTCCGTGAGCGTGTGTCTGAACTCAGTTACATTTATGACACTTACTGTCAGTAAAGTTCCTTGTTTGCTTGTTGGGAGAAACCCTGATAATGCTTCGCTCTGATAGAGCTCCCTTTGTCTCTGGCAGGTGGAGGAAATGTTATAGAGAGGCTCCACCTGAGATCCCTGTCGTGTCATTTATGATCCGCCTAATTTAATGTTAGCATGATGGTTTTTATAGAGCGCATATTTGTGGTGGTGGGGGGGGGCTGGCCTGGCAGAGACCTGTTGCTTTGCCTCTCAGTGCTGGTATTTATGCCTCGTCTCCATCAGAGCTAATATCCTCTCACTGCTGTTCAGTGATTTTACTCCCTGCCCGGCCTGAACAGGATTTTGTGCAGTGGTCCGTTAAGTGCGCGCGTGTGTGTGCGCTCATGTGTGTCTAGGTGTTGGAGTGGGCTCAGGAGAAACGGAGGTTAAGTGTCCTGCATATCCATGGAGTTTACACCAACCCCAGTGGGATTGTGCTGCACCCTGCTGGCTACCAGAATGTACTACGGAACACTGAGGTTATGGTGAGTGTCGCCATTGTTCACTATTGTAAGTTTCTGTGCGTTGCCAACATTGAAAAGGATACGGTAAGTCAAGACAGTCCAGAGGTGCAGCTCATAGAAAAGGAGAGTACCTCTCATTGGAGTGTCAGCCTGGTTGCCGTGACATTAATCCCACGTCACCGTTGTTTTTCCCACAGCGCGAGATCCAGAAGCTGTACGAAACCAAATCCTTTGTGTTTCTGGGCTGCGGGCGCACGGTGGACGACACGACCTTCCAGGCCCTGTTCCTGGAGGCGGTCAAACACAAGTCGGACCTGGAGCACTTCATGCTCGTGCGGCGGGAGGACGTCGGCGAATTCAAGAAGCTGCGTGACAACATGCTGGACAAGGGCATCAAAGTTATCTCCTACGGAGACGAGTACGCCGACCTACCGGAGTACTTTGAGAGGCTGGCCAATGAGATCTGCAACCGGGACGTGTCCACCAACGGCTGGGGTAAGGACGATGACAGCCAGTCAGTCGAAATTTAGCTCAGGGGGAAGACTTTTATTTTTTCATTTTTTAAATTTTTCTACCTGCTTAATTTGCTCGCTCTTCTTTTTTCTGAAATGAACTCAATACGTGTCGCATTTTTATAATTTTTTTTTTTTTTTTTTGTTAAATCATCATCCACAGGATCTCCCTCACAAAACGAGGAACTGCAGAATGGCTTTAACGCACAGAAAAGCCTTCTTCAAGGTTAGGACTGAGTGCTTCTCTTTGACTTTGAGAAGTTGCCACTTGCAAGAGACCTTTTCAGAATAACAAATAAAAACCTGCTTTGTTTTCCCTCACTGCATTGCTGGTAGGTAGAAAATCCAGGCCTGTTATTCATCTGGTTCTTCCACACACACATACAAATGCAAAGCTGACTCTGCAGTATGGTCAGTTGATGCTCTTTTCATTCAACTTCTTCCTATTGTTTTTGGCTCAGACAATCATTGTTGACAAGGGACACAATCAGTTGTTTTCCTCTGCTGGTATGCAGTCTAGTTTAATTGATCGGATTTAGTAATCCACCACAGACTTAAAAAAATAAAATAGATGCCTATTTTTAATGGAGTTCTTATTTAAAAGGGAGGTAAGCTTCAGCTCTGCCACACTACTCGGCCTCAGATCTCCTCCTTTTATATTAAAATGTTGCTGAAATCTCGACGTTTGAGAGGCTTAACGCCAGTTTCACATATGCAGAAGAGTGCTGTGTTCTTACTACAACTTGACCAACTTTGCTGCTTGGATATGTGACACACAGTTGAACGGGAATGCACAACCTTGAACTAGCTGCGCTGTAGAGGCTGCAAGCTCCAATAAGCACCGCATGCCTTCTAACTGAAAGAGATTTCGTGTTGATGGATTGCAACCAGGAACATTTGCATACTAATAGTTGCTCATGTTGGATTTTATTTCAGCAGCATTCATTACGAAACGGTTTCCTGCGAGTAGCAACCTCTCACTCTGTGCTGGAAATAAAATGGTGTTTTTCTTTTTTTTTTTTATATTTTTGTGTTTTCTTGTGTCATATTTATAAATACTGTTTTCAAAATAAAGTTTTTGGTATCCCATTTGTCCTTTTTGTTGTGTAACAACGAGCCTTTGCTGCATCCATTCAGTCCCTCTGCGACATCTTACAGAGCTTAGTTCCACTTTCCAGACCGTCTCAACATATATCAGCTTTATTTAGAAATGTTTACATTCTCATAAATTAGTTCAAATCTTCAGTATAACCCTCGATTCTTTCATATTGCACTACCACAATTTAAAAGGTGAAGGAGGGGGGGCAAGAGATCATTAAGACTTGTATTTCCTCTCGAAAATGAAGAAAAAAGAAAAGAATCAAAAGGGGAAAATAAATAGAATAGAGGGGCCACAGAGCTTCATTTTAACCCCATATGGTGAAGTCTTAAATCTATGGACAATCTGACAGCTCTAAAAACAAAAAGGTAAATAATTTACTTACACTTTTCACTGATAACCTAAAGGATCAGAGAGACGAGTCGACCGCGGTGTTAGGTGAGGAGCTCTGCGAGACTGTTAATGGATGCACCGACCCTCTACTGTTGTGTAGAAGCGGTTTCTGACCCCAACTGCTACGGGACTCATCCGTTTAATTAAAGCGTTAGCTAGGAACAGAGATGACAGAGGCACTACGGTCACTAAGCTTTCCTCTGGAACAGGTCAACTACCCGGCTTCGTACACATGAGGAGGAGGAAACCGAGAGACCGTTTGAAATTTTTACTGTGTAGACCAGCAAAAAACAAACAAAAAAAACATCGACTCGGCCGGGGTGAAATATCTTTTAGTTGCGACGTTGCCATTTTTAGAACTCGAGCTGATCTGAGGTACTTTTTAATTTTTGCAACCAAAAGTTTAAAAGAATGCAAAGGGAGGCTCCTCTGGATTTAGTGGGGACAAACAAAACAAACAAAGACCCTTCTGTCAGTTTCATGTCCTGGTTTGGATGTGCAGGAGAGGAGCGTGAAAAGGCAGGCGAGCAGGGCTGGAACATCTCACGGCAGCGCGGCAAAGATGGACTGGTGGCTTCCTCGCGATGCTGAGTTTGAACGGCAGGACATGCGGCTGCTCTTAAGCCTTCATCAGGGCGCCGACCACGGCGCGGGCGTTGAGGCTGCGCAGGTCGTTGTAGGTCTGCCCCGTGCCCACGAACACGATGGGCTGGCCTGTGATGTAAGTCATGGAGATGGCAGCGCCGACCTGTCGGGGAGGGAGGATGACGCACGACAGCGATCAGCTTTCCAACGGAACATTATTTATAAGCCTGAAACCAGCCACTCACAAACCACTGTCTGCAATATGCTCGTCTGTACAGATGGTGAAAATGTGTAAACATATATGCATATACATATATAATGATACCTTGTCATCAATAGTGTCAAACTTAGTGAGAACTATTCCATCAATGAGCCGAGGCTTGTCAGACATGGAGTGGTCTGCCAGAGCCCGATTGAACTTCACCTGAGCACAAAGGAAAGAGAAAGCTGAATCATTCAGGTTAAAACTGATGAGGACAGAGTTTAAATGCATGAAACCATGACATGAAACTGGTTTCTGCCTTGTAATGTTTAGATGGAGAGAGGCAGAGAGGGGAGGGGGGGGGAGCACATCTGTGTAAACACGATTATTCAACCAAAGAGCAGATTAACGGAGCAATGGTGACCTCTGCTGGACAGTTTAATAAACTGAAATCATTATTCTGGAGTTACTTCTTCTTACTGTTGATCCACATAGGATCCTTTAATCTGAATAAATCCCACCCCACGACCCAAATAGACGGGCCGGAATGCTCAGCTTTTGTCAGTGGTCTTACCAGCTGGTCAACGGCCTCATTGCCCACCAGAGCCTCCCCGACAAACAGCACCAGGTCGGGCATGTTGACTGTAATGAGCTTAGCCAGGGCTGTCATTAGGGGGGCGTTGTCCTGCATCCGCCCAGCAGTGTCCACCAGCACCACGTCAAAGGCCTGGTTGCGGGCTGGAGGGATCAAAGATGCACAGTTAACATACGACGGGATTCGGAAAAGCCGCACTTTTATTTTTGAACAACTGACATAC
This sequence comes from Odontesthes bonariensis, assembly GCF_027942865.1. Classification (NCBI taxonomy): domain Eukaryota; kingdom Metazoa; phylum Chordata; class Actinopteri; order Atheriniformes; family Atherinopsidae; genus Odontesthes; species Odontesthes bonariensis. The sequence continues at coordinate 26,416,271 of NC_134514.1, read as the reverse complement.
GGCAAAAATCGAGCGTCATTGGCAAGTACCAGCAGAGAGCGTTTACCATAGGCGATGGCCTCCATAGCAATTCCAGCTGCGTCCTTCCCGTAGCCCTTCTCATAGAGATGCACAACGGGCCGCCCTCCGTCCTTCCCTGGAGGGTGCAGAGAGTTCAGGCGGCGCTGGTGAGTGCGCAGCTGCTCCACGGCTCCGGCACGAAACGTGTCGCAGGCTGCGATCAGCACGGTGAAGCCGTTCTCTATCAGCCAGAAGGAGATCTGGGCCGAGACAAGCGGGAGTTCAGCTGCACGTTGTCTGAGAAAAAGCTAGGCTCTGAACTAAGACGTGTGTAAGTTCATGTGCGCCCGCCAGCTCACGCTCACGTCATTGCCAACAACCACACTTATCGTACTGGTAATAGGACTTCACGGAGTTTAAAGGGATAGTTCGCCTGTTTTGACATGAAGCTGTATGACATCCCATATTAGCAATATCATTTATGAACATTGACTCCCCCCCCCGCTGCGGCCTGTGAGCCGAGTTCCAGCCTCGTTTTGGCGTTGACGAAGGTAGTCCGGCTAGTTGGCTGGGGCTTAAAAGAATAAAGCGGCTTGCTTCTCAAAACAATATGCGTTCAAAAGAGTAATACATTTGCGTCATAAAATCGTTCAACAAAAAAAGTCAGACCTCACAATCGCTTGCCGCTATTTTCTTTCCCTTCATATCAATGCGTGCAGCCACCTAGCGATAGCCGCACCTGTTACAGTGTTTACTGCTCGGAAGCAGGGGACTGCTCGGTCTACGCAGCACGCAGTGATACGAAGGGAGAGAGAAATAGCGCCAAGCGATTGTGAGGTCTGACTTTTTTTTGTTGAACGATTTTGTGACGCAAATGTATTACTCTTTTGAACGCATATTGTTTTGAGAAGCAAGACGCTTTATCTTTTAAGCCCCAGCCAACATGTTTTGGTGTTGACTAAGGTAGTCCGGCTGGACTACCTTCGTCAACACCAAAACGAGGCTGGCACTCGGCTCACAGGACACAGCGGGGGGTAAGAAAATGTTCATAAAAGATACTGCTAATATGGGATGTCATACAGCTTCATGTCAAAAGAGGCGAACTATCCCTTTAACATGATTTGAAATATTTCAGTGTGGTTAAAAAAAAAAAAAAAAAAAAAAAAAAAAGTATGTCGTTACTCTGAACCAATAATGCTGAAGGGCCATTCCACCTGGGAGTCTTCGCCTCTATTCGCTGTAATACCCGACAGCGGCCATCAGAAAGCGTCAAATTGTTTTAGAATCATTCAACACTACTATGACACTACTATGATCATAGAGGAAAAATATAATTTAAAAAAAATAATAAAAAATTGTGTATCCTTTGGATGAGTAATAAACAGAAAATACTGAAGTCACCCCAGCCACCTAGCGATAGCCGCACCTGTTACGGTGTTTGCTGCTCGGAAGCAGGGGACTGCTCGGTCTGCACAGTTTTTCATTGGACGCATTGATATCAAGGGAGGCAAAAATAGCGCCAAGCGAAGTGAGGTCTGACTTTTTCCTGGACAACGATTTTGTGATGCAAATGTATTACTCTTTTGAACGGATATTTTTTTGAGAAGCAAAACGCTTTATTTTTTTGACCCCAGCCAACTAGCCGGACTACCTTCGTGGACCCCAAAACTCTGCTGGAATTCGCCTCACATGACACAGCGGGGGGTAAGTCAATGTTCATAAATGATATTGCTAATATGGGATGTCATACAGCTTCATGTCAAAAGAGGCGAACTATCCCTTTAAAGTCAGTGCGCGGTTTATCCGTGGTGCTTAAGAACAAGGAAGTCCCCATTTCTTTCGATTGCAACACACTGCACCGTTTGTCTGAAGATACAAGTACAAAAAACAGATCTACGGGGGTATAGCATGACCCCCCCCGGAACCAGCAGAGACCAACCGCCACCGGGTGTGAGCTCATTGAGTAAGGCGCACTTTCTTGTTTGTCGTGAAGGGGGAGAGATTTTAGGCACAGAGCTTTCAGCTCGACGATAGCACTCGCTCGCAGCGGCTCGATCGTATAACAATTTGACATTCGAGCTGACCTTTGCAAGGTTGGTGGATTTTCCAACTCCGTTGACGCCACAAAATGTGATGACAAAGGGCCTGCGCTGGCTCTGCGCCTCCATGACATCTCTGAGGATGTCCACCCTGCGCTTGGGTTGCAGGATCTGCACCAGCGAGTCCTGCAGGGCCTGCTTTACTGTTGAGGCCACAGCTGCACACAGAAAAAATAAATTCAAAAAAAGGGATGCAAGCGGTACTCATGGACACGTACACATGAATATGTGGGATTTGGAAGCAAGGAACAAGGTTGGGTTGTGTGTGTGCGTGTTGGACAGTTGTGTTCAGAGCAAGAGGCCAAATATCATGAAACATAAATAATAAAACATGTGCAGGAACGGTCTTCAAACAAAGATTCCCCATTACCTTAACTTCATTATGGCTTTTTTTATAGTTTCATACATTAATCTAGTTTGAACAGCACTTAAAAATGCATCCTATGGATATGAAACTGAGGGGAAGATCAAGTTTAATTCCATTTGCCGCTGGAATTGTATTACCAATTCAAAGTGCATTACTGTAATCAAATTACTCTTCCCAACATGTAGACCGATGCTTTCTGACAGAGCGACGGAAGAGAATACGCGCATTAATCATTATAGCTATCTGATGAGAAGAGTGGGGAGCGATACCGAGCTGTGGGTAGGATTAGACGGCTGTGAAAGGGTACTTACTGGTGAATGTGCCCATGACTTTGCCCTCCAGTTTTTTGGCCACAGAGTCACACAGCTGGGAGGCAATTTCAGCAGCTACATTCTTTGCTACAGAATGGGAGAGGAGGACAATGATTAGCACGCAGCCTACCGGCGCGTCCCGCAGGGTAAGGTGAGAGAGTGAAAGGGACGTGAGGACAGACCAATGAGGTGGTCTCTCATCTTCTCCAGCACCGGCTCCATGTCCTCTCGGGACAGGGTCTTTGAGCCCACCAGGCCCTTCAGCATCCCAAAAATCCCCCCGAAACCGCCACCCTTTTTGGAGCTGAGATTTTAAAAAAAAAAAGGAAAAAAGAACAGAGCTGGGTACAACTCACATTTGGGACAAAGGCCCTATTCGGACGGGACTAGTTTAATGGGGAGACCTGGGGTAAAGTAATAATAACCGGGAAATCTAGTCCCGTCCGAACGCACCATGTCAGTAAAGATAGCGGAGTATGTCGGTAAACTTTGCCGAGAATTCTACCTCCTGTGAAACGGTCCGGAGTATCTACCATAGGTAATACTAATCCCGTGCGAATGCGACCTTCGGTAATAAGTACGGAATATGTCGTCACATCCTTTTAAAGAGAGAAACAATTAGGTGTGTCTGTTTGCAAACATGGAGGTTCTGGATGAAGCGCTGCTTGCAAGCACGCATCCAATTTCGGACTTTGGCTTGCTTTGGCCTGGTCGGCGCCATGTCTGTTTACAGATGGGGTTTAGGAAGTGAAATGAAGACGTGCATGGCATCCAGGATGTGACAGTTGTGCGTAACCGACAACTCCTCCCATGTTAGATGAATAGTACAGGGATTTCTTGTCCCGTCCGAATTGGTCATTTTTTCTTCCTGGCATCGTCTGGTTAACCAACATTACCATACGTCCCCCCATTGAAATAGTCCCGTCCGAATAGGGCTAAAGACACAGAACTATGAAGAGAGACGCCTTCGCTACCTCGTCTTGCTCGTTTCGCTGACGACCACCTCCTCGTCGTCTTCCTCCATCTCTCCGTCCTCACTGGACTCGTAGTCCACAGACAGCAGGTCTCCTTTCATGGAGCTGAGCTGCATTCCCTGAGAAGTATCCAAATGAATTCAGCTTTTATCGACGCGACTAACGCGGAGGTTTCTGCCCCTCGGCGGTGCACATACCAGGTCGATTTGTGCGTCTGGGTTCTGTTCGCCACCGTTGGGAGAACCGCCTCCGTTCCTGTTGCTGTAGTCCAGCTCCTTAGCGCTGCTGCCAGCGTTGTTCCAAACGCGCATCTGTTTCCCCCTCGGCTTTTGAGGCTTTGGGGACTTGCTGTGAGAAGAATGACACGAGAACACAGTTGTGGGGGGGAAAAAAGAACAGCTACTGTGGCCTTGCCGATTTTGTGCTATCATTTGTGTCCGTTAAGCATGTGTATGAAAGCATGACCCAATCGGCCTTACCTGGGTTTTTCAGTCGGTCCCGCCATGCGCTTGCGGAATTCCTCTCTATTCTTTTTAATCTCCTCAGGAGTCAAGCCTTGGTTGCCGTTCTCAACCGTCTTCTCTTTAGAGGATGAGGCCTTGCCCTGATCCCCTTTGGCAGGCTCAGCTGCAGGAGCTGGAAAATATCAGTTGTCAGCGGTCTGAGATTGCAAAGCGAGCCGTTTCGCAGAGCCACTTCAGTTCCACCACAAACACTTACCCTCCTTTTTGGCATTTTTACTCTTCTTGCCACCTGGTTCTTTGTCCTTGTCCCCACCCTTTGTTTCAATCATCGACTTCACAGTTTTTTGGGACTTATTGGACTCATTAAAGGACCGTATTTGATGATGGCTTCGAGCTTTACTGCTCGCCTCCGCCTCCCTTGTCGTAACCAGTCGATTTAAGTCAGCATGGGCGAGACAAAAAGAAACTTGGTTTAGAGGGATCTCACAGCTTCGTGGGACAGATGATTTCAAAAAATTTTTTTTACCCCACTTTACAGAAACGTGCGTGCTTCCTGAAAATAAGTGAGGCACATCTGATTAAGATTGGCCACTAACACAAAAGTAGGGCCCTGGTCCTGTTTACACCCGTTTACATCTTACGTTTTTCCCGAGTCACGTTAACAGCAGCACCTCACATTTCAACAAAATATGTTATATAATGAATGCAACGTTAAGACTTTACGTGTACCCTCTGATATTCAAGACATGCAAACTGGAACCTTCGAAGTTCTGAACAAGTTCCTGCACAAAAATGTGAAGAACATTCAGAAACACCAGACAAAGCTCTGCTCCCTGTACAAAGTAACATCAGTGCCAACAGTTTTACAGTACATCCATTAACATCAGATTTGAGAGACCTGAGCAGCATTATGAAGTCCTCCTCAAACTGAAAGCTGTTGTTGAGAAGCTTCAAAGCTCCTTTTTGCTCCAGCTCATTCTTATAACGATCCCTGAAGTGAAGCTGAACATCATCTATAAACTTGTCCACGTAGGTCAGCGTCAGGATTTTTTGAAAACCCACCTGGACAAGGGGGGAGGAAAATAAAACAGAGAGAACGCTCATCCACATGTTAAAGTTTGACAGTAGTAAAGGTTAGCCGTCTGCTCCTCAGTGGTGTGATGAACTACTTCACTTTATTGTGCAACTTACCACAAAAATCAACTCAAACTCATTATCCAGCTTGTATTTTAGACTCAGGGAGTCATGAGTAAACGAATTGTTGCCACTTCGTTCCTGTAAGAGCAAACAAACATGACTGTGAATGAGAACTTGAACATGTGTTGTTGCTAATGCTAGCTCACTGCGTCCGCTTAAAAACGTGAAAGAAGTCACATTTGAAGAGAGAGTGTCAAAATTCATTTGAGAAATCCAAGCTGGGCAGATTTCACTTAACCTCACCCTATAATAAGTCCGTTTAGTTCAGTATTATTACGCAATAGGCTGGTGTTTGCTACCTATTAGCGCTAGCTTAGCAATAGCTTAGCTAAAAGATAAACCGATACAATCGCAGCCAAAAGTTACCCCCGCTGTGCGGCTCACCTGAAGGATCACCGAGCGGATCAAAGCGTTGACAGGCCCCGTGAAAGATTCAGTGACCCCGGCTCCCTGAAAACACCACAACACTATCCCCCCTTTGCTGAAGATGGTGAAGAAATCCAGCATCTTGCCACCACGTATCTGCGTTTTTGAAAAGAGAACACCCACAAGAGGTAACAGTTGAAATGCAATAAACAAATGGCCTGGTGAACAACGAAACAAATGTATGGAAACTTACCAGAAAAATAAGTCAACGTATATTAAATACCCCACGAGTACAAACCCCACACCGGTGGAAAACTGTTTTAGACACGTCAGATGTTGAACCAGGAAGAGACGCGCTCTTCCGGAAGTTGTTTTTTTCCCCGGATCATGCGCTTGCGCAGTTCGTTGAACCGGTTTTTCCTGTAAAATGTGACACTTGTGAAAGTATTCCACGCGAAGCATCAACTGCTTTAAACGCGTGTTTCTCCTCAGCACATCTCACTTTGTGTTTCACTTAGTCAAGAAAAAAAGCCCCGCTATGTTCATAATGGGACATCATATTCCAACTTGTTCACAAATTACATTCAGAGAGAATATGCACATGCATTAATCACTAGGATTGATTTTAGTGGTGCATTTCTGTTTGTGAACGCCGGCCAAACGTGAAACGTGAAAGCTAAAGGGTGTTGTATTTACGACAGTGTAACCGTACATTACCTCCAAGCCTGTAGGGGGAGCTCCATAATGGGCTTTGAAGAAATAATACATTATACATATAAGGTAAAACACAATAGACAGAAGTTATATATCAGAAAAAAATAATATCTATATCTACATATATCTCAGAAGAAATAAAAATCTATATCAGGATTGATACAAATTTGTCTTTATTAGATTTCTCAGAATCTGCCGGACCCAGCAAATGTAGACCAGAGCATTTTCCACCAGAGTACCAAACTGAGTGGGAAGATGGCTCATAGACATTCCCTCCTCAAAGCAACTTCCGACTTCTTCCTCATATCTTTGTCTTTGGGAAACCTTCAAAATAAAAACGGGAGATTCGACAAAGTCAACACAAAAACATTCAAAAGGTCAAGCTTATTTTCTTCCTTCTTCTTCCTTCACATTTCTTAAGAGGGTTCAGGTTAACAAACTGTTGATAATAAACCAAAGCTGCTGAAATTGTCAGTCAGATTGTTAGCAAACTATTCTACAGTCAGATGTTCTGTTGTCTGTATTTCTTAGTAAGTGGGGTGGATCTGAGACATGAGAGGTATCTTACGTTTGTTAGGATGAAAGAATTACATGTGAATAAACAGCCTGTGTCATCTGTAAAATATGCTGGTCAATGTTACACCAATATTTGCATTATTTCTACAATAGCATTCTTGTGTCAGTTGTAATCTAACCCTGTGTTATGGAATATATGATTCATAAAGTCTCCGTTGGCCTAATAGCCGGGTGAACACCGGCTATAAACATAGCCTAGCTTAACGTTTGCTATTCACAAAATACAACCAATAATAATGTTGAATCTTACTTGTGAAAAGTAATCCCCCGACCCTGTTCGCAATCGTCCGCCGATTTGCACAGGAATACGCCGCACAGTGCTCTGGCATGTTGAATACTCTATGGGTGTCTATGGGTAGGATGACCGGTCCAAGAATGATGTTTTTTGCAAGCAGTCTCCGGACACTGCTCTCAGACAACCATTTCTTGCCATTTCTGTGAGATATCATGATGTGTCTCTCCATTAATGAACATATCATTGATTATATTGATGTATGGCTCGAGTGAGGCCATTCTAACGTGCTTTGGACCATACCGTGGAACTTTCTGTAGCTTCCACTTTTGGTGCGAGGACCGGTCGGTTTCATCTTTCACCATGGAAACTGTCACTGAGGATCATGGGAACGCTAATACAGCCTTCATGCACGTATGCGTAGAATGTGCGCACGCAACACAAAGACACCGTGGGAAATGGGGAAACCAATAAGCCGAAAAAGTAAATTAGATTTATTATTTTGTTTTCCCTGTTTATTATTTGTCCTGCTTTGAGCTGAAAATAGGAAAACAAACACCAATATTAAATTTTGTGGTTAAACAGAAAAACGAAAGATTGACTCGGTTTTTCGTTTTTCTGTTTGCCAGATGATGGTTTTACTTTTATAGCACACATTGGAAAGTACCAAATGGTTCTTGAGTTTGATATCATTCTGCCAGATAACACCCATTAGATAAAAAGATCCACTGTCAAAACAAAAGCTTTATTGAAAGATGATCAACAGAAGTAACGACTGCAATGACTACATGGACAGAGAAGCAGAAAATGAAAATGAACGACTAAACTAATGGAATCTTATTAATATTCTCCTTCTATTGTTGTTGTTGATAAAAAAAAAATTATTAAAAAAAGCAATAATCTTGAAAATTAGAGTTGTTTCCTTCATTCTCGCAGTGACAGAAATGTCTGCAGCATGTCTGAATAAGTGCATTTTAAAGAGTAAAAAAGGTTTAAATCACGTTCTGTAACATTTGTATTTTATAGTTTTAGCAGTAAATAAAGATTGACGGAGAAAATTTTTCTGTGGGTTTCCTAGAAGGCAAAGATAAACAGTCCAAGCAGCAGATGGAGCAGGCTCAGCCTGATAGAACATCCATCACTGGTGGTTGTGGTGGTTGGTGCAGTGGTTGGTGCAGTGGTTGTGGTGGTTGTGGTGGTTGGTGCAGTGGTTGTGGTGGTGGTTGGTGCAGTGGTTGTGGTGGTGGTTGGTGCAGTGGTTGTGGTGGTGGTTGGTGCAGTGGTTGTGGTGGTTGGCGCAGTGGTTGTGGTGGTTGTGGTGGTTGGTGCAGTGGTTGTGGTGGTTGGTGCAGTGGTTGTGGTGGTTGGCGCAGTGGTTGTGGTGGTGGTTGGCGCAGTGATTGTGGTGGTGGTTGGCGCAGTGGTTGTGGTGGCGGTTGGCGCAGTGGTTGTGGTGGTGGTTGGTGCAGTGGTTGTGGTGGTTGGCGCAGTGGTTGTGGTGGTTGGTGCAGTGGTTGGTGCAGTGGTTGTGGTGGTGGTTGGTGCAGTGGTTGTGGTGGTGGTTGGTGCAGTGGTTGTGGTGGTTGGTGCAGTGGTTGTGGTGGTGGTTGGTGCAGTGGTTGTGGTGGTTGGCGCAGTGGTTGTGGTGGTTGGCGCAGTGGTTGTGGTGGTTGGTGCAGTGGTTGGCGCAGTGGTTGTGGTGGTTGGCGCAGTGGTTGTGGTGGTTGGTGCAGTGGTTGTGGTGGTTGGCGCAGTGGTTGTGGTGGTGGTTGGTGCAGTGGTTGTAGTGGTGGTTGGTGCAGTGGTTGTGGTGGTTGGTGCAGTGGTTGTGGTGGTTGTGGTGGTTGGTGCAGTGGTTGTGGTGGTTGGCGCAGTGGTTGTGGTGGTGACTGGACTGTTACACAAACTGGTGGTACAACAGGTTGGTCCACTGCTGATGGTACCAACATTTGTCATGAAAGGTAGAGTACCGAGACTGGAAGCTGCTGCACATGTGTTCTGAGTCACACAGCCCAGTGCTGGATATGTTGTGGATCCACTTGTTACTGAGGATTAAAAAGTACAGTTTAAACATACAAGTTATCTTTCTATTAAAAAAACTAAAAACAGCACAAAACAACATCAGGGTGTGGAACACTTTTCAGCTGCTGTGTTGAATTAGAAAATTAGAAACCAGATTCAAAGATTAGATTTTTAAAACTTTTCCAGATGAAAACTCACCAGTTGCTGAGAAGCAGGTGTTCTCTTGTCCTGAACACTGTATGGCAGCGCTGCATTGAGAGGTGGAGGGGTCACAGACAGCACACTGCAGACTGTTAGCTGGCTGAGGAGAAGGGACTGAAACACAGGAGATCAGAACAGGTCATTTCTGCAGGAGAGACGTGTTAAACACCCCAGAAAGCAAACACAATATCACTCTGAAGTTTTCTGGTCTGCACAGAGCAGCTCACACTGAGTGGACTTACAAGGTAGAGTTTGTGAGTTGCAGCCGTCTGTGTTGCAGCACTGAGCAGATGCTAATGCAGTTGCAAACCCCAAGCTGACTGAAAATGCCTGATTTCCTGTGATTGGACACTGGGAGGATGGAGCACAGTTCTTGAAGATCTGCTGTGCTGTAGATCCAGATGAAGTGGCTGTACAGTCAAAGTGCAGTTTGTTAATGTCGATGGAAATCACACATAAACTCGGAGTACATTTACTGTCCTTCGCTGGATATTAAAGTAGGACATGAGGATGAGAATACCTGTAATGGACGCTGTTATACACATTGTCTCTGAGTTGCACGTCTTTGGTACTGTTAGTGAACACTGCAGATTTGCACAGGCCTGACAGACCAGGGCTCCAGCTGTAATCAAGAGAATAATAGTGTTTGAAAAATCATGTCACATTTTTTATATATATATTTATTTATTCGGGCTGGGCGAGTTAACTCGTTATTATCGCGTAAACTTGTTAATAATTTAACGCCGCTAAGAATTTTATCGCGCATTAACGCAGGTTTTATTATTTATTTCATTATTGTAAAAGTCTGCTGCGGAACAGGAAAAGAAAGTAATTGGCGGATCCACCAAACATGGAGAAGGGTACGGAACTTTTACTCGGCCATTTTCATTTTAAAGTTCTTCCAGACGGCGGAGTCGACAGAACCAAAGTCATCTGTAAACACTGCCAAGTTGAATTGTATTCTCAGCGTAGTAGTTCTAGTCTAAAATATCACTTAAAGGCAAAACACACAACTGATAGCAGCAAGTCATTCAAGGAAGCAGACAGTGGAGCGAGGCTTCTACATCAAAACTACAAAAAAATGCTGATGTTAAAAGTGTGTTTGCACAACAAATGTTATGGCACTTTCATTCATATGGCAGCACATTTAAAATAAAACTAAATGCTAAAAGCTATACATTGAATTCATTTTTGGATTTTGCATACAAATGAGATTAATCGTGATTAATCAGGGAAATCATGTGATTAATTAGATTAAACATTTTAATCGTTGCCCAGCCCTAATATATATATACACATAACTCTTTACTTCCTGCATTAGCTGTTATAGAAACAACTTAAAGTGGAGTTACCTGTGCTGCAGAGAGCCCAGATGAGAGTCAGGGTAAGAATCAGCTTCATTGTGATGAATAGGTGAGAACTTCTGCTCCTGGATGATGATGCTACACCTCAGCAGCGCTACAATTTATATGCTGCACATGTGACCTCATCAACTGGGTGTATTCTCATCCTGATCTTTCATATAAACTCGTCCTCTTTCTACTGAAGCTAACACACCTTAACACACCTTTATTAAGTTCGTCAACAGGTTTTCATATCAGATGGTTCACACTAACAATAGAAAAATAACTTGAATACTCCCATTCATCCCTCCTGAACAGGTTTTCAAATATTTTTTTAATTGCTCTTTTGCCTTTGAGTCGTGTTGCACAAGATGAACAAGAAGTATTGATGACTCTACGTCAGAGTGACGCTCTTTAGATATTTCTGTGCTCTTCTTCCATCAGCCTTTAAACTTCTATAGATAAGTTTTTCCGTCCCGAAAAACATCCTGAAAGCATCTGATTGTGAAATGTCTTCATCACATTAGAGCATGTCAGAAAGAGATTTCAGTATATTTGGTGACTGGAGGTGGATTTTATGTTTAAAGAATTTTTTATGCTCACACGAAGCTCTGCTTTTTATTCCTCTTCTTAATTTAGAGTATTCAGATTAGTCCAATTCAGTGTGTCAGCGTTACATTTTTTCACTTTATCCTGAACCAATTTCCTGTTTGTATTCATCAGTATTTTTCAAACAGTCTGATGATAGAAATAATGATGTTTTCAACCTGGACTTTATTTGTATATCTCTGTTACGATGTGTGATCCTCATACAGAAATATGAAAAATCTATCAAGTATATGAATAGGTTTTCAAGTGCTTTCATAAAAACAATTAATTCTGCTGAGTTCAATTTATACTTATTCATCTGAAGGATTTCACAGTTTTGAACTCAAGACAAACAAAACTGTTTCTACAGGCTTCTTATGCACGTGATTGCTCTGGTAACAAGGTAGTTTGGATTATGCCGGTGTAAATGCTAAATAATATACATTGTTCTTTAAAAAAAAAAAATTAAAAATAAATCAACTTAAGAGGAAATACAACCTTTCAAGAAAAGCTTTTCTCAGGTTTAAGCAATGGGCCTCATGTGTCAGGTTTTTGGTGTGGGGAAGGTAGGACACGGATGCGGACTTTTTCCAAAAGGAAAACTTGGATTTATTACACAAGACAAAAACAAAGTTCAAACGAGAGGCGTTGCTTAGCCGGATTAAAAAAACTAACTGTGACAAAATAAACAAAGAACTTGGCATGGCATAAATAAATACTTAACTGAATATAGCCGTGGCTTCGTGGCATGAGGGGTCAAAATCAAGGCACGATATCATGGTAGGTAGGGTAACAAGGTAAGGGGGTAAAGATCCAACAAACAAACAGGGGAGACAGGAGACTAAATAGAGGGCTGGGAGTGATTGGAGAGTGAGTACAGCAGGTGACAATGAGGGCAGGTGACGTGAATGAAACTAATGACCTGAGTGAAGGAAGTGAGGGGAAAAACAATGGCAAAACCTAAAACTCAAAACCAAGACATGAACTGAACACAAAAACGTAACCTAAACATAGAACTAAAAACAAGAGTCCCATGGCGTGACATCATGCAACAACCGTTGGAGTGATTTACGAGAATTTGCGCATTCAACCATTTTTTCGTATTTTACGTTTTCTTTCAGGTACGAACAGAATTTATGAGTGATCCAGATCTGTCGTAGGAGTTTCCTAAAATAGTCCGGTGTTATTCCGATCAAGTTTGCTTGACTAATGGATTGTATATTTAATTACTATGAAGCAAACATAAATAAATATCTACATTATACCCCATAATGATGCTGACATTATTCTGTTTGACTTAAATTATGCACTAATTGAAGGTTAATTTGACTCTGTATATAACAATGTCAATGGGAAGCGTGACCAGCAGCTGACTTGCTTCTTTTGGATGCCTTACCGCGTCAGGCTCTTGGAAGAGAGCGAGTGTTCCGAGACCGTGCAGACAGACGAATGGCTGACATCCCGATTTAGATTGCCAAGGACTGTGCTGCTGCAAATATGCAGCTTGCTGGAGCCACAACTCTAGAGAGAAACACACCGACCAAACCCAATTCCACCACAAGTCCAGGTCCTCACCACCCTTGGATTTTTGGCTACTGGAACCTTTCAGAGGGAGATCGGAGACAGATTGGGTGTTTCCCAGTCCTGAGTGAGTCTCCCCTTGGTCATCATACTCTCACCAGTTTATCACGCATTAACGTACGGCGTGTACGAAAGGGATTGTTCATTAGGCAGGACTGTCGCTGTTTTTTCATAATGGCTCTGAAGCAGAGGCATTTTATTTTATGACATGTCTGTTACCTGGCCACGTTAGATCATGTGCTGTAAGGCATCAGTGTCCTGTAGTTATATCTAAATTGGATGAAACTATTCCATTGTTTAATCACAGCATCCCGAGGCACCTCTGTTGCTGAATTTCAGTTTACTTTATAAACCACGAAAAGGAAATCTTGTAAAAGCAAAGTTAAAAAAGGCAAGAGTCACAATTTGATGAAAGCGTGAGACACAGAAACGGGTGAAGTTGATAGTATTCCAAAAAGTTATCTTTATTGAGGACTTGCACTCACAAACATCACCTGTGGAGTGGACTGAAAGAGGTAGGCAGCAAACTCATAGGTGAGCTCAGGCACAGGACACAGGTAATCCAAATAAACACTTAAGGATATATCCAAAATGTAAAGCGTAATCCAAGACTTAATCCAAAAAACACAAGACAATAGTTTAACTATGAACACCAGAATAACCACTGTTAATGCTAACAATCTGGCAAAGAAATGGGGAAGCAAACCAAGTATTTATAGATGGAAGATAATTAAGACACTATAGAAAACTGGTGTGTCAGGGCAGCATGGCATCCCCTCCTCCTGCTGGTAGAAGGAAAATACAGGAAACATTAAGCAGGCCCTGGAGTAGCAGCTGTGGCTAAGAACAGAAAGAAGTAGGAGAGAAGAGACAATTATAACAAGACTTAGAACTGGACATAATGGATTAAATAAAAACCTATATATGATAGGAAAACATCAATCAGGGAAATGTGAGTGTGGGGAAGATGAAACAATTGAACATGTTATGATATATTGTAGGAATTATTCAGGCTCAGAGAAATAATTTAATTAGAAATCTTAGTAGGATGAAAATGAAATTGGATATAGTAGATTTATTGCAAAAAGAATCAGGAAACAGAGGATATCAGGTTATTTTTTATTATTCAAAACAGTGTAGGTTGTATAATAGAATTTAGTATATATAAAGTATATAAATGAGGGTATATGAGTAGAGGCTATGTAAATGTGTAGGCAAATGTAGATATAAGGGTGTATATGTGAGTGTATGTGTATGTGTATATATATATATATATATATATACTTATGCAATCACGTGCATAAGAAGCCTGTAGAAACAGTTTTGTTTGTCTTGAGTTTAAAACTGTGAAATCCTTCAGATGAATAAGTATAAATTGAACTCAGCAATTGTTTTTATGAAAGCACTTGAAAACCTATTCATATACTTGATAGATTTTTCATATTTCTGTATGAGGATCACACATCGTAACAGAGATATACAAATAAAGTCCAGGTTGAAAACATCATTATTTCTATCATCAGACTGTTTGAAAAATACTGATGAATACAAACAGGAAATTGGTTTAGGATAAAGTGAAAAAATGTAACGCTGACACACTGAATTGGACTAATCTGAATACTCTAAATTAAGAAGAGGAATAAAAAGCAGAGCTTCGTGTGAGCATAAAAAATTCTTTAAACATAAAATCCACCTCCAGTCACCAAATATACTGAAATCTCTTTCTGACATGCTCTAATGTGATGAAGACATTTCACAATCAGATGCTTTCAGGATGTTTTTCGGGACGGAAAAACTTATCTATAGAAGTTTAAAGGCTGATTGAAGAAGAGCACAGAAATATCTAAAGAGCGTCACTCTGACGTAGAGTCATCAATACTTCTTGTTCATCTTGTGCAACCCGACTTAAAGCAAGACGCAAAAGTGCGATACAAATATTTGAAAACCTGTTCAGGAGGGATGAATGGGAGTATTCAAGTTATTTTTCTATTGTTAGTGTGAACCATCTGATATGAAAACCTGTTGACGAACTTAATAAAGGTGTGTTAAGGTGTATTAACTTCAGTAGAAAGAGGACGAGTTTATATGAAAGATCAGGATGAGAATACACCCAGTTGATGAGGTCACATGTGCAGCATATAAATTGTAGCGCTGCTGAGGTGTAGCATCATCATCCAGGAGCAGAAGTTCTCACCTGTTCATCACAATGAAGCTGATTCTTACCCTGACTCTCATCTGGGCTCTCTGCAGCACAGGTAACTCCACTTTAAATTGTTTTTATAACAGCTAATGCAGGAAGTAAAGAGTTATGTGTATAAATATATTAGGGCTGGGGAACGATTAAAATGTTTAATCTAATTAATCACATGATTTCCCTGATTAATCTCATTTGAATGCAAAATCCAAAAATGAATTCAATGTATAGCTTTTAGCATTTAGTTTTATTTTAAATGTGCTGCCATATGAATGAAAGTGCCATAACATTTGTTGTGCAAACACACTTTTAACATCAGCATTTTTATGTAGTTTTGATGTAGAAGCCTCGCTCCACTGTCTGTTTCCTTGAATGACTTGCTGCTATCAGTTGTGTGTTTTGCCTTTAAGTGATATTTTAAACTGGAACTACTACGCTGAGAAGACAATTCAACTTGGCAGTGTTTACAGATGACTTTGGTTCTGTCGACTCCGCCGTCTGGAAGAACTTTAAAATGAAAATGGCCGAGTAAAAGTTCCGTACCCTTCTCCATGTTTGGTGGATCCGCCAATTACTTTCTTTTCCTGTTCCGCAGCAGACTTTTACAATAATGAAATAAATAATAAAACCTGCGTTAATGCGCGATAAAATTCTTAGCGGCGTTAAATTAATAACAAGTTTACGCGATAATAACGAGTTAACTCGCCCAGCCCGAATAAATAAATATCCATATAAAAAATGTGACATGATTTTTCAAACACTATTATTCTCTTGATTACAGCTGGAGCCCTGGTCTGTCAGGCCTGTGCAAATCTGCAGTGTTCACTAACAGTACCAAAGACGTGCAAGTCAGAGACAATGTGTATAACAGCGGCCATTACAGGTATTCTCATCCTCATGTCCTACTTTAATATCCAGCGAAGGACAGTAAATGTACACCGAGTTTATGTGTGATTTCCATCGACATTAACAAACTGCACTTTGACTGTACAGCCACTTCATCTGGATCTACAGCACAGCAGATCTTCAAGGACTGTGCTCCATCCTCCCAGTGTCCAATCACAGGAAATCAGGCATTTTCAGTCAGCTTGGGGTTTGCAACTGGATTAGCATCTGCTCAGTGCTGCAACACAGACGGCTGCAACTCACAAACTCTACCTTGTAAGTCCACTCAGTGTGAGCTGCTCTGTGCAGACCAGAAAACTTCAGAGTGATATTGTGTTTGCTTTCTGGGGTGTTTAACACGTCTCTCCTGCAGAAATGACCTGTTCTGATCTCCTGTGTTTCAGTCCCTTCTCCTCAGCCAGCTAACAGTCTGCAGTGTGCTGTCTGTGACCCCTCCACCTCTCAATGCAGCGCTGCCATACAGTGTTCAGGACAAGAGAACAACTGCTTCTCAGCAACTGGTGAGTTTTCATCTGGAAAAGTTTTAAAAATCTAATCTTTGAATCTGGTTTCTGATTTTCTAATTCAACACAGCAGCTGAAAAGTGTTCCACACCCTGATGTTGTTTTGTGCTGTTTTTAGTTTTTTTTTTAATAGAAAGATAACTTGTATGTTTAAACTGTACTTTTTAATCCTCAGTAACAAGTGGATCCACAACATATCCAGCACTGGGCTGTGTGACTCAGAACACATGTGCAGCAGCTTCCAGTCTCGGTACTCTACCTTTCATGACAAATGTTGGTACCATCAGCAGTGGACCAACCTGTTGTACCACCAGTTTGTGTAACAGTCCAGTCACCACCACAACCACTGCGCCAACCACCACAACCACTGCACCAACCACCACAACCACCACAACCACTGCACCAACCACCACAACCACTGCACCAACCACCACTACAACCACTGCACCAACCACCACCACAACCACTGCGCCAACCACCACAACCACTGCACCAACCACCACAACCACTGCGCCAACCACCACAACCACTGCGCCAACCACTGCACCAACCACCACAACCACTGCGCCAACCACCACAACCACTGCGCCAACCACCACAACCACTGCACCAACCACCACCACAACCACTGCGCCAACCACCACAACCACTGCACCAACTACCACAACCACCACAACCACCAGTGATGGATGTTCTATCAGGCTGAGCCTGCTCCATCTGCTGCTTGGACTGTTTATCTTTGCCTTCTAGGAAACCCACAGACAAATTTTCTCCGTCAATCTTTATTTACTGCTAAAACTATAAAATACAAATGTTACAGAACGTGATTTAATCCTTTTTTACTATACACTTTAAAATGCACTTATTCAGACATGCTGCAGACATTTCTGTCACTGCGAGAATGAAGGAAACAACTCTAATTATCAAGATTATTGCTTTTTTTAATAATTATTATTTTTTTTGATCAACAACAACAATAGAAGAAGAATATTAATAAGATTCCATTTGTTTAGTCGTTCATTTTCATTTTCTGCTTCTCTGTCCCTGTATTCATTGCAGTCGTTACTTCTGTTGACCATCTTTCAATAAAGCTTTTGTTTTGACAGTGGATCTTTTTATCTAATGGGTGTTATCTGGCAGAATGATATCAAACTCAAGAACCATTTGGTACTTTCCAATGTGTGCTATAAAAGTAAAACCAACACAGATGTTAAAAGATGGACCGTGTATCATCTGTTCATTCAATTGTTCCATTCATCTGGCAAACAGAAAAACGAAAAACCGAGTCAATCTTTCGTTTTTCTGTTTAACCAAAAAATTTAATATTGGTGTTTGTTTTCCTATTTTCAGCTCAAAGCAGGACAAATAATAAACAGGGAAAACGAAATAATAAATCTAATTTACGTTTTCGGCTTATTGGTTTCCCCATTTCTCACGGTGTCTTTGTGTTGCGTGCGCACATTCTACGCATACGTGCATGAAGGCTGTATTAGCGTTCCCATGATCCTCAGTGACAGTTTCCATGGTGAAAGATGAAACCGACCGGTCCTCGCACCAAAAGTGGAAGCTACAGAAAGTTCCACGGTATGGTCCAAAGCACGTTATAATGGCCTCACTCGAGCCATACATCAATATAATCAATGATATGTTCATTAATGGAGAGACACATCATGATATCTCACAGAAATGGCAAGAAATGGTTGTCTGAGAGCAGTGTCCGGAGACTGCTTGCAAAAAAACATCATTCTTGGACCGGTCATCCTACCCATAGACACCCATAGAGTATTCAACATGCCAGAGCACTGTGCGGCGTATTCCTGTGCAAATCGGCGGACGATTGCGAACAGGGTCGGGGGATTACTTTTCACAAGTAAGATTCAACATTATTATTGGTTGTATTTTGTGAATAGCAAACGTTAAGCTAGGCTATGTTTATAGCCGGTGTTCACCCGGCTATTAGGCCAACGGAGACTTTATGAATCATATATTCCATAACACAGGGTTAGATTACAACTGACACAAGAATGCTATTGTAGAAATAATGCAAATATTGGTGGTATAACATTGACCAGCATATTTTACAGATGACACAGGCTGTTTATTCACATGTAATTCTTTCATCCTAACAAACGTAAGATACCTCTCATGTCTCAGATCCACCCCACTTACTTGTCGAATCTCCCGTTTTTATTTTGAAGGTTTCCCAAAGACAAAGATATGAGGAAGAAGTCGGAAGTTGCTTTGAGGAGGGAACGTCTATGAGCCATCTTCCCACTCAGTTTGGTACTCTGGTGGAAAATGCTCTGGTCTACATTTGCAGGGTCCGGCAGATTCTGAGAAATCTAATAAAGACAAATTTGTATCAATCCTGATATAGATTTTTATTTCTTCTGAGATATATGTAGATATAGATATTATTTTTTTCTGATATATAACTTCTGTCTATTGTGTTTTATCTTATATGTATAATGTATTATTTCTTCAAAGCCCATTATGGAGCTCCCCCTACAGGCTTGGAGGTAATGTACGGTTACACTGTCGTAAATACAACACCCTTTAGCTTTCACGTTTCACGTTTGCAGACATCCCAAGTCTCCCGGCAGTTCCGGGAGTCTCCCTGATATTGATAGTTAATCACGGATGCCCGCGAGTGAGATAAAATATCCTGGATTTTAGACTATGCGAGGGCGTGTCCTTTGTTTTTTCAATGCGAGTGAGAGCGTGCAGGCAATACAATAACTCGTGCACCACGCGCGTTTCGACTGCACAGGCACGAGAGTCTCTATTATGAGGAGAGGGAAAACTGGCGGCTATTTCCGGGTGGTACTGCACTCTAGGGGCGCCAACGAAGCAGTGCAGAGCACGCCGAACTCTATGGTGGTACTATGAAATCCACCTTAGATGCAGCCATTGCTTTTGATAGAATTTTTTATATTTTTTCATTTTAATTTTCCTAAAGGCAGGATAAATTATCCTTTCAAACGGCACTTGGTTTGATTTTTTAGACTCACTAGATTTGTTTAAAATACACATTTATTGTCAGTATTGCATCCCGAGTGACGTCACGCATGTGGCATCACTTTACGGCATGGTCAGTCCTAGCGCTGAGCTAGCAGAGAGGGGTTAGCTCAAATAGTTACAGATTTCAGCACAGCCCTTTTACATACTCTCTGACTAGCCTCTGGTTTAGCTTTGGTTGTTGTTAGCGGCACCAGGTTAGCACTCTGGCACAGTGGACGAGTGCCGTAAAGCAGCCGGTCGTAATCAGCCGTGCGTTCTTCAGATTCCGTTAGCTAGATGCTAGCGGATACTGACTCGCAAATGCCAGACCTGTAAGAAAACAGAAAGCTATAACTCCCAGGTTATTGTACTTTCGATATAAATCCACATCCCTCTGTCAGAAATCACAGTATTATTTTCAGGTTTCAGCCGCTAGCGGGGACATTTTTTGAGTTATTAGCGCCAGCCCTACAGTCCCTGACAAAAGTCTTGTCGCTTAGGTACAAGTTGACCTTAAGTGCCCCTCAAATATATGTCTAATCAACTTTTTGTTACAAAAAATGGCTAATTTCAATCCTAACAGCTTTTGAAATAATGTTTTGGAGCCAAATGAAACTGCTGAAAAGCATTCTAACGTTTACAGCTTGGTAAAGCCCACTGAGTCAGTTTTTGCAAAGACAAAAGTCTTGTCACCTTGTCATATGATGTCCCCAATCCTAGATTACAGCCACACCTGTGATCAATAATTGATAAATCAATTAGTGGGTGTGTTTTAAAAAGAACCCCAGCACACCAGACCTTCACATCAACTGCAACTTGACCTCTGACAACATGCCTAAGATTCACCCTGAGACCAAAGCGTTGATTATCAAGAGGCTGAAGACCAGATCCACTGCTGAGGTGGCTGACACCTTCAATGTGTCTCAGCGTCAAGTACAAAGAATAAGAAAAAGATTTGAAAAGACTGGAGATGTTTTTGACAAGTCCAGCTCCGGCAGACCCCGCAAGACAACTGCTCGGGAGGACCGTTTGTTGGTTCGAAAATCCAAGGCCAGCCCCTTTTCCACTGCAGCAGAGCTCCACCAGGCCTGGTAACCTCAAGTCCCTGTGTCAACCAGAACAGTTTGTAGAATTCTGTCTCGAAATGGCCTCCATGGTCAAGTCAGTGTCCAGAAACCAGCACTAAACAAAAGGCAATTAAAAAAACGTGTGGCCTTTGCCAAGGCCCACAGCCTGCTAAAAGGATGGACGCTGGAAAAGTGGCAGAAGGTGGATTTCTCAGATGAATCTTCGGTTGAATTACATCACAGCCGCCGCAAATATTGCAGGAAACCTACTGGTGCCCGCATGGATCCAAGATTCACCCAGAAAACAGTTAAGTTTGGTGGCGGAAAAATCATGGTCTGGGGTTACATCCAGTATGGGGGTGTGCGAGAGATTTGCAGGGTGGAAGGCAACATCAATAGCCTAAAATATCAAGAAGTACTAGCTACCTCTTACATTCCCAACCATAAAAGGGGTCAAATTTTGCACCAGGATGGTGCTCCATCGCATACTTCCATCTCTACATCAAGGTTACTCAAGGCGAAGAAGATCAAGGTGCTCCAAGACTGGCCAGCCCAGTCACCAGACATGAACATTATTGAGCATGTCTGGGGTAGAATGAAAGAAGAAGCATGGAAGACCAAACCAAAGAATCTTGATGAACTCTGGGAGGCATGTAAGACTGCATTCTTTGCTATTCCTGATGACTTCATCAATAAATTGTATGAATCCTTGTCGAACCGCATGGACGCAGTCCTTCAAGCTCATGGAAGTCATACAAGATATTGAATATGGATCTCACAGCACCACTACTTAATTCACTGATGTTATGCAACATATTTTTGTATTTGAAGTAAATTATTTGTTCAATTTTCACATTACTATCTGTAGGCGACAAAACTTTTGTCTTGTCAAAATCTGACCTTTCTGTGTTCATTAAATGATCAATCTTTCTTCAGTGAAGTAAATTTATTTTAGTATATTAAACATTATTTGGGAGGGTTTTAGCTTTCATATGAGCCATTTCTAAAACCAATGGATTAATTAAAAGTCAGGTTATAAGCTGTTGTTTCTACAAAATGGATAAGTGAACAAGACTTTTGTCAGGGACTGTATGGAAAATGGTCATTCTGCACTGGCTCGCCAGCGCCCCCAGACAAAATCAACTGAACTGCAGCCAAATTTTTTATAATGGGGCGAATAGGAAGTGGAACGGCTGTCTGTAAAAGGGCTGTGGAGAGAGGGGTGTGGGGTATGGCGTGATCTTTGTGCCACCAGGTTGAGCGCGCAGTGACACTGATTTGAGGGCACAGATCTATCTGAAGGAACAATAATTTTAAGCATGTGCGTATGAATCTCACACACGCTCGTTCATAGGTGCTCGGACACGCGCTCAACTCTGAAAAACTGCTCGCTCTGCTCGCTCGCGGCTCTGTCTCTGCGCTCGCAACTCTAAAGGCGGTAGCATGGTTGCCGCGTCTGTCACGGCGGTATCGCACCGTGACGTCAAAATGACGTATCAGGCATGGCGCTTCCCTTGAAAAGACGGCGCAGCGCGTTGTCGTGCACCAGTCGATTTTTGTAACTTGGCGGCGCCGAGCACAACGAACCGGATGGACCGATGTGAGACCAGGCTCAGTGAGGAGGTGCGTTTGTACAGGCAGCTGTACGAAACTGCAGTGAAACAGCACAGGGACCACGTAAACTCCCCAAACTGGTGCACAGAGATTGGCAGAACTTTCGGGAAAGAGGGAGAGTTCTGTAAGAATGTGTGGAAGAAGCTACGGGACAGATACTTAAAGGCAAAGAAGAGGGCAGAGACTCTGTTGATGCCGGGGGCTTCAAACTTTCACCTCTATTAACTGAATTAAAAAATTAAAATGATCCAAAAACTGCAGCAGTATCATTAATTACAGTATTCTTGCTCTTGACAGCGGCATTGTTTTCTTCTCCACTTTCGTGGTTGTAGAGTAGAGGTAACCTTCACGTAGCAGCGCCACCTCTGTGACGGCGAAAATTGCAACTACTGGCGCGCAACGACTTGCGCCACTATATAGGGTCCTATGGCGGGCACGAACTCGTGACGTCATCAACACCGCTCGCGCGAGCAGACGCGGCAACCATGCTAGAGCCTTTAGTTGTATGTAAATGAGCCACGCCACCAGCCAATCACAGACTGGTAGTTTTCACAGACTGGTATTTGTGTGATAAATAATAAAAAAAATAAAGAGGAAGAATTGTAATAATCATGTTAGTTGGGTGCTAGCTAGTTACTGATTACTGTTGTAGGGTGTCAGGTAGGGGTGGGCGGTATGCACGGTATCATACCTTATGCGGTATTTTTCACCAACGGTAGGGATTTTTTTGCCATACCTTATACCGCAATAGCTCATGAGTCCTGTAGATGGCAGTAATGCAAAGTTTTGAACATCCGCTTGGATATGCCGGGCGACAGTAATCGCAAGACAAGGTAACACGAGTAATTTGTTTTACCACCTGCGGGCTAACCATGCTCCGGAATATGAAACGAGTCAAAGCCGGTGTTCTGTCGACTTCTCCTACTTGTCGAGATTTGCTACTTTG
The DNA here is from genome assembly GCF_027942865.1 of Odontesthes bonariensis. NCBI lineage: Eukaryota > Metazoa > Chordata > Actinopteri > Atheriniformes > Atherinopsidae > Odontesthes > Odontesthes bonariensis. Next base: position 26,393,006 of record NC_134514.1, on the reverse strand, counting down.
TGGTTTTGCGCATGCGCCGAGCCGATTTTCTAAGTTTCGTTTTCACGCCCATAATGTTTTGCTACCCTGCGTCTCAGCTGGTGTGTAACGGTAACATCCTCAAAATCCTGATTATTTTCTCTTTTGGAAGACATGCAAAGTAATAAAACACTTATCGTATTAACAAGCAGTTAGCTTAACATGCACAAATGGGGTGTCTGAAACATGACGCATATTTGAGCATGTTGAATAAGTGGATGGCGCCTATGAAAGTTACGTTATCCAAGAGGCAGCGGCTTTTCTCTCACAGAGTTTATTTGAAGAAATGTACCCTTTCTTATTTTTTTAAATATAAATATAATGTATATATTTTTTATGTTTCCTGTGTTTTCTGTTTTGCACAATACATTTAATTTAATATTGCTGCAAACATCCTGATTGAAAGTGTTTATTTGGTGCTATGGTAACCACTGAGAAACTGTTCTGTTGTAATTTATATACAAAAGTACCATACCGTGATATATACCGTATACCGTCAGTGGCTCAAATTTTACCGGGGTATACATTTTAGGCCATACCGCCCAGCCCTAGTGTCAGGGATAGGTCACAAATATTTTAGAGAAAGAAACCTAACATCAACTTTTTTATTTGTTTTATATACAGGACACTGGTGGACAACTTTGTGGAGTGGTCTGAACAGAATCACCTGAGGCTGAACGTCAGCAAGACCAGAGAGATGGTGATCGACTTCAGGAGGAAGAAGAAGACGCCTTCACAGCCACTGAAGATCAAGGGGGAGGTGGTGGAGGAGGTGGATGACTACAAATACCTGGGAGTGGTGATCGGCAACAGACTGGACTGGGCATCCAACACTGACGCTGTGTGCAAGAAGGGGATGAGCAGACTTTATTTCCTAAGGAAGCTGAGATCCTTCAATGTGTGCAGCAGGATGTTGGAGACCTTCTACCACAGTGTTGTTGCCGGTGCCATTTTCTTTGCTGCTGTGTGTTGGGGAAGCAGCATCAGAGCCAGCGACTCTAACAGGCTGGACAAAATCATCAGGAAAGCTGGCTCTGTACTGGGACAAAAATTAGAGTCACTGGAAACCGTGGTGGAGAGGAGGATACGGAAGAAGCTGTTATCTATCATGGATAACATACAGCACCCTCTCCACCACACAGTGGACAGACAGCGGAGCACCTTCTCACACAGACTGCTTCAGCTCCGCTGTCGAAGGGACAGATACAGGAAATCTTTCCTGCCACATGGCATCACCCTGTACAATAACAGTTAAGTGTCATTATGGTATCTCAATACCATAACTGCATAACCCTATGCACTTTGATGTACATATATTTTTATTTATTTATTTTATTTTTATTATATTTTATTTTATTTATTTTATTTCTATTCTTATTCTTACTGTCTGTACGCTGCTACTGCAAAATAATTTCCCAGCTGGGATGAATAAAGTAGTTCTATTCTATTCTATTCTATTCTATTCTATGTATTTTTAATGCTTCTTCCACTCCCTGCTGCAATGCTTTTATTTGATGTAAAGCACTTTGAATTGTTTTGTACATGAAATGTGCTATACAAATAAATATGATTTGATTTTGATTTGATCAAAATCTAAAACGGTAGAAAAATAAAACTACACCAGCTTAGGAAATTAAATGTTTGAAGTATTGAAGTGGTTGTTTTTACCTTGTAAGTTATGAACTATAGCAGCTGACCCACAGTGGGTTTTTTTAAACTTTTAAACTTTAAACTGATCAATTGTGTTATTGGTTTAATCTGTAACGGTTACTGGTTTGACAAAAAAATATAACATCTTGTTTAATTCCTTTAGGGTGATGGTAGAAGTTCAATTGAGTCTGCACTGCAGACTCTGCAGTGATTGGCTGGTGGTGTGGCACATACAACTTAGAGTTGCGAGCGCAGAGACAGAGCCGCGAGCGAGCAGAGTGAAGGTGCTAGCATGGTTGACGCGTCTGTCACGGCGGTGGCGGACCGTGACGTCAAAATGACGTATCAGGCATGGCGCTTCCCTTGAAAAGACGGCGCAGCGCGTTGTCGTGCACCAGTAGATTTTTGTAACTTGGCGGCGCCACCAAGGAAAAACCGGATGGACCGTTGTGAGACCGGCTCAGTGAGGAGGTGCGTTTGTACAGGCAGCTGTACGAAACTGCAGTGAAACAGCACAGGGAGCATGTAAACTCTCAAAACTGCTGCACAGAGATGGGCAGAACTTTGGGGAAAGAGGGAGAGTTCTGTAAGAATGTGTGGAAGAAGCTTCGGGACAGATGCGTGAAGGAAAGAAGAGGGCAGAGACTCAAAAAGTGGTGATGCCAGGGGTTTCAGACCGTCACCTCTTTTAACTGAATTAAAAAATTTAAATAATCCGAATACTGCAGCAGTATCATTAATGACAGTGTTCCTGCTCTTCATTGTTTTCTTCTCCACTTTCGTGGTTGTAGAGTAGCGGTAACCTTCACGTAGCAGCGCCACCTCTGTGACGGAGAAAATTGCAACTACTGGCGCAACGACTTGCGCCACTATATTTGGCGGGCACAAACTCGTGACGTCATCAACACCGCTCGCGCTAGCAGACGCGGCAACCATGCTAGAGCCATAAGCCGTTCGAGCGAGCAGTTTTTCAGAGTTGAGCGCGTGTCCGAGCACCTATGAACGAGCGTGTGTGAGATTCATATGCACACGCTTAAAATGATTGTTCCTTCAGATAGATCTGTGCCCTCAAATCAGTGTCACTGCACGCTCAACCTGGTGGCACAAAGATCACGCCATAATTTAGCTGACTAAACCAATCAGCGCGCCCTCTGACAAGCAGTCGCCCTGAACGCTGGTTGAACAGAGCATCGCTTTGGACAGATACGCACAGGTTCCCCCCGCCTGCACGCACTCACTCGCGTTGAAAAAAAAACAAAAAAACACTCCCTCGAATAGTCTAAAATATTTTATCCGACTCGCGGGCATCCGTGATTAACTATCAATATCAGGGAGACTCCCGGAACTTCCGGGAGACTTGGGATGTCTGCCAACTGTACAAATTTAAATAGAAACAGGATGCAGTGATTTAAAAATGACTTAAGTCTTCAATTATTTTGAAAAGTGATAAAAATCCAACATTATAATAAATAAAAAAATGCCTTATATTCTTAATTTGATGCAACATGTTTGTGTCTGGGAACTATGGCCAACACTTGCAGTGGATTTGAAAGCTATTAGCTGATCAGCTAAAGCTAAATAGGCCCATATATGGTACTGTAAACCACCAAACTGTTATAAATGGGTGACACGTCTAGACCGCCCACAGAGTTCAGGGTTGACTGTGGTCTGGCGCTGTCGTTTTGAAAAAAAGGAAAGGGTTGTCTGGATGGTAACATAATAAAACTTATTGTTAAAAGAATATGTAATATGAATATGAAATTTCGACCAATCAAACCAAAGGACTGTTATTCTCTCCACCTCAGTCCAAAATTAAACGCACTAAGGCCAAGAGAAGGCAGCATCTCTGGATTTTAAGGGGGAAAAAGGTTTGATACGCATCTAATTAAAGTTAGACAAATATATAGAATAGAAATGTCTAAATTTCATAGATTCTTTTAGACGTTTAAATTTTAATGACTGCTTACAAACGGAAGACAAGTCAGTGTCTAATTTTGCGTAACAGGAAGACACTCTCGATGAGGTTGACTGAACACCATTTTATACTCAGGATAAGTATACCTTAAGATTTACATTAGCAGTGGAAGATCCCCTTCTCCTTTCTGTAACCACTTCTTCAAAGTAGAGCGACATTTAGAGAGAAAAGTATTCAAGGGAAAAAAGAAATGCCTTTTAAAAAAAAAAGTGAACATCACCCAGATAATCTGGTATATACTGAATATATTTTAGTTGTATTTATTTTTCCTTATAATTGTTTTGACCGATGGGTCACATGTTTGCTCAGCGAGGCATAAATTCTGAGGGAGTTTGCATTTTAAAGTTGATTGCACATGCATGGGCGTCCCTTTCTGCAACTTCCCCCTTTTCTGATTGTGATGTCAGAGACTTTTCTGCTGTCTGTTGAGCTGCTGTCTGTGAGGGATGTGTCTGTAGCAAGAGAAAATCTTGCTAATGGAGCATTAACTACGCATTTACTGGAGGCATTCTGGAGAGGAGGTGAACAGACATGGTGGTATTAACAACATGCATGGTAAGTCAAGGTGGTAAACCTTACCAGGATGTTTTTTTTTTTAATATATTTGAGTTGCGTCATATCTGTAACAAGTGCATGATCCCTCACTCGTTCGTTAGCTTTTTCTTGGGCCGGATGTGAACTGATCAGAACGACACAAGTCAGCTTGACACAATGTGAATCCTGATTCCACTGCTCAGATCGCTGCTTTTAGCTGGGCTTGGAGAGATTCATAAATATTGATAACCGGGAGTTCACGTGAAAGGCAAACTGCACTTGAAATTCCACTGCTGTCCACAGGAAGGGCCAGAGTCAGATCTTCTTCCTTTGGAGAGTTATGTCCATTTATGTATGGGGTCACCAATCTGTGGATGTTTTATTGGCCAGACAGACAATGCCCAATTTTGATACTTTAGTGTGCTGGGACAAAAGCTGAATGAAGTACAAAAGGACAAACCTATTCAAAAGGCCGGCCAAGTCCTGGATCACTAGAACCTGTGGCCTCTAATAATGAACAGATTCTAAAACTCTCTACACAGCATTTTGGGAAGTAAGAGAAGGAAATTATGTCTAAATGCTCCTCCTTCTGCAGAGCTAGAAACTTATTTTTATCATTTTACAACTTCCACATTCTTGTGTCATTTTCCTGCAGGGACGATACACTCCCTCTGCCTCTGAAAATGTGCGGCCAAGTCAGAGTTATATTCCGCTTGTCCTTTATCTTTCAGCAAGGCTCTGGAAGCTTTTGAAATCACGAAGAACGTCCTCAACGCAATGTGAGAGAGAAGGCAGAGTAACCCAGAACTCTGTGGCATCGGTCAGCAGTGGATCGTCGTCTTCACCTGCGTCGCAGCTGAGTTCATCGTCATCCGGGACAACCCCGCCGAAACCCCAGCAGATACAGACTGCATTGAGTTCTCAGCTGAGATGGAAAAGAAAATATGACGTGTTTGTGTGCCACAGCTCTGCCCACAGAGACATCGAAGAGGCCACGCGTCTGGTCTTGTTCCTTGAAGCTGCGCCCCACAGTTTCAGGTGTTTTCTATGGCAGAGGGACACTTGTCCGGGAGGTGCTATTTCTACAGAGTTTTGCGAGGCTGTGCAGAACAGCCACATACGGGCTCTGCTTATCACTCCCAGCTTTGTGCATGATGATTGGTGCAATTACATGATGCACCAGGCTCTGGCAGAGGGGCCCATGTCCAACAGGATGATTCCCATGCTTCAGAATCTGTCGCACTCGCAGTACCCTCACGAACTGAAGTTCTACTACTACATTGATCTGAGCAAGAACCCAGACCATGGCTACAGTGTTGTCAGCAAGACTGTGCTCAGGTGTAAGTAACTGAAAACATTGCATGTGCAGTCCTACAACTATGAAACATGTTGAAATCTGCATTGATTCATATTTGGTTCCCTTTGCTGTTGCACAGCTATTTCCCTCGGGATACATAAAGCTTCTTGAATCTTGAATCTTAAGCTTCAGAAAATAAGGGGACCGTATGGAATGACTCAAAACATTTTTGGAGGGAAAAAACCCCATCTTTAAAGGGGAACTGCGGTATTTTCAACATTAAGCCTCTTTTCTGAGTCGTCTGCAATGTTTTAGAACCCCCCTCACCGCTTTTTTGATGTTTACTGCTGTCTCCGGTATTTGCCTAATTTTGATTCTTCTCAACCTGCTTCAGAATGGCAAGTCATGCGCATGTCTAGAAAGTAGTGCTGGGCGGTATGACCAAAAATACATATCAGGGTATTTTTTCACGGTATCACTTTCACGCTATCATTTTTTTCATGCATAATTAGGTGTTCACAGCATTTTCTACAGATTGAGAACAGAATTAAAAATAAAAATAAAAATTCTTCAAAATAATTCCTTCGTTAATAATTGGTCACACAGAACTTTATTGTATTAATGTTCACATCTTCATTGTAAACAAATTAATAACATGGCTAATTACACTGGTCGGACTGTTCAGCTCTGTTTCAGACTGATACCTCCGGTTCAGGCTGGTCCTCATCCTCAACACGCACGTCTCTTTTTCAATCGTGGAAAATATTTTTCAATACTCATCTGGATTGAAGCAGCAAACATTCAGTGTAAGAGTTTAAAAAAACCTACTTTATTTGATTCACAGCTGCTAGTGTTTAGACCTCGACAACCAGGGTTGCCAACTTTTCTAAAAACCTTGGAGTGAGATTTCAGCGGGTCGGTTCACAACACGCCTCTCAGAAGTTGCACAGTACAGATATATATATATATATATCTGTGTAGATATGATGTAGATACATGTATACATTTTATGAATATGCAATAGTCCAGAGTGTGGGGCCTTCCTCAAGAAAATTTTGCATTTCTTAAATGCAATTTCTTCCATTCTAGTCGATTTTAGGGTCACTAGTTAGACATGGCAAATCCTAAATTCACTTGAAACGAATAACACTACATTGCTGTGTTGTGAGACAGCGCTGCGTTACCAATCAGATTTCGCCTTGGCATACCGTCGTCACTGATGTACCGACTGACGTATCGACTGACGTACCGACTGACTTAATGACAGGCCGTTTCCAGCGAATCAACAACCAGAGAGGGATCAGACAATCTGCTGCAAGGCGTAATAATGGTGTTGACATTGGTGGGGACATAATTTGCCACTCCACCACCACCTAAGGTTGAGGTACACCTCATTTGTGTGGGGGGTCTGGGGGTCCTCCCCCAGAAAATTTTGTATTTCTTAGATGCAATTTCCTGCATTTTAACCAATTCTGTGGTGAATAATGGCAAATCCCATCTGATTCACAGCACTCTATACCACTCTAGCACCATAATGGCAAGATTGAGAATTGATTTTTTTTATGCAAGTCACTCAAGTTTCTGGTGACTTCAACATTATCACAGGCCCAGGCAGACATTGCCACAGTAAGATGTTTTACTATTACATGTGTTTCTGAAAGTTTGGGTGCTGCAGTTGTAGTGCATTTTGTATAAAATATTAACTGATGAAGTTTTGAAAGTGCACACTGCAAAGATAAGTGTGAAAAGTGTGAACAATAAAAGTGGAAATGTACAATTTTTGAAAAATGTAGGAGATGACTACTTAGCATTACCAACAAGCATTTATTAGCTTTGACCAGTTCCCACAAAAAATAAAACACCAGTAGTCAAAAGATTAAGATTAAGGAGACACGCGGTATGCACGGAGGGGAGGGGCTGTGTGTGTGTGTGTGTGTGTGTGTAGGCTATGTGAGAGAGACGAGTGACTGACAGAGACGGAGGGAGAGCAGGGAAAGGAAATGCAGCTTAACGAATATGAGTACTTTTTTAAATAGCGTTAAAAATAGACAGTGTCGCGCAACGCAGCGTTCCCCCCGTTGTGTAATCAAATACACCTGTATGGCGGTATATTAAAAATTCATATCATAATGAAATTATAAACCGGTATTCGGTGTGAACCGGTATACCGCCCAGCACTACTAGAAAGGTCCGTAAAAGCACCATAAACGTCCGTTTTCAAAATAATCAACTCACCGGAGTGGTTACTGGTGTGCACTGGTAATCCATATCAAATTTCGTGGCGAAAAGTTGCTTCTGTCGTGTTTTATTTGACATTTTGTACTGGATGTTCGTTGATATTACTCCGCCACCGCTAAGAAAATAGTGCAAGCATGAACGAGCTGCCAAATAAAACACGACAGAAGCAACTTTTCGCAACGAAATTTGATATGGATTACCAGTGCACACCAGTAACCACTCCAGTGAGTTGATTATTTTGAAAACGGACGTTTATTGTGCTTTTACGGACCTTTCTAGTCATGCACATGACTTGCCATTCTGAAGCAGGTTGAGAAGAATCAAAATTAGGCAAATACCGGAGACAGCAGTAAACATCAAAAAAGCGGTGAGGGGGGTTCTAAAACATTGCAGACGACTCAGAAAAGAGGCTTAATGTTGAAAATACCGCAGTTCTCCTTTAATGTTCTTTTTTCTTCTTTTCATTTTCCTTCCCAGACCTGGAGAACCTGGTTAAAAACGAGATGAAACTTGCCGACAACTCGGGCAGCTATGGCGGATGTCGACATGGAGTCAGCTCACAAGAAGGAAAGCTGTCTTTGTACGACCCCGCTGGGACTTCTGTTCCACTGGAGGAGATGCAGACCAGAGATGAAAGCTACAGTGGCATTCGCTGCGATCGTAATTGATTAAATATGTTGAAGTCCGAGAGGCTCGACATGGGAAAAAACACTGCTGCTATTGACTGAAGTCACTTCACAGACCCTCTTGTCACATCATGCATTGATCTGAAGGGAATTTAAGCTGCAGAGACTTTATTAGACTTCTTAGTGCGTTTCCAAAACTGGGAGTGTGTTTATGGTGTCCACACAGTGAACAACGAGCCTTTCTTGCTTCACATCACAAGGGGGAGTTATTTGCTGCATCAGCCACAGAGAAATATGGCGTGTGCTTTTACGAAACTTTAAATACACTGGAAAAAATGCCCCTCCAAAAATAAGTTAAAAAAACAGCAAATACAAGACGTTTTTTGCTTGAAATAAGCAAAAACAATCTGCCAGTGGAACCAGTGAAAATCGGCTTGTCAAGATTTTTTGAAATAAGATGTGATATTTAGGACTTTTGAGATAAAAGTGATCTGGAAATTAGCTTAAAAAACTCTTCAAATGTCAAAAAAAGCTTGTTTCATATGATATGTGACTCAAAACAATTTGTTTTCAAGACTTTTTCATTTAACAAGATATTCAAGATGTATTGTCTTCAAACAAGTCCCTATATCTTGCTGAAACAGTACTTGTTAGGCAGGTGTGTCTTATATTAAGTGTAATGAGATATTTTGACTGGAAATGAGACAAATATACTTGGTAAGACTTAGATTTTTTCCAGTGTACCCATTCATAACAGGCTGCCCACTTAGACCGGGCTTTCAGGGCCAATAACAAAGAGAGAACTTTATGTTCTAATTTTGACAAAGTAAATCTTAATTGGAGCTTTCTGTCAGTCTGATAGCTTGGGGATATTAATAATTCTGACAAGCTGCCTCCTGGCTGATTTATCCCAGTGCATCTATAGATGTGAATGTGAACCATCCAGGCCGAGCCGTGCCTCCAGGCTAATACCACAGGGTTCCTACAGGTTTCTTCAAGTCAAATTTAAGTCTTTTTAAGACCTTTTTAAGACCATTTATAAAAAAAAAAATACCTACCGGCAAAGAAAACCTTTTTTTTTTTTTTTAAATTTGTTCATTTATTTCTCAAACAAATGAAAGTGTGGACTGTGTAAAGCATTGATGAAACATTGCAGCATAGTAGTAGTAAACGCTACAACACCACAGCACAGACACAGACAACAAGCCAAACAGAGGTGTGAAAAATCAAAGAAAATTTCAGCAGACCACAAAAAAGTTTAACTGACACAGTTAAGTTGTTTTTTAACATTGGTTATGTTAGCTAGCTACTTATTCCATGCTGGGAATATGGGGAGTCAGGGGCGTCAGCTGACCCAATAGTATACAGGGGCACAACAGGGGCACAGAAATATGATGCGAGCACGCAAACATTTTTTGCAGTTATTTCTTTGAAGGAGGTCGGACAGCCGTTCTTGCCCACACTGGTTTCTAAGCCTGGTTTTCACAAACTAATTTACATACCCCACATCTCCTGTTTACACTGCTCCCATTTATCATCAAAGACAACTTTATGGATAGGTTTTCCAGACGGTGAGCGATATTAATCAAGCACTTTTCAAGTCCACTGTTGCTCCACAGCAACAGTGGACTACAACTTAAAGTGCTTATGAAACGAATTTTAATTGTTGGAATTTCACAGTTTTTGCTGCTGATTCTAAAGGTTCCAAGCCTTGCGATTAAAATGAGATATTGTCTGGATAATAATTTATCCGGGAAGTCATGTTAAAACGGGCTCAAAAGGAGCCACATTTTGTCTTTTTGTGCGAATTCTTTTTTTAATGCGTGACGTCATAGGGTTGACACAGAAGTTCTCGTAGTCTAACTGTAATGGCGGCGTCTATGGCTAAGACATCAAAGCACGGCAGAAAATATTGTGTTGCTGGAGGGCCAAATGGTGTTAGTTGCAAAAATAGCAGCTTCACTGAAGGGATCTCTCTGCACATGTTTCCCAAACCAAAAACTACAGGAACTGAGGCTGACAAGGAGAAGGCAAAGACGAGAGCACGGTGGATACAGTTTGTACGGAGGCATCGTCGTGATTTTGAAGTGTCCTCAACATCCGTGTTGTGCTCCGTACATTTCCATCACAACGGTTTCACTAAAAATGTGGAGAATGTGGGAATGGTTGGGAATAGGAGACGTCTTTTAGCTGAAGCTGTTCCAACTATTGACATCGCTGGACCTGGTGTGCCGACGGAGACTGTCCCTGCTCGAACTACTGCTCGGGCGCGAAGACAGGTGAGTCTGAAATTTCCAGATCGGACATTACTGGACTTGTTTTTTTTATATATAATAATGTTCGCTTACTGTTCGCTTCTGAGAGGCAAGTGTCGACCACTGCTATTGGCTGAGAGCACGGTGGATCGTATCACAGCGTGCTGCTGCCTGCCGATAGCTGCACCTGAATTGCTGCTCGGAAGCAGGGGACTGCTTGCTTTGCTCTTCGGTCTACACACATATCCAGCTAGAATTGCTGTCTGGTCTCTCCGGTGATTGCGCCGGCTACGACATCCGAGGCTCCGTGGATCAGTCCTACCGATGGCTGCTGTCAGTCGTGCCGAGGCCGGGTGCCCATCTCCCTGCCGCCGACCCGTGAGGATCCGCAGACGGGGCCGCGCACTGGAGGATCTCCGACCCGTTAATCCACGCCATTGTTTATTAAGCTTATATTAAAACCATGTCATTATCACATACGTTTTTTTTTAAGTGGCTGGATTTCAAAGTGCCCCTTCGTTAGGTTTCAACGTGTCAAAGACAGCGCAGCAGAATGCCATATCTGCGAAACCGGCATGTTCAAATCTTTTCCAGTTTACCACAGCAAACATACACTATTGTGTCATTTGATTGATAACATCTTAATAATAATCAGCGTGTAGTAGGAGCGATGGCTGTTTTGTGCCGCCGATCCTGTGCCGAAAATGGTAACTTTCTTTAATTTCCATTACCCATACGGGAGGTGCAGAGAGCCTCTTCAATATAGATATTAAATCGATTTGTGTGGCTTAAATTCAACGAAAGTTTTTCCACATAATGTTAGAGGTGTGTTCTTTCGACCTGCTGATGTTTGTATCAGAATTTTGGTTCCTTTATGAGATATAGGTCCATCAAATGTATGTTATTTTCACAGCCAGCCATACTAGCAAATAAGGGAGTCAACCCTATGACGTCACGGTCACGTGGCCAATTTCGCACCAAAGGCCACATAATTCACACTTTTAAATGGCCGTTTTAACAAGTTATGCCCGGAAAATTTAGTTCAAGTTGGATTGATGGTTTTAGAAAAAGACAAAAATTTCATTTGAATGATAGATGAACATTCGTTTCAGTGCATCTTTAAGGAGGCAGCTAAATTAGCTGCCTCCTTAAGTTGTCTCTCCCTCTTTTCCGTGGGCATTTCGAATTGTCTGCATTTTAACACAACATGCAGGTGAATAATTCGAACTGTGCTTTATTTCCATCATTCATCTTGCTTGATAAAACGAAATGTCATCAGCTGCCTGTAACTTAGTTTGGTAGCCTACCACAAAACAACCTGAGCCATGTAAAACGTTGACTGCAAGCTAGCTGGCTGTCGGTGTTTTTTTTTTTGCTACCTAAACAGTAGCTGGCTGTCAGATTATTTATGGTCACTAAACGTCCTAAACTCGACATTGGATTCGAGAGAAGTTGATTGTGATCATGTCTTGTAGCCTAGGCACTGTGTACACATTTCAAGCTCACCTTTCCAGGCAGTCAGGGCAGTCACTCTACTCCCACAGTGTCTCTGCCGCCCGGTCGCGTGCGCGCTTGTTTTTTTGTTTTTTTTTCTAGTGAAGCGTGCTGCTTAACCCCGCAACGCCCGCGCCCCTCCCTTTTGCCTAAATCTCCAGGTGTCTGGTGAATCTGAATGATTGACTCTGAAGACTTTATTTTTGGAAACTTCAATCAAAATGACGAATTATACAGAAAATCATGTTGAAATATGAAATCATATTTGCCTATGTTATTTTTTTTCTCCTGTGCATGTCACTGATACCGGGGCACCTCAGATCTACAGGGGGGCACGTGCCCCCTGAAAAGGGTCTGGCGAAGCCGATGTGGGGAGTAGAGAGAACTATAAATAATGAAAATCAACTAAAAAAATTTGTCGTTTCGTTGAGGCTCTCATCGAACATAAGAACGAACGGTGATTTGTTTACCTTGGACACCAGTTCCTCTTTAATATACACAGCTAAACCAAACTTGGCTATGTACGCTGTTTTGTCGGGACCACAAGTAATTGTGGCAGCGATGTCGGAATCGGGGAACATGCATTTAAACAACTCTGAAATACCCTCGTTTCCATTATATGAATGGTGTTTGGCCATTGTGTTAGGAGTCCACAACACCTCTGCTTTCATGGTTGGTGTGGACCCAAAAGCTGTTCGCAGATCTACTCTAGTTGCGGTGACGGTCGTAACTTGAGGGGCTGTACTAGCAGTTGGCTGGTTAAAGGATAAGACCGGTTTTTTGACATTGGGCCCTTGATTTCACATTATAACATGATGTTCTACTCACCCCTGCTTGTTGTTGAACATTTGGAGCTGTTCCGAAGATATTCGCGAGGCGTCTGGCTGCTCTCTTGAGATATTCGGCCATGAAACGGTTTCCTATGGGCAAGTTTATACAGGCACAAACTATGCTGTTTATAATTTATTAATTACTCTACACCAGCACTGATAACGTGGAGGTGCGTCGCTTACTTAAAAAAATCCGGATTACTAATTTTGAATTTTAGCCGAATGAATAAATAGGCAGCAGGTCTGTGGGCTGCCTGTGGCAGTAGCAGACGATGACGTCAGTAACACCCACTTTACGACAAAAAAATCAAAATTACAATAACCCGGATTTTTTTAAGTAAGCGACGCACCTCCACGTTATCAGTGCTAGTGTAGAGTAATTAATAAATTATAAACAGCATAGTTTGTGCCTGTATGAGCTTGCCCATAGGAAACCGTTTCATGGCCGAATATCTCAAGAGAGCAGTCAGACGCCTCGCGAATATCTTCGGAACAGCTCCAAATGACAAACAACAAGCAGGGGTGAGTAGAACATCATGCTATAATGTGAAATCAAGGGCCCAATGTCAAAAAACCGGTCTTATCCTTTAACGTTATCTGCTAGCTCAGATACATTTATAGCTAACTGGCTAGCGTTGGCCGGTTGAAACACCCCGGCGATGGAAGAAGTTTGATCCTTCGCTTCGATATTATTCATTTGCTTGGAGGACTTGGCGTGAGACTCTAAAGCCTTCAAGCCCATAGTACCAAGCTGAATCCTCTTTTTGCACACTGTGCAAAAAGCCTCGCATAAATTATTGTCCACTGGTTTTAACCAGTGACAAAATGATTCTTTCTCGCGCCACGCTTCATTACATTTACATTTCCCCATAATCCCAGCAAGAGATGGGAAGCAAGGAAAGCAAACAAATGTTAAAAAACAACATGACGGCGTAAGTTAAACTTTCTTGTTTTCTGCTGAGGTTTGCCTTGATTTTTCACGCTTCTGCTTGGCTTGTTGCTGTGGTCTGTGTCAGTGCTGTAGCAATGTGATCGGACCCGGGGCGGAGCGGTAGCGGCAGCGTTGCGTTCTCAATGATTGGTTCCGCCACTCTTCATTTAGGCTACGTTATTTAGGCTTTTCAAAATAATAGTAGCCTAGTTGACAAATGAAACGTTTGAGGAGAATGCGATACGGAGAAGTTACTGCACAAATTTTAAGACCCAAATATCAAAATTCAAGACTTTTTCAAGTCTTTTTAAGGTATTATTTCCAAATTCATAAATTCAATGCTTTTAAGACTTTTTAAGACCCCGCGGGAACCCTGATACCAGCTTCAAGTCGACTCCTGCAGCCTTCTGTCTGAAGGATGAGCAGGTATCACGACTGGCTGAATACTTGGAGCAAAGTCTCAGCATGTTTAAGAAATGAGAAGGAAAAAAGAAAAAAAAGAACGTCTTCCATTCAGAGGACTTTTTGTTCTTTTTTAAAATCAACATTACATGTCATCAATGAAGCATACCGGAAGATGCAGTAACAGCTATTCTTCAAGACTCAACAAGAGTATAACATTTGTGATCCTAAGCTTTTTATTTTTTTCTATTTTTTTAAGGCATGCAGGTTTTATTTATTTTCTTCTACTTGGCACTATTTCCTTCCAAGAAGTGATACGTGTCCTGGTTTTTCATTGAAGCTGTATCATTGTTCCGCTTCCCCATCCCCCTGAAACCACAGCTGACATTGAAAGAATACACACCACATAATAATTAATAATTGCCTCATTTGCAGCGAGCCAGCGAGCCAACGTGCTAACCAAAAAAATAAGAAAATAATCTGTGAAAGGCCCAGATGTTCGATGAGGCTTCTGCTGGTGCCGTTGTGAATCCTCAAAACATTCAGGAAAAAACCACATCTCACATGAAAATGACATGAAAAACCCCCCCAAACAACTTGAACGTGACTTTTACACCATTAGTAGTCGCATTTACAAGATGCAGTGTCTTTCATGTTCAGGTGAAAGGGTTACAGTCTGTGATTTGCTGAAGTAAAATTTATATTCTGCGAAAAAAAAGGATAAAGCAGGAGCTGAGAATCTGAGAAGCCCCCTTATTTCCACCCTTTACTCAATGCTCACGATCTGGAAAATTCCCAGTTTTTAACTTGGCCTATCTTTTAGTCTCAGTTTACAGACCTGTGGG
This sequence comes from Odontesthes bonariensis, assembly GCF_027942865.1. Lineage (NCBI taxonomy): Eukaryota > Metazoa > Chordata > Actinopteri > Atheriniformes > Atherinopsidae > Odontesthes > Odontesthes bonariensis. The sequence continues at coordinate 26,377,911 of NC_134514.1, read as the reverse complement.
GGATGATAAAAACAGAAAGACAGCTATACTGATGATGAAATTGGATTACTGTAGCAGGTGGGTACATGGGAAACAAAGAGAAAGTGTTATCAGTCACCTTGAGACTCTCTCTCTAAAACCTAACTATCAAGTTAGAAATCTCGGGGTAATATTGGACTCAGACCTGAACTTTAACACCACATTAAATCAGTAACATCAGCAGCTTTTTACCATCTAAAAAACATTGCCAGAATCAAAGGAATAGTTTCTAAACCAGACTTAGAGAGACTGATCCATGCGTTTGTCTCCAGCAGGTTAGACTACTGTAACGGCCGGCTCACTGGGCTCTCTAAACGGGCTATAAGACAGCTGCAGTACATCCAGAACGCTGCCGCTCGAGTCCTGACTAGAACCAGGAAATACGACCATATTAGTGCAGTGCTCAGGTCTCTGCACTGGCTTCCTGTCGCTCAGAGAATAGACTTTAAAACAGCTCTGCTCGTGTACAAGTCTCTTCATGGTCAAGCGCCAAAGTACATCTCTGACATGTTAGAGCCATATGAACCAACTCGGGCTCTGAGAACCTCAGGGAGGGGTCTCCTGCTGGTGCCCAGAGTCAGGACTAAACAAGGTGAGGCTGCGTTTCAGTTTTATGCTCCTAAAATCTGGAACAGTCTTCCAGAAGATGTGAGACAGGCCTCAACTCTGACAATGTTCAAATCCAGGCTGAAAACAGTTCTATTTAGCTGTGCATTTTACACCTGAAAGTATTTTATCTGCACTCTTCACTTTTAAATGAATGAATGAATGATTATTTTTTATGGTTCTTTTGGAATGATTTTATTGCCTTCTTGTGATTTTATGTTTGAATTGCCTTGCCTTACATTCGGTTCAACAAATGGACCGTTTGAAAATACACTAACAGGGCAAGAAGAAGGAGAATTTAGCATTTAGGACCCAAATAAAAACCAAGTGTCGTGATAATGATAAACAAACAAAATGACACAAAATGAGACCGAAATGACAAGGAGACAGTGTGCAAAAACAGTGCGTCTACATGCGATATAATGACTATATTCCAGGACTCTGGAGTAATTCGTCGCACACTGCAAAGAATGTGAATCAGTTTTGGTTCAGATCTGTGACCACGGGTCTAACAGGGTCAGACTTGTTATGCAGTCAAACAGCACCTGGCTGCAATGATTTCCTGTATCGTTCCGTTACACAGCAGGGGGAAGAGACACTGGTGCCGAAGCGGCTCTCCAGCTTATCAAGTGCTCCTCGGAGGTGATGATAACTGCCCTCAGTTTTGGAAGCGCGCCTAAAACAAACAACTTGTACGATGAATTTGTTCAGCCAGTTGGCATCCTTCTCTTTCATGCATTCTCCCCTCTAGCCACATCAGAGGACGATGGCGCTCACCGATCTAACAGACAGAAAAACATCTTCTCCATCCTTTTGCATGCATTTGAACGACCTGAACATCGGTCAGAAGTAAAGCTGGTTCATGTCCGTCCTAAGCAAAAAACACAAAATGTGTCTTCATGACTCGTCATTTAATTCTCTGTTTCACCAAGATGAACTTTGCCACTTTGAAGACTGCCTTGGGTGCTTCTGAAAGGAGCTTGCTGACATTTCTCACAGCACACATTTGATCGTGGATTTGTGCTAGCTAAAGGCTCTAGCATGGTTGTCGCGTCCGCTCGCGCGAGCGGTGTTGATGACGTCACGAGTTCGTGCCCGCCATAGGACCCTATATAGTGGCGCAAGTCGTTGCGCGCCAGTAGTTGCAATTTTCGCCGTCACAGAGGTGGCGCTGCTACGTGAAGGTTACCTCTACTCTACAACCACGAAAGTGGAGAAGAAAACAATGCCGCTGTCAAGAGCAAGAATACTGTAATTAATGATACTGCTGCAGTTTTCGGATCATTTTAATTTTTTAATTCAGTTAATAGAGGTGAAGGTCTGAAGCCCCCGGCATCAACAGAGTCTCTGCCCTCTTCTTTGCCTTCACGTATCTGTCCCGTAGCTTCTTCCACACATTCTTACAGAACTCTCCCTCTTTCCCCAAAGTTCTGCCCATCTCTGTGAACCAGTTTTGGGAGTTTACGTGCTCCCTGTGCTGTTTCACTGCAGTTTCGTACAGCTGTCTGTACAAACGCACCTCCTCACTGAGCCTGGTCTCACAACAGTCCATCCGGTTCGTTGTGCTCGGCGCCGCCAAGTTACAAAAATCGCCAAATGCGCCGTCTTTTCAAGGGAAGCGCCAGGCCTGATACGTCATTTTGACGTCACGGTGCGACACCGCCGTGACAGACGCGGCAACCATGCTACCGCCTTAAGTGTAGTTGCTCTTGCGGGATTGCCTGACACGACCTGCGTTTTTAAGCAGAAACTGTAAGCTATTCACAAAGTCCAGTGGATGGCCTTTTGTTAACCTTTTAGAAAGAAACTATTGAACGCACAAGTGTTTGTCAGAGGCAACATACATTTGTGTACTTCTACCACTCAAAACACACAGACAGGGCAGCTGACAGGTTTGGCTGGGCCCGGGACAAAATTCTCTGAAATACCCGTTTGTCCCCCCTTATCGGCGGGCCTGCACACAGATATATGATATACATAAGCTCCATCTCTCATCCGTGAATTGAAGTGGCACCATAGGCAATCTACAGCTGCAAACACCTTTCGAGTCAACTGCCACATCCTTTACCACATCCCCATCTCTGCCTGCGTAGGCACTGCGTTTTTTTCTATGCTGTGACGTGCTGGGGAAAAACCTGGACGGTAGTTGTCTCTTTTTATGATTAACTTTGCTCTTCCTTTGAGACAAAAAAATGGCCCCTAGTTTCATTTGACCAAAAAAAAATCTAATTAGAGAAAATGTTAAAGGCTGAGTGGGTATGAATGAAACTCCCCTGACCTTCTGATCTCAGAATGGCAGGGTGGGAAAGCCCGTACGCATCTAACCAAGAAGCGCGCGAAGAAGTAAAAGAAAGAAAGGAGTTTAGACCACCATGTGACCCAGCTGCTAATCTGAGGTAGGCTGTGATGCGGTGAGGATGACCTGGACTTTGTGTCTGAGGTGAATTTGTATCCCAGTGTCAGGTGGCAGTAAAAAGCCCGCAGAGTTCAGTGGAGGTGAGCAGAAGGTGCAAGCATCTAATTCTGTTTTCAGTGCAGGGAATCGGGAAGCTACAAATAAGAACATGACATATATTAAGAACTGAAATCTGTTCTTTTCCGGTTTCACGTCTTTACAAACTACTTCTTCCAATTAAGAAGCCTAAAATAGGATCACGTTTGTAATTTAAAAAAAAAAGAAAAAAAAAAAGGGAGATGGTTTATTTTTGTCTTTCAGCGCAGAGAGAATGAACAGCACCCACTGTGTGGTGGTTCAGACATTAATTATGGACACCACAGTATGATAATTAAACGCTGCAGTGGAATTTGAGGCCTTGTAATGGAGTGATGGTCTCTCTCGGAATGTTTACAGAACCCTGACACCGCCCTTGGTCCGTTGAAGGCAAACATTTGCACTTCGCTTAATCTTTGAGTTTGCAGTTTTGAAAAAGAGGCTTGTGGCCAACAGATAAAGGAGGTGGAGACAGAGACGCGGCTCGTTTGAGAGAGCAAAAAAAAACACTGGGTTGAACAAAACGTTTCACTCATAAATCAAGAGTCACCACGCAGCTTCGAGCCTCACGGGTGCTCTAAAGACACCTGTCCTTCAGTTTCATTTTTATACCCTTTCCAAAGACACAACACACGGCCCGCAGCAACAAGACTCCAGATGTTAGCTCATCTGGCAGAAAGAAGCCGTATGTCGGGAAGGATGGCGCAAATCCTCAAAATGAGCAGAAGGTCTCTGGCATGGAAGAGTTCACTAACCTGTGCATTTCAGCGCCAGCCCTATCAGCTTCAGCCCACATATTTACACAACCCAAGCATTTGGATGTGTCTGGATTTGGGTGGACCAAAGTTCATCATGGATGAATTACAGCCGCCGGCAAAAGCTCTGCTCCAGAAAACACGGCCTCGCTCTCGTGCTTGAGAGCAACCCGAGATTTATCGGTTCTCCCGCCGGTTGGTGCCCGTAAACCTTCTGTGAGGTACAAGCATGCTTCAGGAATCTGTGTTAGTTGAGGCCTCTCTCTTCACAACAGGTGTACCGCTGTCAAGAAACAGATGTGACTGACAGGAAAGAGTTGATGGTAAATCAGGATGACTGTTGATAGCAGGCTTTTTTTTCTTTTTTAAAGATCGCTCTGCTGAATAGGAAGAAATAGAAGAGATTTGTTTAATCACGCAGCTTGAAATATTTTCATCCAATAAGTAGATTTGCTCACGTACGATACGCAAGTGCATGTTTGATTTATTTGGGCTTTCGAGTAGTTATTCTGATTTACGGCACTTTTATTCCTTTTATGATTCCACTGCAGGTGAGAGGCATATGCGGTATTTCTAAGCCCACTAAATTTGCAAAAGATGTGGTCTATTCGTTTTCAGAGGAGTGTGTTGCTTATTGAATCCCTCAACACTGAGCTATGAATCATTCAAGCAAAAATAAATGACTAAAGAGGCAATTAGCTGAATCGGTTTTTGTGTCAACCCATAACAGACAACTTAGCCAAGAACCCATTTGAAATTTGATCTTTTGCCACTTTGTTACTAGCAGCCCGTCACAAATAATTTGTCAAGGACAATACAGTTTGACAGACTGGAAACAGGCTTCCAAAAGAGGTATTAGTCGAGATCTTGGCACATCTCAGCATGGCATGCCGTGTGACCTCAAAAAAAAAGGGAAACGGGGCAAGTGGAGGACGAAAGTGGAATTGGCGTGTTTACTGATGCCTCACCAGACATGGTCTCTGGGAAAAGATGGCTGTCAAGAAGCCATTCTTAAGGAAGGGAAACATGAAATAAATGTGAAATAAGCCCTAACCCTAACCGAAGAAGCCTTGAAAACTATTCCTGAAGACCACTTAAAAAAAGATTAACTGAAGGAATAAAGTCTGAAAACTGTAAAAACTCTGATTTTGCCTTGAGTTTAAAAAAGAAACTTTGCTACCTATATTCCTCTTTTTCTGTACTATATGCATGCACAATTTATATGAAAAAAATTGTGTTACACACTTTTAATCCCCCTGGATTTCTATCACTTTACATCCGAGCTTTGATTAATACTTGGGCCCACTTTACAGTCACATGAGCTAAGATAGATTAATAATATCAAAATCAATAGTGGAAGTTAATATCAATGTAAAATGACATTAAGCTCTCCAGTATCTATGGTAGAAAGGAGAAGCAGCCACATTAAAGTAATTTCAGCATGAGTAAAGAGTACTTTAGGTTGGTGAAGTAAGTGCGGTTATATGCTCTTTATCTGAGCTTAATGCATGGTTTTAATGCTACTTCACTTGGTTTAAGTGAAAGAAGTGAGTTCCTATGCAGGCCTTGCTAGTTGCTGGTTTGACTCTGTTAGTTGCGATTTAAAAAAAGAAATCCCTGCCAACTGCAAAGGCTTTCCAGATGCTGTTCTATGGAAGTTTTTCTGTGCCATCAGAGTTTGAATACGAATTTCTAATATTGAATTTTTACAGCATCAAAATCAGACTTTGAGTTTGAAAAAGCAACAGTGTAAAAAAAAAATAATAATAAATTTCCATAAACAAAAATCAGTGTAAAAAAATTCAACATCTAAAAAAAAATTCAGTGGAAAAAAATTCAACTTCAAAAAATTCAGTGGAAAAAGAACCAGACTCGACATCCGGGTAAACAGGGGAGAAGTTGAATTTTTTTCCACTGAATTTTTCGAAGTTGAATTTTTTTCCACTGAATTTTTCGAAGTTGAATTTTTTTCCACTGAATTTTAGATGTTGAATTTTTTTACACTGTTGCTTTTTCAAATTCAAAGTCTGATTTTGATGCTGTAAAAATTCAATATTAGAAATTCGTATTCAAACTCTGATGGCACAGAAAAACTTCCATACTGTTCCCTTGTTCTGGGGATAAAATGTCCAGTTTGATACAGCCTTAATGAGCTGGTGGTCGCGCGGAACATTTCAATATCCCGCTCACACCTGTGTGAAGTTGGCACCCCATATGTTGAAAATATGAATAAAAGCATTTTGGTTCGTTTGTGCATCGTTTGTGCACGATTGTGCAGGCAAAATCAGCGTTTGTGCACAAACCGTCTTGAAGATATTTAACTTTTAAGAGGTTGGTGACCTTAGGTCACTCAGCACCCCATCAACATCCAAATGACTTGAAAATGCTTGGAATCGTTTGTGCACGTTTGTGCAGGCAAAATGAACGTTGACAAACTTAGACTTAGAAAGGAAAATATGCTGACACAGACAGATTACCACCTGCCTCAAAATGCAATACGCCGGCAACGTTATGAGTAAGCACATTCTTTTTAAATTAACATTGATTTTATCTATCTCGTCTTTTTGGAAGAAGGCTTCTGTTCAGTCGCGTTCCATGTTCGACGAGATTCAGAACTTGTTGCAGCCAAAACCGGAACCAAACTTCTTTTTTTTAGGCCCGACCTTTTAGCAGGTCACCTTGAGTTCATCTCATGGCATGGTCAGTGAATTCCTTATTTTATTTGTGTTGTAGTTTACGCTATTACTTTGCAGACAAGGAGAATGAACATTGGTGTATATGCATGGTGATATACAGCTAGACATTTAAAATATTGAGTGGTACTATTTACCAAAATTAAACTTAATCATGCTTTACCACTCTGAAAATATGAAGACAACCCTTGTGATTGCATAAATACTAATGTTTGATCAGTTGACCAATGCTAACTTATGTTGATGGCCACAATAGTGCAAAATAGGGGTATATAATCGTAACAGTGTGCTACAATGTTCAACATTTTTACACCTCTGGTAAATAATGACTGCCAAGACATGTTGATGGGGTGCTGAGTGACCTACTTTCAAAAAATTAAAAGTTGAATTATAAAAAAAACTATTTGAGCACAAACATTCATTTTGCCTGCACAAACGTGCACAAACGAACCAAAATGCGTTCATTCATATTTTCAACATATGGGGTGCCAACTTCACACAGGTCCCGCACACTCGTACAGGGCATGCCATTTAGAAATAGCGCGTGAACCCACGTGCGCATGCGTCCCTGAGCTGAGAGAGAGAAAAGGGAACGCGCGCTGAGAGGGAGAGTCTTTCGGTGAAAACCGCTATGTTCCTGCCAAATTCACCCCAGCGTTAGAGCGAGCGTGAGCCGCCCCGAGGTCCGCCTGAGCGTCGCTGTACACTGCGTTGCTTGTGCAGGACGAGCTTTTAATGCCCTCATCACATCTCTATCGCAAGCCTAAGCTGCCATATCCACACGTCGAGATTTATTTCGTTGTTCCCCACGCAGGGAAGATCCACCTCAGCGACGTGAACCTGGTTGCAACATCACTGTACGGTACGGCGGGGTCCCTCCATGGATTAAACTCCCATCTGTCCGGCAGCGCTGCTGGTAAGTGGGGCATTTTTTTTAAAGCCTTTTGGTGCTAGCGGGGAGTAGCTTATATTAGGGAGTTTTTTTAGGGCTTCAGCGGAGATTGTGACACATTGATGATCCGTTTGAACTGTCCTCTTCGGATCACAAGGTGGCTCTTCTTATTTGGCTGATGTGGCATCGATTACATTGACAGATTCTTTTACATCCGAGTGGGAGCTAAGTTACGGTCTGACAGGTCGCGGTGTCACGAGTCCGTTGATTTTTAAATGTAATGTTGCCAATAAATCCAAGAGAGGCATGTTTTCTTGGCCAAAATTCGACCTTGCCTTGGCATTCTCGCGCTGAACTTTTTTTTCACCCAAAAACTGCGAAATGTTATTAATGCTTTGGAGTTTTGGCAACAAAGACATACTGTGAAAAAACCCTGAGCTGCCCCTCCCTTCTTTAAGTATTGAAAGGGAAATGGGAAATGATTCGTAGAACACGTGAAATAATTGATGGAAATACAGCACACAAGGTCGACAGTCAGATTGGTATCACCTTTTTTTTTAAAAATTTGTATTACTCCAATACTTGGGTAATTCCGCATGCCTCTGCCTTCTCTCCCTGATTCTCTTCTTTGAGAAGGGCTTTTTTTTTTTTTTTTGCCAGCCACCCTTGTGTGGAAAGCATTTTTTTAAGCAAACAGTTGATAGACCACCTGCTTCTCTCAGGTCATGTATTAGGTCTTTCTTTTTTGCCCCTCTATTGCTTAGGGGTCTCACTTTTCGATACTGTTCATACTGTCCAGATAGTCCTTTTCTTTTCTTAAAGTTCTGACCCTTTGCCCGATTTTCATCACATTTTTTTTTAAGGACACACTGGACACCATGGAAAAAAGTGCCGAGTTTCAGCTGATAGCTTTTTCAGGAATCACCCTTTTTTTTTTTGGTCTAAAAATACCCCTTCTTTCCTTTTCTATCTGCCAAATGGCATTATCTTTGGCATTTTTCATAGAGGCAACAAAAGCAATCGGAACAAATTGTCCGTCTTTGCTGTGGACCCCTAGGAACAAGATGCCCGAAGATACAATTTAAAACGAGTTCCTTGGCATTCCTTTGAATAATGAAAAAAAAATAATAATAAAAAATCGGGTACCAAAAATGAGTAAGAAAAACAGCCAATGTCCAGAGAAAAACCTTGACTTTGACATTGAGAAGAATGTTAGAAAGTCTTAAAGGGGAACTCTGGGGCATTTGAAGCGCATTTCCATTGCTAGAGGTTGTCAAATAATGATAGTAGGACACAGAGAGGTGCAAATCTGCGCTCCCTGTGTGGAGATCGCGCTGTTCGCACACCCTGTCATGCGAGGCTAATACGTGGTGGCTAGGGGCAAGCGCTAACCCTTCCACGTAAAACAACAACTTGCACACTGCAGAAACGTCACACCACTTTATAGACCATCCGACAATAAAGTCACAAGCCTTACCATCAAAACCATATGCATGGTTCTCACATTACTGGCATGGGGACGTTACAAAACAACTTTATAAACAGCATGTCACTCACCGGTTGGTTGTAGGCTCGCGCATGTGAAAGCCCAGAAGAGTCGATGGACGATAATCCCATATACAAAACAATTATCTTCTCTAGAAAAACTGCGTTCAAGTATTTAAAACATTACAACAGTACATGCCCAGTAATATTGTTGTAATGTTTTAAATACTTGAATGCAGTTTTTCTAGAGAAGATAATTGCTCAAGAACTATTGCTCAAGACCATTTAAAGGGATTACGAGGAAGTCCGGCTTCCTGAACTGTAAATTTAAAGACAAGAAAAGTGACTCAAGACGTAGAAAATGGTTTGTGTTCAAATTTACAGCTGACAGGGCATGTTTCACCCTCTGCGTTAGTGACTGCTCTGAAGCAGAAAACCAAAGAAGCTGCTTTGAACACTTTTACTCCTATAATATCTGGCAGTGAGATCCATGTGAGATTTCACCTGGGTAGGGACACAAATTGCTTTCAAAGATGAGATCAATCGGAAAAAGTCGAATTAGTGCTGCAAACTCAGAATGATGGCTCTCTACCGTACATCACTCTATGGGAAATGGCCCTGGTACATCATGAAATCTTTCTTCCTGCCTGGCTCCGTGCCACCGATTCTCAGAGCTGGCTCAGCTGGATTGGTTCCTTCAAACTTTAGATGGCACCAGAGTTGCAGAGTTTAACGCAAATGTATGTTGAACATTTTTTTCGTGGGAGTTTCGCCCGTGTTCAAGAGGTGGACTCCCTGACATCTGCTGTCATGGGAGTGGACACAGAAAATTTGACAGAGCACATTATGTGGAAACTGCAGTTGCGTGAGGATGTCTGACAGTCATACTGAGAATGAAGGGGTTACCGACTCGCTGGCACCATCGCATGACCACTTCCACTTTCTCCGTCGGACTTTTTTCTTCTTCGTGTCAACACTTTTAGTATTAGTTTGCTCTTGAATGCGATTGATTTCGGATCCCTGGTGTCACCTTTCTTGGGGAAAAAAAAAGAAAAAAAAAGGGGTTTGAG